>NC_064925.1:509152610-509777610 GCF_023897955.1 Schistocerca gregaria | reverse complement strand
CGCAGTAGCTAGCTCACTGGACTCACATCCGGGATCGTAACGGTTCAATCCCGCGTCCGGCCATCCTGATTTAGGTGTTCCGTGATTTCCCCAAATCGCTCCAGGCAAATGCCGGGATAGTTCCTTTGAAAGGGCACGGCCTACTTCCTTCCCAGTCCTTCCCTAATCCGATGAAGCGGATGACCTCGCTGTCTAGTCACTTCCCCAAAACAACCCAACCCAATAACATCGGGTACAGGCTATAACCCTGTCTCAATCCCTTCCCATCACTGCTTCCCTTTCATACCCCTCGACTCTTACAATTGCCTTCTGGTTTCTGTACAAGGATAAGACGTAAGTGATCTCACATGTACTCGGATTTAGAAAACAATACTTTTCATTCATCTTATCAAGTGAACAGCTGACAATGAATACTACAGAACATAATTCTGAAAATTGTTGCCAACTACAATAAAATTACTTTAAACTCTGTAGAGCCTACGTTCAATTGGAAGACTGCAGGAAGGAAAATGAATAACACTTCCACATCTAAGCAGCTCACAACAGCTAGTTAAATGACATAACTCATCAATATAGATAACTGAGTATTCAAGCTTTACAGTGAAATAAGTCAAACGCAATCCGCTCAGAAGGTGGATCATGCTACTGCCTGAGCGAAACCTATTAATCAAGTACTGTGCGAGGGCGTCCGCAGCCCCAGACCAGAGCCGGGAAACGAATCTACAGTATCTTCAAATCTAAGTTCTCTCCAGAACCACAACTTCCCAGACCCACTTGGAGGGGAGACTGAATGCTGCTGACGATCCGATGAACGAATATGTTCACCTTTATACACAAAAAGGGGAAAGCAACAGAAACTTCCCAGTCAAACCTGGCAAAAAGCATCATTACGACGCCATAGCTCGTGGGAGGGGCGTTACTTCCTTTTGGAGAGTTCACGGCGTCGGAGGACAGCAGTGTTTTTGCTCACGCGGGAAGTGCTGGCAGCCTACTTTGTGACGTGCGGACAGAAAGCCAAATTTCACCCTCGAGCACCCCCGTGTAGCACAGTGCCTCTGCCCACGAACTGTCCACGATAAGCATTTCGGGAAACAGGACCATTTCTGCGAAAACTGACTGCGATCCAGGAAGTGATCTTTCGCTGTTACTGAGTCACCGTGAAAAGCAATCTGCTGCAATGGCAGGACTCCCAAGTACTCTTGATGCACTCTCTTCTGTCACGAGGTTGAAAACTAGCCACTCCCAGCAAAATGTGCCAAGTTTACACAGTTAATGGTCATGTGATCGCGACAGATCTCAAACAAAAATTGCGAAGTGATATGGGATATTCACGTCACAGAATCTTTTAGTTAGTGCGTTCCTAATCTGCTCCATTTAACCATCTCAGGAATGTTGACCTATATTTTAATGTGGAATCGAACAGCATGACATTTTGGCGACTCATCATATCACTGAGATAAGAAGGCTTTGTTAAAAATGGACAGAAATTCTGTGATTCGACCGAGATTCCATCTCTCCACCTCTCTGTTTCCAGGGTCACTTTCCTACTACACCAGCATGCCCGACATTGTGTAGACACATTTACATTTGTCTATTTGACTTTGATTGATTAAACCATGCGCCAACAATTTGGTACATATGCTAGATATACATATAGGCAAATCACTGTATAAATAGTTGGAACAATGATCTAAAGCCGGCCAGGGTGGCCAAGCGGTTCTCGGCGCTACAGTCTGGAACCGCGCGACCGCAACGGTCGCAGGTTCGAATCCTGCCTCGGGCATGGATGTGTGTGGTATCCTTAGGTTAGTTAGGTTTGAGCAGTTCTAAGTTCTAGGGGACTGATGACCTCAGAAGTTATGTCCCATAGTGCTCAAAGCCATTTGAACCACTTTTGAATGATCTAATATATTACAATGATGAAATAGGTATATACAAGTAGCGAGTAGCTAAGGAAACTTTATTTATTAGTTAGTAACATTTAAATGGAAATGAAGTCCCATGCTTCGTGACAGAGCGTAGGGGACCGAGGAGGGAGTCCCGAACTGCCGTACTAGGCAAGGTCCTATTGCAGGAGGTTTGCCATTGTCTTCCTCCGACCTTAATGGGGATGAAGATGCTGATGAAGAAGACACAACAACACCAGTCATCTAGGGACCGGTGAAAATCCCTGACCCCGCCTGGAATCGAACTCGCGACCCCGTGCTCTAGGGACAGTTAGTAACATAATAGAAAATAGAAAATAAAGGCAAGTCAACTGAGATTGAAAACCACACGCCTGGAGATTAGAGTGTCGATGCAACCACAGATAGAACAGAAAACTTGAGTATGCTCGCTACAGTCTGTAGAAAACAAAAAAAAGTTTCTATCTTTGATGGTCGAGCAGGAACACAGTGAGTACCATCCCCTTCGTTCTCCTGACTATAGCATAAAGGATTTTGTTTGATGCCTACGCGACAGAAGTGGGAAGGAATAGAACCACAGCTGGGACGCATTCGTACCAAAGTCGTTATCAACTTCCTGCTCATCCGAAATTTTCGAAACCAAGGGGTGCTTCTAATTATCGGTCGGATCACAGCTTGGTGTTGATGTTTATGGCGGACTAAAAGGCACAGATACTATGCCTATTCATTCTGGAAACGATTAGTACACGAAAATGGTTCAGATGTCCCTGAGCCCTATGGGACTTAACATCTGAGGTCATCAGTCCCCTAGACCTTAGAACTGCTTAAACTTAACTAACCTAAGGACATCATACGCATCCATGCCCGAGGCAGGATTCGAACCTGCGACCGTAGTGGTCGCGCGGTTCGAGACTGTAGCGCCTAGAACCACTCAGCCAGATTAGCATACGGCCGAGCGGAGTGGCCACGCTGTTTGAGACGTCATGCCACGGACTGCGGGGCTCCTCCCACCGGAGTTTCGAGTCTTCCCTCGGCACGGGTGTGTGTGTGTTGTTCTCAGCATAGGTTAGTTTAAGTTGGTTTAAGTAGTGTGTATGTCTAGGGACCGATGACCTAAGCAATTTGGTCCCATTGGAGGTTAGGTTAGGTTAGTGTTGTTTAACGTCCCGTCGACAACGAGGTCATTAGAGACGGAGCGCAAGCTCGGGTTAGCAAAGGAAATCGGCCGTGCCCTTTCAAAGGAACCATCCCGGCATTTGCCTGAAACGATTTAGGGTAATCACGGAAAACCTAAATCAGGATGGCTGGAGACGGGATTGAAACGTCGTCCTCCCGAAAGCGAGTCCAGTGTGGTCCCATAGGAATTCACACACATTGGAACATCTGATCACTACACAGCCGGAAGCGCTGGCCTTCTTCTCCTGCTCGTCGTTGTCATTGTAGGCAATCCTACATGAATTGGGACACATAGGAAGGAGGTCATTGCACCTTTATTCACTTTATTTAGTAATGATTCTCTTATGATTTCCAATATTTTAGTATAACATATTGCACGTCAGATTTTCAGTACAATGCAGTGCGCTTTCAGAATCTGACATTACTAGCAGGTTCTGGAGCCCTGCAGAGCGACCGAATCCGAGACCCTTTCGAATCGTCGCCGCTTCTGCGGTAAAAACTAAATAGAGGGTCAGACGAAATTGCTTGGAATAGTTCCCATTGGCGAAAAGAAATTCACATCCTACTGTTTCAGTCTTTGGTATCGAGGGCCATCAGTATAAGCATGAACGAACTGTGGCCAATAAAAAATAATGTAAGCACTGGAACGTGGAACTGCTTGTGCCAGAGCATTATCCATAGAACTGTTTAGTGCAGGCGGGCGCGGGCGCAAGGCAGTGTAGTTCAGGGACGCGTCCGCGACTGTGTGTCGCTAGTGTCGCCATAGGAGCAAAAGAGAGAGAGAGAGAGAGAGAGAGTGAGAGAGAGAGAGAGAGAGAGAGAGAGAGAGAGAGAGAGAGACAGCTCCGGAGCGAGTGAGACCGCACAGCATTGCTCTGCGCTGTACTGTCCCGCGGTCTGATCCAACGTAAACAACACATTATATTTTAGAAACACTTTTATGTAAGGGATATAGTGTCTCATTCTTACTGTTATTAGTTACAAGTAAATATATTCTTTTATAGTTCATGCTACAGCTTTTTGTATCCCTTTTCAGAGTTTAGAAATTGGATCCTTAGTTTACGTAATAATTTTAACTGACCAAGTTTGAAAACTCATTAAAAATAGAATTAAGGTTATAAAGCTCTTTAATTCTTACAGTCAACATTGTTAAACAAGACAATTAAGATGTTACACGATTTCTTTTTCGAGGAAACGATTTTGTCTAGGTTTGGAACAATGTTCCGTGAGACTGATAACCTCAAAGAATTAGTAAAATTTTTATCGCCAAGTAATGAACGGTTCTTAGTTTGAGCAAGCTTTAAAAGCGCTCAAAAATATACGTAGAACCAAACACTGAGAGAAATTTGGCAGCGTTTCTCTCGTGGAAGACATCTGCAAAAGTCATCCAAAGTTTTACACATAAGAAAGTGGTTCTTCAGGCGGATATCGCACTGCAGGTCAATCAGCTCTAGTTGAAGCACTTGTGAGACGTCCTCTGGCCGAAGGGAAAACGGGCGAACAAATATATATATGGCCGGTCGAAGCTCACTTATCTCCAAAAACATTTTTTCAGACTGTTCTTGTAATTCGCAAATAATGTGAACATAATTTCAAAAATCCACGTCGTCTTTAACACTGTCTAGTACAGGAAAGTGTCACAATTCTTCTCGCGCAACTGTTTTCCCCACAAAATACGTTTTTTTTTCCTTTTAAATGCTTGCATCGTCTGCACTGAATCAGCAACAGAGTGATTTTCGCGTTGGAGGTAAATGTTCAAAGTATTTAAATGACCAGTAAGGTCACTCAAAAAAGACAAATTCGCCACCCACTTTGGATCACAAAGTAATTCTTCTGGACATCCTTTCGTTTCAAAAAGGTATTTATTTCACCCCTCAAGGAGAAACCATGCGATCGAAGATAATTAACCGTTCGAAGAACTGTGTCTATAACATTATTTATGTTCACAATCTTCGCACAAAGTGTCTCCTGGTATATCAGACAATGGACTGCCGCGAATAAGGAACAGCCGACTTCAGCCAATTTTGACCTGACGTAACCCAGGAATCCAGTGCGTATCCCTCGTAGCGCAGGGTCTCCATCCGTTGTTACATTGGTCAGGCGTTCCATTTCAAACCCATTGACTCTAACACGTTTTCCACGGCTGGAAAAATATCGAAACCCGTGGTTGTGTCTTATAATGGTATAAGGTCGAGAGGCGCGGCGGGTGGTCAGTCTGCCCGCACGGCCTGCTAAGCGACACGGCTCGCCCACTGAGACACACGAATTCACCCGGGGCGCAGGCCGCGGGCGATGCGGGCGCCAGCGCCCCAGGGGCACAGTTTAGACGAGCCTGGTTTAGTGCATATCGAGGTTATCTAGGTTGTATCTGAATGGACTTCCAAATGGATTGTGTAGCTAACGTTGTGCATCCGGCAGTTGATGTTACGAACTGAGTATGTTTCTCACACTAGCAGGGGGCAAACGTTACTCGTTCGCCAAGTGGACCCTTACGATCGGAAGATTGTCTCTCCATTCTCGTAGAACCACAATTAATCTACTATTTCCATGCTGACTGCTACTGCAAATAAATTTTCTTCCCAACGGTTGATCTTGCAACGGCTGATCATCAGCTTCTACTTCTAAGGGGTTAGCCGGAGTCGATTCCATTGTTCCAAGCCATAGTCGCAACCATCGAAATTTCTCCACGTCTAGTTTATGAAGTAGACGTATGGCAGCGTTTTCATACAAAAAGCAGCCAAATTCGATGTCCGGCCGAAAGAGGCGCTTGTGTACGTCTAAGAGAAAGTAAGGGTCTGTACCCACCAACTTCCTGTTGCAGATCTCACTGCATTAATGTTTTTTTTCTTTTTTCTTGATTGTATTACATATGCGATCAGCCCTTGTTAAGTATGTGTGAGATACCTTAGCTAAAACTATCCCTTTAGCCAAAAGCGGGAAGGAGAGACCCTTTATAAAAATACTTGAGCTAATTGATCGTAATCTTCTGCAGCCTAAATGAACTGCAGAATGTTCCTCCGTTGACGTCGGCCGCGATGGTCGAGCAGTTCAAGGCGTTTCAGTCCGGAACCACGCGGCTGCTATAGTCGCAGGTTCAAATCCTGCCTCGGGCATGGATGTGTGAGATGTCCTTAGGTTATTTAGGTCTAAGTAGTTCTAAGTCTAGCGGACTGATGACCTAATATGTTAAGTCCCATAGCGCTTAGAGCCATTTGAACCATCCTCCGTTGACAACGCTAGTCCGTTCACATCTAGCCAACGGATTAATGCGTAAATGGCTCTTTCTGAATCTAGGTAAAGACATATAATGACGTGATATACACACAAAGTCATAAATCATCTGCATACCGGAGAGTGTGAAAGCCGGGTGAAATGATGTTTTCCGCATCACGTGTGCACGTTAAAAATAGAAGAAAGCTGATAATTTACCCTTTACAATACGAAGACTGTAAAGCTCATAGTACTCGTTGAAGAAAATTTATATAGGGAAATTACTGTTGGTCTACTACGGTGGTTTCAAACCTTTACCACATTGTACAGGTTGTAAGAAAATGGTACGCTCATACTTTCAGGAAACATTCCACATAAGTAGAAGAAACTCTTTATTTCCCTGGTAAAGGTCAGATTGTGCAACTTTACGACACATTAATCATTGGACAAACTTGTCTAAAACTAAAAATGTTATTGAACACGGCGTAACTGCGCTAAGAAATGTCTTCGAGATACGTGGAGGAAAAACCTTCAGTTTTTGTGGAACCTCCAAGTGAACTGTGTTGTTGGAGGAATAGAAGTTTTAATACATAAAAGAAATTTCCTCGTAAATTTCGTTCATATAACTCGAAGAGCCTATCTGCCTATACACGCTTCAGTCCGTTATCATACCCGGTGAAGAAATAAAACATGTAGGTGCTCGACCCGGCTGCGTCAGATACAGCAGTAAACGTGGGAAACGGCGTTTCCCGTGGCTTATCTGTTACTGCCGGCAGCACATAAAGTCCCTCTAAGGTCACGGAATACGAACACTTATCTGGAAAGAATTCGCGCCGTTCGCAACCGGGCTATCGTGCACCATTTCACAGAGCAGTGAAGCCGCTCCTTTCAGGTTCGTGATGCCATCTATCGGCCCTCGAAGGAAGCTGGTGTTATATGCACTCGCAGGCGATGACGGCCGTTCCCAGAGCCCACTGGCGCGCCGGCGGGGTCGGCGCGTTACGGCTCTGCCAACTGCACCAGCCGAACAACCCTCTGAATGGTCGACCGGCAACTACGGTGCCGTGTGTTGTCGCGTTCTGGGCGGTTGAAGGCCGGCCGCGCCATCACCTGCGCGCTGCTGCCACCTGGTGACTGGAGCCGGTGTGTGGCGGCGGGTGCTTGATACGGCGGTAACGACGGCGGCTGGACCCATAACGCGGCCCGCGTCCCCCTCCAGCGGCTGCTTTGCATGTTATTGCGTGGCGGGCAAACAAGGAAGGCAGAGGCGCCGGACCGGTGCGCCATTCTCTGCCGCATTCTCTCAACACCAGGCCCGTGTGAGGTCGCCTCACTTAGCATCCCACTTGCCTCCTGCAGTACTGCAATCGGGTAACGAGATAAATGCTTCAGGAAATAAATTTTCCACAGCTACATCTACATGCATACTCCACAAGCCACCGCAAGGTGCCCGGCGGAGGGTACCTTTTCTCACTGCTAGTAACGCCATTCCTATTGCACTTGCGTAAGGAGCGAGCGAAAAACGACTGGCTATGACTCCGTAAGTGCCCTAAACTGTCTTTGTTAAGTTCCTTGTTATTGTTGTGGTCTACAGTCCTGAGACTGGTTTGATGCAGCTCTCCATGCTGCTCTATCCTGTGCAAGCTTCTTCATCTCCCAATACCTACTGCAACCTACATCCTTCTGAATCTGCTTAGTGTATGCATCTCTTGGTCTCCCTCTACAATTTTTACCTTCCACGCTGCCCTCCAATACTAAATTGGTGATCCCTTGATGCCTCAGAACGTGTCCTACCAACGGATCCCTTGTGCTAGTCAAGTTGTGCCACAAACTCCTCTTCTCCCCAACCTTGTTCAATACCTCCTCATTAGGTATGTGATCTACCCATATAATCTTCAGCATTCTTCTGTAGCACCACAGCCGGCTTAGGTGGCCGAGCGGTTCTAGGCGCTGCAGTCTGGAACCGCGCGACCGCTACGGTCGCAGGCTCGAATCCTGCCTCGGGCATGGATGTGCGTGGTGTCCTTAGGTTAGTTAGGTTAGGTAATTCTAAGTTCTATGGGACTGATGACCTCAGAAGTTAAGTCCCATAGTGCTCAAAGCCATTTTAACCATTTGTAACACCACATTTCGAAAGCTTCTATTCTCTTCTTGTCTAAACTATTTATCGTCCATGTTTAACTTCCATACATGGCTACACTCCATACAAATACTTTCAGAAACGACTTCCTGACAGTTAAATCCATACTCGATGTTAACACATTTCTCATCCTCAGAATCGCTTTCCTTGCCATTGCCAGTCTACACTTTATATCCTCTTTACTTCGACCATCATCACTTATTTTGCTCCCCAAATAGCAAAACTCCTTTACTACTTTAAGTGTCTCATTTCCTAACCTAATTCCGTCAGCATCACCCGATTTAATTCGACTACATTCCATTATTCTCATTTTTGCATCTTATATCCTCCTTTCAACACACTATCCATTCCGGTCAACTGCTCTTCCAAGTCCTTTGCTGTCGCTGACAGAATTACAATGTCATCGGCGAACCTCAAAGTTTTTATCTCTTCTCCATGTATATTAATACATACTCCGAATTTTTCTTTTCTTCCCTTTGCTGCTTGCTCAATATACACATTGTATAACATCGCTGAGAGGCTACAACCCTGTCTCACTCACTTCCCAACCACTGCTTCCCTTTCATGCCCCTCTACTCTTATAACTGCCATCTGGTTTCTGTACAAATTGTAAATAGTCTTTCGGTCCCTGTATTTTACCTTTGCCACCTTTACAATTTCCCTACACAAAATAAATTTTGGCGGCAGTAGACTCGTTTTACAATCAACTGCCAATGGAGTTTTCTCGCTAGTGTTCCGCGAAAATAATATCGTCTCCCGTCGAGGGATTCCCATCTGAGTTCACGAAGTATCACTATAATATGCGCGTGTTGATTGACCCGACCGGTAACAAATATAGCAACATGCCTCCGAATTGCTTCGATGTCTTCATTGGCATTTGAAGCTGACTGCCAAACGATTCTACTGCCGCCTATATCCATTGCGTACCAAGAGCACGAAGATAAGATATGAGAAATTTTGGCTCATACGGATGCATATAGACACTCGTTTTCCCTCGCTTGATTTTAGAGTACAATAGAAAAGGAAGTGCCTAGTGTACAAGGTTAGCTTCTCCACGCACCGTATGGTGGCTTGCGAATTATCTACGTAGATCCAGATGCAATCCGTCCTGATATAGATGGCCAACATTCGAGCAGTACTAGTGTTCGACACACTGTCTCCTTTCTAGATGAGATACACTTTCCTAAATATCTAATTGAGAGAAGACGACCGTGTTCCTCACATTCTACCGATCACACTGTCTCGTTCCATTTCATATCGCTTTGCAACTTAACGTGTGGACATTTTCAAACGACTTGACTATGTCAAGCAGATCACCACAAATACCGCATTCGAACACTACAGAATTGTGTGTCCATTTCATCGGCATTAATTTACGTTTTTCTACATTTAGAACAACCTGTCATTCATCATACCAAATAGAAATTCTTTATAGCCTAAATCATCCTTTGTTCTTCTACAGTCACTCAGCGATAACACTTCTCAGGACATTAGAAAGTCGATAGAAAACAGTCATAGATTATTGCTCACCCTGTCTGTGAGATCGCATCTGTAAATAAGAACAATAGCTGTCCTATCGCACTCGTCTGGGGCACTCCTAACGATACCTCTGTCTCTGATGAGCATTCGCATACCTCGATAACGCACTGGGTTCCATTAGTTAAGAAATCATCCAGCCACTTGCATATCAGGGTCTCTTCCTTAAACTTCTCCAATGGGGAATTGAGTCGACACAGTTGTCATCTTCATTTATCACATTTGTCACAACTGCAAGGTTACAGGAGAATATGGGCTTGGGACAACGAATGAGAAAGAAGAAAGACTAATTGAGTTCAGTAATAAATTTCAGCAAGTAATTTCGAATATTGTGTTCAAGAATCACAAGAGGACGACGTATACTTAGAAAAGGCGGGATGATGCCGGGAGATTTAAGTTAGATTACATCATGGTGAGACAGAGATTCCGAAATCAGGTACTGGATTGTAAAGCGTACCTAGGAGCAGATTCATACTCAGATGCCAATGTAGTAGAGATGAAGTGTAGGCTGAAGTTTAAGATAATTGTCAGGAAGAATCAATATGCAAAGAAGTGCGATACGGAAGTACTAAGGAATGACGCGATGTGCTTGAAGTTCTCTAAGGCTAAAGATACACCAATAAGGAATAGCTCAGTAGGCAGTACAGTTGAAGAGGAATGGACATCTCTATAACGGGCCATAACGGAAGTTGGAAAGAAAAACATAGGTGCAAAGAAGGTAACTGCGAAGAAACCATGGGTAACAGAAGAAATACTTCAGTTGATAGACGAATAGAGGAGATACAAAAATGTTCCGCAAAATCAAGAAAACAAAAATACAAGTTGCTGAGGAATGAAATAAACAGAAAGTGCAGGGAAGCTAAGAGGAAATGGCTGCATGAAAAACGTAAAGAAATCGAAAAAGACCTTATTGTTGGAAGGACAAACTCAGCATACAGGAAAGTCAAACCAACCTTCGGTAACATTAAAACCAAGGGTGGTAACCTAAATTGTGCATTGGGATTTCCACTGTTAAATGCAGAGGAGAGAGCGGATAGGTGGAAAGATTAAATTGAAAGCCTCTAGGAGGGGGAAGATTTGTGTGATGTGATAGAAGAAGAAACAGGAGTCGATTTAGAAGAGATAGTGTATCCAGTACGTGAATCAGAATATAAAAGAGCTTTGGAGGACTTAAGACCAAATAAGGCAGAAGGGATAGAAAACTTTCCACCAGAATTTCTAAAGTCACTGGGGGAAGTGGCAACAAAACGACTACTGACGTTGCTGTGTAGAATGTATGACTCTTACGACATAACATCAAACTTTCGGAAACAATATCATCCACACAGTTCCGAAGAATGCGAGAGCTGACAAGAGCGAGAATATCGCACAATCAGCTTAACAGCTCACGCATCCAAGTTGCTGACAAGAATAATATGCAGAAGAATGGAAATGAAAGTTGAGAATGTGTTAGATTACGATCAGTTTGGTTTAAAGAAAAGTAAAGGAAACAGAGAGGCAATTCTGAGGTTGCGGTTGATAATGGGAGCAAGACTAAAGCAAAATCAAGACATGTTCATAGGATTTGTCGATCTGGAAAAAGCGTTCGACAATGTAAAATGGTGCAAAATGTTTAAATTCTGGGAAAAATAGAGATAAGCAATAAGGAGAGACGGGTAATATACATTATGTACAAGCGCCAAGAGTGAATTATCAGAGTTTACGACCAAGGACGAAGTGCTCGATTGCAAAAGGGTGTAAGACAAGGATGTAGCCTTTCACCCCTACTGTTCAATCTGTGCATCGAGGAAGCAATGATGAAAATAAGAGAAAGGTTTAGGACAGGAATTAAAATTCTCGGTGGAAGGATATCAATGATACGATTCGCTGATGACATTGGAATCCTAAGTGACAGTGAAGAAGAATTACATGATGTGCTGAATAGAATGAACAATCTTAATAGTACAGAACATGGATTGAGAGTAAATTGAAGAAAGACGAAAGTAATGAGAATTAGTAGAAATGATAACAGCGACAAACTTAACATCAGGATTGATGGTCACGAAGTAGAGGAAGTTAAGGAAATGTGCTACGTAAGTAACCAATAATGGACTTAACGAGGACGCCAAAAGCAGGCTAACAATGTCAAAAGGGGCATTCCTGATCAAGAGAAGTCTAGTAGTATCAAACATAGGCCTTATTTTCAGGAAGAAATTTCTGAGAATGTACGGTTGGAGTAAAGCATTGTATGGTAGTAACACATGGACTGTGGGAAAACCTGAACAGAAAAGAATCGAAGTATTTGAGATATGGTGCTGCAGACGAATGTTGAAAATTAGGTGGACTGATAGGCTAAGGAATGAGAAGATCCTGCGCAGAATCGGAGAGGAAAGGGATATGTGGAAAAGACAGGCAATGAGAAGGGGCAGGATGATAGGACATCTGTTAAGACATGAGGGAATGACTTCCATGGCAATAGAAGGAGCAATAGAGGTCAAAAGCTGTAGAGGAAGACAGAGATTGGAATATATCCAGGAAATAACTGAGGACGTACGTTGCACGTGCTACTCTGGGGTGAAGAGGTTGGTAAAAGAGAGGAATTCGAGGCGGCCCGCATGAAACCATTCACATGACTGATGACACATAAAAAAAATCCGACACGTCTGGTCGTCCAAGACAAACCTTAAATTGTCATCGTATTATATCGTTCGATACTGGCCTCAGTCACCTTACATGTGGTAGCTCGACTGCTGACTAAGAATTTTTTTGTAGATCATTACTTTGCTTCGAATGCAATAAATGTATATGATGTTCCATTTGGAATGAAGGAACAACGTTTATCTGATCTTAAAAATTCGATTAAGACGTATTTAAACTACCAGGCATACTGATTCTTTTACTGAATCATGTTTTTATTCCGAAGGAAAACTAGTACATGCCGTTCTTACACATAATCGGCCTCCAACTCTACATGAATACTCCGCAAATCACACTTACGTGCCTGGCAGAAGGTTCATCGAACCATCTTCATCTTCACAATAATTCTGTTATTCCAGTCTTGAACAACACGCTGAAAAAACTAACACCTATCTCTCTCCGTGTGAGCTCTGATTTCCAAATGGTTCAAACGGCTCTAAGCACTATGGGGCTTAACAACTGAGGTCATGAGTCCCCTATACTTACAACTACTTAAACCTAACTTAAACTAAGGACATCACACGCATCCATGCCTGAGGCAGGATTCGAACCTCCGACCGCAGCAGCATTGCGGCCTCTGATTTCCCTTCTTTTATTATGACCGTAGTTTCTCCTTATGTAGATTGCTCTCAGCAATGTATTTTCACATTCGGAGGAGAAAGATGCGGATTGAACTTTCCTGAGAAGATTCGACCGCAACGAAACACTCGTTTTTTTTTTTTTTTTTAATTATGTCCACCCCAACTCCTGTACCTTGTCACTGATTCCCTCTCCCCCCTTTCGCGACGATACAATACGTGCTGCTCTTCTTTGAACTTTCTCTATGTACTCCGTTAAACATATCTGGTAAGGATCCCACACCGCACAGCGGTACTCCAAAATAGGAAGGACAAGCGTAATGTAGGCAGTCTCCTTAGTAGACCTATTATATTTTTTAGGTGTTCATCTAATAAAACGCAGTCTTTATTTTGCTTTCCCCCACAACGTTTTCTTTATGAGCTATCCAATTTACGCCGTTGGTAATTGTAATCCATAGGAAATTAATTGAATTTATGGCCTTTAGAGTTGACTGATACATCGTGTAACCAAAGTTTGACGGCCTCCTTATAGCACACTTGTGGATGACCTCACACTTTTCGTTATTTAAGGTCAACTGCCACTTTTCGTACTACTCAGATATTTTTTCTAAATCGTTTTGCAATTTGTTTTGATCTCCCGATGACTTTACAAGACGATAAACGACAACATCAACTTCAAACAACCTAAAACTGTTACTCAGATGGTCTTCTAAAACGTTTATAAGGATAAGCAACAGGAGAAGGCCTATGACACTACTTCTGGGAACGCCAGAAATTACTTTTGTTTTACTCGATGACTTTCGGTCAACTGCTGCGAACTGTGACCTCTCTTACTGAAAATCACGAATCCCGTCGCATAACTGAGACGATATTCCATAAGCAGGCAATTTTACTACAAGCCGCTTGTGTGGTTCAGTGACAAAAGCCCTTTGGAAATTTAGCAATACGGAATCAATTTGAAATCCCTTGTCAATAGCACTCAACACTTCGTGTGATTAAAGAATTTGTTGTGTTTCACGAGAACGGTGTTTCCTAAATCAGTGTTGAATGTGAATCAATAGACAATTCATGATGTTCCAACACAATATATGTTCCGGAATCCTGGTGCATATCGACGTTATTGATGGAAACCTTTAATTTAGTACATGACCCTTACTACGGTTCTCAAATATTGGTGTGACCTGTGCTACTTTCCATCTCTTGGTTACAGATGTTTCGTCGAGCGAGGGGTTGTATATGATTGCTAAATATGGAGATACTGCTTCAGCATAGTCTGAAAGTAACCTAATTGGTATACAGTCTAGACCGGAAGACTTGCTTCAATTAAGTAATTTAAGTTGCTTCACTACTCCGAGGATATCTACTTCTAAGACACTCATGTTCGTAGCTGTTCTTGATATGAATTCAGGAATATTTGCGTTGTCTTGAAGGTGCCCGAGGATGAAGTGTTTTAAACATTCAGGCATACAAAGAGCTGCTTAACAATTTACACGCCACCAGTATGTTTCTTTTCGGCATTTTTTCTCTTCTGCCTCTTACTGACATCGGAGTACGCTCGGAAATCTCGTAATGGGTGCGGTTCCTTAAGTTACTTTTTTCTATCAGCTTTGTTTTACGAAAGTTCATTTAAGCAATACAGTATTTCAAAAGATTCCTACATTATTTTAACACGTTTTTATTAGGTCGCTTTCTTAGCTGTTCGGCACTAATTTTAAAATTGATTTTAAAGTAACTACCCGACGAGCTAAAGACCTCAACCTGTAAACATAGCGCAACACTGGATGCTAATGCGAAAGTGAGGAGGTAAGGACTAGGTCCCTGATATAGAGAAGACGATGAGAGTGAGAACGTCGGAACAAAGAAGAGTAATGTAGAGCCCCGCCTGTCCAGTTACAGTTGCTGCACGATGCCTGTGCTTAGTTGGTAGAATACGTCACAGCCCCTAGAGGTGCGTGAACTAGCTGCTACAGAACGAGTCTGCGACAAATCATTCGATTTGTAAGAGCACCGCTTTAATGCCTGGAGCAACTTCTAGCAAACAGAGCACACGTTATAACTTACAACCTGGAATACAGTTACTGGGACAGTAAGACCGCCACACCATCCCCCAGAGTCCTTATAGTTGAGTGTGGACATGAGAAAAGGTGATATAAAGACATAGCTCAGGGACGCCTGGAGTAATTTCTACCAAATGTGATGTACACGTGACTTAAAATCAAGCTCTTGTCTGTCAGTCAGTTAGGTACAAATTTTGCAGTTGATTTTTAATTAACTGCCCTATGAGCTCAATACTTGGGACTTTCACCATAGCACAGAACTGCGTAACAACGCAGCATTAGCTATCTTTCTTGACTGATGTGTGGCGGAGAGTACTTCGTGTATGATTGCCAAATCCTCTTCCTCCTCTGGTAGTCATGATTGGTTTGTGGGAAGAACAGCTGTTAGTAAGCCTCTGTTTGAGTTCGAATCTCTTAAATTTTTACTTTCAACGACTTTTTGAGGAATGTACGTAACAGGAAGCAATATATTGGTTGACTAGGATAAGAGAAGCTGAAATAAATCTGAAATTTACCACGTATCTGTTATAATTTCATCAAGATGTTTGAAACCGATAGAAAAATTTAAAGGAAAGAGTAAAAAGTAGAAAATAAGTAATTATTTAAATCAAAATAAATTCCTAACACAAAACGTTTTATATCAAACTAAAAGGTATAAATAATGATACTTCCTGGTCGATTAAAACTGTGTGCCGGACCCAGCCTGGAACTCAGGACATGAAACGCAAAGGTCCCGAGTTCGAATCTTGGCCGGCACACAGCTTTAATCTTCCAGGAAGTTTCACATCAGCGCACACTCCGCTGCAGTGCGAAAAACGTATTCTGAATAATATAAATAATTTGTCCTAGCTCCATACAGATACACTGTTGTTGTTGTGGTCTTCAGTCCTGAGACTGGTTTGATGCAGCTCTCCATGCTACTCTACCCTGTGCAAGCTTCTTCGTCTCCCAGTACCTGCTGCAACCTACATCCTTCTGAATCTGCTTAGTGTATTCATCTGTTGGTCTCCCTCTACGATTTTTACCCTCCACGCTTCCCTTCAATACTAAATTGGTGATCCCTTGATGCCTTAGAACATATCCTACCAACCGATCCCTTCTTCTAGTCTACATTATGTGATCAAAAACATCCGGACACCCCCAAAAAAGTTCGTTTCTCTTATTAGGTACATTGTGCTGCCATCTATTGCCAGGTACTCCATATCAACGACCTCAGTAGTCATTAGACATCGTGAGAGAGAAGAGAACAGAACGAGGCTCTCCACGGAACTCACGGACTTCGAACGTGGTCCGGTGATTGGGTGTCACTTGTGTCATACGTCTGTACGCGAGATTTCCACGCTCCTAAACATCCCTAGGTCCACTTTTCCTGATGTCATAGTGATGTGGAAACGAGAAGAAACACGTACACCACAAAAGCGTACACGCCGACCTCGACAGTTGACTTACAGAGACCGCCGACAGTTGGAAAGGGTCGTAATGTTTAATGGGCAGACATCTATCCAGACTATCACAAAGGATTTACAAACTGCACCAGGATCCACTGCAAGTACTATAATGGTTGTGCGGGGGGGGTGAGAAAACTTGGATTACAAAGTCGAGCTGCTGCTCAAAAGCCACACATCTCGCCGGTAAATGCAAAATGACGCCTCTGTTGGTGTAAGGAGGGTGAACAATCGACGATCGGAGAGTGGAGAAACGTTGTGTGGAGTGACGAATCACGGTACACAATGTGGGGATCCAATGGCATCATGTGGGTATGGAGAGTGCCCGGTGAACGTTATCTGCCAGCTTGTGCAGTGCCAACAGTAAATTTCGGAGGCGGTAGTGTTACGGTGTGGTCGCGTTTTTCATGGACAGGGCTTGCACCACTTGCTGTTTTGCGTGGCACTATCACAGCACAGGCCTCCATAGACGTTTAAAGCACCTTCTTGCTTCCCACTGTTGGAGAGCGATTCGGAGATGATGTTTGCATCTTTCAGCACGATCGACCACCTGTTCATAATGCACGGCCTATGGCGTAGTGGTTACACGACAGTAACATCCCTGTATTCTCCCTTCAATGAGTTTGTGGTGGAAATAAGACACCTTATGCACCATACTAACGAACAAACTTTTGAGCTTGACAAAACTGATTCGTTTAGGTATGTCGAAACTTCCCTGTAATGGACTGGCCTGCACAGTATCCTGACCTGAATCCTATAGCACACCTTTGGGATGTTTTGGAACGGCGACTTCGTGACTGAACATATGCCTGCGAGTGTGGAAGGTGCCCTCATGGCTAAGGTTGGGCCAACACTATATTGAATTCCAGCATTACCGTTGGAGGGCGCCACGAACCTGTAAGTCATTTTCAGCCAGGTGTCCTGATACTTTTGATCACCTCGTGTATGTTGTCCATACAGACATCTGAAAATTAGTGATTGTAAATTTTTAATAGCTATGAAAATACTTGGAAGATTTATAACAGAAAGCGTAGGGTGTATGTAACAGATAACTGATGCATGTCTAGTTTCACGTCTAACTATGAGTATATTACACCACTCTTCTTGCAGTTGCATTAAAAGTTAAGTGGCGTGGAAATTCACTATTTTCCTCAGCAGCTGCGGATAAAAATCCTGTTTTCAGCGATGATATACCAACACATGTCATATAAGAGTTTTTTGAATGTGTTGTCGACTGGGACAAGTTTATCACACAAAGTAAGAGAAACTAAAATATTAGTTGCCGACAGATATCTTTTCCTTGTTCATCTCAGCTTCATTGCGATGATTTGACAAACCTATGGTTCTTGGATGTTATGATTCCTTTCTTTCCTTTTATGAAGTAGGACCGTGGATTTGTAAGCAGACATTCTCAGATACTTTGAATGAATCTCTATGCAATCATTGGTCCAGTGCGCTAATACCTCTGAAATCCTGTGGTACAACCATTAGGCTTGTTCCCGTCCAAGTCAGACGTTGTCGACTGGGACAAGTTTATCACACAAAGTAAGAGAAACTAAAATATTAGTTGCCGACAGATATCTTTTCCTTGTTCATCTCAGCTTCATTGCGATGATTTGACAAACCTATGGTTCTTGGATGTTATGATTTCTTTCTTTCCTTTTATGAAGTAGGATCGTGGATTTGTAAGCAGACATTCTCAGGTACTTTGAATGAATCTCTACGCAATCATTGGTCCAGTGCGCTAATACCTCTGAAATCCTGTGGTACAACCATTAGGCTTGTCCCCGTCCAAGTCAGACGTTGTACTTGAAAGTCGCTTTCATGGTGTCGGCAAAGAAATACGATATTGCAGTGCCTGTGTTATTTTGATTAGGATGGAGAGTTCCTTTGGACAAGCGTGCATAACACAGGCACTACAGTGTAGTATATATTGTGTATATAAAATGCTGTTGGTCACAACAGAGGATTTCGTGGTTCGACAGTGGAACAAAAAATAACGAGACTCGGAAACAATTTAACCAGCAAATGCAGGACGTGAGATACAATGCTATTCCAGCTCTAATTCACTTTCTACAAAAACCTTGATTACAAGATTGTTCAGGTGACCGATTCATTTGTCATTCATCACATTTCTTTCCCTTCCCGTTTCTCTTATTTTCCTATATTTTCACATATGCTTGATTAGTTCCTAATTTCCAGGATTCTTTTCTTCTCACTGTACCTAAAGTTTTGCTAGTAACATTTCTGTCTATCGTTACTTTTTAGTAGAATTTATAATTTAGTGCTAGACGTTCATTTCTTTACGAGCATTCTAGTTTCACGAGCATGCTAAAATGTTTTGTTGTTGCTTTGCTTGGTGCGCATTGTTTATTATAAATATTTCCTATTGTCTCACGTGTCCTTTCTATTTAGTGCGTCCTTTCATTTATGGCAGGTTTTGCGAACTTACTATCTGTTGACCAAAGTCTACCTGTGATTACTGAGGTAAATTTTTTATGATAGTCATAAATTTGCCTTTTCTGCAGAAATTTCTAACCCTGCTCTATCGACTGTCTGTTCCAGCAGGTTGAATTGTATATCCACTTCTGACTAATTTTCATGTATTACAGCAAACTCACCTTCACCTACAGATATACTTTTCAAACCACTTTTTAGTGCATAGGAGATGGTTTCCCCATTGTGCCATTTCTTAGGGCTTTCTCCCGTTCCATTCACTTACTGAGTGCGGGAAGAGTGATTGCCTGAATACCTGTGTGCATGTTGTAATTAGTGTAATCTTGTCTCTGTGATCCCTATGCGAGTGATATGTAGCACACTATCATATACTCCTAGATACATATCTTAATAGTGGTTCTAGAAACTTTGCATCTTGGCTTTCACGGGATAATTTGCATCTACCTTCAGGTGTATGCCAATTCAATTCTTACGACGTCTTCGGGACACTCAACTATGGGTCAAAGAAACCTGTGACCATCTTTTGTGTCTTTATTTGTATTCGTTTAGTATCCGCTGCTACTCCCATTTGGTACATTTCCCACACACTTGAGAAATATTCTCGATTGGGTCGAACGGTCGAACGAGTATTTAATATACAATCTTCTTTGCAGACTGATTGCATTTCCCTAGTATTCTGCTATGTACCGAGTTCTGCTACATGCTTTACCTACGAAAGTGAATCTCTGCCTTAGTTTGCACGCAGCCAACATAGCTGTATACATATCGATAAGACATAACTACGGAGACAAACACCACAGATATAACGAGCACAGGCACTCATAAACTGTTCCAGTTGCGCTGAGCTTCTCTGAGAAAGGCTTTGTCGGCTAATATCGCTCCAATTAATAAATGGAACTATAAGTGCTTGTACGAGTTTCTTTTTCAGATCAAATTAGAGGACCTTTTTGGCATGGAGGAAGGAATGCTGATGACTTTTTGCACATTACAGTTAAGTACTCTGTCCAATTTAGATTTTCATCTGATATTGCTCTGAGACCCTTTGGTGACGGAAAGAAGTTGATATTTGCCCCAGTTAGGATTAAAAATGGCAGGGATATTACTTCATTTGACAGAGATACAGGATCAACTTCGATTTTAGCATGTGGATGGAAGTGCTAATTTATAGGGGGGACTGAAGTGGATTACGAAAGGTGTTTCTAATCCCTGAATTTTATCTCCTCATTCTGCTTTTTATTGGCAGCACACTTAGGAAATGTAACAGACCTACTAAGGAGACTGCCTACACTACGCTTGTACGTCCTCTTTTAGAATACTGCAGCGCGGTGTGGGATCCTTACCAGATAGGACCGACGGAGTACATCGAAAAAGTTCAAAGAAAGGCAGCACATTTTGTATTTTCGCGAAATATGGGAGAGAGTGTCACAGAAATGATACAGGATTTGAGGTGTACATCATTTAAAAGAAAGTCGTTTTCCGTTGCGACGGAATCTTCTCACGAAATTCCAAACACCAACTGTTGCCTCCGAATGCGAAAATATTTTGTTGGCGCCGATCTACGTAGGGAGGAACAATCACCACGATAAAATAAGGGAAATCAGAGCTGTTACAGAAAGATATGGGTGTTCATTCCTACCGCGCGCTATACGAGATTGGAATAATAGAGAATTGTAAAGGTGGTTTGATGAACCCACTACCAGGCACTTAAATGTGATTTGCAGAGTATCGATGTAGATGTAGATGCTTGTAACCGCGCCGCTTGGAATAAGATCTCTATTTCGCTATGTCTACAGCGAGGTGCCGGGTTTCGGCTGCCAAGTCCCTTAACTAAATCAGACTTATCTTCTATTAGCCTTCGAGATAACGACTTATTATGGCATATCACAGTTTATGTACCAATTTCGTATCATAGACCATAAACTGATAATAAAAGTGATAACTGTGTACATGAAATCCCGTATTAAGCTTCAGGCAACCGCTGCTTTTTTAGAGACCTTACTGTTAGAAATTCATGCAGAAAATAATTCGTAAGACTTCTAATTTCTTCATATTACTGTATCACATGGAATACTAGTGACCCGTCAAGGGTTTTCAGGGGTTGTACTTCGCGTCGACGGCCGGAAGACTCGCCTGGCGCAGTAGCAATAAGTTATGTGCACAAAGGAACTACCTTAGGTGTCACTAAGGTAGTTCCTGGCACTTGCCCTCACACACGGACACAAAAACACGGCCGGCGACTTCAGTTTAAAATATTTACAGATTAAAAAGTCAACTAAAAAATGTAACATATCTAAATATATATTACCTTACCTTAGAATTAGAGATTGCAGGCGACTTTTCTGATGTACGTGTTTACCTCACAATATTTTTCATTTCCTTTCCTTCCATAGTATTTTTTTTTATTTTTCCTTCTCTCCCTTCCCATTTACTTCATCATGAACAACTATTGTTTTCTTTTCAGACATTTATGTATAAAATCTTATTACAATATTCCATATTTTTCTTGACTTGTGCTCGCTGCATGTTCATTATTTTATACAGAACAGCTCGATTTTGCCTGTGCATCACAGTGCAAGATGAGATAATTGAATTATGTAGAAAAATTTTGGGAAACAGTTTGTCATTTGAAAGCACGTGTCTTGTTTATACTTTTTTACATTATCTAATGAATTGTGGAGTCTTTTTTTTTTAAGCAAGCTCAGCAAGAGGACAATATTTTCAGAGCACAGAAGCATGTTATAAAAGCTGTATTTGATGTTAATTCTAGAAAACCCTGTAGGAACCAGTTTTTAAATATTGTAGTTTGACACTTTAAAAGATATACTCATTGATATCCTTCACCATTTCCAATATTTCTCTTTCCTCAAAAAGTAGTTAAAAGCATGAGTATTTTACTAGGACCAAAAATAACGTCTAAGAGAGTGTCAGGGTTAATATCAGTACATAAATGAATGATATAAATGGGTAAATTTCTATTCAACAACATGCCAAAGAACATTAGATGTTACTAAGTTTGCTGGAGATGGAGTTATTTAAAAAATTTTCTGTGGTGCTGCTCCTTCTACTTCATTAAAGGGCGTCTTTACAAATTCTTAAATATATTATTTTTAGTCATTTTCAACTTCGAATATACACTGTAATACAGAGTATTTCGTAACATTAAGTCATTTCATGAGACAACTTTTAATTCATATTAAACATTCATCTTTCACATCTTTCCACATCCCAGAGACCAATGTGCATGAAATAAAACTAATGTAACGTAATGTTCCATTGAATGGCAGCTTATAACGATATGTTTACGTAATGAATATACATAAACATACAGTTATAAATGTCCCCGTTCGTAGTCGCTGATTATAACAATATGTTTACTTTTGTGCTGCAACATATGGCTATAATCAGCGGTGGAAATATTTTTGCGAACGCCGACCGTGTGCGGCTGTTTCTTGTTGGATTGTCTGATCAGTCGTAAGTTGCATTGCAGAGGAGAGTAAATCCCTATTCAAAATATAATTATTTTTGGACAGCTCAACATGAATTTTCTAAGCGACCGCAGTTTATCACGCATTTACCAGTAGAATATGCCGCGGAGAAAATATTTCGCCGCATGCAACTTCCGTCCGATTTCGACGAAATAATTCGTGACTGTGAACTCTCTATTTGGCAGAAACATAAAGAAAATTAAATAACTTCATGAAGGAGTGAGACTTAGATTCTACACTAAATAAATAGTCCATACACCAGTTCCATTTAACTCTGAATTTATGGCAATTAATAGATGAACTTACACTGCAATGAAGGATTTAACATGGATGCCGTTTTGACTGGCACTTCTCTTCTTGTAATGAAAATAATTCCTTTGACGTTTTCACATACACGTCACATAATAAATTTACTGCTATGCAGTACTGCACTTTTAGTATTGCATTTTTACTTTACACTAAAATAATATTATTTTTAACGATAATAATACGGCGGCAAGACATGCGCGTCCGACACAAGCTACAAGAGACAAGAGAAGAATGAGTAACTGTTCATCGAGAATATCTCGTACATAAAAAAAAAACAACAAAAAAATGTGTAAAAGTGTTCATCTGTCCGTTTTTCGCGCCGCGGTTTTCAGAGTCAATAACTCACTGCATCTCTGACGGCGCTTCGACAATAAACCAGTTACGTCACAGATCGTTCACCTTTTACATTCTCGAAACATTATTTGTTAACTGTAGCTGTTGCCGAGCGACTGCACAATTAGTGAATGATTTAAAACGATAAGGCAATCTCATAATGTTACAAGCTTTAGTTGCACAAAAAAGTTCTCAAGTTTTCGGAAGTCACTAAAAGAGACGGACAAATGTCTTAAAATAAGTTACTAGCCATCATAAATGGTATACATATGAACAGTGTTGCTCAAAAAATCGTTATAAGTAGAATATATAACTACTCGTAAGTACAATATACACTGACAACTTGACAATATGTACGTAATGCACAGAACACACTGATGGAATCGAAGGAGCTGTTACGTTCGTAAGTATGGAATGGAGTAAAACGGCCAGTGGCTTTTAAAATCAGTGGATAGTATCGTAAATTTGATAAACAAATGGTTCAAATGGCTCTAAGCGCTATGGGACTTAACATCTGAAGTCAACAGTCCTCTAGACTTAGAACTACTTCAACTTAACCAACCTAAGGACTTCACGCACATCCATGCCCGAGGCAGGATTCGAACCTGCGACCGTAGCAGCGGTGCTTTTCCGGACTGATGCGCCTAGAACCACTCGGACACAGAGGCATTGTTTGAAAATAACATACACATGGAAGCACTAGCCTATAATTGTATGTTGCACATAATGACTTTACGTACATTTTCCATCAACTAGCATAGTACGCCAGTAAAAAGGTAATGTACAAAAGGCACGTTTGACCACCACCTGCTTTTATTTTAAACCTATGTATCGACCGGTTTCCGTCATGGGTCACCTTCATGGATAAGGATTGAAATGGTATAGGCCACAACATTACATTTCTCATTACTTAAATAAAGCATATCATGAATATGAATACATGACACAGGACTTTTAGAAGTAAACATACTAATACCAAATATACACAGAGCAGTAGGCAGAAACACAACACTATACACAGACAGCCACACAAATAGTAACAGATGCTAATGAAGGATGATCGATCATTTACATTGAAACCCATTAAAGACGTGAAACCCCCTGGCAAATTAAAACTGTGTGCTGGGCCGGGATTCGAATCTGGGACTTTTTCCTTCCACGGGCAAGTGCAATACCGTCGCAGCTATCCAAGCACGAAAGACGACTCGTCCTCACAGCCTAACCTCCACTAGGACCTCATAGCACATGTTTCCAACTCCACAGTAGCTGTCTTGCATACCTTGTTCTTGAAGAAAGGGTATTGCGAATACATGGTTTAGCCAAAGCCTGGAGTGTTGTATCAAGAATGAAATTTCAGTTTGTAGAAAAATGCGTGCTGATTTCAAACTTCCTGGAGGATCTAAACTGTGTGTCGGACAGGAACTCTAACCTCTGCAACTTGTCTCCTTCCAGGAGTGCTCGTCCCACAAGACATGCAGGGCAACTCCTGTGGAGATGGAAGGTAGGAGATGAGGTATTGGCGGAAGTAAGACTGTCAGAACGAGTCGTGGTTTGGTACCTCAGTTTCCAGTCGGCCACAGCGTGATGGTCTCGGGGCATGTCCGATTAAACATACTGAGAGTAACGCCACAACACTATGCACACAGACGCCAAGAAATCCACAATTTATTAGGATTCTCATGTGGGAAAGAGCGTCTCCTTATCGATACTGTTGACATCTCGTTATTCGGGACAGAACGTCGTTCCGAACACGAAGTATACGGCTTGCAGTACGCGATTAATACACTTATCAGGTATAACATCATGACCATAGTCGGTATGTCCCACTTTGGTACGGATAACAGCGGCAACGCGTCGTGGCACGGAAGCAAAGAGCCTTGCTACGTCACTGCAGAGAGTTGTCACCACATCTGCACACACAAGTCACCTGGTTCCCGTAAATACCAGAGATGGAGGCGATGACCACTGACCTTACGTTCAGTCACATCCCAAATGTGTCCGATCGTGTTCAGATCCGACGAGTTGGAGGGTCAGCACATAAACTAGAACTCGCCATTGTGTTCCTCGAACCACTCCATCACACTTCTAGTCTTGTGGCATGGCGCATTATCTTGTTGAAAAGTGCGATTACATTGGGAAACATGATTTTCAAGAAGGGATGTACATGATCTGCAAGCAGTGTACGTTGTACCTTGGCCGTCATGGGAGCTTGCAAGAGCTCCACTGGACACACGAACGCCCACATGAATGTTCCTCAGAGCGAAATGTATCCACCTTCAGCTTGTCTCCATCCCGGTGTCAACGAGCCGTTCCCCTGAAAGACGACGGATTCGTGCTGTCCTATCGGTATTCATCAGACCATGCAACGCTCTGTCACTGGACCAACGTCCAGTGCCGATGGTCACGTACCCATTTCAATCGTAGTTGCCGACCTCGTTGTATTAACATTGGCACATGAATGGGTCGTCAGCAGCAGAGGCCCATGTTTAGGAGTGTTTGGAGCACTGTGTTTTGAGTCACACTTGTACTCCGCCCAGCATTAAAGTGTGATGTTAGTTCCGCCACAGTTCGCCGCCTTTCCTGTTTTACCAGAGTTCCCAGCCTTCGACGTCCGGCATCTGCAATGATGGGTAAGCGCCCAACTTCACGACGCGACGGTAGGATGTGGTTTCACCTTGTTTCCGCTACGTGTCAAAGACACTCACCACAGCACTCCTGCAAAACACGGCAAGTCGTGCAGTTTTTCCAATGTTCGTGCCTAGCCTCTGGACCAACACAATCTACCCTCAGCCAGTCTCAGATACATTGCATAGCTTCCCCATTCTACACTGGGAGAGCACGCTCAGTGATACGGCGTGCAACGTGAGTGTGTCTAACTAGCAGTCAATTCTCGCCAAGTGACGTTTTATCGCCTGGACGGGTCTATACCGATAGTAGATCGGCGGTCATAATGTTCTGGCTGACCAGTGTATGAAAGCAATTAACGACGATTAATGTGCACCAGTCGTTAGGCCGTTTCGATGGTACCATTGATTTTCCTACTTCCACGGGAGAGATAAACAAAGTAACCGCGACTTATGCCAGTACAGGTGTGCGCCCAGTTCAGGGCTACCACTGCAGGTAGACTAGCACTCAGCTCTCGCAAGAACCTATGAAATCAAACTCCGCAAATAGAAACTTACATAGGTCGCTTGATCAGCGGCTGTCCTGTATCATCGGAGGCTGTTGGCTAACCGCAGCTGAACACGACGTCATCACTCAAACACACCGCCAATTGTCGCCCTTACCCACCCGTCTGTTGCCACAACAGCCGATTCACCCTCCACCAGCTCGACGGCCATCGGCACTTCTCCATATCCACAAACCCTGCAAGAGAAGGTAGAGATACAAAATCTGCATACATCCGAAAAACTGGCCCCTTCGCAGCTTAACTCTGAGGCGCACGATTCAGCGACGACAGAGGCCAAATCAGTCGCCCTTACCAACGTGGCCCTTTGCACCACAAAGGGCTCATGCTCAATCTTTCGAGCTTCCGAACAAGCAGCTGATCCTGCAAAATATCCGAGTAAAATCTGACCAGACGCAAGCAGCAAGACGTGGACGAGCGGCTCTAGACGCTTCGGTCCGGAACCATGAGACTGCTACGGTCGCAGGTTCGAATCCTGCCTCTGGCATGGATGTGTGTGATGTCCTTAGGTTAGTTAGGTTTAAGCAGTTCTAAGTTGTAGGGGACTGATGACCTCAGATGTTAAGTCCCATAGTGCTCAGAGCCATTTTGAACCACAGATGGTCAACGCGAAATATGTGCACGCAGAACAAGAAGAAATTCTATCAAAAGGGATGCAGATAACGAGGAATGCGTCACAGTGCCAGTCTCCTCCCCCTCTACGGCACGGCGTTGCAACCGACACACGATAACGTGCGTTAGTAGCAGAGCGGAGAACCCATGGAGGTCTGACCTCCTCGAACCTTAGACCATAACCTTCAGCGATCTTAAAATACTAAGAACTGCACCTCCAGAAGCAAACCTACTAATTTTCCCCCCTTAAATCTCAGCCGAATGGCTTCTCATACCAACACTTTAACTTTCCATTAAAATTTGTATTTTGCTTGTACAGATATCATCTTTGTTCATCGAGCGAGTTGGCGCAGTGGTTAGCACACTGGACTCGATTTCGGGATGATGACGGTTCAATCCCCCGTCCTGCCATCTTGATTTAGGTTTTCCCAGATTTCCCTAAATCGCTTCAGGCAAATGCCGGGATGGTTTCCTTGACAGGGCACGGCCGACTTCCTTCTCCAGCCTTCCCTAATCTGATGAGAACGATGACCTCACTGTTTGATCTCCTCCTCCAAATCAACCCAACTCATCTTTGTTGAGAAAGGCACCAATCTAGCAGCAGCGACAAGATCTGACGAAACGATCAAGTTAGAGCAAGGAAAGCCATGTGCCCCACCGACCCTCCTCCCTCTGGGAGAGGGATAGCCGCTTGGGTGCACAACCTGCAATTGATAAGCCTCCTGATGACTGGGTATTGTGTGATGTCCTTAGGTTAGTTAGGTGTAAGTAGTTCTAGGTTCTAGGGGACTGATGACCACAGATGTTAAGTCCCATAGTACTCAGAGCCATTTCTTTTGCAATTGGTAAACATCAATGATCTCTCGGGAACGAATCGCAGAGCGGAAGCGCATTACTTCTACTACGTCTATATAACGCAGCTCTTCACATCTTTGTGTGCTCCGGAGGTTTCAACTGCGTCACATCTGATGACAATCAAATCCCCTGCTACAGCTGTTAGATGCAGTTTCATATATTAGAAGCAGAAATGGCATTCAGAGGAGATTCGTGGCGACTGAAACCGAATACCGCCGTTTGCACATACGATACAGCGACTTCAGCCAGGCGTCTTGTGAGATTCCTCGCATAAAGAGACCTTCTGCCAAACATCTTTTACTAGTAGACGTGACTCATAAGTTTTTCAGATTGTACTGCTCTCCACATATCGGGACGACACGTGCCTGAGGAATAGAAAAGGGGCCTAGTCACTGGCACCTCAACTGTAGCATTCTGCCACACACAGGCCCGATAACCGAGTGGAGCAAAGTTAGCGATCGGCCTTCACTGGACGATATAAATTTCAGTGACGTTTGCTTCAGTGCATCAGATCTGTTATAGCGAAATTGAGAAACTGCTGAAAAACGCAAGTAGTTAATCGAACCTAAAGGAATAAGACTGCCAGAGAGTTTTATTTTACGATCCTTCGGTAAGAACATTTTTCTCTCGCACGTTTAGTCCAAATTACAGCCGCATGTCAAACTTCTGCCCGTTTCGTAGCTCGTCTCCGTGGCTATCCTGACCGAATATCTACCCCTCATCCATTCCTCAAATGATTTAAGAGCTGCGGTCGTCTCGCTCTCACTCACTCACCACTCTACGCGACGCCATGGGCACCTAGGGCAGTAGACAGATACAAAAGATTTCACTACGGATTACTATATCGCTTTGTGATTTCTAAAGCAGTCACAAACCTTAATCACATCAAGCCGTGGCCAGCAGCACTTCCTCAATTAGAAAAAATCACCGACGAACAAAACAGAAACTTACTGTAAGATTTACCGCAGAGAAATTTCACTCGACTTTAAAAACCGCACCGCAGCGCTAACCTCTCGGAACGGACAGTTTACCGATATAGTTTTATATGCATTACGGGGACCACAACAGTCGATTTCACTCAGGGAATGACAGTACTCTCTCCCAAAATGATCCGTGACCATAAAAGCTCTGCGGTCCATTACGACTTTAGATTGCTGATGCGCGCTCTTTCTCGCTATCCTACGGATCGCACCAACACAGCACCACTGGGGGAATATCAATGGTAGACCCTCATGTACGTGGTGTGGCAAGCGAGCACATCAACCGCCATCGCGTTTTTAGATCTAGAAATAGCGAATGACCGAATATATTATATGTAATAATAGTGTACCTGTCAGCCGTTATTTTGATATTGTTTTATTAGGCTACCGGTTCCGATGTTACACTCATGTGATCTTCAGGCCCGTCACACGAATGATACTAAGTATGACTCATTCACGTGACACTCTTGAACATGACGTGACTGGACGACGAAACTTGTTGCCTAATACAACAATATAAAAATAACGGCTGTTGGGTACATTATTGTTACATTTCATTGACCAGCCACTGTTCCTGAGACCAAGATGGAGTCCCATTTACCGAACAGACTATTTCTACCTATTGCACACAGTATCTGCTCTCGGTTTTCAATCCACCTTCACTGACGTCATTGCCTCGTGTACAAAATACAAAACCGCGAGATTAAAAATAAATGAGACATTCAGGAAGCAAATCTCTTTTCGAAGAGGGCTTCGATAGAGTTGCTCCTTATCCGCTAGATAGTTCGTGGTCACAACGGAATCCATTCGATCACATCTCCGCCACATTGCATCTGGCATCAGTGTATTATATGGCCTCAGTTGTCCGAAGGTGCCACCTTAAAATTCCGATATGACAGAGACAAACAGCTTGCCAACCAGGTTCTAGATAACTGAAAACAGTACAATGATGCACTCTTGAACGTACACAAATCTTCAATCTTACCAACAGGAACGCTCGCTGTGGCCGAGTGGTTCTAGGAACTTCGGTCCGGAATCGCGCGGCTTCTACGGTCGCAGGTTCGAATCCTGCCTCGAGCATTGATGTGTGTGATGTCCTTAGGTTAGTTGGGTTTAAGTAGTTCTACGTTCTAGAGGACTGATGACCTCAGATATAAAGTCCCACAGTGCTCAGAGCCATTTGAACCATTCACCAACAGATCGGCATTCGCAAGAATCACTACAATCTTGGTGGCCACGAATTCATGTCCGGAAACAACTGGGTTTGTTCTTTACGGCCTGCCCAAACGATATGATAAGGTTCAACTGGCACACCAAGGTACAAAATGTAAATACCATCTTAAATAAGCAAAAAATGAAGTACCTCGTTCGCATCCAAAAAGGCTTCTACATCGGGTAGTACAGTCTTATGTGACTGCAGCCTTCAACATATAGGTACATTTAGCAATACATTGTATTCAGAATACCTTTCAAAACTACTGCCACACCCAGCAAGTTGGGGAGACTTGGACTTAGATGTCCAGGATTCTCCTCAAAATAGTGTACAAAATCATCAATGATACTGACCACACCAAACCTAAGTACCTCTAAGCATGCCTTAAGCAGCAAATCGATCAATTTCCGGCTCTATGGGTCACTGCTAATGTTGACCCAGAATACGTTACCTGGCAGTAACAAGCCCTCAATCAACAGGGCGAGGGAGTGGTTCGCAGCTCATCGGCGTTCATATACAGCACTCTACTTAGCTCTCTTCCACCGCACGCCATAACAATCAGGTGCCCACAGCTTAATTTGCCGAGGCTGCGGAGCAGCGTTTTCCATCGTACAGTGCGTACACGTGAGAAGTTGAACCGAGCTGACGTTGCAGCGAGCTCGATTTGCAATCATTGTAAAATTCCTGACACTACCGGACGTAGATTCTTGTGTCGGGGCCCAACGTCATTTTGAATTAGATGCGAAATACGCTGTCTATTAGCACCAGGGCGGCGTCTCACACGATCATGGCACCATATATTTTGCAACTGGATTGGGAATTTTTCTCGCCTGGCTGGGATCCTCAGACTGAACATGCTAGTCGTCAGCACTTCAGGGCCCGTTTGAAAATCATCATTGGTATTTAATGAAACAACTGAGAACAAGATACAAACCAACTTTCCGTAACTTCATCCGCAGGACCAAAGCCCTCCCATCACCATCCTCTACCCTGTACCCAATTTCCTCACCCTCTTTATTCAACCTACAGAAGAAGAAAAACAACTTTAACATTCTGTATTGTAGTTCGTTTCGTTGCAATACGCCTTTAGTCTCTGCGAGAGGATAGTGTATCAAACAGTTATGGAAGTGATACACATACGCCAGAAATCGACCTTTTACGATGTGTATTTGTTACATCGTTTCATTGTAAGAGAAGAATCCTTTGATTTCAACAACCTCATATCAAGACCAACAACGACACCGCTCAACGTTGCTTGAAACCCGTTCATGCGGTTGGCAGATGTACTACAATCTATGTGGAAAAAAAAAATAAGCCTACAATGGCAGAGGAAGCGGACGCCGATGAAGGCGATTTTGGTGACCGAAGGATGGGATTCCTCGGGATTGATAGAGGCACAGTTCGACAAATTAAAAAAAATACAGTCGATAGAGCACTTCCCCATGAAAGACAAAAGTCCCAGGTTTCAACCTCGGTCCGGCATAGCTTTAATCTTTCAGGAAATTAGTGAAAATTCCTGCAAGACATTAAAATATTCTAGAAAGCCTTACGAATGTTAATGTTTTATAAATGTCTCTGTTTACTGAAAAAATTTTTGGTGGATATAATCATACATTTGAATTTCTTCTGTAGTGTCCATAAGAGCATAATTTTAACATTCAGTGCGAAACAATGAGATTATTATTTCTGCATGTGACACACTCACTTTCCTTTATTAGGTGACGTGCAAAAGTAGATTTGTCAGACGTATTTCTAAGACGTACCTTTCCTTCCAATTTTGGTATGTTATTTGTAACAGATTTTAATTTTTCTACCGTTTTGCATGACTCAACATGCAGCACATTCAGTGCACTGAATATGTCCTTTGTTTCCAAAACATTTCTGATTAGTTTTAATGCTATGAAAGAGTATTTCAACAAGCGTTTATTGGTTTTAAAGGTGAATTTGACTTTCAGATTGTGAAAGAAGGCTCTAAATTCGTACGAAATGTTTTTCGTACAAGCACATATCAATACGTATGCTTCCGCGGCCGAAGTCAACCTCATTAAAATTCTTCCTGGTCTACTGCCGCGTCCTCTTACAAAATACACAAAAAGATAAAATACTAAAACAACCCATTTTTCGAAAGCGGTGCGATGGCTTTCCTCAGGCCAAAGGCTAATTAACTGTGGAGTGGGTGCCTCAAAACACCGCATTTCTAACGGCGTCACAAAACAACTGACGAGGCTTACACATCTTCACGGTAACTGGTAACTCGTACAAGTGGTCTGGCCCATATTTCCACCCCCTGCCTTAACCCCGCGAGTGGTATCTTAGAGCCAATGAAATGTAGGAAATGTGACGTCGTTGTTCTTCTATTGAAGCACCCACCCCCCAGCAAGTTACTCCCTGATCTGAAGAAGCCTGCTTTAATACTCCCGGAAAGTCTGTTCTTTCAAGTATCTCATGGTGTGACTCAGCTGTACACTCAAGATTTTACTGAGCACACGTTTTTAATTTTGCTTAGAGTTATCATGAAACTTGTCGTAAGGACTGAGACTATATTATTTCGATGTACAGTAGCATGATGTAACCCGTTTCTTGTGTGTGTGTGTGTTTCAGAAGGAGCGCGGGCATACCGGTGCTACGCGAGGACATTATTCCCGGAGGAGGACTCGTGTAAGGACATACGGTTTCAAGAGGCGACGGGCAGGCAGCTACACACATGGTGCCAACAGGAGAAATGCCTCATACAGCTGCTAGCTCGGCGAGCCACGACCCCGCAGCGCATGGTCGGTTTACACACTATCCTAATGATGACGAGGGCTACAACGAAGCCTTGTCGACTGGAGGGACGAGACAGAGAGAACGATCTTTCGCTTTCATAACGACATATCTAGAGATGATTCAATCGAAGCCTTTCGCTAAGAGTCTACTCAAAGGCGAACTGTCTGTCACCGTTTTCCTTGTAAGTTTCCTGAAGTAACGAAGTAGGCCTACTGTTCCTGCAGGCAGTTTGAATTGACAGACATTACTGTACTATAAAAGAGCCTCTAACCAAAATACCTGAAGATTGTTTCCCTTATTTTATCAATAGCTCTTCACTACACTTCTGTTTACTTACGAGGCGAAAGAATTAAAAACAATGTCTTTCGCCCATGATGAAATGAAAATAAGTAGACATTTTTAACGCCACATCTCTACCAAATGTAAGTCGCAACAGTTCAAATATTCATGCTGAATGGCGGTGTTTATCATTCTAAACAGTCAAACTTTGCAAATAAATTACCCACGTATCCTTAACACAGTCATAGTAATCGAATAAACGAGTTTCATGTACCCCCTCTGTAATCATCCTACACGTGAACCAGATAGCAAAATTCCTTGATCAAGTGTTGAGTCGTCTCCTGCGATGTCTTTGACGTATTTGTTTAATATAAAACGTGACTGGGCTTCTTACAAAAATTTCTATATTTTCTCACGTGTAACCAAGAAACATATTTAATGGCTGCACCAATAAGCCAATGAGTGAGATTGAGATAAGTACTGTAAGAGATATAGCTGGACAATTTAAGAGTAAGTATGTCAGATGTTTATACTTCCATTTTATTTTCATAGACTCAATTTATAAATATGAGGAACAGAAGAGGGAACAATTAGGGTACCACATGTGAAGTAATAGAGTCCTAGCTTTATCTATTAAGACATTCTCAAAGAGGAACTGATCGCCTATCTGAATTCCCATACCCAGTCACTGGTTCCCACAGAAAACCTTTGATCAGCATCTTCGTAATTCACATCACTGATCAAGCTGAATCTCTCAAAAAATAGCCCATTTTTGTTGCAAAATTAAATATTTCTGTTTCATATTACATTTCATGGAATGATTTGATTCAACATTTGGGAATACTGGACCAAATTTGATAACAATCTTATTAAATAGCATAGGAATTTGAGAGACCTAATTCAGATATTTTTCAAAACTAAAATGCAAATACTGTCTGTTTTACATAGCTTAACAAACATATATTTCAAAACATGTTGCATCAGTACAGTTGCATTAAAATGTAGAAAGGGCCTAGCTGAAAATATAAATTTGGTATCTGGATCAAGTTAGCTGTGAACTGCAGATACTATCAGTTTATTACAGGAGGAAAAGAATTATTTCATAGTTCTGAATAATTACAGTGACTGCATTAGTGGTGCTTGTAAAATGAAAACTATGTACAATGTAATGACTAATATCCACTTGCATATTTGTGCAAATCAATGCATTGTTAAATACTTGGATGTTAGTGAAGAATTTTGTAGTAACCATTTGATGTTACAGAACTAGAAAACTTGTCATGTGTGCTCGAATGCAGGAATCAATGTATATTTTATTGTAATTTATAAACCTTCAGCACTGCATTAAATAATTTAATATGTGAGATATATTTATCTATATTTGCAAACTTTTATACTTATGCTTACATGATATGTATATTGAATGATCTTGTCCTGCACTGAATGCAGATTATTTTCCATTTTTCTGTACACAGGGTCAAGAATAAGAGTTTGCTATAATTTTTGACGTCTTAAACCTTTTGCTAAGAGAATGTTTAATTTTATAATTCAGCTGGTCTTGTACCATTTGTGTCCCTTAATACAGTGCCAAAATATTTGATGTCGTGGTTAATTTACAATTATTCAACGAACTAGTTTATGTGTGAAACATGTCAGACCACCATCTAATTTCTCATGATAAGGGTCTTCATTGAATAAATGTGTCAATTATGTGATGTTGAATAGAAAGATATTAATCATTCATAGCATGATTAAATATGGATGTTTCTAATGACATTTCGCTTTTTATGTATTGTAAATGTATGCTATATGTTATTATTGGATGTTGGATGTCTTTGAAAACTTTCATCTGTTACTTAGCAGTTATACTCATCTGTGTAATCCTACAGATAAATATAAATGTACTTGTTAATAACACCATTGTAGATCTACCCAGTTTACAGTTGTATGTTACATAGTATGACAGTAATTGATGTGTATGTGCATATAGGCTGTTTAACACCCAACAATATCCCTAAAGCAATAGACCCCCTCGTGGTTTATTCATTTATATACTTAGTGATGTATAACAGCAACAATAATAAAATATCTTAATTCGCCAGTAGCGGCAGACACATTTCAGACGAGATATTTGTGTTAAACTCTAGTTGTAACACTTATAAGAATAGTGGCACTATGGCTTAAAATGTTTAACAGGAAAATTAATTAATGCTTATAGTTTAGCTTCACTGTCCCTAAACTGTTTAACAATCGTTTAATAAAATTATATTGTCGATGTCAGTACATATCTAACATAAGAACTTAAATATAATGATATTTTAAAGAAAGATATATATTAAATGATCCTTAATTATTCATCAACAGCTATGTGTTTCAACAATTTTCAGAAATTTGTATTATGTGCTTTTCTTAAAAAGTATTAGTTTACTGCAGTTAGAGTATAAAATGAAATGTAATTGTTCTAAAATATTAATAGAAGAAATAAAAATTTGAAAACAATTAATTAAATTTCAATGATTTTTTTCAAAACAGTAATTAAACACATTTTACAAATAAATCATAAACCATTTTCTAATCACAACCATCAACAAAAACAAATTACTCTACTGTTAGGACCAGATGAAAGAGTATTATTTTGCAGGTCAACATGGCAATAACTTCCTCTGCAAATGAATCGACAGAGGATGTCCAGTGGTAAGGTGCAGGCAAAAGTATTTTTGGAATAATATGATTTTCAGCATTTATTATAAATATGAAAACAAAACACCAATGTAAAGCAGACTGTTACTGGTATTTGAAAACTCTAGCTTTAATTGTCAAAACAATTTCAACTGTGAAGTATGTTCGCTGTGTTTCATTGCAACGATTTATGATCTTCATAGATGACTTATATACATAACTTGTTAAAATAAGATTTTATTATTGGATGTTCCCATAACTGTTGCATTTTATGTCACTGTATATTAAATGTCTCAGTATTATGGCCACCAAAGTGAACAGAAATATATACATTTAAATTTTCAAAAGCCTGACAGAAGTTCAATTGAGGAGATATTATCCCAATGAAACATTTATCTGTTTGTGAGTAGGAAGCATAATAAAAATATTAGATGCTATTACTCTACATCATCATACAAAGTATAAATTACATCTTATACATTTCTTATTGCACTGAATTTAACACAGTTCACACAGATTTCTAAAGTGTTCCAAAATTAAATGGTTCACATTATTCACTCACATTACATTTCACCAAAGAGAAGAGTGATAGGTTGAAGAATATGATTAAAAAACTGCTGTAAGAGACCAATATACAAAAAATTCTTATTAGTATTACAGCAAATCAAGGACGAACAAAGAAGTTAACCAGTATGAACTTACACAAAAGTCTCTCTATAGTCTAACTCCCCCTGTTTCAATTAGTTTGGAGTGCATTAGACGACATAACGTTCTAAACACATGTAAATATAATTCGATAATAAACGATAATGATGCTTAAAATCTGAAACACCTAGATAGTACAGAACCTTATCCTAATAAAGAATTTAATACATAAATACGTCAGTAACCTACTGAGTATGCTTTTGAAGTTAAACAAAAATAGACCAGTTTGCTTTAAAAGTTTGTTAGCTTACTTTTAACATGTTGTTGCAGTAGTATCAATGATAAACGTTCTTGTTACCAGGATATTGATCTGCAGACTTGAGGAACTGACTATATACATCAAGTGATTAACAATTATCATTGTAAATATGAAATCTTCTGTAAGATATTTAAAGTTAATGTGTCAAGAAATCAGGTTACAATGCATTTAGTATTTACACATACTACGACAGGTACAGCAAACTACACTATCAGCAACAAACACTGCATTAAGTTTTAAAAACTTTAATCTTTGTCTATCTCCACAAAACTTTGTGTTAATATTCTACACTATAGTTTCAGTTATTTTCAGGAGACTTGTATAAAATCGTTCTAGCCGTTTCAATCACATTTCATCTACGCTTTCTAGTTCCTCTTCACTTCATGCTTAACACGCCCACATAAATTCCAAAATTACTCAGTAGAAAAATAATTCTTTATCAAGTATTTACAATATTCACTTTTCCCATCTTTAAATTCTGTGCTCCATATCTAGAGCCGAAACAGCGCTCCAACTGCTTCTGTATAAATGTTCGCCACTATAATAGTCTTTTTCAGATATCCATATTGCTACCTTGCCAGAACTGTAAATTCTGTCCTCCATGTGTAAAATAGAGATGGCATCTTGCTCAGCTGCATGTAAATGTAGGCTGCCGGAAGTGCTTTATACTCTTTTTTTCCCCTTTTACATCTCATCACTTCCTTGATTTAACCATCTTGTGCTAGCATTCCGCCTAGGTTGAAGAATATTCTTTAGCTTGCTCTACTCAAATTTCCTTAATTTTGATGTTCATGTACGTATTATGCACTTGCTATTCCTGTTCATCTCTTTCGCTTTCCTTTATCACAGCTTTGGCCTGAATTTGGGGAAACGTATTTTGTCGATTCTAAAGAACTATGCTTCCATATCTCCCTCAGCTTCTACTAGGAAGACTGCTATGTCTCGGAACCCCTGTGCTGGCGCCTACTGGCTTCAACTCGCAGATCCGTTCGGACTTCTGTTTCTTCCGTTCATTCATCAAAAGAAATATTAAAAAACTGTGGCTATAAAAATAAACATTAAGTATGTCTTAAGCGATTCTTGACATAGACTTCTCCTTGAGTACTTACATTTTATTACTTGTCTTACGTCATGTGAAGTGAATAATACTGTATGGAACCATAAATATCTCATCTGATCTTATCATATTACTTGATTATACTCATCTGATAAACTAACTTTCATTGTAACCCAACCAATCAAATTTTCCTGCTGACATCTGTCTCTTAGCTAAGTTTTCTGTGCCTCTATAAAATTTCACTTACGCTATATACGCGTAGCATGCATACCTAGTAACACAGTCAGGTAAATTAAAGGGAAGGTCAGCATTGGCCGTAATATTGATGTTTTAGTGATAGCAGAATCGATTTTCGATCATGTGGTGGTAATCTTCAGTGTTGTACAAATATTTATTGCGATCCCTTCTCAGTCTTTGTTATTGATAACTTGATACTAATGTCTGAGTTTAATTTGTACAGCACCGAAGATGATCACCATGTGATCGAAAATCGATTATGCTATCAATAAAACATCAATATTACGGCCAACGCTGACCTTCCTTTTAAATTAACACTCGAGTCGCCAATCAACAGTCAGGTAGTTTGCGCAATTATGTAAGCCCTTAATGAGTAACGTTGTCCGATCATTAACCGCCTGAGGGAAACTTGTTTTTTTTTAATAAGTGCTAGTGATTGTATGCACTGTCTTAATATCTTATTATTACTGTTGCACCCCTTTGCTTTACTTTATCGGATCTTCAGCATAAATTGAGAGAATTGTTACTAATGTGACACTTCCCTTTCGATGCTGATTAATGATAAGTTGTCTGAGTCTCTGTCTGTAGTCCAGTGGTTAGCATCCATAGCTATCATGCAGAGGACCTGGATTCGATTCCCAGTAGTGCTAAGAATTTTTGCTTTGGAGGACTGGTACAGGGTGCTCTCAGCCTTTTCAGGGCTGCTTGAGGAATTACTGGATTGACAATTTGAGGCTACAATGCCTGAGAGGTCGACAAAACGGCCGGAAGAGAATCGTGCTAAACATCTACTTCTCCATACCGCATCCTCATGGAGCCAAATGACAGAGGATGACCAGGCAGCCAGTCGACATCCTGTGAGTCTTCAGGCCCTGGCCGAGCCGACCTTTTAGTAGTCTTTGTAGTTGAAGCTGAGGAACATTAGGAAGCACAGTTCGTCAAGCGCATAATACATACTTTAACATCAAAATTCCGGAAAATTGAGTAGAGAAAGTTGAAAAAGATAAACTGAAGGTCATTGATGAAATATTTTCGCAAGTGACGAACCGGAAGTGGTACGGGCGCCAGCGCACAGAAACTCTGTATTCTCGAGACCCCATTAAACACAGAACTCATCACATCGGTCAGCTGGTTGTCAGAACCTTTTATGTACTTCACGACAGACCTGAAAGCTGAAATACGAACAGCACAGTGTCCTAATCCGCCAGTTTTATCAGACCCAGTCGGTACCAAGACAGACACCTAATAGTCAGTTTATAATAAGAATAAATGTCTGTACATTATAAAATTGCCAATGCTTCCAACTCGTATACAAAGTATTTAACGTCCGCCACCGGCAGAGACGTCGAAGCATACATGACCAGCCGATGATCTCAATCAGATTCTTGTAACAGCGAGGCAGCGACTCTCGACATGAAGGCATACGTCTGAAGGTTAAACTGACGCTAAATATCCAGAACCTGTAGCATGGAGACGTTACTAAGAGCAGTGTGTCAAAGGTTGAGTGCGGGATATCCAACTACAAATGCTCCCTCTCTTTCGGAGAAGTTGTAAGTGGTTGGCTAGTTAGGTGAAGTTGGAAATGAACTTCCTGAAAAAATAACCATTTTGATAAAACGTGCAACTCACTTCTCATTCCAAGTGGACAGAAGGTTATAAGTGGCCTTCGTGCATACGCTATCAGTTTTAATTCTATTACCTGAAACTAGAGGACTCAAAACAGAAATCTCGAGGTGGGCTAAATTAACCTTATCAGATTTGACTGTTAATCCCACCTCCCTAAAATGGCAGAACACCTGCTTGAAAACAATGACATCGCGGAGGGAATTGTATACATAACTTCAGTTGACTAAAAATGAAATGATGCATCAGTAAACAACATGAATGGAACACTGTCATAAGCTTAGATTCTTCTGCTGGACATATCTGATAGTAGGCTCGATTCAGATCAAAACCATGAGATAACGCATTCCAGAAAATCAAGTAAAGTATGTATGAAGATCAGGCAAGAGCACTGACACTAAAGCTACATTACGATTAAGTACTCGGAAGTCTATAACCTTCACCATTGCCTTTGGGAACCGAAACACTGGCGAGAAATACGTAAAGGTAAAACGGCTATTCACTCCCTTCATGAGCAATTTATCGATAATATTCCTCAATTCATGCAATTTTGGCGGCGATAACCGGTAAGGAGAGTGACGCATATGAACCTGTTCGGTGAATTGGACCTCATACTTAATTTTGTTAGTTAACAAATGTTCACTCAGACAGAGGGAAGTTGACAACTCCTACATAACTGATAGCCCTTAAATGGTTGTAATTTAAAGCGAACTTATTTCTGGTGTAGTCTGAGACACAACTCATATTTCGGTGACTCGCATCCCAATAGGAAGTCAGTAGGCAGATGTTTAGCATAGAAGATTTTAAAACGGCACGAGAATTACCGAATTTTCGAATTAACCAGTATCTCCCTCAACAATGATAATGACTGACCACTCACAGTCCCAACCTGTACCGCCTTATCGAATAACCTGATCAATTATACTAGCTAATCATCTGTTAGCTAATGAGTAAATAATCTGAATAACCTCGAGATTGGAAAGTTCAATGGCAGTACTCTCCTATGGAAACTTATCTGCCAGACACAAAAATTCTACAATCTGGTCACTAGTCTCCACTGACAATTTAGTAATCCCTTATATAACAACCCTGACAGGTTAAGTAAACGATTAAAACGCTTCCATATCTTCATATCACCATCATTTCATAAAATACACTTAGATTCACGATTATCCTCTAACCTTTTACGCTCATCAGAAGTTTCTCTCCAATGCACTACATTAGTATTATGTTGTAATTCCGTGATCTTTTCTGGCAACTCTTAGATTTCTACACCCTGCTTTACATCAGTATTAATTTTATGTAAATTCGGTACCAGATTACCTTAGTGAGCCACTTGAGCTTCCAATTAAACATTACAGAGACCACAAGTGACAACTGTTCTGAAGCGGGTCATTATTGTGCAGTATACTGGCGAGAAACTCCGGACAAACACCAATGGCATGAACTGCCCCAAGGAGGAGAGTAGGGCTCAGATGCAATGGGCAGTCCTACACACCATGGAGGCACTGCTCCAGTTGATTAACAGTGTCTTCGACTGGCTTGTTCCAGACCTGTAGTTCGTCATCAGTCAGTGTTTCTGCGGATGCCTAGTCTCCCTTACAACCCTGACTGAGAGCAGAAGTACCTGGGAACAGAAACATTGGAACAGCCCACAGTACACAAAACATTTTTCAAGTAAGTTTTACTTGTTACGCTTTTGCTGGTATGACAGCTCAATCAACCATGCAAAACCACTGTTCTACCATTGAAATACAGCATCAAGCACGAAGCTTGAAGCGGCAAGGTGCCAGGGCACAGAAACTTAACACATCACTTCAGAAACGACTTCATTAAAAAAAAAAACCTTTGAACACTTAAAATTGAAATATTCCAAATGAATTTAAAGAAACAAGGAATAATTTAATATTTGTAAATTGAGAAACTTCCAGTCGATGTTTGATAAATTAAAATGTGAGAGTGCATAGAGACTCTATCAAAATTACCTCAATAAAGCACAGTATGAAACTGTTGCATTACCAGATAAAAAAGGAAAAGTATTCAGGTATTACTAGTAAGGCTAAAATGCCACATTTCGTTTAACTCTTATAGCTAAGAAACCGCATCACTAAACGTTTAATCAGTTCCGTACAGCCAATGAGCAATTATAAAATAAAATGAAAAATCAGACTTGCCTATATCGTAGAAATATTACTTAGGATGTCTAAGCAGAACGTAAATCACTAAGCCTAGTCCTGTAAGAGAATGTATTCATAAATTTAGCAACAGAAAGACAGAAATCTTTAATAATGTCCTCCGCTGGACTTTAAATTAAGATTCTCAGGCTGGTTCCATAAAAGAATATATAGATAAAATTTTAACTAGAAAAAAATGGTTCAAATGGCTCTGAGCACTATGGGACTTAACATCTTAGGTCATCAGTCCCCTAGAACTTAGAACTACTTAAACCTAACTAACCTAAGGACATCACACACATCCATGCCCGCGGCAGGATTCGAACCTGCGACCGTAGCAGTCCCGCGGTTCCGGACTGTAGCGCCTAGAACCGCAAGACCACCGCGGCCGGCTTTAACTAGAACACCGATATGGCTTCAACTAAAATAGCGGACAGTGAACTTACATCTTCAGTACACAAAGGTTTGCAGAACCAGCTCCAAATAACATTCACAAATTATCAACAGAGATCAAGGCCCATAGAGAAAAATACCGGTAAGATAAAGAATTTTACCTTGTAAGCTACTCCAACTATCCTGGAATAACATCAGGATTTACTAAAGTCTAAAAGCACAGGGCCTGCAATTGTGGCCGTGCTGTTCTAGGCGCTTCAGTCTGGAACCGCGTGACCGCTACGGTCGCAGGTTCGAAACCTGCCTCGGGGATTGATGTGTGTGATGTCCTTAGGTTAGTTAGGTTTAATTAGTTCTAAGTTCTAGGCGACTGATGACCTCAGAAGTTAAGTCGCATAGTATTCAGAGCCACGAAACTCTTACGGCACTTCAGGTAACTCCGAATAGCGCCCTGCACAGTTTACACATCAAGGTGATTACCAAACAGTCGCACCAAACGTTCGGCAGTCCTATTTTGCCCCTGAATTCCGTAGATAATATATACTAGACGAAGTAAGCAGTCCTGCACCCAATACGAGCGACGTGCTTCTCGTGCATGTAAGCTGACAGAACTGCAACACGCACTCTGGCTCAAATTTTGATTTAAAGGTGCTAGTAGCGCCCATGTCCCACATGACTGGCTGCTTCTATCCCCGGATGGCCATCCTCCAGTTATCGGTTGTCGACGACTAAGAGCGAGCTGATGCGGATCAGGGTTAAGTATGCGTGGCAGTGAGAGCGCCTTTCCCCTCAAGGTGTTTCCTTATCTAAGGATAAAGTGATTACATCACGTTTTGGAATTCATGATGACACAGCTGATGGGTCAGTTCAAGAAGAGGAAATATCATATTTGCGCCATTCGTCGATGATGTTGTTATCTTGTAGGTACGTGTGTTTGGATACAGTTGAAACACTTTATAGACAAGAAAAAAAGAGGCACTGGAGTAGCTTAGGAGGACAGAGTTTTGTACACCTATAATCGTGCCTCGATCTTAAAACTAGCTCCAACGTGTTTTCCTTTGTTTTAACTCTTCTGCACTACCCTGAAGTCCTTGAAGATTATGCGCAGGACACTGGATGCATTCATGGAGTTTTTCAAATCTCCACTCATTGCGTCTCTTCCTTTATTGCTTAAAATTTCAATAGGCTCTTGATCCCTACCATTTTCATTAAGTTTTTTGGCCACTCCTTGGGAAATCTGGCATTCCTCTAGCTGACTGTAAATGTTGTTCTACTATTCCAGTCCAACCTTCTGTCTCTCTACAAGTTTTCCATGTGTACCTTCCCTTTTCATTATGGAAAATAATTTTCATTTTAAAACACTTGATGTCTCCACAGATCTGTAGGGCTATCGCTCTTGTCTTGGTTCTTAATATCATATTATGTAGTAACTCTGCTTTCAAAATTCTCTGCTACGTTTTAGTTACACATGGGTAACAAATTTTCCTCATCCTTCTCAAAGTTTTTCGATTCCTAAGTTTCTTCGTACACTTTTGTTGAAGTTCATCATCATTTGCTTGTGACATTAGCATTGAATTCTATACGACGATACTTCACGCTGCTCTTGTTAGACTTAACAAAGGAACTAATTAGACATTGTGTCACTCATCGAGTAATTGGTTTTGGTCTATAATGAGGTAAAATTAATGAAGATAATATAATCAGGTTCAGTATTATCAGTGACACTGTATATCTTTCAATGAAAGTAAGAGAAGGGTGATGGAGTGTGACGAATTGAGCTAGGTAGTGCCTGTAGAATTATGGTACGAAATGAGACATTGAAAGCATTAGCCGAATGTTATTATTTCGACACTAAATAACTGACAACGACAAATGTAAGGAGAGTATAGAATGCAGTTTGACAGTAGTCAGTAAGGCTTTTCAGAAATAGAGAAGTGTGTTATAATCGAATGTAAGTTTGAATATAATGGAGTCTTTATTACAACAAAAAACATTACGAAATATTGTGTTAAAGAAGAATGCTGAAGAATGGATATGTGTGAATAGATACGGAATCGAATCAGGAATATTCAAAATCTATGGCACAACCTGACTATAGGAAGTGGTAGGTTGTGGCGTCAGGTAACAGCTAATTTGGTGTAGGAGTGAACTACAGGGGAAAGCCAAAAATGTTGATGGAGATACTGTTGAATTCATTGAGCAGGGTCAAATGGGAGCCGATCGCAGTAGTTATGGAGAGATAAAGATTCTTGCACAAGACCGAACAGCATATTTAGGTTTTTTAGTTGAGTAGTCAGACTGAAGTCAACGTTACCAACAATGACCAATATAACCAGCAGTATTTTTTCTTCTCCCGTGTTACTTCACTACCACAATGTTAAGTTTAATTAAAATCTAATCGCCTTGCTGTACAAATTTGTCATTTACCCCAAGGGGTCCAAATTTCTAACGTTCCAGGACTTATTTCCTAAGGCATTAGCTGTTTTCGTCGTCCTCCAGATAATCTCATGCTGGCTAAAATCTGAGAGCCAAATTACGTTCTCTCGGATACTAATGTTAATGTAGAACATTATTCACAACTAATTCTTATGGTTATACTTCTAGTGATTCTAGTGGAGTGATTTCGATCGTCGTCTGAATCTCTTCTACGTTACAAATTGGCAGGAAGTGGGACAACGTGATGGAGCCGGGAACATTGTAGAGCATGCTCACTGTGGTGTTCCAGGAGATGTAGTGCCAAAGACATAATGTTGCTGAGACATAATGACCTCCAAATCACAGGCTGAACTTACTCTGAAACTGTACTCCTTCCCAATGTGCTTCTTTTCAGTGGTCAATTTGAACATGAAGCAATTTTTCCAGATTACAGTGCATGAGCACATCAAACAGCGCAGGTCGGGGAGTTCTGGCAGTGAGGGGTATACGGAGAATGGACTGCCTAGTCTGCCCGTTTCCTCGACTTTAAATGCCATCGAGAAGAAGAACTGCAGCACGTGCACATGCACCAGCAACCATCCAACAACTGTCAACCACAACAACTCACCACTTCAAAGTAGAAAGCGTTCGTAGCGTTGAATGTGGTAAGGCAGGGTAGCGCTGAACCGTCGATCCTGTCGCAGTGACTCAGCATCGATGTCTGTAGCAGGGGAAAGAATGGCTCTCTACAAACCATCAGGCTTCACAACAGCCTAACCGTGTACCCAATGTCGACGGTCCGCCGCAGATCAAGTTATAGGTTGTTTTCCCAGTTACTTGAAAAATCCATAAAGGAAAACATTAAGCTGTTGCAGATTCAACCTAGAAGATAAGGACAGACGCAGCAAAATTCACCAGTCCCCGTGTACAAAAGCTTTATCGTTAAAAAAAATTTTTACAGTTCAACAAAGTCACAGAGTTTCTATATGTTCGTTGTGCGGTCTGAGACTCCTTGATATCTTTGCCAGACTAAATTGAAATTCTCCAAATTTTTCCTTAAATAATTAATTAATATCACTAAAGAATCAATCTTGTTCTCATTTAACGAAATATTCCACTTTAAAACCGATCTTCTTGACCACAATCGCCGATAAAGTTTTAAAACAGAATTTAATACAGCTCACAGTATCGATTATTCCCAAAATGTCAATATGTGTCGACTTCTCGCTAATAAGACTTTAAACTAGTTAATTATTTCAGATCGTCCACACTCCTGATAAAATTCTGCCAGAATCTCTTCAAGAAATCCGAATTTTAATAAAATATCCAAATTTCACACATAAGTAATATTTATGATGTATGTCGTAACAACAGAGTAAACTGAGTGTTTTAACTTCCAACTCGAAGTTTATTTGACAGTTGATAACCAATTGACACCTTATTACCAACTTTATCATTCCACCTTCAACATTGAACTCCTTTTCATTTTATAAAAAAAAACATAAAAAATATTTTAATAATAGTCAGCATGATGTTTCAATGGTTCTTCCAGCCGCCGACCGTCGACTACGATGCAATAGTGGTTAGCTATCGTCGTCCGCCGCGTCTGGAGTCCCCACTGGATCATCTTGCTGCCACGCTCAACTTGAAAGAAAAGAAACAAAATCTTTTTAAATAACAAGTCTCCACATTTACAAATATATATTAACATTTCTTACCTGGCGTCACTCAAGCGATAAAGAAAGGCGATGTTTCCTGATTGGCCTTTTGTAACACCACAGGGTGCCTGTCGAAAAAAAAATTCGAGATATTTTTATTACTGTTTTCGAAGGTATATACATTGACGAACTATTCCCCAAAATACTACGCACCACCTTCAAGAAGTAACGATTCTGTGAGCGTTTGAAGCCGAGTGTGCACCTCACGCCTCAACGCTAGAGAACCGATTCCGCACTCACTTTTCCTCTGATTTGCCGGAGCACTGTTTGGGCTGTTCTACTCAAAATGAAAACGAAAGTAAAGCAATAAATCTGTTATCAACCCGAAGGTTGGTTTCAACACCAAAGTGCTTTACTAAGAGTGGTCCTATTGGAGATCGAATACCGTTGTCTTCTTCTACGCAGCTTTTGGGGTCCTGCAGTTTAACGTAGACCGAACCACGGCGGAAAATCGTCGTTTTCCACAGTAACTAACGTTTCCAGAAATCAATGAAGTAACAAGTGACAGAGAAATATTTTGACAGCAATTGGGGAACGAACATGAATCCTTAGCAACTGTAGTGTGACACTTTATCACTTTCTTCCAACTTTATCTCCCTGCTTCTCCGTCAGTTTTCCTTAGTAGTACTGTGCAGATGTCGCATGACACCTCTCTCATTCTGCCCATGAGAATATCCCTCAGTTTTTTCTTATTAGAGTGTGACCAATCCCCTGTCCGAAGACACTGAACTACCGTCTCAGCTGACTTACGTGTGTGTAAACTGTCATTTCGTCAACTATATCGATAAACTTCGTTACGGTTCCGACATAATTTATTTGAAATTAGAATTAGATATTAATACCTTCAGCTGCTGACGGGTGTTGATATATATCAACGGGAACAGATGAAAGTGTGTGCCTGGACCGGGACTCGAATCCGGGATCTCCTGCTTACATGGCAGACGCCCCATCCATCTGAGCCATCAACAGCACAGAGGATAGTGCTACTGGCCGGACTATCTCGCGCACGCCTCCAGCGAGACCGACATCCTCACCTTATATGTCCACACACCACTTTCGTAGCGTCACTACCCAACACACTCAGTACTCGTGGAAGACATTCTCACCAAGTCCCGTAAGAGTTCGGCTAATATCTGTGAATCTACACAGAAGAGGAAAATTATGGCCCGTATTGCCAGAACTATATCCTTATATGAATATGGTGTCTGTTCTTTCGGGCATGTCCCCAAGAACAGACACCATAACCATATAAGTATATAATTTATTTGGGTTAGCATTCAGATTATCGTCTTGACTGCTGGAGCAATTTGTACTGACTCTCTTCGTCACTGCTTCCAAATGCAATCTGCATCATATGATTCTCTTTTCTTTTCAATTTTTAAATAATTAATTTTTTTTAATTTTTCTCCATTAAAGCATGACGATATCAGCTTTCCTTTTTTGCTTGTTTAACACATGGGAACGCATTCAGCCAGTCGTTTGCAATTGTCTCTTTTATTAAAATTTGCGTTAGTCGTTCGAACTTTTCAAAGGAATAAACATTAAAATTTATTGATGAAATAACTTGTTTAAGTATAGTGCCAATCACGTCAGTTTCATTTCAGTAACAATAACAGAATGGGAACTATCTTTTGTTTCAAAATTCTGACCAAACTGTTAGGTACATCTCCAGCCTGGTCGTGTCGTTATTAGCTTAGATATCGCTTTTGTAAATCTTGATAATTTATTTTTCTTTGTGGAATTTTTTTCCTCTGAAGTGTTTCATATGGTCCATTGTCAAGTAAAACAGTACATCTACTTGGAAGATTTGGACTAAGCTGTTCCTACAATCACTTTCTGTGTTGTGTAGTTTATGGTGGTTATCTGTTGCGGATCTACTCTGGAGAACAAATGGTGTTAGAGTCCTCTCGATCTTAAGAACTTCTAAACTGTTAGTAGGCTGAAGATGACAGTAAGTAAAACAAATGCGTGGTGGGTTCACTTGGCGTTGCGTGTGAGCTACTTGAGCGCGTTCGATTCTGCTGCGCCGCGCGCCCTCCGCGGTGAAAACTCTTCGCATCGATATTAATTCGATTGTCTTCCTGCGGTTCCATCACAGACCTATGCCGATTACGGAGGACACGAAGTTTTTCGACAACAGGATTCCATGTCGAATTTAACTGGTAATCGCCGTCACGATTAATAAAAGACTCATTGTCAGACAGCCGTATTTCCACGGATTCATTAATAGTAGAACTCCAAAAGTTAGACGTATGGGCCAAAATTTTGGTCTCATTGTAATTTATGGCATGACCAGTGTAAATGCAGTGTTAGGCGATGGCTGGCTTACAAGGCTGAAGACGGCGAGTATGCCGCTGATGTTCTACAATGCGATCCTACACAGTATCCGTCGTTTGCCCTATATAAGATTTGCCTCATTCACACGGAATCTGGCGCAGCTCTAGGTCGTCTTTGACAGATCCCAACACAGACGAAATTTTTGCAGGAGGGAGAAAGATTGCTTTCACTTTACACTTTCTTAGTATTCTGCCTATCTGCGCTGAAATATTACCTGTATATGGTAAATTGGCAGTCGTTTTCAAAGCCTCTTCCTCTTCTTTGTTTCGTCGTTTACAGGTAGGCAGCGCTCTCTCCAATTGCTGGGACGAGTACCCATTCTTCAGAAATACAGTCTGCAGGTGCTCCTGTTCCGGTGTCAGAACTAACGTGGGCTCGTTGAATCAATGTCTTCACAACACCCATAGTTTGTGCCGGAGGGTGGCAACTAGCAGCTTGCAGGTAAAGGTCAGTGTGAGTGGGCTTTCTATACACCGAATGACTAAGTGTGCCATCGTTCTTACGTCCCACCAATACGTCTAAATACGGCAGGCAACCCTCCTTCTCTAACCCCATAGTAAATTTTATATTTCCGTGTATCGAGTTCAGATGTTGTAGGAACTCTCGCAGACGATCCAAACCATGAGGCCAAACTATAAAAGTATCAGCAACATAGCACCAAAATAATGTTGGTATAAAAGTGGCTGATGCGAGTGTTCGCTCCTCAAAATCTTCCATAAAATTATTGGTCACCAGGGGAGATAAAGGACCTCCCATGGCGACATCGTCTTATTGCTCATAAAACTAGTTGTTAAATAAAAGATATGTAGAGGAGAGAAGGTGTTCAAACAGCGCTGTAATGTCAGCTCCAAACGTATTGCCAATGAGATGCAGTGAGTCCACAAGAGGTACATTTGTAAAAAGAGAAACTACGTCAAAACTGACCAACAAGTCACGACTTTGCTGCTGCAATAACTTAAGTCTGCTGATAAAATCACAGGAATTCTATACGTGATGTGGACACTTGGTCCGATTTAAGTACCACTGTATCCGGGTCTGCTCGCAAGTTCTGCATGGCTGCCCTCTCCATAGGCGAGATGTTGCTCTTCGGCGGTGTAGATCTTGTCAACACACGACACTTTCTCAGCTTCCTTCCTCTGTAACAAGACGACGCACAGATTCTTCGATGGAACTCACGAAGTCCAGTAGTGGTGGTGAAACAGGTGTAGGAGAAAAACTGAGACCTCTTGCTAACACAGATGTCGTCGCGTCATCTATAGGTTTCCCCGCCAAGTTAATAACGGATCGTCGAGGAGGAATTTCCTCCAGCATCTGTGTCGAAAGTCGGTCAAACTTCGCTATTTGCCTCATCGTGGCTTTGTCATGGCTCCACCATCCACCCAGTCCCAAGACAAAGTAACAGTCTTGCTGCCAATTCTAAATCATGATAATACATGTCCTTCGATACGGAATCCAGCTCACGCCGACTGAAACGAATCCTTTCTCTCACTAATGCCACACTTGCTTTACGTTTGATGTTATTTGCAGTGGTGCTATTAATAAAATGCACAAATTTTGCTAATTTTGGAATAATACACTTGTCTCTGCAACTTAGTAGAAATATCAGAGAGCTCAGTAGCCTTGCTCTTTTTTCCGTAACTTATCGAACCTTCGAATACACTACACAAGTTCCTCCCTCTAGAAATGCTTGACGTGAGATTTAGAACTTTCCCGGCGTATATATTGTACCACAAAATTTCGGGCGAACTGCGGATATTTGCAACTTCCTTCCACAATATTTCGGCGCAGAGTCTTCTGGCCATCTTCAGGTGATACGCGCGATAACTCCCTGAGCTCTGATATTTAAGGCCCCTCTGGCACATGCGTAGTGGATATATATATTTATTACCTTTATTTTATTTCATTTTATTTGGGTGTCCGTGAGAATATAGTACTACGGAATTGCATAATTTAATAAATCTACACCATCAAACTTTTCGCCCATATCATCTATAGTAATCTGTTTTTCAGCTAAAAGACTTATTTGTCCACCAGTTCCTTCATATGTCTTTTGACCTTCTGTTAATATATCTCCACTGAATTCAGCTGGTAGCTTACCAACATATTTTAACATTCCAACACGTTTCAGACCACAAACTATATCTTCAGTATGATTATTATACTTTAACATTTTTCACTAACATGTATGTTTTTAGTTTCATCCTAATGTCTGGCGTACTGCTCTCCTTTGTTAATTAAACAACAGCTTTAAACTGTCTCCTCAGCATAATTCATCAAAACGTTTTGAATTTTTGATTCACTTAATGCATAGTCTTATCTACAAGGAATATCACCACACCAATCTTTTAATGGTTTAATTGGTGATAAATCTCCATAAACTTCTTTGTGATGACGATATGGAATCATCTGTTTTTCAACTTCTCTATTTTCTTTAATTACTTTCAAAATATTATCACCTAAACCTTCAATTCCTTGTTTTACTTGTTTGATAACATCAATAATTGGCTGACGTTCTTTTCTATATTTTTCATACTGTGTTCTTCATTTTTTTTTCCAAAGCTTGAATTGTGTTTTCAATTCTTTACCTTCCTTTCTATTTCGCCTAGCTTTATTAACAACGTCCAGATCGTATTTTTGTCATTTATTAAATAAGAGAAAATATTATTTGAACATTTCTACCATTTGTGTTGAATGTTTTATGTTTGTTATGAACATTTATGTTCAATGTTTGTGATTATTTTAACGTTTATGTTTCTGAACTTACCTTCATGTGGTTTTCTAGTAATGTCTGTCATAAAAATTTTAACTAATCATTGCAACATTTACTACACATCTCTTTAAGATCATCAAACTTTAAATCGCCTCCAACAAATTCATGATAAATATTATTTAAATTTGTATCATCCTGTCCAAAAATACTTAAATAATTGAGCTTAACTCTAATTGTTTCAAAATTTTGAGTAAGTTTGAGCTAAATAAAAACAGTCTATTCCTTTACGTCTTCCTCTAGTAAAATATTCTCTAACTGTATTTTGATTTTCTAGAATAAAGTCATCAAATACCGCTACAGAATTTTCTTGGAATTCATCTAATGGAATAATTTCATCATTATTTTCAATAAAAGTCGCTATTTTCTCTTTATGCCTACCTTGAAATTTTTCAAACTTCTTTATATATTCCTGATATCATGGTTGATCTACGCTTTCAAATAGACATACAAATGATTAACTTTAATCTGACTGAACCATCCTGGAGTTAGGATATAACTGTAAATCATTAATGTAGTTTTTCTACAACAACTTTGTCTGATGGTTGCACATCGAGTAGAATTTGGTAAAGATTTATGATGTTTAATTTTTATTTCTTTTGGGGAATTCTTATTTTAGGTTCCCAATCAGTATTCATTAAATTAATTTATTTTTTAAACATGAAATGATCAGTTTATTTCAACTGAGTGACAAGACATCTTTTCTCAAAAAAGTTTGACAGTACCTTGATGACGTAGCTCTAGTAGTGTTGCACTGGTTGGTTTTTAATTAACTTTTTTAACTCCAAATATTAGATTGAAACTTAATAAATTACTTCATGACAGAGAAACAATAGAAATTACAACTGGCCAAGGCAGTTTGATAATCTTGGAAAAGGTTTTTCATTCGAAAAGTCAATATTCACATTGAAGCAGATGAAATTTTAAAGAGTTATTATCGAGTGTGATGTAAAACTGTATATGGATATAAAAGATAGTACTGGAAGTGTGCTTGGTTTTGGTAACCAGATTGTTGAGGCTAATGCAAAGACTGTTGCTAACAATGATCCTAATATTATACCATTTGGATTAATAAACATAAATTTTAATTTGGCTGATGGGATGTTTGTAAAGCATACTGACCATATTCCACAAGAACTAATGTTATGGCTTCATTCAATCCTAATGCAGAATTCGGTGGACCAATAATTCATGAACCATATTATCCTGTAAAAAATCCTGTTTTTGATCCAATTCAAAATTTAGAAATAACAATAACTGATGAAAATAATAATCTGATTGACTTCAATGGAGCTACTGTAACAGTTGTTTTAGGAATGTCTTAATAAACTTTTTCCTTAATAACTCAGTGATAGCTAAATTAGTTTTTGTCTGCATCATGAACAAAAAACTAGGTTTATCAGATTTATTCATTCCCTGTCAATGAGAAGACTAAAAATAATTTAAATGTGCACCACAAGGATACTGAAAGTAACATAAATATTGGTGATGGATGGCTTGGTCCTAATCAATCAGTATTATTGGAAGTGATGGCGAAGATTATGCAACTTATGATGGAAAATCCAATTAAAAAGTAATCAATAATTATGTGGCAAACCTTTTTGACTGTATAGCCACAAAGAAGGAAAATAATGTTATGTCTAGATTAGAGCACCTTTTTATTTTCACATCAGGTTAACTGCATTTGACTTCATCTCTTGCTGATAAAAGAGGTATGAAGGGGCATCTTCTTAATAATAGAAAAATATGGAAATTGTGTCAGCAGGAGAATTAACAGTAAGTTTAACATGGTCATCAAGTGCCAGAGATTCTATTCTTCACTTGTCTGATTATAATGAGGCTGGAATTGAAATAAAAGACACAATACACGGAAATTGGTGTAGCAATTGGGAAATATGAGCCAGATGATGAGTTAGAACAAAGGGGAAATACATACTCAAAATTTGAAAACTTCTGATATCTTTCTATGAAGTTGCAGGACTGCAAGGTAAGAATAATTTTGAACTAGATATCACGAATTACTCAATATAAATTTGATATGTCTTATTTCATATTTGTTGCATTTCAGACAAATCGTAAAAATAATAAGTTATTCGACTCTTCACTATTCGATCACGTTAACATACAGAATATATACTTGTAAAATCGAAGAAATGAAATTTTCCCATACGAGATGTTGAATATTAATCTTCCAAATCATTTTTCAAAGCATATGATGCATTTCTCGATTTTAAACGAACTACACAACTGAAAGGAGATCTGCGTATTAGTCCACATAATTTCATAACGTATTAACCGGTCTACGTCATTAATATGACTCAAAAAAAGAATACTGTAATATTACTGAAAACGCCTACGAAATTGTGTGCAACTTTTGATGATAAAATTCCTGCAGAAACTTTAGCATGTGTGGAAAGAAGAATCTTACATACAATGCTTAATACAGAATACTTACTGAAAATTTTTTATTATTGATTTTTACTTATACATGAATGAGTGAAAAATTTAAAAATTTATAAAAGAGTTAACTTCATGCTTATATGCGTTTTTGGAACATTTTATAAAAGATGGGGAAAGTAAAAAGAAAAAACTGAAAAGCTCAGCCAAAGTAGTCTTTGACAGCATGATGTTAACACTTTGAATTTTTAAATCAGTTACTATTTGGCTGAGAAATTAGCAAAAAATCGATCTATTTGAATACTGAAGGTCACTAGGCGCAGCTGGTGCTGTAGTGGGTCGTGCCACGAGCATAGCTCTTAACTCGACTGATGGCTGGAAGAAATGTAAGCATGATAAAACCAGCTAAGGTGCAGCCTAGTGACACCTTACTGTTTACTCCGCCTCTTATCTCTGTCACTGTCGCTTCGAGCTACACTTGTCTTGCAGCAGTTGAGGAAACCGTCAATAGATGGCCCTCACACAGAAAATTAATGTTACAATAATTTCGCTATTTCTCAATCGAATTTATTGATTTAAAGTCTAAACATTCATGGTGGTGTCTGTTTGTTCTATATCGTGTCTCCCTACCACTTTCGCGCAACGACGCTCTGATCGTGTTTTTTAGGGAATTAAGTAGTTTGAACCTGGGACCTGTTGCTGGTAAGGAGACGCCAGACCACACATGACATGTAGAATTCAGAAGAGTTCAGTGAGACTAGCGATGATATAACCAAATACTAAATTATCTCACCGTCAGCTCCACTGCACTCCCTGTAAAAGAATCTTAATACTAACTAAATATAGTGGAAAGGGTTCAAGGCTTTCCTATTTTTAGTTAGCTGGTAAAATAACGAAGAAAAAACAGTTAAGTTTACCATTGATAATTTTATTCTACTCACAAAACATCGTTTATAAATTGCAATATAGATGAAAGGAAATGTTTCAATACAGGATGGTAAAAACCAACTGAGTTCAACAAAAATGTGAACGAATATTCCCTGAGTGGTTTTCCAAGTTCTACAATGGATTGAAGGATGACCTATGCCATATCACATCTATAATCTCGGTTTAATTTAAGTTTCACAAAAGAGAAAACTAACAAAAGGGTTTACAACTATAAAAATGGTCTACAGTGACCCTCAATTATCTTTAATTACTTATTTAACTTGTCGTAAATTACAGTGGCTGATGTGGCTTCCCAATAACTAAAAATAGAAAAATTAATGCGTTTCAGATTTTTACTTCAAGTGGCAAATGTCAACACCATGAGTTTTAATTAACGATCGACACTAGTATTACGCAAAAAGGGGTGTAACAGATGAGACTTCTGCAGTTCTGAGTGAAGCCTTATGCGCTCAAAAATGCGGCATCGCGTGCGTTCATTACCTTGTCGGTGTTTAGGCAGCGTCAGGGCGACAGTGGCCGGCGCACCAGCCATCCAGCTCGCCGTCTCGGAACCAACTCTTTCTAACTTCTCCTTACTACAATTTACCGAAGTTGGTTTAAAAAAAACTATCTGGCTATGATTTCATCTGACCAATCAGGGTCTCAATGTTAACCTTAAGCTCTGCCTACCAAAATTCTGTCTATCCAATGAGAAACGTTATACTTTTCGTGGTGGGGCAATGTTTTTTAAAGTTTGCAACGTAACAGAGACGCTAAAAAGTCTCACGCTAAAACCTGCAGCTGGTGTGGTCCTTTTAGCGTTATCGTGAGATCTATACTGTTCTTCTGGAAGGCTCTATCTTTTAACATGGGCTGGAGGATTGTCCTAATGTAACAGACACGCGAAAAAGTCTCACGCTAAAACTTGCGGGTGGTAGTGGCCCTTTTTGCGTTATCGTAAGATCTATACTGCTTTTCTGGAGGGCTCTAGCTTTTAACATGGGCTGGAGGTTGTCCTTGACGTACCTGAGACTCGAAACAGTCTCACGCTAAAACGTGCGGGTGGTGAGCCCTAGTGGTTAGCTGGAGACGTGGGTGTCCGTCTCTTATCGTAGGGCCTTGTAGCTTAACATGGTTCTGCTCTCGGCTTCTGTCCTCGTTTCTCTCTTCGGAACTGCTTCTGCCTCACGGTGGGAAGGTACGACATGCATTTAGGCATTCTTGTCTTAGTCTGTGGCATTCCATTTGCTCACTCGTTACTTGTATTACTTTGGTTAATTTAATGACACGATTTATTCATAGCTATATGACATACTACTGGATTTCCTTATCATGTCAGGATTTTCATGGAAGGTGTTGGATTTGCCTGACACCTTACAAAAGTATGAAATGAAACTAATTGAAAAGTTTCCTATCGCTTCTATGTGATTAAAATCGATTTTAATAATCTCTATATAGTTCTAAATTTTCGAAAGTGTTTACGATTTTTTAGCTGATTTTATTTAAACTTCGAAGGTAAGCTAATTATAATCTCTAACAGCAATTCTGAGGAATACTAATTAACATTAGACTATAAGTCTGTGAAGAAACGGATAATTTGTTTCCTTTTGTACCAGCTATATCATCAGATACCAACTAATTTTACGAATTAGAAGCTTCTTTAATTTGTCAAAACTCACTGCAGATACTTCAACTGAAGAATATGGCCAAAATCTCACGAATCCACAAGTGCATTATGCATGGTCAGTGCTAGCCATTTGACGAAACATCATCTACTCTTGCTTCTGTACGATTTATCGCCATCGAGGAAGGTTTGAGACCTGTTTGTACATGGAATGGCATGTTTCAACTCGAATAATGTTGTGGCTCTGTTAATTCCGAGATGAGACTCTGGGCCGAGTTGACATACAGAAGGCAGACGCCTAAGGCTCAGTGAACACTTAGTGGAAGGTGTACAGTAGGGAATGTTTTGCACTTAACAAAAGTACAATCAGAAATATTACATTCTTAAATTGACAGCGAGAAAGAATGTAGTAAATGCATGGATAAAAAGGATATTGCAGAATTTCACAAAGAATATATCGAAAAGGTTGACATAGTTTAAAAAATCCTAAAGATAAATGGTCATTCTCCGTGGAATACAAGATCACGTGTGGCGACTGTCCGTAATTTTATATTGGCCACACAGGAAGAGCATTATTAACAAGTTACAAGGAGCATATTCCAACTAAAACTGGGGATTGCACACGGGGTTGGACGTTTGCTGGACATTTAGTGCAATTGGCTCATGCACCCAACCCCCCGCACAATATTCAGCTCTTGCATTGTGAAGGAAAAGGTGGAAGGTTAGACATTTTAGAGGAAATGCAAGTATTTAAACATTTACTACATGACAAAGACAACCTTCTTAATGACCAACACAACTGCGAAATAAAAGCTTCTTTGAAGGTTTACAACCATTATTCATCCACCGTAATGTTAAAGTGTGATATGCTTTACCTGTGCCAGCATGTGTCTGTACTCCTGTACTCCCGTAGGTTGAATAGCTAGGTGTATTTGTTTGACTCTGTAAAAGTTTGGACCCATCTATGAAGATGTCTATTAGTTACAAAGAAAAATTCAGTTACCTAATTAATTTTCATTACTATGTAAGGAGCAGCGCAAATGGTTAATTTGGCGTATCGAGCACGTTGAACTTGCACACAGATGGTCAACCGATATTCGGTATGCACGTTCTCGATTTAAGAACGGTGTCAACACTTGAGTTAAGTAGTGGATAATAACTTAATCGACCAACAGAATGTACGTGTAGTAACCGGAATGACGATCACCAAGTCACTACTCTAGTATAGAATATGGGTGCTACCACTTAGTGTTTCAATATGACCGGAAATTACTAACTTAATTAATTGCAATCGTATCCATATAAGTATCTAGGGAGGATAACGTCACCCCACCACAATCTACTGGATACGTAAGTTTGGTTAGACTAGCTAGTTCAGATGGAATTGATCTTACTCAATGACGTTTAAAGACATCCTTTGGAGCGATGCTTGCCTAATCACATTACAATTTAACCATTTTCTCGTCATCCTCCCATAGTTTAAACTAGTTCTTTAAGTACATATTGATCTTTGTCCGTCAATTATTTTAAGTGTGTTGACTGGAGCGCTGTTCGCCAAGTCACACTTTAGCTTCGAGCATAATTGACCTTTGTCGGTCAATAGTGTAAGTGTGTTGACTGCAGCGATGTTCGCAAAGTCACACGTTAGCTTTAAATAATTCCCGCTGTCATGCCCTAAATTCAATGGCAGTGGTCACCAGGCCTGAATTATGATGGCAGTAATCCACACGCAGGCTTTTATAGTACGTGTGTGGATTACCTTCATGAAAATAGTGCCTCATTGCCGCCATATTTTTCCCCTTCTTTAGACTCTTCTGTAACTTATAACCATAACTTCACGAAGCTCAATCTGGCACGTACATAAGTTTGTTTTGGCTTGTTTCTGGCCCATCAGGGCAAGTATACTAATCTTTAATATTGACTATTTTACATGGCCAGTATTTCCGGCTGTTACATATTAGATGTAGGCAGTTCATAAGTTCATTCATGACCATTTGTGTGCTAATTCAATAGGATGTTCATGCATTGTAACTATAGCTAAGCAAATGCTTAACATTTACGTCTTAAAAATTATGCACCTAGGCATAATAATGACGATGTTGGCATTCTAATGTCCTTCCCACACCCATGTTCTTATTAGGTGATTAAACTTCGCGCTTAAGCACAATATTGTCCTAGACAGGTCACACATTGTAAACACGTGATGTACTTTTCATATCAAGATCAAAGAATAATCAATAAATGTTAAGACAGTAGTTCCAAATACGTTCTGCACATGTTAATATATACGCCCTTTTCCTCACTTGCACCTTTATTGTATTTCATTTTTTGGTAAATTCTAATTTAAGGGTTAGGTTGCGTCTTGCCCCAAAAAGTACACATCACACAGTTTATGCGCAGGCGCGAAGTAATGCGTCCGCTTAGACGGGCCTCATGATGGTACTGTCAGTTCCAGTACAACACTCGTGGCTGCCGCATGGCGGTCGGGAAGTGGGGCTGAGGCAGCTTCAGTAAAGTTTTTAAAATATGACGACACTTGGTGTATTTGTATTTTTAATTTGACAATGTCCATTATGGACAAACATTTGTAAGTGTAATTCTGAAGAAGGTTGGGTTATCCCAATTGAAACGTAGGTAAATTTAGGTAACTCCGCAACTGAGGCTGTTAATTTTGAATTTAATCCAACAGAGAATCAGTGGGACCACATTGATCGGGCTGTTCCCTCCATGAAACGTCAGTCGATAATACTAGTACAACTCGTCGAGACACTGTAGTCAGCATTGCTCCATATCCCTGTTGGTAGCTCCATGTCCTCACTGATTATCTCTGCTGCTGAAAGTAATGGTAATGGTTCCGGTTTTGTTCTTGCACTGATAAAGATAAGACAATTTATAATTGTGAATATTACATATTACAATTAGATAGTAATAGTAAAAGTTGTATTCAGAGGAGAAACAAACGACTTTTAATCTGTAATAGGTAATTAGGCGAAACTCTAAGTTAAATATTGCTCTTTCTGGTCATTGTAATTACTATAGAAAGTTTCAGCTACACTACGTCGACGTCGAGTTGGAGAAATGCTGCAGTGATTAGTGAACGAACCTGCAAATAAACACGGCAACTCTGAATGGACTGAGGAGCACGCAGCAAGAAATCTGATATAGCTGTTTACCAACATATTACCACTCGAGGAAACGCACAAAAGGCGAGTTTATTTTCAATGCACATCTCAGTACATCGTTTGAAAACTGAGTATGAATACTACATTTGTCTATAAAACCCTAAAATACAATAAAAGTAACATTACTGTAGCCTTATTTTAGTAATTAATTCGCTTATAAATGCGAAGATAGAAGTTTTATTGCTTGTAGGTAAAAGATGAAAACTGGCTATCATCGAGAACTTCTTGACAGTTCCCCCCCCCTTTCCCCCCACCCTGCCGGCTGAAGTTCTGAATATTCTTTGGACAAAGAGAGATCACGAACATGCCTAGACTGCAAGGTGTCAGGCAAATCCAACATCTTCCATGAAAACCCTGACATGATAGCAAATCCAGCAGTATGTCACATAGCTCCGAATAAATCCTGACATTAAATTAACCAAAGTAATACGATCCCCGAGTCAGCAAATGGAATTCCACAGACTAACACAAGAACGCCTAAATGCATGTCATACCTCCACTGCATGAAACAGACGCAGTTCCGAGGGGAGAAACGAGAACAGAAGCGGAGAGCAGAGCCGTGTAAGCTAGAAGGCCTTACGGTAAGAGATGGACACCCACATCGCTGGCCAATCGCCAAGAGCAGCCCCCAGCCCTTGTTAAAAGATAGAGCTCTCCAGAAGAACAGTAGAAGAACAGTATAGATCTTACGATAACACAAAAAGGGCCACTACCACCCGCAAGTTTTAGCGTGAGCCTTTTCACGTGTCTGTCACATTAGGACCACTCCCCAGCCCATGTTAAAAGATAGAGCCCTCCAGAAGAACAGTATAGATCTTACGATAACACTAAAAGGGCCACACCAGCTGTAAGTTTTAGCGTGAGACTATACACGTCTCTTTTAGGTTGCAAACACTAAAAACATTGCACCACCACGAAAAGTATATCGTTTCTCATTGGATAGACAAAATTTTTGTACGCGGAGCTTAAGGTTAACATTGAGAACCTGATTGGTCAGTTGAAAACACAGCTAGATACCTTTTTCTTAAACACACTTCAGTGAATTGTAGTAAAGAGAAGTTCGAGAGTTGTTGCCGAGACAGCGAGGTGTGTGGAGCTGCACCACCTGCCGACTCTGACGATGCCTAACCACCGACAGGTTAATGAACGCACACGATGCGGCATAATAGCGCATAAGGCTTCACTCAGAACTGCAGAGGTCTTATCTGTTACATCCCCTTTTTACGTAATACTAGTGTCGATCGTCAATTAAACTTTGTAGTATTCACATTTGCTACTTGAAGTTAAAATCTGAAACACGATGATTTTTCTGTTATATAATTATTTGAGAAGCCACATCAGCCACTGTAATTTACGACAAGTTATAATAAATAACTGAAGATAATTGAGGGTCACTGTAGACCATTTTCATAGTTTTTTTTTCTTTTATGAAACTTAATTTAAGCCTAGATATGGCATAGGTCATTCTTCGATCCATTGTAGAACTTGGAAAACCTTTCAGGGAATATTCGTTTACATTTTTGTTGAACGTAGTTGGTTTTTAACGTCCTGTATTAAAATATTTCATTTCATCAATAGTGCATTTGTAAACAATATTTTGTGAGTAGAATAAAAACTCCAATGTTAAACTTAACCGCCTTTTCGACGTTATTTTACCAACTAACTAAAAGTAGGAAAACCTTGAACCCCTTCCAGAAAATTTTGTTAGTATTAAGATTCTTTTACAGGGAGAGCAGTGTATCTGACGCTGAAATCAGTAGGTATTTGATTATATCATCGCTAGTCTCACTGAACTCTTCTGAACTTTACATGTCACGTGTGGTCTGGCGTCTGCTTACCAGCAACAGGTCCCAGGTTCAAACTAGTCAATTCCCTAAAAAACACGCTCAGAGCGTCGTTGCGCGAAAGTGGTAGGGAGACACGACTTAGAACAAACAGACACCACGCAGAACGTTAGACGATTTCTTTGAGATCTTAGCGAAGTTAACGACACTGGTAGGGGTTCTTTGTTAGAGTTGCACTTTGTAAGCCACTGGACGCACTTGGTGGCCTACATAAATGCGGCAGTTATCGTTCCTCGGTCGCGCCCAGTCCTCTAAGGCTTTACCGTCTGAAGAACTCGTGAGGAGCAGCTTTCGTTTGCCGCAGAGAAGCGGGACCTCGTTATTCCTGTGTGCATCATCCAGCTGGCTGTTATATTTGCGGCTCCCTCACTCGCGTCCGGCGCATCAAGGCCGCCCTTTGAGCACCGTAACTTCTTTTAACTGAAATGGGGAACAGTCGAGAACGAACACATTTCCTTCACCTTATCCATTTTAAGAAGTATACAGCCCGTGACGAAGTGGTCGCGAACTGGCAACGAAATTCACACTTGAGGAAATACGTTTTTAAAAATTGTTCTACTTTAAATTTATATGTAGTAAATTTTACTTTACGTTTATCATAATTATGTTGGAGTCGACTTGTAGCCGTTCTGTCAACTGTTCAAAATGTGTGTGAAATCTTAAGGGGCTTAACTGCTAAGGTCACCAGCCCCTAAGCTTACAGACTGCTTAACCTAAATTATCCTAAAGACAAACACACACACACCCATACCCGAGGCAGGACTCGAACATCCGCCTGGATCAGCCGAGCAGTCCGTGACTGCAGCGACTTAAACTGCACGGCTGAAGCCGTTCTGTGCTTTAGTTGTAATCAAATACAAAACAGCTTGAGATATACGAATGGTCAGTTAGTGTGAAGTGGACTACAGTATGCTGAATGAATCAGAATACTTGTTACACGTTTATAGAGGACTCAAGATAGCAATACCTAGCAATAAACCTATGCCCGGAAATGCACCATTTGGAAGAGAAACGACTTTGAATTAAAGTCAAAAGACAGGCAGCAGCTGCATCAGCTCCTAAGCTTACAGACTGCTTAACCTAAATTATCCTAAAGACAAACAAACACACACCCATACCCTTGGAAGGACTCTAACCTCCGCCAGGATCAGCCGCGCAGTCCATGACTGCAGCGCCTTAGACAGCTCGGCTAAAACCGTTCCGTGCTTTCGTTGTAACCAAATACAAAACAGCTTAAGATAAACGAATGGTCAGTTAGTGTGAAGTGGAGTACAGGATGCGGAATGATTCAGAATACCTGTTACACGTTTATAGAGGACTCAAGATAGCAATATCTACCAATAAACCTATGCCCGGAAAATGCGCCATTTGGAAGAGAAACGACTTTGAATGAAAGTCAAAAAACAGGCTGCAGCTGCATATGCCCCTACGCTTACAGACTGCTTAACCTAAATTATCCTAAAGACAAAAATACAAACCCATACCCGTTGCAGGACTCGATCCTCCGCCAGGATCAGCCGGCAGTCCATGATTGCTGCGCCTTCAACCGCTCGCCTGAAGCCGTTCTGTGCTTTCGTTGTAACCAAATACAAAGCAGATTAAGATAAACTAATTTTCAGTTAGTGTGAAGTGGAGTACAGTATGCGGAATGATTCAGGATACCTGATCCACGTTTATAGGGGACTCAAGATAGCAATATCTAGCATTAAAGCTATGCCCAGAAATGTACGATTTGGAAGAGAAACGACTTTGAATGAAAGTCAAAAGACAGGCTGTAGCTGCCTCAGCCCCTAAGCTTACTCACAGCTTAACCTAAATTATCCTAAAGACAAACACACACACACCTATACCCGAGGCAGGACTCGAACTTTCGTCGGGATCAGCCACGCAGACCATGACTGCAGCGCCTTAGACGGCTCTGCTAAAGGAGTTCCGTCCTTTCGTAGTAACCAAATACAAAACAGCTTAAGATATACGAATGGTCAGTTAGTGTGAAGTGGACTGCAGTATGCGGAATGATTCAGAATACCTGATACACGTTTATAGGGGACTCAAGATAGCAATATCTAGCAATAAACCTAAGCCCGGAAATGCACCATTTGGAAGAGAAACGACTTTGAATGAAAGTCAAAAGAAAGGCTGCAGCTGAATCAACCCCTAAGCTTACAGACTGCTTAACCTAAATTATCTTAAAAACAAACACACACACACACACACACACACACACACACACACACACCTGAGGCAGGACTCGAAACTCTGCCTGGATGAGCTGCACAGTCCATGACTGCAGCGCCCTAAACCGCTCGGCTAAAGACGTTATGTGCTTTCGTTGTAATCAAATACAAAACAGCTTAAGATAAACGGATCATCAGTTAGTGTGAAGTGGAGTACAGTATGCGGAATGATTCAGAATACCTGTTACACGTTTATAGTGGACTCATGATAGCAATATCTAGCAATAAACCTAAGCCCGGAAATGCACCATTTGGAAGAGAAACGACTTTTAATGATAGTGAAAAGAAAGGCTGCAGCTGCATCAGCCCCTAAGCTTACAGACTGCTTAACCTAAACTGTACTAAAGAAAAACACACACACACCCTTACCCGAGGCAGGACTCGAACCTCCGCCAGGATCAACCGCGTATTCCATGACTGCAGCGCCCTAAACCACTCGGCTAAAAACGTTATGTGCTTTCGTTGAAATCAGATACAAAACAGCTTAAGATAAACGAATGGTCAGTTAGTGTGAAGTGGAGTACAGTATGCGGAATGATTCAGAATACCTGTTACACGTTTATAGGGGACTCAAGATAGCAATACCTAGCAATAAACCTATGCCCGGAAATGCACCATTTGGAAGAGAAACGACTTTGAATGAAAGTCAAAAGACAGGCTGCAGCTGCATCATCCCCTAAGCATACAGACTGCTTAACCTATATTATCCTAAAGAAAAACACACACACACACCCATACCCGAGGCAGGAGTCGAACCTATGCCAGGATCAGCTGCGCAGTCCATGACTGCAGCGCCCTAGCCCGCTCTGCTAAAGCCGTTCTGTTCTTTCGTTGTAATCAAATACTAAACAGGTTAAGATAAACAAATGATCAATTAATGTGGAGTACAGTATGCGGAATGATTCAGAATGCCTGTTATACGTTTATAGGGGACTCAAGATAGCAATATCTAGCAATAAACCTATGCCCGGAAATGCACCATTCGGAAGAGAAACGACTTTGAATGAAAGTCAAAAGACAGGCTGCAGCTGCATCAGCCCCTAAGCTTACAGACTGCTTAATCTAAATTGTCCTAAAGACAAACAGACACACACCCACACCCATGGCAGGATTTGAACCTCTGCCGGGATCAGCCGCGCAGTTCATGACTGCAGCGACCTAGACCGTTCGCTAAAGCGTTCTGTGCTTTCGTTGTAACCAAATACAAAACAGCTTAAGATAAACGAATGGTCAGTTAGTGTGAAGTGGAGTACAGTGCGCGGAATGATTCAGAATACCTGTTACACGTTTATAGGGACTCAAGATAGTAATATCTAGCAATAAACGTATGCCCGGAATTGCACCAGTTGGAAGAGAAACGACTTTGAATGAAAGTTAAAAGACAGGCTGCAGCTGTATCAGCCACTCGTACCACCATGAATTACAGTACATGAGGAGTACGAGACTCTTTGCACGATGTGTGCCTACGAGCAATGTTCACATACAAACAGTCCTAACATCCAGGAGTGTCGCGAATGATCTCCTTTTCAAGCAATACACTGACAAGGAGATCGTCCTGGACTCCACAGATGTCACGTAAGCAATAGTCTTCATGTAGCCCAACAGGAAAAAATCTGGAGGTGCTAAATCGGGTGGTAATGGTGACCAACGAATTGGTCCACCGCAACTTATCCACTTGTCCCAAGCTAATTGGTGAAGGTGCTGACAGACCTCATATGAAAAGTTGGCTGGTGCGCCATTTTGCTGGAACCATATAATCCACGGATATGCAATGGCACACCCACCAAACGAAGCGCCAGTAAGTCTTGCAAGAAGGTCAAGTAACTATAGTCCGTAATATGGGGCAATAAAATAAAAATGGCAATCAGACGACAATGGATGACACCCGTCCACACATTAATACCGAAAAGACGTTGAAATACGTGAGGGATTTCTTTATACCAAATGTGGCTGTCACGACGGTTCATCAGATCTTTGTTTGTCAAACGTGCTTCATTGAAAATTATTATCTGGAATGTCGATATGCGCATTAGTCTTCACGTGGTATGAGCGAAGGTTGCGATTACTCGTCTTCGGTTTCTGTTCGACCAGTTGGAGTGGCTGCTTAGGACGGATATAGGGTCCCATATTGGTTTGATTCCTATGGATGCTATTGATAGGTGGGACTACACTAGCCATGGCCTTCACCTCAATAGGAAAGGGAAAGGAATACTGTCTGGCTTGACTGCAGGAAACTTAAGGGGGGACACTGTCACAAGTGGTAAAATACCAGTGGTCACAGGTGTCAGAGGGGTGCCTTTTTTAGGATGGGGAAGGGGGATAGAAAACGCGTTTTAAGAGAGATTAGCAGACACATACAGTTTGATAAAACAGATGAACAGGAGTCAGATTTTAGCATACAGCCTCCATTTAAACAATGTTTAACAGAAAGTAATCAGAATCTGCCAGTTGATCTTCACCAAAGCAGTTATAATCCCATTACTATGCAGTATCAGTTATCTTTATTACACCAGAACATTCCGGGACTCAGAAATAATGTTGATGAACTACTCATTTGTATCGATGAAATGAATTCATCTAACCAAATTGACATAATCTGCCTCTCTGAAAATCAAGTGACCACTGGTATAGATATGTTAGACATTTCAGGATTTAAGCTAGCTTCCTACTTTTGCAGAGTAAATATGAATGGAGGAGGAGTTGCCACATTTATTAAAAACTGCCATAAATTCAAGAACATTGACATTAATAAATTCTGTTTAGAGCAGCATCTAGAAGCATGTGCAACGGAAGTAGAGTTCCACAACAGATCCTATATAATAGTAATTATTTACTGAACACCTGAAGGAAATTGTAATCTATTCATAAATCATCTAGAAGCTCTTTTGGGTTATTTAACAGTGAGAAACAAAGAAATTTTGATTGCTGTTGACTTTAATACAGAGTTTCTAATTCAATCTTCCAGTAAACATTTACTGCAGTTAGTAATGTTGTCTAACTCACACTGTAAACTTTCCAACTAGGATCACTAAATCCTCAAGGACAGGCATTGATAACATTTTTATACACAAATCATATCATAAAACCTGTAATAAATGGACTGCCAGTTCATGACATGCAGCTCCTTGTTTTAGATGTAAATTCTAAGCAGATTATAAGACTACTGAATCTGAGTACAGAAGAGTATTCAATCAACCAAAAACTGAGTGTTTTAGAAAACTGCTCAAAGATATGAACTGGAAAGATGTTTATAGTGTTTATGACATGAATGAAAAATATAACACATTCATGAACAATATCAGTACCATGTCTGAAAACAGTTTTCCTCTAAAAGTTACTCAAATTAAACAGAAGTCTATAATAAAACCATGGATCACACAAGGAATAAAGATTTCCTGTAAGACAAAAAGGAAAATGTATCTATAATGAGATTCTCACTCTGCAGCGGACTGTGCGGTGATATGAAACTTCCTGGCTGATTAAAACTGCTAGCTCAGTTGGTAGAGCACTTTCCCGCGAAAGGCAAAGGTCCCGAGCTCGAGTCTCGGTCGGGCACACAGTTTTAATCTGCCAGGAAGTTTCATATCAGCGAAAATGTATCTGTTGACCAAGAACAGCTCCAATGCTGATGATTTAGCTAAATACAAGGAATACTGTAAAATATTTAAAAAAGTTATTCAGACATCTAAACAAATACACTATGAGAAGAAGATAGCAATGTCAGGGAACAAAATAAAAACAATATGGGGTATAGTGAAAGAGGAGACTGGTAGAACCAGAAAGGAACAGGAGCTAATAGCACTAAGGGTAGATGACACATTAGTAACCGATGGGCATAGTGTGGCAAATCTATTTAACAAGTACTTTATATCCGTTACTGATAGAATGGGATTGTCAGGATCAGTAAATAAGGCCCTTGAATATCTGAAACTAGCCTTTACAAATTGCTTTAGGTACATGAATATGGCACTCACTTCACCAAAAGAAATAATTTCTATAATAAAATATTTAAAAACAAAGCATTCTAGTGGTTACGATGAAATCTCGACAAAGTTAATTAAGGCATGTTCTTGTGAGTTTAGTACAATTCTATGTTACTTGTGTAACCAGTCAATTATAACTTGGACATTTCCTAACTGGCTCAAATATGCAGATGTTAAGCCTCTATTCAAGAAAGGGGCTAAAGAGATGCCATCAAACTACGGATCGATTTTACTTTTGCCAGCATTCTCAAAAGTTTTAGAAAAAGTAATGTACAGGCAGCTTCTCAACCATCTGACCACAAATAACATATTATCACATCTACATCTACATCTACATGACAACTCTGCAATTCACATTTAAGTGCTTGGCAGAGGGTTCATTGAACCACAATTATACTATCTCTCTACTATTCCACTCCCGAACAGGGAGCGGGAAAAACGAACACCTAAACCTTTCTGTTCGAGCTCTGATTTCTCTTATTTTATTTTGATGATGATTCCTACCTATGTAGGTTGGGCTCAACAAAATATTTTCGCATTCGGAAGAGAAAGTTGGTGACTGAAATTTCGTAAAAAAGGTCTCGCTGCGACGAAAAACGTCTATGCTGTAATGACTTCCATCCCAACTCGTTTATCGTATCTGCCACACTCTCTCCAATATAACGTGATAATACAAAACGAGCTGCCCTTTTTTGCACCCTTTCGATGTCCTCCGTCAATCCCGCCTGGTAAGGATCCCACACCGCGCAGCAATATTCTAACAGAGGACGAACGAGTGTAGTGTAAGCTGTCTCTCTAGTGGACTTGTTGCATCTTCTAAGTGTCCTGCCAATGAAACGCAACCTTTGGCTCGCCTTCCCGACAATATTATCTATGTGGTCCTTTCAACTAAAGTTGTTCGTAATTTTAACACCCAGGTACTTAGTTGAATTGACAGCCTTGAGAATTGTACTATTTATCGAGTAATCGAATTCCAACGGATTTTTTTTGGAACTTATGTGGATCATCTCACACTTTTCGTTATTTAGCGTCAACTGCCACCTGACACACCATACAGCAATCTTTTCTAAATCGCTTTGCAACTGATACTGGTCTTTGGATGACCTTACTAGACGGTAAATTACAGCATCATCTGCGAACAATCTAAGAGAACTGCTCAGATTGTCACCCAGGTCATTTATATAGATCAGGAACAGCAGAGGTCCCAGGACGCTTCCCTGGGGAACACCTGATAAAACTTCAGTTTTACTCGATGATTTGCCGTCTATTACTACGAACTGCGACCTTCCTGACAGGAAATCACGAATCGAGTCGCACAACTGAGACGATACCCCATAGCTCCGCAACTTGATTAGAAGTCGCTTGTGAGGAACGGTGTCAAAAGCTTTCCGGAAATCTAGAAATACGGGATCAACTTGAGATCCCCTGTCGATAGTGGCCATTACTTCGTGCGAATAAAGATCTAGCTACGTTGCACAAGAGCGATGTTTTCTGAAGCCATGCTGATTACGTGTCAATAGATCGTTCCCTTCGAGGTGATTCATAATGTTTGAATACAGTATATGCTCCAAAACCCTACTGCAAACCGACGTCAATGATATAGGTCTGTAGTTAAATGGATTACTCCTACTACCCTTCTTAAACACTGGTGCGACCTGCGCAATTTTCCAATCTGTAGGTACAGATCTACAAGTGAGCGAGCGGTTGTATATGAGTGCTAAGTAGGGAGCTATAGTATCAGCGTAATCTGAAAGGAACCTAATCGGTATACAATCTGGACCTGAAGACTTGCCCGTATCAAGCGATTTGAGTTGTTTCGCAACCCCTAAGGTATCTACTTCTAAGAAACTCATGCTAGCATATGTTCGTGTTCCAAATTATGGAATATTCCATTCGTCTTCCCTGGTGAAGGAATTTCGAAAAACTGCGTTCAATAACTCCGCTTTAGCGGCACAGTCGTCGATAACAGTACCATCGGCACTGCGGAGCGAAGGTATTGACTGCGTCTTGCCGCTTGTGTACTTTACATACGACCAGAATTTCTTCGGATTTTCTGCCAAATTTCGAGACAGTGTTTCGTTGTGGAACCTATTAAAGGCATTTCGCATCGAAGTACGTGCCAAATTTCGCGAGTCTGTAAATTTTAGCCCATCTTCGGGATTTCGCGTTCTTCTGAACTTCGCATGCTTTTTCCGTTGCCTCTGCAACAGCGTTCGGACCTGTTTGGTGTACCACGAGGGATCCGTTCCATCTCTTACCAATTTATGAGGTATGAATATCTCAATTGCTGTTGCTACTATATCTTTGAATTTGAGCCACATCTCATCTACATTCGCATAGTCAGTTAGGAAGGAATGGAAATTGTCTTTTAGGAAGGCTTCTAGTGACACTTTATCCGCTTTTTTAAATAAAATTATTTTGCGTTTGTTTCTGATGGATTTGGAAGAAATGGTATTGAGCCTAGCTACAACGACCTTGTAATCACTAATCCCTGTATCAGTCATGATGCTCTCTATCGGCTCTGGATTGTTTGTGGCTAAGACGTCAAGTGTGTTTTCGCAACCATTTACAATTCGCGTGGGTTCGTGGACTAACTGCTCGAAATAATTTTCGGAGAAAGCATTTAGGACAATCTCGGAAGACGTTTTCTGCCTACCACCGGTTTTGAACAAGTATTTTTGCCAACATGCCGAGGGTAGGTTGAAGTCCCCACCAACTATAACCGTATGAGTGGGGTATTTATTTGTTACGAGACTCAAACTTTCTCTGAACTTTTCCGCCACTGTATCATCGGAGACTGGGGGTCGGTAGAAGGAGCCAATTATTAACTTAATTCGGCTGTTAAGTATAACCTTCACCCACACCAATTCGCACGGAGTATCTACTTCGACTTCACTAAAAGATAAACCACTACTGACAGAGACAAACACTCCACCACCAATTCTGCCTAATCTATCTTTCCTGAACACCGTCTGAGACTTCGTAAAAATTTCTGCAGAACTTATTTCAGGCTTTAGCCAGCTTTCTGTACCTATAACGATATCAGCTTCTGTGCTTTCTATTAGCGCTTGAAGCTCAGGGACTTATCCAACGTAACTACAACAATTTACAGCTATAATTCCGACTGTTCCTTGATCCAAGCATGTCCTCTAATTGCCAAGCACCCTTTGACATTGCAGCCCATCCCGCACTTTCCTGAGGCCTTCTAACCTAAAAAACCGCCCAGTCCACGCCACACAGCCTCTGCTACCCATGTAGCCGCCAGCTGAGTGTAGTGAACTCCTGACCTATTCAAGAACACAGTTTGGATTTCTGAAGGGTTCTGACATAGAAAAGGCTATTTACACCTACAGTGAAAATGTACATAATTCATTAAATAACAAGTTATAAGCAGCAGGTATTTTCTGTGATTTGTCAAAGGGATTCGATTGTATAAACCACAACATCCTTTTAAATAAATTAGAATTCTATGGTGTCACGGGCAGTGCTGCAAAATGGTTCAAGTCATACCTCGCTAACAGGAAACAAAGGGTGTCAGTGCAAGGGACTAGTGAATTAAGTCATCAGTCATCATCAGAATGGGAAGAAATTACGAGTGGTGTCCCACAAGGGTCCATCTTAGGGCCATTGCTTTTTCTTGTGTACATTAATGATCTCTCATCAGTTACACTGCCAGAAGAAGAGTTCGGTTTGTTTGCAGATGACACAAGTATTGCAATAAATAGTATGTCGAGTGTAGTTCTAGAAAGATCTGATCATGATATTTTCATGGATATGAATAAATGGTTTAAAGTCAACTCATTGACATTAAACTTTGAAAAGACTCACTGCATGCAATTCAGAACCTGTAAGAGGGCTCCACCCAGCATATGCATAAAGTATGAAGAAGAGCAGATAGAAGAGGTTGACAGTCTTAAATTCCTGGGATTACAACTTGATAATAAATTCAGTTGGGAGGAGCACACCACAGAACTGCAGAAACGCCTTAACAAATCTATATTTGCAATTCGAGTGTTAGCAGACATAGGCGACATAAAAGTGAAAAAGCTTGCCTACTTTCAATCCATAATGTCATATGGTATAATATTTTGGGGTAACTCTTCAAGTCAAATAAAAGTTTTCAGAGTCCAAACGCGTGTAATACGTATTATTTGTGGAGTAAACTCACGGACGTCTTGTAGAAACCTCTTCAAAGAACTGGGTATACTAACTACTGCCTCTCAGTATATTTACTCCTTAATGAAATTTGTCCTAAATAATATATCTCTTTTTCCAACAAACAGTTCAGTTCACACATACAATACCAGGAACAAAAATGATCTGCACAAGGACTTAAAAGCACTTACTTTAGTTCAAAAAGGGGTCCACTACTCAGTAACACTCATCTTCACTTATTTGCCAGCAAACATAAAAAAAATTTAGTTACAAATAAAGATCAGAGTAAAAGGAGCCTGAAAGACTTACTAGTGGCCAACTCCTACTCAACTGACGAATTTTTTAATAGAAACAAATGATGTTTGTATATATTTATACTATTAGTATTGTTATTTCAGCTTAAAAAAATAAGGTGACATGTTCCACATCCACGAGGATCTCCTGAACACGGATCTATGGAACGAAAAGTAATCCAATATAATCTAGCACGACTGGCAAAACGTCATTATTTCGGATGAATCCAGGTTCTGTTTACAGCATCATCGCTGTGAACGCACAATGGAAACTTGTATTCGTCATCGCCATACTGGCATATCACCCGGCATGATGGTATGGCGTGCCATTGGTTACACGTCTCGGTCACCTCTTGTTCACATTGACTGAACTTTGATCAGTGGACGTTACATTTCAGATGTGTTACGACCCGTGGCTCTACCCTTCATTCGATCTCTGCGAAACCCTACATTTCGGCAGGATAATGCACGACCGCATGTTGCATGTCCTGTAGGGGCCTTTCTGGATACAGAAAATGTTTCATTGCTGCTCTGGCCAGCACATTCTCCAGATCTCTTTTACTAATTAATAATTTTGGTCAATGGTGGCCGAGCAACTGGCTCGTCACAATACACCAGCCACTACTCTTGATGAACTGTGGTATAGTGTTGAAGCTGCATGATCAGCTGTACCTGTACACGCCATCCAAGCTCTGTTTGACTCAACGCCCAGGCGTATCAAGGCAGTTATTACGGTCAGAGGTGGTTGTTCTAGGTACCGTTGTCTCAGGATCTATGTATCCACATTGTGTGGTAATGTAATCACATGTCAGTTCTAGCATAATATATTTGTTCAATGAATACCAGTTTATTATGTGCATCTCTTCTTGGTGTAGCAATTTTAATGGCCAATAGTGTATTTTAAGGCCAAATGCCAGGCAGTACCGCTGAGTTACCCTCGCTATCTTCCGTTAATCCAATTTGTGCGCTTTCTCAAATGACCTCAATGTCGATTAGATTTTGAACTCTGAACCTACTTCCATCCTACCTTTTGGATGAAATTTCAGTTAGAGTTTTATTCTTTAACATAGAACACTTTTTAATAACAGTTTTATTTCACATGGATTTGAAACATTTTTCAGTACCAAAACACAGAAAGCTGTGTCATAATCTTGAAATGTCCTTACGCGGTACTGCATCTGCTTCTATAGTCCGAAAGCAATTATGATGGGTGGCCGAGGGTACTTATAGTACGACTACATTTGTCTCCATCCCTGTTCCATTCGCGAATGATACCTAGGAAGAATGATTGTCGGTAAAGCTCTGTATCATCTCTACTTTATCTGATTTTCGACTTGTGCTCATTTTGTGAGACTGAAACTAGGCAGTGGTATTGGTGTCCACTGTCCAAGCTCATGTTATTTATCGTCCAGGATTGAGTAAATTAAAATAATTACAGAAATCATGAGGAAGTAAAAGGATATATGTAGTTGCCTAGAGAATTTTACGACACATTTACGTTTAAACTAAGCTGATCGATCGTAATTCACGTGATCGCGAAGCGAGTGCTCACCGCTAGTGTCGCGCCATGGGCCTGTGTTCACCAAGAAAAACAAGTCATTTGGCGCGGACGCAGCCACTGCTTGTGGAAAGTTTGAAGTCTGGCTCCTGGATACGAAATGTGTCCTAAACCGAAAATACTGTGCAGTTATCAGCAGAAGACACCTGTTCTTTCCTAAAGGTTGGACGACTCCACAGTAACTTGAAAAGTAGGTAATGAAAATATTAAGAACTGCATTGGTTAAGAGAGACGTAAAATTCTGTCAGATATCATTCTCCAAGCGTCTCACTTGGAAGTAACAATGTAAAGTACGCTAATATAAAAAATATTCACAGTTTTTAAATATGGTAGCGTCACCTCATTTTCATGCTGGTGGGACAGAACACAGGAGGAGGCGATGCTGTTCGAGAAGAATCCAAGTGGGGTCTGAATCGAGTGGACGTATCATGAAGTGGCTCTGCAGTTATGGCGTAGTACGCATTCTCTGTACGCATCTGGCATGAATAATGTTGTCAGCAGTCAACACGCGTAGGAACTGCACTTATTAAGATTTGTGTTGGCTTTTCTTTGTGACATACCCACATGCTCAGACGATGCCATACCATACGCAATGCTATGGAAACTCGGGTCGTCACTGCTACCACGCAAGTAAGTAAGTCGGTTGTCTCCAGTGTTCCATTGTGTGCCGTCTCAGTGCTGTGTAATTACTGTCGCTGATGGCCATTTGTTTGCGAAATGGAAAGATTTTCAACAGTTTGTGTTCATTGCGAAAGTGCCAGAATTTGCCAAAACCACCCCGGCGGTGTGTTGTATCGAGACCCGCATTGCAGGTACAGTTTCAGACAGAATAGAATAGTGGGGGAATATTATTGTGCTTTCTCATGCAAGTAACTGATATTGCCTGTCGGTAGTTTCCAGAAGCGAAGCAAAGATTACGTTCGGCAGTGCACCGTGAGTTCTAATCGAGGTAGATGGTATTTTATACCAGTGAAGTAAAGAGTGTACACATACGAAACCGGAGGACACTGTGTAAGGTGTCAGGCAAATCCAACACCTTCCATAAAAACTCTGACATGATAAGCAAATCCAGTAGTATGTCACATAGCTCCGATAAATCGTGACAATAAATTAATTAACCAAAGTAATACGAGTAACGAGTGAGCAAATGGAATACCACAGAGTAACACAAGAATTCCTAAATGCATGTCGTACCTTCCCACCGTGAGACCGACGCAGTTCCGAGGGGAGAAACGAGAACAGAAGCTGGGAGCAGAACCGTGTTAAGCTAGAAGGCCCTGCGATAAGGGACGGACTGGACACCCACGTCGGCAGCCTACCTCGAAGACTACCACCCACACATTTTAGCGTGAGACACTTTTGCGTCTCTGTTACGTCAAGGACCACCCCCCAGCCCATGTTAAAAGCTAGAGCCCTCCAGAAAAACAGTATTGATCTTACGATAACACAAAAAGGGCTACTACCACCTGCAAGTTTTAGGGTGAGCCTTTTCGCATGTCTGTTACATTAGGACCATCCCCCAGTCCATGTTAAAAGATAGAGGCCTCCAGAAGAACACTATAGATCTTACGATAACGCTAAAAGGACCACACCAGCTGCAGGTTTTAGCGTGAGACTTTTTCGCGTCTCTGTTACATTCCAAACTTTAAAAACATTGCCCCACCACGAAGAGTATAACGTTTCTCATTGGATAGACAGAATTTTTGTAGGCGGAGCTTAAGGTTAACATTGAGACCCTGATTGGTCAGATGAAAACATAGCCAGATAGTTTTTTTAAACCAACTTCGGTAAATTGTAGTAACGAGAAGTTAGAGTAGGGTTGGTTCCGGGACGGCGAGCTGGAAGGCTGCTGCGCCGGCCGCTGCCGCCCTGACGCTGCCTAAACACCGACAAGGTAATGGACGCACGCGATGCCGCATTTTTGAGCGCATAAGGCTTCACTCAGAACTGCAGAAGTCTCATCTGTTACACCCGGTTTTTGCGTAATACTAGGTCGATCGTTAATTAAAACTCATGGTGTTCACATTTGCCACTTGAAGAACAGATTTGAAACGCGATGATTTTTCTGTTATATAGTTATTCAGAAGCCACATCAGCCACTGTAATTTAAGACAAGTTAAATAAGTAATTAAATATAATTGAGGGTCACTGTAGACCATTTTGATAGTTTTCTCTTTTGTGAAACTTAAATTAAACCTAGATTATAGATGTGATATGGCATAGGTCATCCTTCGATCTATTGTAGAACTTGGAAACCCATTCAGGGAATATTAGTTAACATTTTTGTTGAATGCAGTTGGTTTTTACCATCCTGTATTAAAACATTTCCCTTTATCAATAGTGAAATTTATAAACGATATTTTGTGAGTAGAATAAAACTTCCAATGGTAAATTTAACTGCTTTTTCGACGTCATTTTACCAGCTAACTAAAAATAGGAAAGCCTTGAACCCTTTCCACTAAATTTAGTTAGTATTAAGATCCTTTTACTGGGAGTGCAGTGGAGCTGACGCTGAGATCATTTAGTATTTGGTTATATCATCGCTAGTCTCACTGAACTCTTCTGAATTCTTCATGTCATGTGTGGTCTGATGTCTCCTTACCAGCAACAGGTCCCAGGTTCAAACTAGTTAATTCCCTAAAAAACACGCTCAGAGCGTCATTGCGCGGAGACACGATATAGAACAAACAGACACCACCATGAATGTTTAGAACTGGGCGTCGACAGTATATCAAGATTTTACCAGCTTCGTCTGTGGTTTATTTACAATGGTATCCACTTCACTAGGAAAGTCGTGTCGGGGTACTTCCGTACGCAGAATTCACAGGCTGGGACGTAACGTGCAGTTAACACTCCTGTGAGCAAGTCAGCCAAGTTCTATAGGTGTGGATGATACCGTTGAACTGCAAATCTGAAGAAACACAAAGGTAGGTCTGCTAAGCACTTGATCCACGCGTCTCTGTGAGACCACGGCGCCCTGATACAGACATTTGACCTGTTATACGTTGCCAGTTAGAGTTTTTACCGTCGGTATTTTTTCCGTCACATACCAATGTGTTTTTTATTTGGTATAGACGGGAAAGACAACAAATAACGTGAAAAACGAAGAGGAGGACCAAATACGTTACAGGACGTATGCCAGAAGAAGTAATACGTTGTCTCACTCTTGTGAAACGAATTGTTTCGAAACATCTCTGTAATGCCCAACGACTCTCCAGTAACGTTAACCATTTGAGGTCGTTGTATGTACCCGTCATGCATTAGCTCCAATTAAACGATACCGTGACGAAACACGTCATTTTTCACTAGACATTCCATGTCTATTCTAATAAGCCAACCTAACAGGGGTCCAAGATTGTATCGGCAGAACAAAGATTATGTAAGCCACTTTCTTGGATGCAGTATATTCCTTTAAGATACATCCAATAGATCTTAGCGCGGCCTCTACATCTCCTCCAGCTCGTATCGTGTGTTCGTTTCACTAAACGTCGTTCCGGATGGTAACTACTATATGTTTTACGTTAGTGTTTACTGTGATTTGTCGTCAATCGTACAGTAACGGATTTATGCACAGGGTACTGAAAGGCGTCAATTAATCTGCCTCTCATATAATTTTAGTGGTTTCGCTTCAAGACCGGCAGAGTACCTTTCTCTGCATGCATTTGCTCGTATTTTCCATATCCATGTTTTCCATGCCACGGAGGAAGATCATGGTGGGGACCCGAATTGTGTCTCTCCATACTTTTGTCAGTCATAGTGAATGAGGAGGGAGCGGGTGAAACGAAAACAAACTGAAGCAACTAATGATATCAGCTTCATCAACACTTCGTGCGGAATCGGCGGCGACGAGTGAAAATACGTACTTCCGTTAAGCCGACCACTGCGGCTGAGCGGTTCTAGGTGCTTCAATCTGGAACCACGCGACCGCTACAGCCACAGGTTCGAATCCTGCCTTGGGCATGGATATGTGTGATGTCCTTAGGTTAGTTAGGTTTAAGTAGTTCTAAGTTCTAGGGGACTGATGACCTCAGATGTTAAGTCCCATAGTGCTCAGAGGACCGCCGGCACGGTAGCTCAGCGTGTTCGGTCAGAGAGCCGGTTGGCCTCTGTAATAAAAAACTGAGTGGAAGGATCAACCACCGAACTTGAACAGGATGTCTTGCGACGTCCTCAACGACCAAATACAACGATCAGTAACGAACAAACAACAAAAAAATCCATCCCACTTAACGTCACCTCTCTGCAGTCCCAGTTCATGTCATCCACGCTCACTAATTGTCAGATTCCCGCTAGACGTCGAACAGAGTGGCAGGCACACTCAAGACATTGGATTTATTGCCCCTTGAGATCAATACGAATGCGTTGTATATGTTCTTTCGGACGCGTCCGAAAGAGCAGACACCACCCATTCATCTAATCAGTTACAGACGGAGCAACATACAACACCTGTTCCCAACATAAATGGTTGCTAACTTTGAACGAATGTGGGTGTAACAACAAATGCATGCAACTAGGCAAATTCAGATGGTTGATTATTTAACTTCGTAGGAGCAGCCTGCAAAGCAGTTGAATCTTAATAATGTGTGGAGTGGGTCCGCCTTTTTCCAGGTATAAGAATTATTGTTTTGTTTTAATACCCGAAAATGTTTCACAACAATTTGGGCATTCTTGGAGGATGTCACACTGACGGTGAAACATGTATGGATATGAAAACAAAACAATAATTTGTGTACTTGTAAAAAGGCGGAACCGTCCTTAAATCATTATTATTTTCCTACAAGCATGAGAACCGAGCTCGAAACACCAGTATGACAGCAGAATGTTATCTACGACGTTAGCTCCGGTGGCGACGGGTGGTCACGACACTCTGTGGCCACACGCGGCAGCACGTCTCCAGCCGAGAGCAGCGACAGTCCCTCTCCTGCCTTCTGATGCTTGCTCTTTGCGGAAAATTCAGCTAGGTGACAGGACAATACGCTACCAACAAGTTTGCACTCTCTCCGTATGCAGAGGCGAAGCAGTAAAAGATTTGGAGAACCTACTGGTGTGCGGACGAGAATAGCTGTAGCAAGTAGTCGTTACTCCGTCATGAAGTTAGTAGAGATTTTTGGAAGGAACTAGGTTCGATTTTGAGTCAGGCCTCTCTACAAAGAGAAAACTCAATCGTTAGGAGAAGTGAATGATGCGTATGGACGATGATTTCACTATAGTTTTATGTTAATTAAGATGTATTCGAATATAGTGTTTAATAGGCCACAAACAACTTCATATACACTAGCTTTATTTTGCCTACATCTGCTGCCAGGTACGCCATATTAGCAACGTCAGTAGTCATTTGACATCTTGAGAGAGCAGAATGGGGCGCTCCGTGGAACCCACGGACTTCGAATGTGGTCAGGTGGTTGGGGATCACTTGAGACATACGTCTGTAGGCGAGATATCCACACTCCTAAACATAGCTAGGTCCACTGTTTCCGATGTGATAGTGAAGTGTAAACGCGAAGGGACACGTACAGCTCAAAAGCGTACCGGCCGACTTCGTCTGTTGACTGACAGAGATCGCCGACAGTTGAAGAGCATCGTAATGTGTAATGGCCAGACATCTATCCAGAGCATCACATAGGAATTCCAGACTGTTTCAGGATCCATTGCAAGGACTATGACAGCTGGAAGGTGAGAAAACTTGGATTCCATGGTCGAGCGGCTGCTCATAAGCCACACATCACGCCGGTAAATGCCAAACGACGCCTTGCTCGGTGTAAGGAGCGTTAACGTTGGACAACTGAACTGTAGAAAAACGTGTTGTGGAGTGATGAATCGTGGTACACAATGTGACAATCCGATGGCAGGGGGTATTGCGAATGCCCGGTGAACGTCATCTGCCAGCGTGTGTAGTGCCAACAGCAGAATTAGGAGGTGGTGGTGTTATGGGGTGGTTGTGTTTTTCACGGAGGGGGCTTGCACGCCTTGCTGTTTTGCGTGGCGCTACGACAGCACAAGCCTACTTTGATGTTTTAAGCACCTTCTTGTTTCCTACTGTTGAAGAACAATTCGGGGATTGTGATTGCATCTTTTAGCAGCATCGAGCACCTGTTCATAATGCACTACCTGTGGTGGAGTGGTCAGACGACAATAACATCCCTATAATTGACTAGCCAGCACAGAGTCCTGACCTGAATCCTATAGAACATTTTTGAGATGTTTTGGAATGCCGACTTCGTGCCAGGCCTGATCGACCGACATCGATACCTCTTGTCAGTGCAGCACTCCATCAAGAATAGACTGTCATTCCTCAAGAAACCTTCCAGCACCTGATTTAACGTTTGCCTGCGAAAGTGGAAGCTGTCTTCAAAGGCTAATGGTGGGTCAACATCATATTGAATTCCAGCACTACCGATGGAGGGCGCCAGGAACTAGTAAGTAATTTTCAGTCATGTGTCCGGATGGTTTTGATTACATAGTGTATCGTACGCCCAGTTCCATTTCATGATTCTTTTCGCTGTGAATCACGAGGTGGCGTTGATGGTACATTTAGTAATGGAAACGGGTGCACTTTGCTTTCGAATCTTCGTATGTAATTTGTGCATCCAGGTTGCGTTTTCTTAGTCCAAAAGTCCTTACTGACTACTAATGATCGATACGTTAGCATCGTTTGCTGGTATCTGTTTAATAAATGTTAATAATGCAGATACTTAGTTCGTTAAACTTCGCCCCAATGGGGATAACAGCACGCATTCCCTCTTCCTGTAATCTCTGTGCACACGTGCCCTTTTATAGAAACTTGCTTAAAATACACTGACGGAAAAAAATCACAACACCAGAATTCTAATGTCGAGTGATGAAATTTCGGGAATACATTTGTCTAGATATGTATTTAAATGATAATCATTGCAAGGTCACTGGTTAATGTAAGTGTGAAATAGGCCATTACAAATATGAGATGCTGGTACATTCATAACCGGTGTATATGCAAGTGTGGAAACGTGCATGCTTTGTGTCATAAGGTGCCGGATGTCAATTTGTGGGATGGGGTTCCATGCCTGTTCCATTTACTCAGCGAATACAGGGACGGTTAATGCTGTTTGTGGATAACGCTGAAGATGTCGTACGATGGTGTCCCATATATGCTCTATTGGAGATAGATCTGGCCATTTAGGCGGCCAAGGCAACATGCCAACATTCTGTAGAGTATGATATATTACAACAGCGGCATGTGGGGGAGCATTATCTCGTTGGAAAACACCCCTGGTCAAATGGTCAAATGTGTGTGAAATCTTATGGGACTTAACTGCTAAGGGACTACTTAAGCTAAATTATCCTAAGGACAAACACACACACATGCCCGAGGGAGGACTCGAACTTCCGCCGGGAAAAATGCCCCTGGAATGCTGTTTATGAACGGTAACACAACACGTCGAATCATCAGATTGACGTAGAAAATTGCAGACAGCTCCTGCTGTCATACGAAATTACACCTTAGAATGTAACTCCAGGTGTACGTCTACTATGTCTAGCTCGCAGGCAGGTTAATTGTCGGCCCTTACCTAGCCATCTTCAAATCAACACACTACCATCACTGCCACCGAGACAGAACCACCTTTCCTCGGAAAACACAACAGGCATCCACCCTGCCCTCAGATGAGCTCTTTTCTTGACAGCACTGAAATCCCAAATGGCACTGGTTTGGGGTCAGTGCAATCAACGCTACAGGGCGTCTGTCCTTAAAGTGACTGATTTCTAACATTTGTTGCGTCATTGCGGTGCCAATCCCTTCTTACATTGCTGCTGCACATGCAGTACGACGTGCCAGAGCCATACGCCAAACACCATGATAGCACCGGTAGTGTCACTACATCGCCCGGAGCCTGGTCGCCTTGCAACCGTACATTTTCATGATCACCGCTGCCAGTAGTCATGTACAGTGACTACATTCCTGCGAAGTCTTTCTGCAGTATAGCAGAAGGAACGTCCAGCATCTCGTCGCCCTATTGCACAACCTCACAACCTCGTTCAGACTCAGTGAGGTTTCGATAATCGCCACCTTTTCGCCTTAAAGGCATTCTTGACTACAATCAACGTGTACTCTCAAAGGTAACTAACGCTCACGACGATTACAACGTATATTTGAGCAAACCTGATTCGTATCGTCATTGTGGCGCTACGAGCACCACTCTTACGCAACTGGCGCGAAATCTGAAGACACATCGTCTTTCAGATCTAGAAACATGACTACCTACTTCTGTGTTCGTCGCACAACTCCTTCGTCGTGTTGCGACTGTTTTACGTCAGTGTATTCAGTAATTAAAAGTCTATTGCACAGTTTTCTCTTTACGACAGGACTAACTATCAATTAACAATCAGAGAACTTGAGATTGTCTGGCACTGAGGGCCTAGGCGAGAATGATAATTTGTGCAACAGTTAGCTCTCAGTCACCCAAAGACTTATAAAGCGAAGTGAACTTTTAATATTTCTATATGGTACATCGTTGAATTAGGATTGGCATGAGTCAGTCTCATTTTCGTTATTGTTTCGTCCTCATGATCGTGTGAGGTTGCAATCGAGTCTTGGGGAAGAAAGTAGGCTGAAAACCTATTCGGATTAGGCGCGGGTTTTCGAAAGAGCTATTAAAGAACTCAAGTACCTGCTCCAAAGTATTAGGTGAACACATGTATCACCGTCCAGAATGTTAAATCTATTTTGATACAGGCGGTACCTGTGGTCTAGTTGCATGGCTTGATATCTTAGATTTCAATGTAGCCAACAATTAAAATCAGTCGCCACCTATTGTCTGCGTTATGCATTACAGTGACACTTGACCACTAAGAAGGAAGTGAGTATTTGTGTCCCAGTGTTTTCTATCGAGGTACACAGGGGGCAATTGTCATTTCTGGACGTTGTATTCAACTAAGCACATGCAGTGTGACAATGCAGTGCAAGTTGCAAGGGTGGTTTGTTTCACCCAGTCGTGATAAATGGTAACTGGACATATCTACAGCCGAGCGGTCTGAGGCATGGGTGGTGTTTTTCCTTAGGATAATTTAGGTTAAATAGTGTGTAAGCTTAGAGACTGATGACCTTAGCAGTTAAGTCATATACAATTTTACACTTATCTGAACATTTTTTGAACATTTCTACACTGCGGCGTCGTGCGGATACGGCCAGAGAATTGTCACACAGTCTCAGAAGGGCTATTGGAGCCGGTGTGTCTTATAGGACTGTAATGAACGTCTTACGAGGAAGGACCATATGACCCACACATCCTGCTCGAGCATTCCGCACGGCATGTCCAAAATTTTGCCGCTAGCCTTCTGTTCTCACGTTCCCATTGCTACTGGCCGCAACGCTACAGCTGACACATACTATTCCCAGAAGAATCCAGATAAACTCTGGTGGAAGGTGATGTCGGTGTTCGTGTGCAGAGACCCGTGGTGACCAGTACCCGCCAAATGTTGTTCAGGAAATCGACAGATTTCCAAGGTTCTGTGATGTTTTGTAGAGGCTTCAGTGTTTTGAGTCAAAATGATCTTATAGTCGTCCACGGTTGCCTTACCGTCGGGCGGTACATCGAGCAGATCCTGTTGGACTGTGTATTGGCTACTGCATACGGTTGTGGCACTGAATTCCTTCTAGTGCCACGGACCATGTCGCGGGCATTAGCAGCTATGTTCTGCGAAGCCTGGACACAAAGGTAATGGAATGGCCAGCAGTGAGTCCCATTATCGGCCACATGTAGGACATGCTCATATAAATAACGACGATATGAGGATGGAGTATGTAATACATGTATTGTGTACTACAATCATGAATTACCTTATTAAGAGCGATCTATTGACAAACAGTCAACACAGATTTAGAAAACATCGGCCTTATGAAACACTCCCGAGGCGTTGAGTGATATAGACAAGAGATTTCAAATTAATTCCGTGTTTCTAGATCTCCAAAAGGTGCTTTTTACACTGTACTACAGAGGCGGCTTGTTATCAAATAGCTTGCTTATGGAATATAGTCCTAGTCATGTGACTGGGTCCGCGATTTCCCGACAGATAGGTCACAGTTCGTGGTAACTTATGGAAAGTAATCGACTAAAACCGAACTGGTTTCTGGCGTTCCCCAAGGTAATGATATAGGCCCTCTACTGTTTCTTATGTATATAAACGATTTAGGAGACAATCTGAGCAAACGTCTTAGATTGTTTGTATATCATATTGTCGTTTATCGTCTAGTAAACTCATCAGAAGGTCAAAACAAATTGCGCCGGCCAGGGTGGCCGAGCAGTTCTAGGCGCTACAGTCTGGAACACCGCGACTGCTACAGTCGCAGGTTCGAATCCTGCCTCGGGCATGGATATGTGTGATGTCCTTAGGTTAGTTAGGTTTAACTAGTTCTAAGTTCTAGGGGACTGATGACCTTAGAAGTTAAGTCCCATAGTGCTCAGAGTGTTCAGAGCCAGCCAGACCAAATTGCACAACGATTTAGAAAAGATATCTGAACGATGTGTAAATTGGTAAGGACCCTCAGTAACTAAAAATCTGAGGTCATCCACATCTGCGTAAAAGGAATCACTTAAACTTCGGTTACACGGTAAATCATTCAAATCTAAAGACCGAAAATTCAACTAAATACTCATGAGTAACAATTACGAACAATTTAAATTGGAAAGAATACGTAGAAAATGTTGTGGGGAAGGTAACCAAAGAGTGCGCTTTATTGGCAGAACATTTAGAAAATGTAACAGATCTACTGCCTACAGCACACTTCTCCGTTCTCTTTAGGAGTACTGCTGCGAGTTCTGGGAGTAATGGAGTACATCGATAAAGTTCAAGGAAGAAGAAAAATGTTTCAAATGGCCCTGAGCACTGTGGAACTTAACATTTGAGGTCATCAGTCCACTAGAACTTAGAACTACTTAAAGCTAAATAACCTAAGAACGTCACACATGGTTCGAACCTGCGACCACGGTGGTCGCGCGGTTCCAGACTGAAGCACCTATAACCACTCTGCTACGGCGGCAGCCCAGTTGAAGGAAAAGCAGAAGGTTCTATATTATCAATCAATTGGGGAAAGAGTGTCACGGAAATGATACAGGATTTGGGATGGACAACATTAAAACAAGGCCGTTTTTGAAACTTCCTGTTAGATTAAACTGTATGCCGGACCTAGACTCGAACTCGGGTCCTTTGCCATTCGTGGGCAAGTGCTGTACTAACTGAGTTCTGCAAGGTTCGCAGGAGAGTTTCTGTAAAGTTTGGTAGGTAGGAGACGAGGTACTGGCAGAAGTGAAGCTGTGAGGACGAGGCGCGAATCGTGCTTGGGTAGCTCAATTGGCAGAGCACTTGCCCGCGAAAGGCAAAGGTCCCGAGTTCGAGTCTCGGTCCGGCACACACTTTTAATCTGCCAGGAAGTTTCATATCAGCGCACACTCCGCTGCAGAGTGAAAATCTCATTCAAGGCCGTTTTTCTCTGCAGCGGAACCTTCTCACGAAGTTTCAGTCACCTGCGCAAATATTTTGTTCAAGCCGAGGTATACAGGGAGAAACGATCATCATAATAAAATAAGGGAAATCAGAGCTCACACCGAAAGATACAGGTGTTTGTTTTTCTGGGCGCTATTCGAGATTGCATTAACAGAGAATCGTTGTGAAGGTGGTTCGATGAATCCCCTGCCAGGCACTTAAGTGTGATTTGCTGAATATCCATGTAGATGTAGATAATAATGATAATAATGAGCGTATGGAATTTCGTTTTTTTTTGTAAGGTAACAGACTTTTATTTGCAAATGAACAAATACATTGCTTGATCAAAGGCACGTTTAGGTTTTACACATACAGTAATCGTATCTTCTCTTTTCCTATTGTCTTTCTTGTATTTTCTGTATGATTTAGTTCTCTCTATTAAGTAAATTTTGTTTCAAAATATGTACTTCTTATTTTATTATTTTTAATTTTTTTTATTTTTATATTTGTCTGTTTTCTAGTCCTTTTTTTCAGCTCTGTTCTGTGTGCACTTGCTAGTGCTCATTTTTTATGAATATTTAATGGCATTTGATGAGATTAATTTGGTTGGCGCCAAAGATGGCGTCCTTTAAATTTGGTTGAACCTATTGGCTATGACATATTTCTATGTTACACTCAAGAAAACAATGTATATGCATATATACGGATAGTAAATTTAGGGAGAGTTATTTGATTGTCGTTGGTTGAGAGAGAGATTGAGAGGGTGGGAGAGAGAGAGAGATAGTGAGTGAGAGAGAGAGAGAGAGAGAGAGAGAGAGAGAGAGAGAGAGAGACAGAGAGAGAGTGAGAGTGAGAGTGAGAGAGAGAGAGAGAGAGAAAGTGAGAGGAAAACAATGGTTATATGATAATAATCATTGTACATCGTCATTTTGCATTTAGTCATAACTGTTTATGGTTTCCACGATTATAAAAATGAATGTTAGTTGAATTTGAGGAGTGCTTACATATTCACCTTTTGGACACGCAGGAGATCGTTGGTGGCCGGGAGACCCCTCGCGAGGCGGTTCGGCCGTCGCTCCACAAGTTCTTTAACGCCACTACGGTGACTTGCGAGTGAATGAGGATGAAATGATAACTAAAGACAAACAACACCCAGTCATCCCGAGGAAGAGAAAAATCCCTGACCTTTTCGGGAATCAAACCCGGGCCCCCACGCGTAGTACGCAATAACGAGCTACCGCAAAACCACGAGCTGCGGACATAGATGGGGATGGACGTTTTCGTTACCGTCCTATTCCACCACATACTTTCCTACAACTTTCATGGGCTCTCATTGAAGAATGGTCTAAACATTCATGGTGGTGTCTTATTGTTCTATATCGTGTCTCCCTACCACTTTCGCGCAACGACGCTCTGAGCGTGTTTTTTAGGGAATTAACTAGTTTGAACCTGGGACCTGTTGCTGGTAAAGAGACGCCAGACCACACATGACATGTAGAATTCAGAAGAGTTCAGTGAGACTAGCGATGATATAACCAAATACTTCATGATCTCAGCGTCAGTTCCACTGCACTCCCTGTAAAAGAATCTTAGTACTAACTAAATTTAGTGGAAAGGGTTCAAGGCTTTCCTATTTTTAGTTAGCTGGTAAAGTGACGTCGAAAAAGCAGTTAAGTTTACCATTGGAAATTTTATTCTACTCACAAAACATCGTTTATAAATTGCACTATTGATAAAAGGAAATGTTTTAATACAGGCTGGTAAAAACCAACTACCTTCAACAAAAATGTGAACGAATATCCCCTGAATGGGTTTCCAAGTTCTACAATCAATCGAGGGATGACCTATGCCATATCACATCTATAATCTCGGTTTAATTTAAGTTTCACAAAAGAGAAAACTATCAAATTGGTCTACAGTGACCCTCAATTATCTTTAATTACTAATTTAACCTGTCGTAAATTACAGTGGCTGATGTGGCTTCTCAATAACTATAAAATAGAAAAATCATCGAGTTTCAGATCTTTACTTCAAGTGGCAAATGTGAACACCATGAGTTTTAATTAACGATCGACACTAGTATTACGCAAAAAGGGGGTGTAACAGATGAGTCTCCTTCAGTTCTGTGTGAAGCCTTATGCGCTCAAAAATGCGGCATCGCGTGCGTTCATTACCTTGTCGGTGTTTAGGCAGCGTCAGGGCGACAGCGGCCGGCGCACCAGCCATCCAGCTCGACGTCTCGGAACTAACTCTCTCTTAACTTCTGCTTACTACAATTTACCGAAGTTAGTTTAAAAAAACTATCTGGCTATATTTTCATCTGACCAATCAGGGTCTCAATGTTAACCTTAAGCTCCACCTACAAAAATTCTGTCTATCCAATGAGAAACGTTATACTTTTCGTGGTGGGGCAATGTTTTTTAAAGTTTGCAACGTAAAAGAGACGCTAAAAAGTCTCACGCTAAAATCTGCAGCTGGTGTGTTCCTTTTAGCGTTATCGTAAGATCTATACTGTTCTTCTGGAGGGCTCTATCTTTTAACATGGGCTGGAGGATTGTCCTAATGTAACAGACACGCGAAAAAGTCTCACGCTAAAACTTGCGGGTGGTAGTGGCCCTTTTTGTGTTATTGTAAGATCTATACTGCTTTTCAGGAGGGCTCTAGCTTTTAACATGGGCTGCGGGTGGTCCTTGACGTACCTGAGACGCGAAAAAGTCTCACGCTAAAATGTGCGGGTGGTAGTTGTACAGGTAGACTGGCCCGTCCTTCCCCTATCGTAGGGCCTTCTAGCTCAACACGGTTCTGCTCTCGGCTTCTGTCCTCGTTTCTCCCCTCGGAACTGCGTCTGCCTCACGGTAGGAAGGTACGACATGCATTTAGGCATTCTTGTGTTAGTCTGTGGTATTCCATTTGCTCACTCGTTACTCGTATTACTGTGGTTGATTTAATGTCACGATTTATTCGGAGCTATGAGACATACTAGTAGATTTGCTTATTATGTCAGGGTTTTCATTAAGGTGTTGGATTTGCCTGACACCTTACAATGGGAATGGATACCACAGGATGACCTCCGCAGACTTACACGGAGCATGCTACGTAGGTGTCAGGCAGCGAAAAACTATCGCTGAGGGAATACACGTTATTGAAAAGCACCCAAGACGCCGGTACAAATGATTGTTTGCAGTTTGTTTCCGCCCGGCCAGACATTCTTGGTAGGATGGCCACAGTGTACGTGTAGGGACTGCGCAGAGCGGCAGTGCGGGCCTCCAGCGTCGGGAGAGTGTTGGCTGCCGGCCGGTGCGCCCCTGGTAGAGGCGGCAGTAACTCGCGCGGGACGGCTGGCTCAGGTGCTACTCGGGACGGGCGCCCGGAATTAATTCCGCCGCGAAACAAACGCCGCTCGCCCGACCGGCCCACCTCGCGCACACTTGGCGAAATAACACAGGCCGGATCGATTCCTCCCGCAGGGCTCACGTGCTTTCCACTCCCTTAGCGTCCGTTTGCGCTCAGGCCAGGCCGACGTCGACAAGCATATAGCGGCCCATTTGTCTGCTAGTTGGACGCTACAGCACTCCACCCGTGTTGCCACTCTACTTAACACTCTGCGTAACAAGAGCGCATCGGGCGAACTGCAGAATCACGTCGATGTGAGAAGGCAAAGGGGTTTGCAGGAAACGGGCGAATGGTTTAAGGTCAGTGTTCGAATTTATTTATGAATATCACCCAGTAAAATACGCTCAACAACCAAAAGGAGCGACACACCACGAATGAATGATCTGAATGAGACGGAAAATCGGTAGATGCGATGTACATGTATAGATACAAATGATTAGAATTTCACGATAATTGTTGGATTTATTCAAGAGAGGGAGAGAAATTCAAACACTGAACAAGTCAATAATCCGTTGATCCACATCTAACCCTTTAAGTAGGCCGTTTAGGTTTTTATGTTGGTAACACTACGTAGCGCTGTGTATGAAAATCACTGGCAGTGCTGTGTGCAGTCTGTGGCTGGTTGGCGTTGTTGAAATATTCGCTATTGTAATGGTGGACAGTTGAGCGCGAACAGCGCACAGCATTGCGCAGATGGAGGGGAGCCGCCAGCAGTGGTGGTTGTGGGAAGTGAGATGGCGGAGTTTTCAGAGCGGATGATCTGGACGTGTGTCCACCAGAGAGAGTAAATTTATAAGACTGGATGTCATGAACTGGTATATATATTATGACTTTTGAACTCTATTAAGGTAAATACATTGTCTGTTCTTTTTCATTTACTAACTGTGCCCAGCAGTAGTTAGTGCCTTCAGTAGTTAGAATCTTTTATTTAGCTGGCAGTATTGGCGCTCGCTGTATTGCAGTAGTCCGAGTAACGAAGATTTTTCTGAGGTAAGTGATTCATGAAAAGTATAGGTATTTGTCAGTCAGGCCCATCCTTTTGTTGGGATTATTGAAAGTCAGATTGCGTTGCGCTAAAAATATTGTGTTTCAGTTTAGTGTTGATCAGAATAAGTAAAGAGAGAAATGTCTGAGTACGTTCAGTTCTGCTCAGTTGTTTGAAAATCAAATAACGTAAGACGTTTATCAGCTCATTAATTCATTAATTTTTCTAAGGGGACCTTTCAACCATTATGAAAGCAGTTGATCGGCTTGGCATTAATTCATAGATCTATTAGATGTCCCCCTGAAGGATACCGTGCCGAATTCTGCCCAATTCGAGGCTTAGATCGTCAAAATCTCGAGCTGGTTGGAGGGCCCTGCCCATGATGCTCCAAACGTTCTCGATTGGGGAGAGACCAAGTGACACAGACGGACAAGGTAGAGTTTGGTAAGCACGATGAAAAACAGTAGAAATTCTCACTGTGTGCGGGCCGGCTTTATCCAGCTGAAATGTAAGCCCAGGGCAGGTTGCCATTATGGGCAACAAGATGGGCAGTAGAATATTGTCGACATGCCGTGGATGACTACCTAATGGATTCTGCTATAAACGAAATGGCACCTCAGAGCGTCTTCCCGGGCATCTCCAGACACGTCTTCGGCCTCGAATCTCATTGAGTGGAGTTGAATTGCCTTCAGTGATAAATCCCGCTCAGTAGAGAGCCCCAATGATCAGCGGTTATGAGTCTGGAGACGCTCTGGGCAGAGGTGGGTTACCAAATTGGGCTTACATTTAAGCCAGATAACGGCCACGCATACACGGCGAGAGTTTCTACTACTGGCTTGTCGCCGTTTTAGCCACCCCCAACGTTGATTACGTCCGTGTGGGAGTTGGAACCCCACCACTGTCTGAGGTGTCTCCAGACTCGTCTTCGCTGGACATTAGGCTCAGTTGGAAAGGGACTCATCACTGAAGAATATTCTACTCCAGTCAATGAGAATTAAGGACTAATCTGCACGATACAACTGAAAACTGGTTCGTTGGTGTGCCAGTGTCAATGGTAGTCGCCGCAAGCGACGCCACAAGCTCAGTCCCTTTCCGTGGTCACGAAAATACCAGTTGCACGTTGGATCGGTGATGTGGATGAATCTGTGGCTCTGAGTGCCTCTCTGACGATTGCTCGGTTCTCACGCTATGTAGTACCTCCAGGTCGACATTTTCGTTCTTGACTTCATGTTCGGCCATGGTGCAACCATTCCCGCCAACATTTCCGACGAGTGACGTCGCTCCTATTCAGATGTCACGTCATTCTCCGATTGATCCAACCGGCTTCTTTGAGCCCATATGCGCACCCTCTCTCAAATGCTGTAATCTGCGTATACTGTTTACGTGAATGTCTGCTGAGTATACCGAATGAAATTCGCAAACATTTCATGTCGTGGTAACGACATTTCTCCTGTTTACTATCACTTCAACTTGCGCAGCGAAATTGCACCGTAGCGTCACATCACATCCACCCATTGTCCAACCAATGGTTACAATTTTGCGTTTTCCGTCGATACGAGTATGAATATGGATTTCTAATCAGCTTGCGGAATTCCTTCGTGGAGAGTAATTTCGTTTTCTTAGAGTATATACTGCTCGAATCCTAGCTTGTTTCTACAGTACTGGCTATTACTTTTTGTCGAATATGTAACTGATACTAATTCAACCGAAAAATAGCGTATTATTACAAGATTTTGTTTCTAAAGAAGCACTCGTTACTATCTGTTTTTAGCAGAAAAGAACTCTTTATAATTCAATTTTTAAAACAAAACCAGACAGTTAGAATACAATGAAAAATATTAGGACTGTGCTGCGCTTGCAAGAACCAACGTCAGTGTAAAATCGATTCTCCAATCACATATATAATGTAGTGGGTATATAATACTGATATATGTTTGTCAAATCCGTAATGTTCATAATAAACTGTGTATGATATGGAATTGTTGCTCCTCTACTTACGCTTCTTCATTTAACACAGTTACTTCATACATTTTTATGCATTTCGTTTTGGTCTATAATCTGCTCATGCACCGTGCCCTATCCAAATATTGCGATTTTTCAATACCACGCGATACAGTAATGTTTCTTCGATAGACGTGGTATCTGTGTATTTTTTTACGTAGAATTATTTTCAGTTACATAGAATTTTTACATAAGTAAATCAGTATGTCTTCCGCCAACGTAAGTTTTCGTCAGGTATCTCTGTCTTCTTAGTCGGAAATTTTTATGGAATGAAACGATAAATAAATTTTTAAAATGGTGCAAGGGTAACTGGGTAGTTATTTTTACTAAGTCTTTTCATAATAAAACGGTTTCTCCTGTCAATTTTGCCTGTGAGCCTCCTTTAGTTTATGGAACGACTGAGTATACGGGAACAAATGGCTTTAGTTAAACGTCCTAAAAATATGCCGATTTTTGTACAAAATTTTGCCCCAAGAAATTTTTAATTCTATTTTACCAGTCTTGTAAACGCACTCAAGAATACGGAGGAAAGAAATGGGGCACTAACGAATATTTGAACAAGTTCAGGATCACGATTACATCTCGAAGGTGCACGAAAGATTTTGTGAGTGTATATGTTATCTTTCTTATGTGCTATGAAGGTGTGAAATTCACACTGAAAACCTTTTGTCCACAGAATAACATGAGACTTGAGAGCAGTGACATGTGGTGATCATTCAGATAGCTGAAACACTGAATATTCTGATCATATTATTCTACTTTTCATTACATTATTGTTACACAGTATACAGTATTATATATAATTCACAGTTTTACTGTTAATATTATTATCACTGTAAATAAACATTATTTATCTTCCTGATAATGCTAACATCTGGTAATACTTTGAATTGAAGAAATAAATATTAAAGTAATAATGAATTGAAAGAATAGATGCTGAATTAATTAGAGATAATATCAATTTATATGACTGTAAAAAATCTTTACAGAAAATAATTAGATTCTAGTCATAAATTTACCCTTGACACTTCGATAGATCACTTCAGCAAGATAAGTGGAACCGTAATTGCATTCTTCGGTACTGATAAGCAAATTTGATAACTACCTTCTCAAAGAAATGTTCCTTCTCCTTGAGCTCTCCTACTAAATTTATACCAGAGATGAATATAGAATATGCATTTTGTGCCCTTTAAGGGACTGGAGTAAATAATAGAATCATTAATCTTTGAATTTGGTTTCATATGTGCATTTTTTGTGCATGTGACACGCTCCACATCATAACGGCTACTGTACCGTGCGATTGATCAATGGAACACGCCACCAACTAACTAACTAACTAACTTAGCGAGTTCCAATCGAAATGATTCTATGATGAGAACTTCTAGAGTATCTTTCGATTCTCATCTGCACTTACACGATCTTTCTGCCCAAGACATACTAAAGAGTTGTAAGAGTAATGATACTAAAATATTAATCTTCTGACAACTCTTTTTGGCACTCAGTTTGTGCCTAGTAGTTTTGCAAGTTCACTTACGGTTTTATTTTTAATTCTACATTACTATATACTACAGTCAGCTCATTTTTCAATCTAATGGAATCAATCAATTTTGCGTATGCATCTAAGGGTCTCTGAAGGCTGCTTTCTGGAAACTAGCTAGAGTATTGTCTACTGTTGTCAATTGACGATAAATTTAAAAATTTCAATATAGAATAATCTTGTAATCTTAAATCCAAGTGCTTGTCAATGTTATCAAACACTTCCATTAGTTGAGTTTATAACTTATATTTTTGTCATATAAGATTGTCCTATTTGAGACACTTTACTTCGAGAACTAATTCACAGTTGCCACGTACCGCGACTAAGTGTCTTGCATTTTCTATTCACAGCACAAAATATCACTTGTTCGGTTCTGAAGGACGTTGTGCACCACATAATGACAGTTAATGTTCTGTCGAATGTATTTGTAAGATAACTACTCCCTTACTCGTATCTATCACGGCCAAGGTTCTCCCTAAAATCAGCTGCCATGGTGTAACTATGGCGATCCGACTAATGTTTATGCTGCATTGCTTAGAGAGGGTATCTTACGCCCAATGAACTTGTACCTGAAGACTGAAAATAGGACCGTCCGCCTACCGGTATATGCCTTATCAAAATCGCACCACTTGGGACGAAAAACCTTCACAGTCATTTAGTTCTAATAGATGTGGAAAGGATTCTAAAGGAAACACTGGCTTCGTACCACTGGAAGTTTTGTCTTCAGTACAACGTATGGTACTCATTCCTAACGTTTATAGGCACATGTACTGACTTTCACTTTTATTTCTGTTTGTTATTACTCTTCTGACGTAATCATTGCTTCTGCCGATCTTTGCTGACGGCGCTTCTAATACGGATGAGTCCTCAGTCCCGGGCACGAACACAGCAGCATTTAACGAATTTGTCTACCTTCTCACGGCACCCACCCATGTATCTCCAACCACGTCCAACATTCAGCAACTACTCTGCACTACCCATTACCTTTCGTGACACCCGTAAAGGTTGGCGCGAAACCGAACTTCTCGATCACTGGGGGTTCCCTGGGAGCAGTGATGCTGCGCAAGGCCCCTGAGGTACATATAACAATACCAAAGGAATAACTATTTCTGTAACCTTACATATTCTCGAGAAGAAAATGAGATCTTTTGAAACCGCCAATAACCCATTAATTGCTGCTACAATATCTGGATCAATTTCTTTAACATGTTCTAGCATAACAGTAAGCACATCGTAATGTCCTGTTCCTGCACGCACTGCTTACCGATCTCGATGAGTAACCCATCACTTTTCACAGACGCGTGGAAGATGACGCTGCCAGAATTTATCGAGAAGTTTTAAACTTTTAAAGGATCTTGCAAAAAAGGAAGAGAACTTCACGTCCTTTCAGCGAACTAAAAAATAGTTGTTTTTTCAAACAAAGTTATCAAAACATATTTTGTATTCGGCTGTTTTTTGGTACAAATCGAGGTTTAACACTTAGGCATAAATCTGTAAACATATGGCTTCAGCATACGTGACTGCGATTAAGCTTGAAAGTCATTCAGATTTCCGATCATAGTAGCAACACTGTGTGGCGTGGCAGTTGGAGATAGCAACACGAAAGCCGAAGTTTTGCATTTCAAGTTCAAGAAATCGTTCACGCAGAAGAATCGTACGAACCTAACGTCTCGAATGAAATTTTCACTCTACAGCGGAGTGTGCGCTGATATGAAACTTCCTGGCAGATTAAAACTGTGTGCCGGACCGCACACTCCGCTGTAGAGTGAAAATTTCATTCTAGAAACATCCCCCAGGCTGTGGCTAAGCCATGTCTCCGCAATATCCTTTCTTCCAGGAGTGCTAGTTCTGTTAGGTTCGCAGGAGAGCTTCTGTGAAGTTTAGAAGGTAGGGGACGAGGTACTGGCGGAATTAAAGCTGTGAGAAGGGGGCGTGAGTCGTGCTTTGGTAGCTCAGTTGGTAGAGCACTTGCCCGCGGAAGTCAAAGGTCCGGAGTTTGGGTCTCGGTCCGGCACACAGTTTAAATCTGCCAGGACGTTTCAAACATAACGTCGTTTGAGCATCGAGCAGACACCCATATGGGTGAGATACTGACAAGCATCTCTGGCGTAGAGGAATAACTGAAGGAGTTGAAAACAAGAGCCTGCTAGCATGCCAAAGTTCTTCAAAGTATACTCTACGGCACTGGCGCCTTAATTAGCTTACATTCATCACGAATCTCTCTCCCACTGCAAAGTCCCAAGAGACTGGAATAAAGCACAGGTGACTGCTGCGTATAAGAACTGCAAAAGAACAGACCCTCAGATTACAGCCCGATGTCCCTAACATCGTTTTGCTGTAGCATTCTTGAACATATTCTCAGTTCGAATAGAATAAACTTGATGGAGACTGAGAAGCTTATGTCCAGGAATCGGCATGGCTTTGGAAACCATCGCTCGGCCGAAACAGCTTGCCCTTTTCTCACATGATATACTGCGAATTATGGATGAAGGACAACAGGCAGATTCCATATTTCCAGATTTTCGGAAGGCTTTCGACATGGTACCTCACTGCAGACTGATAAACAAGGTACGAGCATATGGAATAGGTTCACAAACATTTGAGTGGCTCGAAGAGTTCGTAAGTTATGGAGCCCAGAATGTTGTCCTCGACGGCATGTGTTCATCGAAGACATGGCTATAATCGGGAGTGCCCCAGGGAATTGTGACAGAACCGCTGTTGTTCTCTATACACATAAACGATTTTGTTGGCAGTATGGGTAGCAATCTGCAGTTGTTTAATAATGATGAAGCTGTGATGTACGGTAAGATGACGAAGTTCAGTGACTGTAGCGGATTACAAGATGACAGAAAAAATTTATAGCTGGTGTGATGACTGGCAGCTAGCTCTAAAGATATAAAAGTGCAAGTTATGTGGATGAGTAGTATTTTGCTTGAAAGAGTCAGGTCGTTTACATATCTGGGCGTAACGTAGCAAAGCGGTATGAAATGGATAGAGCACGTGAGGACTGTGGCAAGAAAGGCGAATGGTCCACTTTGGTTTATTGGGAGAATTCTAGGAAAGTGTCGTTCATCTGTAGAAGAGATCGCATATAGGACGCTAGTGCGATCTAGTCTTGACTGCTGCTGGAGTGTTCGGGATCCGTATCAGGTCGGATTCAAGGAAGACGTCGAATCAGTTCCGAGGCGCGCTGCCAGATTTGTTTTCGGTATGTTCGGTAGGTTACAAACATGCTTCGGGAACTGAAATGCAAATCCCTGGAGCAAAGAAGGCGTTCTTTTTGAGGAACACTGTTCAGAAAATTTAGAGTGTGGTGTCACTGCCAGACACCACACTTGCTAGGTGGTAGCCTTTAAATCGGCCGCGGTCCGGTAGTATACGTGGGACCCGCGTGTCCCCACTATCAGTGATGGCAGACCGAGCGCCGCCACGCGGCAGGTCTAGTCTAGAGACTCCCTAGCACTCGCCCCAGTTGGACAGCCGACTTTGCCAGCGATGGTTCACTGCCTACATACGCTCTCATTTGCAGAGACGACAGTTTAGCATAGCCTTCAGCTACGTCATTTGCTACGACCTAGCAAGGCGCCTTATTCAGTTACTATAATTACTATCATCAAGAAAATATTCTGAACAGATAGTATTGTGAATCATGTACCGTCAAGAGCGACGTTCATCATTAATGGATTAAAGTTAAGTATCAAACTAATTACGTCCGTAGACGAGGTACTGGCGGAATTAGAGCTTTGAGGGGGGGACGTGAGTCGTGCTTGGGTAGCTCAGTTGGTAGAGCACTTGCCCGCGAAAGGCAATGTCCCGAGTTCGAGTCTCGGTCCGGCAGACAGTTTTAATTTGCCAGGAAGTTTAATTACGTCCGTTTTCTGTATTCTCATTCCTTGTCATGTTCCGGACCTCACGTCAGTATAGTTCTTCCCTCCTCAAGCCAGCCTGCGTGAGCTAAAACGCGTGCATTTCGGCCTCCACTCGTAACACGTTGTTGGCTCTTCTGGTAACACAAAATAGAGAATCGCCACTTGAATCTGACTGTAGAACGATCTTGTCGCCTCCAACATACATAAGGACCACGAAGATAAAATATGAGAAATTAGCGCTCATACAGAGGCGTACGGACACTCGTTTTTTCCTCTTTTTTTCGTGAACAGCTACAAAAGGAATATCCATAGCACCCCATTTTATAGCTGATAAAACGATCGAACCTATCGTCTGTGTGAGGTAATCTTAAATTCAGTTACAAATTCCTTTAAACACAGTGAAAGATGCTACGTGCACAGCAAAAAAAAGTATATTCTGCAGTGTAATTAAGCAGTTTAACAGAATTTCCCTCATTAGTAGAAAGTGGTGTTTCGTCATGTCCTCGAAAGGCGGACTCTTGTTTTCCCAGAGAACACACAGCATTAATAAGCCTTTTAAGTATGTCCCTGTTTTTCCTTACCTTATGATTGTGTACTCGTAGATACATTTCTTTTTTAAGATTGCCATCAACTGCAGTTTCTATTCTACTTCTCCCAAACACAGATATAGGTAGTATCATCGTTAATGGTTAACAGGCAGTTCGTGCATGATTAACGACTTCGCCAAATATCCCAAATCCATGCACCCTTTTTTGGTCCACTAGTATCTCCATCCGTCTAAACAACAGACAATACCAGCAAAACATCACATTTGGGTCGCCGCTATCTGCAAACCAGCTACATTTCGTAGATAGTGAATTTAGTGCTTTTTTTAACCAAGTTTGGTAGTTCTTGTGTTGGTCGTCCAATTTTAATGATCTTCTTTCTGCACAGAAAACTGCATGAATAAAGGTCTTTATAATATACGTATGTAGGCATAGTTCTATGGTACATTACTAGATACCACATTTCACCTTCACACACTTGCGTACACGCTTGGCAAATCCGTAACCTGAGCAAAACAATACCGTACTGTTATTGATGCACTCCGCTACTCTTATCACATGCACGTTCGATGCTAACATCGCTTGTGGCCTAAAAACCCGCACACGGGCCGTGACCAACAGAGGAGCACACCCAAGTCTCGCGTGATTCAGCTAAGATTATGGACACTGCTTCGGCTCAGCTCACAATCTTCTGTCAATAATTTAAGGCAGTAATCGTATTAATTCTGCTTGTTTGGAGAAAATGTAACAGCTATATCTAGCTATTGTTGAATAACGGTTTAATTATAATTACGTCCTATGTTATTACAGTTCTTGATACCGAAGCAGTACTTCCGTTGCTTCACCTGAATGCACGCCACTGATCACGTCGAACAAAATATGGAAACAATCCCCTGTCTCGACAGCACAACATTCCTTGAGAGCTTATTGGCATGCAGAATAGGTCATAATACTTGTGATGATGACTGTTTGGCTTTGCTCTGACTAATAAACCTTCCGATTGCAGAATTCACAGCACATTTCGTGTTCCTGTCAAGTACAGGCAAAGCTACAATTGGGCTGCACATGTGGTTTTATGTAAAAGCACATGTGCAGCCCAATTGTAGCAACGCCTTCATAAATAATTGGCCGCTTACACACTATGTGACCGTTCTCTAACGCATACTATGAGGTGTTGTCTCAGAGACGTCTACGTTTAAATCGAGATTTAGGGAACGACTTACCTGAAGTTTTTAAAATAATCTAGCATTTATAGTTTTACAACTACGTAAGTGTCGTCCCCCCCCCCTTCCCCATGAAACCATGCCATGGACCTTGTCGTTTGTGAGGAGGCTTGCGTGCCTCAGTGATGCAGACAGCGTACCGTAGGTGCAACCACAACGGAGGGGTATCTATTGAGAGGCCAGACAAACGTGTGGTTCCTGAAGAGGGGCGGCAGTTGTTTCAGTAGTTACAGGGGTACCAGTCTCGACAATTGACTGATCAGGCCATGTAACATTAACCAAACCGGCCTTGCTGTGCTGGTACTGCAAACGCCTGCAAGTCTAGCGAAACTACAACCGTAATTTCCCCGAGGACATGCAGCTTTACTGTATAGTTAAATGATGATGGCGTCCTCCTGAGTAAAATATTCCGGAGGTAAAATCGGGTCTCTGGGCAGGGTCTACTCAGGAGGACGTCGTTATGAGGAGAAACAAAATTGACGTTCTACAGATCGGAGCGTGGAAATGGCATGGCAAGCTGTTCCACAGGACTACATCGAGCATCTCTACGATCGTCTCCACGGGAGAATAGCAGCCTGCATTGCTGCGAAAGGTGGATATACACTGTACTGACATTGTGCATGCTCTGTTGCCTGTGTCTATGTGCTGTGGTTCTGTCAGTGTGATCATGTGATGTATCTGACCCTAGGAATGTGTCAATAAAGTTTCCCCTTCCTGGGACAATGAATTCACGGTGTTCTTATTTCAATTTCCAGGAGTGTATAACGGTAATATAGAGATTTACGAAACAGGTTTTAAATTGTAAGACATCTCCAGGTGCAGATGTGGGGATCTGACCACAATCTATTGGTTATCAACTGTCGATTAAAACTGAAGAAACTGCAAAGAGGTGGGAATTTAAGGAAATGGAACCTGGAGAAACTGAAAGAACCAGAGGTTGCAGAGAGTTTCCGACAGAGCATTAGGGAACGACTGACAAATACAGGGGAAAGAAATACATTAGAAAAAAAATAGGTAACTTTGAGAGATGAAGTAGTGAAGGCAGCAGCGGATCAAGTGGCTAAAAAGCCAAGGGCTGGTAGAAATTCTTGGCTGACGGAAGAGATATTGAAACTGATTGATGAACGGGGAAAATATAAAAATGCAATAATTAAAGCAGGCAAAAAGGAATACAAACATCTCAAAAATGAGCTCGACAGGAAATGCAAAAAGGCTAAGCAGGGATGGATAGAGGACAAGTGTAAGGATGTAGAGGCTTATCTCACTAGGGGTTAGATAGATACTGCCGACAGGAAAATTAAAGAGACCTTTGGAGATAAGAGAACCACTTGCAAGAACATCAAGAGCTAAGATGGAAACCCAGTTCTGATCAAAGAAGGGAAACCCAAAAGGTGGAAGGAGAATATAGAGGGTTATACAAGAGCGATGTACTTGAGGACAGTAAAATGGAAATGCAAGAGGATGTAGATGAAGATGAAATGGGAGATACGTTATTGCGTGAAGAGTTTGACAGAGCCCTGAAATATCTAAGTCGAAACAAGGCCCCAGGAGTAGACAGCATACCATTAGAACTACTGATAGCGTTGGGAGAGTCAGCCCTGATAAAACTCTACCATCTGGTGAGCAAGATGTATGAGACAGGCGAAATACCCTCAGACTTCAAGGAGAATATAATGACTTCAATCCCAAAGAAAGTACTTGTTGACAGATGTGAAAATTACCGAACTATCATTATAATAAGTCACGGCTGCAAGATAGTAACACGAATTCTTTACAGATAAATGGAAAAGCTGGTAGAAACCGTCCTCGAAGAAGATCAGTTTGGATTCCGTAGAAATGTTGGTACACGTGAGGCAATACTGACCCTACGTTTCTATCATTTGTAGACTTAGAGAAAGCTTTTGACAATGTGACTGGGATACTCTCTTTCAAATTCTGATGGTGGCAGGGGTAAAATAAATTGAGCGGAAGGCTATTTACAATTTGTACAGAAACCAGATGGAAGTTATAAGAGTCGAGGGGTATGAAAGGGAAACAGTTATTGGGAAGGAATTGAGACAGGGTTGTAGCCTATCCCCGATGTTATTCAATCTGTATATTGAGTAAGCAGTAACGGAAACAGAAGAAAATTTTGCAGTAGGAATTAAAACCCATGGTGAAGAAATTAAAAGTCTGAGGTTATCCGGATACATTGAAATTCTGTCAGAGACAGCAAAGGACGTGGAAAAGCAGTTGAATGGAATGGACAGTGTCTTGAAAGGAGTATATAAGATGAACATCAACAAAAGTAAAGCGAGGATAATGGAATGTAGTGTAATTAAATCAGGCGATGCTGGGGGAATTAGATTAGGAAATGAGACAATTAAGGTAGTAAATGAGATTTGCTATATGGGGAGCAAAATACTGATGATTGTTGAATTAGAGAGGATATCAAATATAGACTGGGAATGGCAGGGAAAGAGTTTCGGAAGAAGAGAAATTTGTTAACGTCTACTATAGATTTGTCAGGAAGTCTTTTGTAAAAATATTTGTATGGGCTGTAGCCATGTATGTATGTGAAACATGGTCGATAAATAATCAGCCATGCGTGGTTCGTGTTCGTGCCATTTATTGCTTGACATCTTGTCATTGCGATAAGAGCGCTGTCGTACTATCTTTGGAGCGACGCTAGTATTTTCAGGTCGTCTTGTGTCGGGAGTTCAGTGGGGATAGAGCAGCAATGAGGTCCAGACAGCCTTGATTTGCCCCACCATTGCCGACACACATGACGTGAGTGAAGACGACCTTGGTTGATCGTTCCGTCGGTCGTCTCATCAGACAAAGTGTATTATTTTACCAACCGCTTCTGGGTTCTCTGTGTGTTAGACTTGTGATTCGTTCTTGTTGTTCCACCGTGACCAGTTAGTATTGTTCAAGTTGTTTGTGGAAGTGTTTTCGCCCAACCCTGTGTAGCTTATGTGGTTTTGCTTGAGCCGTTATTTTAATGCTGTCTGCATGCTGGATTGAGTTGGTTGGTTGAGACAGGGAGGCGAGGAAGTCTCTGTGTCTCGAGGTCAGGCCGGGACCGCTGGTGGCATGCACACACGGTTGGATTGTGAGGCACTAGCTGAGAGTGCTACAAACTTTGTTGCCCACCGAACCTGGACACTGAAGTTGAGTGATCAGTTGACCTGGTATGAAACCTCAACTGCTGTGACATCTCTTCGTTCATTCCGGTTTTCGCTTCCTGGACCATTCCGGCTAGTAGCAATGTATGGTGTGTTGGAGTCGGCGAAATGTTGTAGTTGTCTTCCTGTATAGTCTTTAACTATTAAATTTTTTGTTACTTATCACTGAAGGGCACCAGCTGTATTTTCTGCCTTGTGGCCGTTAACGCCTCAGTTAACTGCCCTGATCGTTACCGTAGTAATCCATCATTGTGTTTTTCGTCGCCGTGTTGATCCTGTCCGACACGGCGTGTAGTTCGACAGCCTTTTAGTTATTTGTTCATGTTTTTTTCTTATAGTGGTTATTGTGCCTTGGCTGTTTTTAGACGCCAGTTTAAAGACGTAGTCCCCATGGTATCTTCATCCTCGGCTGATACTTTCCATTGTCGTCCCATTCGTCAGGCGAAAGATTATAGATCGGTCCTTCAGCTGTCCCTGGGTCGGGTTGCCATCCGATTCTGTAACCTTACTCTTGGGTGCCGGTCTCACCACAACCTACCCTAGTGCTACCTCCTCAGGCCGACGATTGGAACACTTCTGAGCACCACTGTTCTGTTGGTTTTAGATTGTGATTTTAATTTTAGTCTAAAGTACTGTGCTGTCTATTAATTTAGTTTGATTTAATTTTGAGATAAGGCCTTCAGATGAATTAAATAAAAATTTGAAGATTGATTTCTTTAAAAACTATATTTTGTAAATTTGTTCTGTATGAAATTCTTGTCATCCAAGCCTTAAGCCCTGAGTTGTTCAATGTCCAGTGTGTGGCCTTCAGCCGAGTATTTCTGTGAAATGTCTATTAAGTAAGGCCTTTAGGTGTGTGTATTCTTTAAAGCAATTTTTGCTTAACTTGTGTTGAAGCCTTCAGCCATTCTTGTTTTTGGTGTGGTTTTGGGCCTTCAGCTCAGGAGGTATCTCAAGTTTTCTTTACTAGGCCTTCAGCCATATTGTGTTATTTTGATGCTTTTAAGGCAATGTGTAATGGTTCTTAGGAAAATAAAAGTGGTTTTTTTTGCAACTAACAGTAACTGCTTACGGGCCCCTCCACAACCATAACCTGATTCGCTCTACCCTGGAAACCAGATTTCAAATAGTTGAGACTAGAAGAGAATAGAAGCTTTCGAAATGTGGTGCTACAGAAGAATGCTGAAGTTTAGATGGGCCGATCATGTAACTGATGAGGAGGTGCTGAACAGAATTGGGGAGAATAGTAATTTGTGGCACAACTTGACTGGAAGAAGGGATCGGTCGGTAGGCCACGTTCTGAGGCATCAAAGGATCAGCAATTTAGTGCTGGAGCGGAGCGAGGAGGGTAAAAATCGTAGAGGGAGACCAAGAGATGAATACACTAAGAATATTCAGAAGGATATAGGGTGCATTGATTAATTGGAGATGCAGAAGCTTGCACAGGATAGAGTAGCATGGAGAGCTGCATCAAACCAATCTCTGTACTTGAGGCTGCAACAACAACACGTGTTGTTTTACTCTTTTTTGATTCTGTTGCATTCAATGAAGCCTGCAGTATTTTACTCCTATCACACAAAATCTCATACTGGCGTGCCGTTTTTTAGACAGTACAAGCAAGCATACTGTTATAAAGCTGAATTTTACGTTTCGAAAAATTATAGTGTTTCTGTAGCAAGTAAATTTCCACGTAAAACTGATTCCCGGTGTTAAACCTTGAACAAAAAAGCTGCGCTAATTAGGTGCAAAAGAGAAAGTCAGCAAATCTGACATTCAGTGCTGGGGTGTATCTTTTTCTTTACCTCCATTGAGAAGACTTTTTATCCTAAGTAACACTTTTAAGTATGTTACTGAGAAACAGAGAACACACCAAGAACATTTTCGTGAATTTCTTTCTCCGCGTGATCCTGCTGTTGTTCTCTATATGATTTATGATCACTGGCTATTTCCAAATAGTTTCTTGGCCTATACCCCTGATATCTACTATCATCTACCGACTGGCTGTTTCATAAAACGGAACCGATAAAACTGACACACTCTTCCGAACAAACTTTGTACTGTATTTAAGACAAGTGCTACGTATTTAAATCACGAGAGACAGGCTAGGAAACCCGAACACTTGTCAACAACAATCAAAGAAGGCATCAATGGAACCTTCAGCAAAACGTTATAGGTTTGGCGGCTTAAGGAGGTTAGAGGGCGGTATACGATCTGAGAGGTGACACCTCGCGAGTTCAGGTTTAGAGAAGAAAAATAAATCGTAAGCTTTTTAGTTAGATGGCTGATTATTAATATTCGACTCACAAGCACTAACCATTAATAACATTACAGCCACCCTATAATGGACCATGTGGTATGGAAGGTAACGATATATGAAAATCAAAGCCAAAAAAAACTCTATACACGCCAAAGTACTTGAAGTAATAGTAAATCGGTGGAAGTGTGACGATGCAAATACGCTAACCTAATAGAAGGATAAGCATCGAACACAGTCTGTCTGAACAACGGACGTTAAGCCTGAACGCACGTGTAGGTACATCTACAGACCTGAGAACATGACAGATAAAATATTATGCCATTCTCCATGTGAATGCAGCAACCTATAGAACCACCTGCATCCCGTCATGCGTAATGTCTCGCTGCTCGTAGCATGGGAAAAATCATCAGAGAGTAACCTCGGTTAAAATACACAGCGTCCATTAGCAACACTCTACACTAGACGTCGATAAGACATTAGGAACAGAACAGACTAACCCAGAACACGGCATGGGAAAGAGTACTGCATAGTTTACTGTTTAATTCCGCGCAGGCCTCTGATTGCACTGTAAGCTATGCCTCCAAAGTGTTGTGTAGCAGACGTATACTGGTAAGATGAAACATTATGATCACCGCCCACCGCTTTGTTGGATGCCGCCTCGTGGCGTTGTGTGCACGTGTCGCAGTAAGAAATATATGTAAGCGGAGCAGACACGGACGGGGAATCACCCAGCGAAGATATGGGCTGCAGACGGAGAAATCCATTGAGATAACCGACTTTGACAAAGGAGAGATTATTGCTACGCAGAGCCTGTGAACGAGTACCTCGAAAGTGGTGAAGCTGGTCGCATGTTGACGTGCTACTGTCGTGAACGTGTAAGTAAGGAGGTAGAAGGACAGGCTCTAAATGGTTGGACTCTTGACAGCTCGTGGGATTCGGAAGCTAGGCACAAGTGTTTCGGAGCACACCGTTTATCGTACGTTGTTGAACAAGAAGCTCGGCAGCAGACCATCCCTACGTGATCACATGCTGACCCAACGACATCGTCAATAACGATTGCAGTGAGTGCGAGACTAACGGGAATCGACCGTCGATCAATGAAAACGTATCGACTCTTCGGGTCTCTTCCGGTCTGTTGTTCGTGAGTGTGCTTACGTCGTTCGCACAAGCCTTACGCCTCAGTAGTGTGTTCACATTTTGCGGAGTGCGGTTTCAGCTGTAGTGTTTATAAAAGTAAGTATTGACAAGGTTATTTGTGCATTGTTATACAGTTATTAAATTTAATAGTTTTCATCGGTGTTTCCTGCTGTTCTGTGGCGAAATAATGATTTAATAAACTTTTGGAAACGTTCGCTTGCTGTGTCTTTTTAGAGTTTTCTCTGCGTTGAAGTCGTTTATTAAATTTCGTGCGTTAGTTTTCAGTTGACGTTTCTTATTGTTTCTAGTGAAATATTTCAGTAAAATTTTCAATCAGTGTTTTAACTTCTTTGAGTGTTCCACCGGCCGCTTGAATTTTTGATTTTACCTAACAATTCTGTGAAGTTTGGTTACAATTGCTATTAGTTGTGGTTCAGTAGTCTTAATACAAGTAATTGCTCTCTTAATAGAGAAAGAATTTCGAGACCGCTAATGTTCTATAAATAGTTCTACCTGCGTAATTGAACTTAGGTAACGTAGACGTATGGTTTTTTTCATTAAATGTAAAATTTTACCGTGAGTGAGAAGTGTGGGCTCTGTCGTAGGTTTGTGAGTAGTAGGTTATGATGTAGGATTTGTTGAAAGTATTTTCTTTTTTTGGAGGGGGGAGGAGGTGAATGCAGTGGGGAATCCAGTGGGCATTATATCGAGATCCTCTTATGGGAATGCAGAATCTGTAGCAGAAATAAGTTGATAGAGGAGCAGGAGCGTAAGATCTGTGCCCTTCAGGTGCAGTTACAACACACATTGGAGGAAGTTGACAGGTTGAGAAGGGTGAAGGTTGCTGGGGATTGGGAACTGGCAGTTGGCAAGAAGGCAGCTGGGAGGAGAAGGTATTTAGACAGTTATACTTTTCATATATACAATAGATTTGACCAACTGTGAGAGCTGTGAGGGGAGGAGCCTCTTGTAGCTGTAAGTGTAGGAAACACGCAGCAGTCCTCAGCAGTTAGGAGGGCTTGATCAGTTACAAAGTCAAACAGAAAGAAGAAGTTTCTGCTGCTAGGTAGTTCGCACGATAGAGGTGTGAACCAGCAGTTCCTGGAAGTGTTGAAGAGTGAGTACTAGGTCATCAGCATTGTGAAGCCTAGTGCAATTTTGGCTCAGGTGACTGACAGCATAGTGAAGTTATGTAGGAATTTTAGGAAAGGGGATGAGGTAGTGATAGTGGGTGGAGCACGGAATAGTCTTGATAGGGTCGGGGAATGTGATGTAGGTAGTGATCTGGTAAAGATAGTAAAGATAGCATTTCGTGCAGCTGTTCCGGTGTCATGGTCGGATTCATCTTGATGCTGCCGTTAGGTGCGTTAACATGGGGCTGAAAAAGGCTCTGTTGTTAGAGGGCATGGGTCACATTTCAGTGGCGCCAGTTGAGTCTATGAGTAGATTGGGTTTCACTAAGCATGGCCTGCACCTCAATAGGTATGGGAAGAGGAGGCTGGCAAAGCGTGTAGGTGACAGTGTAGTGAGTGGTGGTGGTATCACTCATGGAAAAAATTCCTATAGCAGTTTATGTTACAGCTGCACCTTTTTTAGACTGAAGTCAGCTGATAGGTATACCTGCTTAAAGGAAGTCTCTCTAACTAAGGGCTCAACTTCAGAGGACTTCATGTTTCCAAGTAGAGAAGGGATTAACATATTTCATCAAAATTTAAGATGTGTTAGAGATAAAGTTAGTGAACTGCTTATGGATGTTGACTTTGAAATTATTGGTATATTGGAGCATCACTTAAATAATTTGACAATTAAGAGTTTCCTTTTCCAGGATATATATTAGCTGGCTGTTTCTCAAGGAGCTCCTTGTGAGGTTTAGGAGTTTCCATGTATGTAAAAAACAGTATTCCATTTTAGTCCATAGTCTTATCAAATGGTGACTTCAGTACAAATTTCGTATATGATGGTGCAAGAAAAAGAACGTTGGTAGACCTCCTAAATTCATATCATCTGATGCAGACTCTCTGTTTTTTTCAAGTATGGTGCAGACATCGGCAATATTTTTATTCATTCTTCATTACTAGATGGGCATTTTGTTAGTAAAAGAGTGAATGACTTTTCCTACCATAATGCACAAAATTTTGACACTAAAAGACTTTTGTATTCAAACAAATGTCACATATAACTACAAACAATGTATGAAAGTTTATCCAGCAATAGAGTTTTTTTAACCTTGTCCAGGAACGTTAGTGACAGATAACGTAGAAGACGAATATAATGCTTTCCTTCACACATTTCTCATGCTCGTAGAGAGTTGCTTTCCATTAGAACGTTCTAAACGGGGTACTAGCAGTAAAAAGCAGCCCGGTTGGCTGACTAGTAGGATAAGGATATCATGCAGAACAAAGCGGTAGTGGTATAAAAATGTTAGAAATACTCACAATCAAGCTACCGTAGCCCATTACAGACACTACTGTAAGGTGCTTAAAAATATTATTAGGAAGGCAAAGAGCATGTGGTATGCAAATAGAATAGCTCATTCACAGGTTAAAATTAAAACCATATGGTCAGCTGTGACGGAAGTGTCTAGTCAGCAGCGCAAGGTCGACAGTATAAAGTCAGTTCGTAGTAAAAGTATTTCTGTTGCTGATAAATCAGATATATGTACGGTATTTAACAATCGTTTTCTGAGCATTGCAGGTTTCTACAGGGAATCACATAACTCTCCTGGCAAATGCCTTTCTGAGATTGATTTCTGATATACCCCTCTGTGATACAGACAAGGGGAAGATTGAGTCGATAATTAAATCACTGAAGATTAAGGACTCTCGTGGATATGATGTAGTGCCTAGCAGAATGATAAAAACTCTGCTGCATACGTTAACCTTGAATTTAGTCATTTAGCAGCTACAGGGCGCAGCTGAGAAGCGACTCGTGGCGATAACATATTAGACCTTCTGGTGACAAAAAGACCCGAGCTATTTGAAACGGTTAACGCAGAACAGGGAATCCGCGATCATAAAACGGTTACACCATCGATGGTTTCAGCCGTAAATAGAAATATTAAAAAAGGTAGGAAGACTTTTCTGTTTAGCTAAAGTGACAAAAATAAGATTTCAGAGTACTTGACGGCTCAACACAAAAATTTTATCTCAAGTACAGATTCTATTGAGGATCAGTGGACAAAGGTCAAAACCATTGTACAATATGCATTAAATGAGCACGTGCGAAGCAAGATCGTAAGATATGGAAAACAGCCACCGTGGTACAACAACCGAGTTAGAAAACTGCTACGGAAGCAAAGCGAACTTCACAGCAAACATAAACATAGCCAAAGCCATGCAGACAAACAAAAATTACGCGAAGCGAAATGTAGTGTGAAGAGACCTATGCGAGAGGCGTTCAGTGAATTCGAAAGTAAAGTTCTATGTACTGACTTGGCAGAAATTCCTAAGAAATTTTGGTCTTATGTCAAAGCGGTAAGTGGATCAAAGCAAAATGTCCAGACACCCTGTGACTAAAATGGTACTGAAACAGAGGATGACAGACTAAAGGCCGAAATACTAAATGTCTTTTTCCAAAGCTGTTTTACAGAGGAAGACTGCACTATACTTTCCTCTCTAGATTTTCGTACAGATGACTAAATGGTAGATATCGAAGCAGATGACAGAGGGATAGAAAAACAATTAAAATCGCTCAAAAGAGGAAAGGCCGCTGGACCTGATGGGATACCAGTTCGATTTTACACTGAGTACGCGAAGGAATTTGCCCCCTTCTTGCAGTGGTGTACCGTAGGTCTCTAGAAGAGCGTAGCGTTCCAAAAGATTGGAAAAGGGCAAAGGTAATCCCCGTTTTCAAGAAGGGACGTCGAACAGATGTGCAGAACTATAGACCTATATCTCTAACGTCGATCAGTTGTAGAATTTTGGAACACGCATTATGTTCGAGTATAATGACTTTTCAGAAGACGAGAAATCTACTCTGTAGGAATCAGCATGGGTTTCGAAAAAGACGATCCTGTGAAACCCAGCTTGCTCTTTTCATCCAGGAGACTTAAGAGGGCCGTAGACCACGGGTTCCCAGGTAGATGCCGTGGTCTTGACTTCCGCAAGGCGTTTGACACAGTTCCCCTTAGTCGTTTAATCAACAAAGTAAGAGCATATGGACTATCAGACCAATTGTGTGATTGGATTAAAGAGTTCCTAGATAACAGAACGCAGCATGTCATTCTCAAATGAGAGAAGTCTTCCGAAGTAAGAGTGATTTCAGGTGTGCCGCATGGGAGTGTCGTAGGACCGTTGCTATTCACACTAAATATCAATGACGTTGTGGATAACATCGGAAGTTCACTGAGGCTTTTTGCAGATGATGCTGTAGTATATAGAGACGTTGTAACAATGGAAAATTGTACTGAAATGCAGGGGAATCTGCAAAGAATTGAAGCATGGTGCAGGAAATGGCAATTGAATCTTAATGTAGACAAGTGTGATGTGTTGCGAATACATAGAAAGAAAGATCCCTTGTCATTTAGCTACAATATAGCAGGTCGGCAACTGGAAGCAGTTAATTCCATAAATTACCTGTGAGTAGGCATTAGGAGTGATCTAAAATGGAATGACCATATAAAATTAATCGTCGGTAAAGCAGATGCCAGACTGATATTCAGTGCAAGAATACGATGGAAATGCAGTCCGAAAACAAAGAAAGTAGGTTACAGTAGAGTTGTTCGCCCACTGCTTGAGTACTGCTCACCGATGTGGGATCCGTACCAGATGGGGCTGATAGAAGAGATAGAGAAGATCCAAATGAGAGTAGCGCGCTTCGTTACAGGATCATTTAGTAATCGCGAAAGCGTTACGGAGATGACAGATAAACTCCAGTGGAAGACTGAAGGAGAGGCGCTCAGTAGCTCGGTACGGGCTTTTCTTGCAGTTTCGAGAACATACCTTCACCGAGGAGTCAAGCAGTATATTGCTCCCTCCTAGGTATATCTCGCGAAGAGACCATGAGGGTAAAATCCTTATTTTACAATGCATGTCCTACCAACATTGAGTCTCCACAAAGACATCATGTCCAAACCCATCTCTGTTCGCTCGCTAGCCGCCTGTCCGTTGAACCGTAGAATCTCTTGCCAAGGGTGCAGAGCGCTTTCAGCGATATTGATACAGTCTATAGCACTGTCAACATACAAACAAGCTACTTACAATATTTGTAACTTTTCCTTTAGGAATGGCCAGTTTCCTGGACGACTAAAGTACTCAGTAGTAAAGCAGCTTTATAAAAATGGAGAAACGGATAATGTATCCAGTTTTAGACCTATTTCTGTGCCATCAATGTTTGCTAAAGTTATTGAAAACGCTGTGTAGGTAAGAGTAATTGATCATTTTACATCACACGATTTGCTATCAAATGTACAGTTTGGCTTTAGAAGTCGTTTAACAACAGAAAATGCTATACTCTCTTTTTTTCTGTGAGGTACTGAATAGGTTAAACTAAAGGATTCGAACGATAGGCATATTGTGTTATTTAACTACGGCGTTTGATTGTGTTGATCACAAAATATTTCTCCAGAAGTTGTAACATTACGGAATATGGGAAGTAGCTCACAATTGGTTCACCTCTGACTTTGGAAACAGACAGCAAAAGGCCATATGTTGATGGTTTTGAGGCACCAACCAGCCGCAAATTTATTTTAAGTTCCTTTGTTCAAAAGGTATAGCTCCGGTATCCAATCATTACGATTCATCGCCAGACGGGTTTCGTGCATTCATTACATGTGCTGCGTTTTGTACTGGCTGGTTATCCTAAATTATAAATAACACATAATTATAAGTATGCCACAAAGATGACTGAGTTACAGATTTGCATTGGGATGTCACTCACGTGAAATCTGTAACTCATCCATATTTGTGACATCCTTATAATTATGTATTATTTATAATTTAGGATAAGTAATCAGTAGAAAACGCAGCAGATGCTGTAATGAAAGCATGAAAGCCGTCTGACAATGAATCGTAATGATTCGAATCCGGTAACGGTACCTTCTGAATAAAGGAACTTAAAACAAATTTTTGGCTGGTTGCTGTCTCAACACCATCAACATTTCTCTTCAAATAACAGCCACGGTCTCCAGTCGTGTCATCATATGACAAAATCGCAAGAGGGCATTATTCACAGAGTTGAGAATTGCTGTGAGGTGGCCTAAGGTCAAGTGGGGGATGTCCCAGTGTTGAGGCCACTCCTGTTCATTATTAACGTATGTAAATGATATGCCGTCTAGTGTTACAGATAACTCTAAAATATTTCTGTCTGCTGATGACGCTAGCTTGGTAGTAAAGGATGTTGTGTGCAACACTGGCTCAGTTTCCAGTACTGCAGTTCATAACTTAAGTTCATGGCCTGTAGAAAATAAACTAAAGCTAAATCACAGTAAGACTCAGATTTTACAATTTCTAACACAGAATTCAACTAAGCTTGATGTTTTAATTCACAGAATGGGCATATAATTAGAGAAAATATTCAGGTGTTCAAATAGATAGTAAACCGTCGTGGAAAGCCTACGTTCAGGACCTTGTTGAAACAATTAATGCTGCCATTTTTACTATTCGAACGGTATCTGAAGCGAGTGATTGCTCTATACGAAACTTAGCCTACTTTGCTTATTTTCGTTCGCTTATATCGTATGGTATTATATTTTGGGGTAACTCTTCCCATTCTAAAATTATATTTGTGGCTCAGAAACGTGCGGTTCGGGCAATAAAATAAGTGGTGTAAGTTCACGTACTTCCTGTCGACCCCTATTTACGAGACTGGGTATTTTGACGTAGGTCTCCCAATATATATATTTCTTGTTAACAGTATTAGCTTATTCCCAAGAATAAACAGTTTTCAGTTTTCACTCAGTTAATACCCGACAGAAATCAAACCTGCATTTGGATAAGACTTCCATAACTCTTGTGCAGAAGGGTGTGCAGTGTAATGCTGCATACATTTTCAATAAGCTACCACTGGAATTCAAAACTCTTAACAGTAATCCACGGACTTTCACATCGAAACTGAATTGTTTCCTCATGGATCACTCCTTCTATTCAGTCGAGGAGCTGAGTCTTGTATTGTTGATTGCATTTACTTAAACTTATGGCTTGACTTTTTTCAGTTTCATAAATATTTTATTTTACTTCTATGTTCTAATTTCATGTACTGACACATTACATGACCTTGGAGATTTGTTCCTCAGTTTGGTCCTAAGGAAGCTGATATGTAAATAAATAATTTATATTTCTGATACACTAGGTAGGCGACATAACCGCCTACATCGAGGTGAACAGCGGCTCGAAACGTGCAGCGCGCCACGGCCGCCGGGCGGTGATACTAGTACTGCGCTACGGAAGACAGTCTCGCGCCCTTGCATGGGGCCTGTGGTAGTAATCGAAGACACGCTAACAGCTACGAACCGCCTGCATCCCTTCATGCTTGATGTCTTCTACGACGGCGATGTCATGTTTCACCAGTATAATTGTCCGTGTCTCGTAGCCAGAATCGTGCTACAGTGGTTCGAGGTGTTTCAAAGCAAACTCACTTTGTTGTCTAGGTGGCCAAATTCGCCTTACGAAAATCCTAAGGAACCTATCTGGGTCGCTATCGGACGCCGTCACCACGTACGCGATTCAGAGGGTCATTGTTTACGCTAATTAAATGACCTGTGCGTAGACATCCTAATGCCACATAACTCCGCCAACGTACCAACAAACTGTCGGATCCCTAATACGCAGGATAAGTTATGTATTTCGTTCCAAAGACGGGTATTTAACAGGTGCTCATAATGTTTTGGCTCATCGTTGTACATTCGCTTTGATTTTATCCAAATGGATGTAGGTTACAGTAGTTATTCGGAGATAAAGAGTTTGTACAGGACTTAGTAGCATGGAGAACTGTATCAAACCATTCTGCGGACTGAAGACCACAACAACAAAAACGCCAAGAGAAGAAAACTCGAATACTTTGGCTATACCTATAACGCACAATATCAAGAAAGCTCCTATTGCAAGTAATACTCCAAGGACAGATTGATAACATATGCGGTTCATGATCTAGAAGATTAACGTCGCAAAAGAAGGTAAGACAGTGGTTTGGATTTAGCACAGAATTGCTGTTCGGAAAAGCCGTGGATAAACAGCAGATCATGACAATCATTGCCAGTGTTCTTGTAGGACGAGGTACTTAAAAATGTTGTGGTTGTTATGTAACTAGTCTCACTACACGCTGTTTTCAAACTTACAAACTGGTACAACAATGGAGTCACAACCACAATATCTGGCGCTTTCCAGCAGGGAAAGACATTGTTTAGCGGTAAGCACGAGCTCCATCAGCCTACTTTCCTTAGAGCGTTCAGCATTTTGTGGCAAGGAAGGTGACAAATTCTTCATTTACGTGTGTATCTGTAAGCATTTATTTAACGATTAATGGTCATTATCAATGTAAAAACGCAAAACACAAATCAAGTATTGAGCCTGTCCCCACTGTTGTCTGCAAGACAGTTCAAGGAAAGAGCTGTGATCATGCTTACTGCATGATTACTATGTCACTCATCCCTCTGGCCGCTGATGTTAGTAGATGCTTCTCGAGAGTGATATAGCTCCTTTATTCCAGCAGCTCCTAATTTGCTGACTGAATCCGTCGCAGACCATCTCCTACTCTCAGAAAAAATTGAGGAGATGCCAGCAAACAAGTACTCAAAAGACTCCAAACACTATGGGGCTAAACATCTGAGGTCATCAGTCCACTAAAGACATACACACATTCATGCCCGAGATAGGATTCGAACCTGCGACCGTAGCAGCAGCGCGGTTCCGGACTGAAGGGCCCCGCTTTGTCACAGCTGCCGTCATGCCAGCAATCGACCCCGGGTCTTTTCACATCGAAATCTTCGTCGCTCGGCTACGGAGGTGGTCCATTCACAATGTAAGAAAACCTTGCAATGGTTTCTCTTGCTCACTAACATGTTTTTGTCTACATAAGCGTTGCTGCTAAGATTCAGTGTCGCCAGTTAGAGAGGGAAGAAAATTAATGCTAGAACTGATAGCGCGGTATCTGGTAGAAAAACAAAAATACAGGGTGACGAGTGTTTTCAAGGTAATTGCACCGAAAAATACTTTTTAGCGTGATCAAATTCAAAGTGTTTTAGATCTTACAAAGGGACAGAATTTAAGGTGGCACTACCACTGAATATTACAGTTACCTCAGGTTCAAAGTGTTTTTGATCTTCCACAGGGATAGAATTTAAGGTGGCACTACGGAAGTATCAGGATTGCCGGAGGAACTGAACACACTGAAATTCTCGTTCTTGAAGTTGAATCCGCATAGCAAGTGACGCCCGAAAAAAATGTTGAAGGACGATAAGGTGTTAACATCCCGTCTACAGCAAGGTAGTCAGAAACGGAGCACAAGCTCAGATTATGGAAGGATGGGGAAGGTAGCATCCCAGCATTTGCCTTATGCGATTTGAGGATATCTCTGGAAACCTAAAGGTGAGTGGAGATGCTAATTACGGCGCCACCTCCCTCAAAACATCGTGTTAAACATCGAAAATTGCTACCGGAATGCGTTTTGAAATATTTCCCCGTGCGGCATTAAAATGTGATAGCCTCTTTTGATTAACTTGTGTCTGTGAACAAAAGTTCTCGGTCAAGAATAAAAAGTTTCATACCACCATGTTGGTCCTAAAATAAGCCACATTTTTTATCTAGTTTCACCCTCAAAAGGATAGTGTGCTGTTAATATCTGCTACGGTGTCGTTTAACACACTCTTGTCGTAAAATTTATGCTTATTTGCAATAATATAATTTCCGTCTGTAAACGAAACTGGGGGCAATGCATTTTTACGCAACAATGCCAACTTTCGCCCATACTTTATCGGCGTTGACATTGATTAAGGTTACAAAAATTGTTTCGTTGGTTTTACAGACACATTTCTGTATAAAGTCAGGATAGCTGTTGGGAATCTGTGAAGCGTCAACGACGCTAATAATACCTTATTAGTCTTAAATCATTTTTCTCTGTGTCTGAAGTCATCGTTCTTCAGCACAAGCTTCGGCTTTCACTCATTCAGTTGCGTGTTGCATTCTACCTGACGACTGTTCAGTCAGTTCCGTGTTTGTGCGCCAAGGCGACCGCGGTGGGTAAGCCGGCGAGTAGGTACGCCCGTTGTCCACCGCAAAGTGGTCTCGTCTGCCACTCCGAATTCTACGACCCTTGATAATACATCCGTGATGTACCTGGTGTCGGTAGTCGTTTGGTCGGTTGATCTGCTCCCTACCCATATACATTTCAGCATCCGGAGGCCGCGGTGTGTTGAACAGAAACGTGGACCTCAAGAGACCCTGTTTCGGGCTTCCGCATTGAAGCTCAGTAATGGCATCACCCTGCAATGTGGTGTTGTCGAAGGACAGTCAGATTCTCCATCAGTATATTGCAGGCGGAAAGCAGCATGAAAATCATCGGGTGAAAGTCATCGTATCAAGTATATCTTCGGCTAATTCACAGACTATGTAGGAGCGTCTAGGATATAGATACACTACAGTATCTTAATCATGGTATCGAATTCTGTTACTGTGATCGCAGCGATCAACTCATGACGAGAGCTGGAGAGCTAGGGTATTTAATGGGAGATGGCGTGAGGCTATGGCGCCACGTTCGATTTATAGTCACTACACGTGTCCTCCTTATTCTGTTAACTGATTTTTAACTGTTATGTCTATTCCTTGCTATGTTGTTGTTGTCTTCAGTCCTGAGACTGGTTTGATGCAGCTCTCCATGATACTCTATCCTGTGCAAGCTTCTTCATCTCCCAGTACCTACTGCAACCTACATCCTTCTGAATCTGCTTAGTGTATTCATCTCTTGGTCTCCCTCTACGATTTTCACCCTCCACGCTGCCCTCCAATACCAAACTGGTGATCCCTTGATGCCTCAGAACATGTCCTACCAACCGATTCCTTCTTCTAGTCAAGTTGTGGCACAAACTTCTCTTCTCCCCCATCATATTCAATACTTCCTCATTAGTAATGTGATCTACCCATCTAATCTTCAGCATTCTTCTGTAACATCACATTTCGAAAGCTTCTATTCTCTTCTTGTCCAAACTATTTAGCGTCCATGTTTCACTTCCATACATGGCTACACTCCATAGAAATAATTTCAGAAACGACTTTCTGACACTGAAATCTATATTCGATGTTAACAAATTTCTCTTCTTCAGAAACGCTTTCCTTGCTATTGCCAGTCTACATTTTACATCCTCCCTACATCGACCATCATCAGTTATTTTGCTCCCCAAATAGCAAAACTCCTTTACTACTTTAAGTGTCTCATTTCCTAATCTAATTCCCTCAGCATCACCAGACTTAATTCGACTACATTCCATTATCCTTGTTCTGCTTTTGTTCAAAAATGGTTCAAATGGCTCTGAGCACTGTGGAACTCAACTGCTGTGGTCATAGTCCCCTAGAACTTAGAACTACTTAAACCTAACTAACCTAAGGACATCACACACATCCATGCCCGAGGCAGGATTCGAACCTGCGACCGTAGCAGTCGCACGGTTCCGGACTGCGCGCATTGAAACGCGAGACCACCGCGGCCGGCTTGCTTTTGTTGATGATCACCTTATATCCTCCATTCAGGACACTATCCATTCCGTTCAACTGCTCTTCCAAGTCCTTTGCTGTCTCTGACAGAATTACAATGTCATCGGCGAACCTCAAAGTTTTTATTTCTTCTCCATGGATTTTAATACCTACTCCAAATTTTTCTTTTGTTTCCTTTACTGCTTGCTCAAAATACAGATTGAACAACATCGGGGAGAGGCTACAACCCTGTCTCACTCCCCACTCCCTTCCCAACCACTGCTTCCCTTTCATAACCCTCGACTCTTATGATGCCATCTGGTTTCTGTACAAATTGTAAATAGCTTTTCGCTCCCTGTATTTTACTATGTACTCTTGTAAAAGAGCTACTTTCTTCCTTTCTGCTTAACCAGTAGTCTCACCCGAGAGACAGTGTCGTAACGTGTCGACGACCTGCTCCACTAGCGTCCTGCTGGCTTATTTTCTGGTTCAGTCTCTGGCTTCAATTGAGTAAGCTTTAACAATTTTCTTCTATGAAACTTCCTGGCAGATTAAAACTGTGTGCCCGACCGAGACTCGAACTCGGGACCGTTTCCTTTCGCGGGCAAGTGCTCGCAGTTGGTAGAACACTCGCCCGCGAAAGGCAACGGTCCCAAGTTCGAGTCTCGGTCGGGCACACAGTTTTAATCTGCCAGGAAGTTTCATATCAGCGCACACTCCGCTGCAGAGTGAAAATCTCATTCTGGAATTTTTTTCTAGTTTCTACCCCTCATTAACCTGTGCAGTGACAGCTCATAATTCAGTTACGCCGATATGATCGACGATTTAGAGTGAAAAAGAATCATCACATCAAGGAATTCAGGGTAGTTACGATGTAACCCAAAACCACAACCGCTAAAGAGGCCAGAAGAATATATGAGCTGGACAAATCTAAAGTGCGGCGTAGGGTCGTTTCAGAATAAAAATGGAAGGAGGCTTTCCAACGAGAAAAGGCTTTGACAAATGTAAGTGTCTTAAATGTGTCTCGAGGAGAATTTTGTGTGGGTATTGGCTGTTGCCTTCGGTTTATGCAGAGAAATGGCCTTGCTCTCTATACTAGCACAGAGAAAGTCAGCATATTTGGAGGAGAAACTCGTTAACTTCCAGTGTTACGTCATCCTGTTGCGAATGTGTCACTCCTAAGTGACAATCCTAACGAAACGCCGAATTTTCTGACATGCTGAGCCATGCCACAGTAGAAATGAAAGAGGCACGAATTATCCGATTGATAGGAACTGTGAGTGAAAAAACGAGAATAATTTTGATATTAGCTGTTACAGCAGCTGATGGGACGAAGTTACCGCCTTATGTCATTCCGAAGAGAAAAGCTATACCCAAATAAAACTTTCTTAAGAAACCCAGTACTGGCTGCCAAGAGAAGGGCTCAATGACGGCTAGCTGTCAAACCGTTACGAATCGCGGACTGGGGTACTACTTGCGAAGAGAGCCATACTAGATTTGGGGCCTTTTAAGGGACATCTACTTGCTGAAACAAAAGATAAACAGGTTGAGAGAAAAATAAAGAATGGCTTCGAAACCCAAGGTTCTAGATGTGGCCATAAAAATGCAGCTCAAGGACAACTTCCAAAAAATGTATTCAGATTGGCTCCTGGGATAAGACCTTGCCTTTGTCTGGTATGACTGAAAAGCTGCCAGTCATCCTTCTGTGCAAGTGCATTCTTCCTTCATGTTCCTCCATATCATCAAAGTCCACCATCAAGAGGTTCAAGAAATGCTGTATATCGAATGCGTTGGAGAGCAACAATGATGACGTACTGTGGGAAGAAAATGGAGAAGAGAGTGGAGTGTATGTGGTGAAGTGAACACCAGTACCGATAGTGATGGGGATAAGTAAAACCAATTATGGTACTGGTTTGTTAGATGCAAATGTGTCGTATCATACGTTAGAAAATATTTTCACAGTATGTACTTCCATCTTGCATGACAGTGTGGCAATTATTGAACTATATGAAAGAAACGTAAATTAGTTACGAACTATGGTGTGCACACAACTTTATTCGACATGTAAATGTCACCACGGATATTTTGATTTAGGTTATGACATGTTCGATATGCCGGCCGCCGTGGCCGAGCTGTTCTAGGCGCTGCAGTCGGGAACGGCGCGACCGCTACACTCGCTGGTTCGAATCCTGCCTTGGGCATGGATGTGTGTGATGTCCTTAGGTTAGTTAATATTAAGTAGTTCTAAGTTCTAGGAGACTGATGACCTCAGAAGTTAAATCCCATAGTGCCCAGGGCCATTTGAACAATTTTAACCATATTTGATATGCCTGCAATCAGATCGATGATGTGGAACAGACGAACAGCGATATTCTACATGACTTGCACGTTGCATCCTGCCTACTCGTCGAATATGGGTTGTCTAGGAAACCTGCTTTCTCAGATCGCTAGACAACAATTCAAGCAAATCGTATTAATAAGTCTTATTACGAAAAGTAAATGACAGTATTTAACTTTCAGAATTACATAGATATGTCGCAAGCAAAGAAGTGTCTTCGGTACGACAATTCCAAGATTGAGCTGCATAGAATGTACAATCAAGTAACGAGCTTTGACACTTCTGTTCAGGTGGCTAGTCTTGATGCATCTCTTCGACTGGGCCGAGACCATTCGGGCACGGCGCTTATGTCCTCTTCGCATAGAGGCCACTGCTGTTGCGTTGTCGTCCTGGAGAGGGGTCGGTCAGTGTGCAATTGGCTGACATTTTGTCACAGCCATACCTGCTCTATCATTCCTGACAGGCGTGCCAGCGCTTTGCTTTACGCTGTTAACGCCGGTAAAGTGTCGGAACATCGACGTAGTTGATGACCTCTTTAATGACTGTTTTCAGCTCAGCAATGGTTTTGGGGTTACTGTTGTACACCTTGCCTAATATCGATGCCCATGACAAAGGCTTCTGGGTACCTTAGAGCGAGAGTGCGGTCCCCAAAGTGCTCTTCCAGGAAATCAAACAGCCTTCCAAAATCTTCACGTACAGTTTGGTAGTCACCATGCCATCAAGGAATATCACATTAATTATTCTGTAACTGGACATTACACACCAAACTGTCACCTGTTGACGGTGAAGAGACATGTCGATCGTCAAATACTGATTCTCTATTCCCCAGATGCCTACTGATGAACCCATCAAAATGGAAGTCGGCTTGTGCATGCATGTGCGCAAACTAATTCCCATCATTCCCCGCTGCAATCCGTCTACGTTCAACGTCCTAATTCTAACCGTTCAGAAGTTGCGACGATTTTATTTCATGCAGTTCAATAATTGTCACCCTGTAAGTAAAACAAAGTTTCCGGTAATTTTCCTTTCTCTCAGCGTGTGACTTCCTGCCGGGCAATTAATTTTTTATTTCTTTCTCGAAATTTAGGTATGCGTCTGAATGTATACTCAGTAGCGGGTTACTATCGGGCCTATATATATATATATATATATATATATATATATATATATATATATTTTGAATCGTCCCCTTAGCAAAATTATACATGACTGTGCTTAAACTGACACACAATATTTTTAGTGCAACGCAATCTGATTTTCAATAATCCCTACAAGAGAATGGCCCTGATTAACATTAACCTATACCTTTCACAAATCACTTACCTCACAAAAATCTTTGTTACTCAAACTACTGCAATACCGCGAGTGCCACTACTGTCAGCTAAATAAAAGATTCAAACTACGGAAGGCACTAACTACTGACAGGCATAGTTAGCAAATGAAAGATTTTAATAGAGGTTAAAGAATGTATTTACCTTAATAGTCATATATGTATATATATAGCAGTTCATGACATCCAGTCTTACAAATTTCAAAACTCCGCCATTTCTCTCCCCACATCCACCACTGCTGGCGGCTCACCTCCACCTGCGCAATGCTACGCGCTATTAACATCCAGCTGCCCAACACTACAGTGGCAGACAACAATGCAAACTAGCCACAGACTGCAAACAGCACAGCCAGTGATTTTCACACAAGGCGCTACGTGGCGTTACCATTAATAAAACCTAAACAGCCTACTTACATAGCCCCCATGCTCCCAAAAAAAAAAATTTACAAATTGTTTTGGGCACTGGCCAATACAGATTTGAAATAATTTTTCATAATTATAATTACAATAACAAAGAAATCAAATGCACACACTTATCGATACAATGTTGGTCAAAAGCTAAAATTTTCTCACAATCCATAAAGACAGTCCTGATCGTTCATCACAGTAAAATAGCAGTGTTTGTCTCGATTTATGAGCACTAAAAGTAAATGCACACGGAAGTAGTGGAATTGCATGCAGTCTTGAAGAAGTAGTGTTGTCCTTCCAATGGCAAGACAGTGCTGACTCTTGACATGCAGACAGGCAATGGGCCACAACAGAGCAAACCCACAGTAGAGTCAGTCGAAGTTTTGAAGAATACTGGTAGGTAAGTCATCACAGAGCAGACCCACTGTAGTCCTGGTAGAGATTACGGTATTGGTGGGCCACCAGAGGAGCAGACCCACTGCACTCCTTGTAGAAATAATGGTATTGATGGGCCATCAAAGATGCAGACCCACTGTAGTCCATGTAGAGACGGCCAGCAGCCATCTGTTGCGACTGTGCAGGTGCACAATCACCATCGAAGAGTCTTGCGGAGAATATAGCAAGTCCATAAACCGCCACTTGTGCGCTCACCAAGTTTTTGGAATTGTCCTTAGAACCAGCAATGCTGTTAACCACTCCCTTGCTGAATTATCAACACAGATGCAAGCACTAACAATCCCAACTTCTCACATACTGTGCACATATTACGACCAACAGAAACGTGTGCAATGAAATGATACTTAATTTGAAGAACTGGTGTCTATACAATTATAAATTTACAACATAAGAATACAGTTAAAAAGGTACTAAATACATCATTAAAGAACATAACAGTACAGATAACATTTCTATTAACACAGGCTTTACAAAAGAATATAAATAAACATATACATCAGTGTTAGAGGAATTACGACATAAGTAAATATATAAAATAATGAGAATAGTTTTCGAAACATTAATTTCACACATGAGTATTGAAACAGAACAGAATAAATAATGTCTAAACATCTTTACAAAATAAATAACATAATATCAGAAAAATTCTACAATGTAAATCTCATTGGCTAAACACATAACGACAGGAAAAAGACAAATACACTAAGGTACAGAAACACATACCGGAATAACTCAAAAGGAAAGGACAGGGTTCGTTTTCAGTGTAACATTTGGTACTGCAGTCCAACCCAAAACTTCATTCCATAGATCTTTTCTCTTATTCCAACATTGGTTTCCACCAAAAAAATCCTATCCAAGCGTGCTTTCTGTATTTATATGTTCACATATTTCTTACCTCATTATTTATTTTCCATTATCTTACCTCATCATTTATTTCCAAGATAATCCTACCTAAACCTGTTGACCCTAAACCCAACTTTTTTGTTTATATCCTCTTTCAAAATACCTTTGCCCAAACCATTTTCTGATAGCTTCTCAATGCATTTCTGCCAATTCATCACAACTCATTCTCTTATATGGTCTACCCCCTCTTAAGCTAACTTGAATCTACTGAGCTCAGATGCTAAACTAAGGGATGAGGCAATGCAGCAACACATAACATATTAACACAAACAGCAATGACAAAAAATGCAAATTGGCAAAGCAAGCAGCAGTAAATCAAAAGAATTGCAATATTACAACTAATATAAGGTACAGTGCAGCAAACAAGAAAAATAGATCAGTAGTAAAACTGGCTTAGCAGAGTAATAAAAATTAAAATTCAGTAGCACTATGCCTGGCAAACGGAACCAGAAAATGCAGTAACTTATATCTAATCATAACAAAGCTCAAGCAGAAAAATATTACAGTAAAAATGGCCATGTTTAATACCGATGTCACATCTTAACACTAGAGTGATGCATTACAATACCTTACTCTAGCAGACAAGTTACCAAATCGTAAAAAAAATTATTTATGCAGTTCCTGTGAAGGGAAACGTCTATTTGTGCTCTCTTTTCTAAGAAAGTACATCATATTCTGTACTGTGTCTGTAGACAGTAAATAGTGATATTAGTACATCTATTAAATTTTATTTTAACCAATGCTGCAGTGCAGCTACAAACTTGATATTAAACGAAATGAGTATATATATATATATATATATATATATATATATATATATATATATATATATATATGAAACGTCATTTACTAGGCAAATGGTGTCTCCAAACGCAAAAAATTCTTTCAACTAGAAAGACAATAGATGTAAAATGTTTCTCATCATTTCATTAAGCATTTTGGTAAATGTCATAAATTAAAAGCTCCACAGTATAAGCATATGTTTTCAAGTTTGAGCGTGTCGCATTTGCGATGCTTTCTATAGAGGAATGTCAATAGAGAGGATAATGGCCTCTTTTTTTTTCACCTGTGCCTCTGAAAGGCACACACTAATGGCTTTTTTCCAGGCGACTGTCACGCAGCTGGGTGCCCATGACGCATTAAGTGAAGGTGGTCTCTTAACATTCTTACCGAAATATTTACGACACCAGTTTGCACTACAGTGACAGTCTCATATAAAAATTTCACAGGTCGATAATATGCGTTTCAAATCTGTAGAAACATAATCATGTAAATATAACAGAATCCAAAAAATTTTTGCCAGCGTAGTGATACATTCACACATATACACACATTTCATAACTCTTTAAGTACGGTTCTTGGTTTCCATCATCCTTTTTCACAAGTCAGAGTCCCTAACGACTACTCCTTATTCCTTAGCTTATTACACATATATATATTCATCAACATGTCTTCAAATTTCATCATGATAAATACATAGCATAATCAGATTCCTCATATAGCACCATCTCATTGATCATTAACATAGCTCAACAGCATAATACACATTGTCATCGTAATAATATCATAAAAACGCAGTCAAATCTCAAAAACGTTGTAGCTGTCTGCAATAATTTCAAAACCTAAAAAAGATTTCTGCTCATTTCAATACTGTTATCTACCTCAAACGTACTTTAGAATCATGATCCCATATCATTCACAGCTCTCATAGCATCACAATGATTCCAAAAAAATATGAACAGTTCACAAAGTACAGACAAAATACAATTTCGTAAGTGTGAAGTTATCCAACAGTGTAGTTACGTAAACATCTGTCACTGATGTAGTAAAATAAATGTTTGTCTCTCTCAGTTAAATGATCAGATAGCTGTGTAATTTATGTGTTAGAGAAATATGGTACCGATGTGTAAAGTTGTATAAGCAAATACCATATTAGCTAGGGCTCCTTGTGCTTGCCAAACACATGGTACACAAAGTAAGCGTGTACCACCCTGAGGATTAATGTAATTATACCCTAAGGGTTGCAGATTACAGCAATGGAATGAAATGTATCAGGGAAAACCTTTGTATCATTGTAATTCGAAAATCTTTAAAAATAAATGTTTTAAGTACAAAATTAATCACTCAAATACGTCTCCTTTAGCGCTAAATGTGCGTCTTGCTCTAAGATAATTCTGTCGAAAGGTCGTAGTTATTGTCCTCTGAAATCGAAGTTCTGCAGAAGTCAATGTACTTACCTCATCATAAACAAAAGTGAAATGCTATGCGTATAGATATCGTAGTTATTACGTACATTACCGTGATCAAGAAAGTACTACACTGTAATGTTTTGTTGAGCTACAAAAAAAGCTATCTCATTGTAGCTATACCACAAATGTTACTACTAAAACATGTTTCACTTTCCAGAAGAATTCATAAAAACTGAGCAGATATAAAGCAGATACAGCGCAAAAGCAACAATGTAAAATGTCACACATTAGTAGCAGCGTGATATAATCGGGTAGCTGTCAAAGAAACCAAATACTAAGTCATCTTTAATGTCACAAAAACTACTTCAGATAAGGAATGTCTTTTCAAGTAAACCAAAATATTGCATTAAAATCTTATTAGCAGTACCAGTGTATGTTCTAAGTATGTGAGCCTTATTGTCGTTACGTAATCGTGCAACTAACAAGTAAGAACGCACAAATAACACTGTGTCGTCTGTTCACTATAACAATGCATTTGTAAATACTGTCTAAATATGTTCCATAGGTTCTAGACTGGATAGTTAACTGTAAAACATTGTTGCATGATAACAGTTTCTAAGTGTGACGTGAACAGCTTTATGGCAAAGACAAAGTCAAAAAGCAGATTATCTCTCAAGAAACGGTTTTACATGTGAAATGTGGTGCAATCATTTACCCTTTCTAGTTCGCAGAGTTTCAACTTCCAAGTAATTATCATATTGTATACGACGGTAAGGAATGCTAAAATTTTTCTCAAGGTTAGCGTCTATGTTATTTTTCGGTGAGCCAGCCGGCGCACGTGGCTGCCTGCGGTGCGAGTCATTGTCTGTCTCTTTGTTGGCGCGCGTCGTTATTGGGATTAGGGGACCTAACTTCTACAAATTCACCTTGTCGAGAGGCCCTGCCCTGTAGGAATCCCGCCAGTTATGATGCAATTCAGGTCTGTCGTTACGATTATATCGTCTGTCGTCATGTCGGTAGTTCTTGTAGTTTCTTTCTTGTCGGTTCAGTGGTGGAGAATCTATCCCTGAATCGTAACTGCGCGCTGAACTGTTGCGTCTGAAGTTCTTCTGTCTCCCTTAATAATTATAGTTCTGGTTGCCATATTGTCTGTTTCTATCATTGTTTCTGTCATATTCATTGCCACGGAAATGCGATCTTTCTCTGCAACTATTACTCTGCCAGTGGTTGTCATACGGGTGGTGTCTGTTTTGGTCACGATTCGTGTTGTGGGAATAGCCTTGTCGTGTCCAGTTATTATTTCTTTCATCGCGGAATCGTGACGGATGTGACCTGTAATTGCTGTGTTCTTGTTTTCGCGTTCGGCGATTGTCTGTGTCAATTTCCAATTCTTGTAAAAGTCCCTGAAAAGCTTCAATGTCGTCTTTGCAACGTCCTGCTAAAATAATATGTCGTAAATGTTCAGGCAATTTGTTTAAGCAAATGCGGATGCGTTCTGAGGGGCTGTATGGGTTTGACAGGTACTGATTCTTGTGCAACATGTCTCCAAAATCTTTCAGAAGACTGGAGAATTCAGATTGTTCAAAACGTTTCTTCATTATGATGCCATGTTTTACTCGGTCTTGTGTGGCTTGAGACGAATATGCTGAGAGGAAGGCATGGTAAAATTCTTCTTCACTGTGGCAATCGTGAATGACCGATCGCATTCTTACAGCTGGTTCATTCTCTCAGTAGCCACACATAAAATCGAATCTGTCTTCTAATGACCGCTTGGGAGGAAAACAATGACAGAATTGATGAAGCCACGCTTGTGGATGAATGTCGTTGCCAGAATTCTTAAATGTTTTGAATTGACGTGTAGTAATGACAGCTTATAGTCAAAACCATCAAGTTGGCGAGTCGCATGTCGGTCATTGTTACGTCGTTTCGGCGGTTCCATCTCAAAATTTGGTGCACCTTGCCAATATCTTTCATAATTTCTGAAATGCCCTGTGTTATTATTTTGTGACTCCCGTATTTCTGTGTCCCTCTTCCCGTATTGGAGCACGAGTGTTCTCTGAAATACGTAATTCTTGTATTACCTGTGTCAGCTGATCTTGCACTTCCCGGATTTCTCTTTGGTGTTGCGTATTAATTTGATTCTGATTTTGTTTGAATTTCCTAATTTGTTCGCACTCCTCTGTTTCATTAAAGACCACCGGTTTTGTGTCATTCAGATTATCATCTACCTTCGTAGATAAATTATTTAGCTGATCCGAAAGTTCAACTACTTTCTCTAATAATGAACTAATTTCCTCCATGTGTCTTTCTGAACCAATTTTCATAGTATCTACTGTGTCCTGTAAGTTTTCCTGAGTTTTTGCAAGTTGCGTAACCGAATCGGTAGATGCAACTGAGTCAATTTTAGCTTGTAAGGTCTCATGATTTTCATAAGCCATAGTTTGCAATTCTTTTATGGCTGCTCCGTGATTCTGTACTGCATTTTCATGCCGCGAAAAAATACATTGAAAATGCTCACAAATATGTGTTTTTACGTCATTGCAGACTTTTTGACATTTCGATTCGATTTTATGTAATTCAGTAGTTAAATCTTCACGTGTTTGTCTCTGATTTTGTTCCATTTGTTGCATTAATTGCAACAATAATGTATTAGTATCAGGAATCTGTTGCTCTATGCTTTATGGCAGTGAATTGTCATCGGCAACATTCACATTCTGACAAGCAGAAAATGTGTCTTGACTCATTTGAGATAACGGAGAGGACCCAAAACCTGAGTCTACAGTATTTGCAATATTGTGTTCTGTCATTTCTGATTTCTGAGGCGAGCTGTTGCTGACCGACCGATCGATAATGCTTCCCTGTTCACTACTTGTTTCACTGTCTACACCATTATTTGCCGCTTGCTCCATTTCCCTATGCACTATTACCAAATAACGACTTTGAATGTCTGTTAATTCATTACACAGTGTCGCTGATAAGCTACGCTCGTTGTAACTATTATTTCTCAGTTTACTTTGGAGCCTAGTTACGTTTTTCACCCGCCATTATTGTCACAATATTTCACACGATAACACAGAAAAGCACAATTTGAAAAGGACAATAAGAGAATGCATTAACATAGCACTGAAAATAATATCTGGTTAATTGCAAGCGCAGCTGCGAAATACTTGGTGCAAATCTACATGCATGCCACAACTGTTTTACTGTAAAACAATGAAAGACTGCAACTACAAAGGAGATTTTCTCTACAATTAAGTACTAGCAATAAACTAAAGCTACACTAATTACACAAACTACAAGAAAAAAATCAGAAGATTCCAGTGAGGTATCCTCGGCTAAGGGTCGACATATGAAACAACCCCTTACAAAATTATTGAATTACTGTGCTGGTAAAGCACCTACGTTATTTGATTTTCAAACAGCTGAGCAGAACTGAACATACTCAGACATTTCACTCTTTACTTATTCTAATCAACAATAAACTGACACACAATATTTTTTGCGCAACTCAATCTGGCTTTCAATAATCCCTACAAGAGAATGGCCCTGAGTAACATTAACTTATACCTTTCACGAATCACTTACCTCACAAAAAACTTCGTTATTCGAACTACTGCAATACAGCGAGCGCCACTACTGCCAGCTAAATAAAAGATTCGAACTACGGAAGGCACTAACTACTGATAGGCGTAGATAGCAAATTAAAGATTTTAGTAGAGAACAAACAATGTATTTACCTTAATAGTCATCAAAAGTCGTAATATATATAGCAGTTCATGACATCCAGTCTTACAAATTTCAAAACTCCATTTCTCTCCCCACATCTACCACTGCTGGCGGCTCACCTCCAACTGCGCAACGCTACGCGCTGTTAACATCCAGCTGCCCAACACTACAACGGCAGACAACAATGCAAACTAGCCACAGACTGCACACAGCACAGCCAGTGATTTTCATACAGAGCGCTACGTGGCGTTACCAATAAGAAAACCTAAACAGCCTACTTACAATAAAAAAATAGATAGTTGTGTTATTTCAAGTAAACAGCATGGAAAATTTGTAAAACCAATCATAAACATATTTTGTTAGTCATTTTCTTAGTTATATTGAGACTCATTGTAGCTATAGTATGTATTTCCCTCAGCAGATTCAGACAAGGTTTTTCCTCTACGAACGAGGCGTGTTTTTTAAGTAAGTACCGTTTTGAAATTAAAAACGACGTACGAAGATAGCCCAATAACTTTATTTTTACATGAAAGCCTGTACCTTAATCTACATTTCTACAGAATTTCCGTCAATGTTGAGGCACTTGTCATAACGGTGTACCCGTTTTTGAATACCCTCCTCATATATGTGTGCCGCCTGACTTGTTAACCACTGCATCACCACTGTTTTCACTTCGTCATCGTCTTTAAGACGCTGACCGCCCAGGTGTTTCTTCAAGTGCAGGAACAGATGGTAGTCACTGGGCGCAAGATCGGGGCTGTACGAAGGAATATCTAGAGTTTCCCATTGAGAAGATGTGATGAGAGCTTTGGTCTGATTCACCACTTGCGGACGGACATTGCCTTGTAGCAAAACGATGCCCTTGCTCAGCTCCCATGAACCGTGGTCTTGATTCTGGTGTGACGTAGGCTTTGATTCTGGTGTGACGTAGACCACCCATGTTTCATCGACCGTAACTATTTGGCTTAAGAAATAATCGCCGTCGTTGTGGTACTGCTCAAGGAAAGTCAATGCCCTGTCTAAACGTTTGGTTTTGTGCACATCCGTCAATATTTTCGGTACACAATTTCGTGCGCACAATTTTGCGGTAATTCAAGTGCTCGGACACAATGCCATACAAAACACTACGATAAACATTAGGAAAGTCATCCTGCAAGGAGGATATCGTAAAGCGTCTGTTTCCTCTCACCTTATTGTCCAGTTCTGCACCATACTTTCATTGACGACCAAAGGACGACCACTCCGTTGTTCATCATGCACATTCGTACGGCCATCTTTAAATGCTGTCACGCACTTTCTTACCATTCCATCAAAAAATTGGTTCAAATGGCTCTGAGCACTATGGGACTTAACATCTATGGTCATCAGTCCCCTAGAACTTAGAACTACTTAAACCTAACTAACCTAAGGACATCACACAACACCCAGCCATCACGAGGCAGAGAAAATCCCTGACCCCGCCGGGAATCGAACCCGGGAACCCGGGCGTGGGAAGCGAGATAGCTACCGCACGACCACTATGTGCGGGCACCATTCCATTACTCATAATGTTTTCTCCGTAAACTGCACATATCTCACGATAAATATCGATCGCTTTCAGACGTTTAGCACTAAGAAATCTTATAACAGCTCGTACTTCACAGTCGGCGGGACTCACGATCATCGGAGGCATCTTAAGCACTCAGTGCAGAACGTAAACAAGGAAAAATTAGACTGTAATGGCGTCAGCGCGTAGATTAAGGTACAGGCTTTCATGTAAAAATAAAATTATTGATATATCTTATCATGTCTTTTTTAATTTCAAAACGGTACTTACTTAAAAAAAAACACGCCTCGTATTTAATCCACAGAATGTCACTGTAGAGAAGCAGCCATTGCCAGTCTGCAGAATCGGGCGTGGAGCACCGTACGTTGCGGCGTTGCGGTCTACAGTTTCAGGAGCTCCATATGCTGTTGCAGAGATAAAGGTAATAAGCAAAATATTCGTACCATAAAAGCCGCTACAGGGGCACGGATTTTGCGTTCTTCGGTCTGCGGCTTAGAGTCCCGTGATAATACCAGACCCTACAGAGGAAGTTGCTCTTAATTAAAAACTGGAATAACGAGGGGAAAACTGAGGCGGCCGATTTTAACAAGCGCGGCTTTGAAATTAATAAAATTACGCAGCAGGACTTGAGCTCAGCTGTTCTTCAGTAGCCGAGGATGATAAATGGAGTGCCTCGCGGAGAAAATGTATGGTGCTTGAGGGCGATTTAACGGAAATTCTGAACTGTCAACAGCTTTGAGTCAAATCTGTTCGTGACATGGAACCAGACGTTAAGATTTACCGTTTGTGGGTTCTGAAAGTGTTAAAAAGTGTTACCGCTCCGCCCTGCAATATAATGGAGCTGGAACTCAGTTACTGCCTTGTTATTAATGATTAATTTGATTTATACAGATTTGACGGAGTTTGGAATCTGCTGTATAGAACTTTGGGAAACATGAATCACGCGAGCTGAAAGACATACAGTTGGTTCGCAACGTCCTAAAAGAATTCTCAAGGGGATGCAGGATGTAGAGGAAGAAAACCTCACTCACAGAATCCTACAGTAGGGAGTCATGAACGATGGCGGTCAAGTTTCGGCTCGTTCTGCGTGTCTATATCACGCATTCGTAGACAGCCAATGAGCGTTTAATATTATTCTGAGTGCTCTGCTGCAAATGTCGTAGCCAGAGCGAGCATTAAATGTGTCGTAGCGAGTTGATTAGTGAATTTTTAATCAATTTGTTGCGAGTTATCATTGATGATAATGGCAGTAAGCACCAACACGCACTGACTGCTTTCGGTCATGAATAGGACTGTAGGCCATTTCTAGCCGAAGGATAAGTTTTAGGAAGGTATTACACTATCATATTTCTTTGTCAAACGTAATACGTCAAATATTTGTTAAAGAAACCTGACAGCGTAATATGGAAATATATCAAATGTCACCTTTCGTCAAGGAAACGTGATCAAATCTAGAGCCTCGCTGCAGATTTGATCATAAGTCGTTCGTCTTCTGTTCACAGCAATGTGAAATGCCACCGCTTGGAGCCAGCATCGCTCCACTTATTTCACGTCTCAATTGTGTGTTTATAAAGATGGCTTCAAAGTTTAGTATCTGTGTTCCTTCGACTGTTTTTAATAATCTTGCTTCGACTGGGTTGGCGGCTGAGCAAGGGGAACAATACATCCTATTAATCGTGTGCTGATAGGTAGGTGGAACACGTTGCAAGTGACTTCATATCCACAATCACAGCTACAGCCATCCACCTCTCCATCTGAAAACTTCCAGGCAGCTTTTCAGTAAGACAGAATGGAGGAGGTGGTCACAGTCCACTATAAATTTTTTTTCTTAGCTTTCCATTCTACTTTGTCTGTTTTTGAATTCTGGGTGCCGCAAGTTAAAAAGTGCTACATCTGTTTCGCACTTTTTATTAATTTTGTAGTTGTTGGAACACTAATTATTTTAATTAAATTATTCAAAAATAAAAATCCCTTTATACTTTTCTTGAATTATTTGGGTAAAGTGCATTGTGTTATTCCAGGCTGTATTGTAAACTGGAGCAGCTCTCTCCTGAATTAACAAATAGCAGTGTTTCAGTGAACCTGTCTTCTGCTCACATAACATTTCTCAACTGAGTGTTCTGTTTTGCAATATGAGAAGCCACTTCGCTGAGCAAATACTGAAATGCACTCTCATCCGCCCAGAAGAAATTTATATACGACTCGATGTCCTCCACTTGCAGCTCTCGTAAGAAATATCGCTGAACGCTTTTACTGTCTCGACGTTATACCCATGGCTTCATCCAAGTATGTTTCCACTTTTTCCACCTCTTCTCTTTCAAATGCAAACACAATGAAATTGTGGTACAAGCAATAAGAAGCTGTTGATTTTGTCTGTCATCTTCAACTTTGACGAAAAAACTGATGGCAGTTCAATACCCTTTTTAATCCCACTTCAAAGATCTTTATCAAAGAAATTTGAGAATATATGATTATATTTCTTAGTCAAAGCCGTGTTTTTGTCAAGTATTGCTGGAACTTTATGTTTGCTTAGTGGTTTCTCATGGTTCGACAATCACTTATAAACGGCTACGATTTATATGGGTTTTGTATTGTTAAATCTCCCACGTTCGCAGTGGCCAGCCAAGAAACATTCGATGGCCGAAGACGGTCGATTTCTACCGATCCACAACTATACTCGAGTGACGTAAGGAGTTCCCTAACTGATAGCAGCGCTGTTGCCAGCTTTCAACGGCTACAGGTGGAAGACAGCAGCTGTACGTGGAGTGGCCACCACACTGTGGCGTTGCATTACGTTATTAGTTGAGGTAGACGCATGAACCTGTCGCGTCCAGCCCACTGCAATTGTCTGGGATGTTATTATGCAGACTCGACTATGTCAGGCACTGGTTAAGGACGCTGGCACCCTGCTATCAGTCTGCTGACCGTGTCATGTAAAAACATCTACTGAGGGCAGTATAAAGTTTCGAAAGCTCACCATAATCCATTTCACCAAAAAAATATACGTTCATTGTGGATCGTAAAACACTCTAAATTACACTGAGGTGCACTTTAGTTCATTATATGACACAATAAACGAGTCTGCCCACATCTCTGAAGAACTGTTTGCCAAAGTGTATTAGTGCGTGGCTGCTTTTCGACTTAACACGTTTGTAGCATTATGAGCAGGGCCCTCCAACCATCTCGCGATTTTAACAACCTGACGCGCCAGTTGGACAGGATTTTTTCGCGATATCCCTCAGGAGGACATACTACAACCCTATCAATAAATTCCAAGCCGAATAATTGCTTTCACATGGGCCAGGAATGGACCAACACGTTAATGACTTTCTCAATCTGCGAAGCCGTTCCTCTTGAATAAGTCGCCCAATTTTTCTGGCCTGGCAATCATTTGTTTTTTATGTAAATGTACATCATCACACCGATTTCTATACCGTTCGTATAATTCATTCGTTGTGTGTTTCTCTTTTTTTTCTTAGTGGAATTCTACTCTCGGTGGTTGACTATACTTACTCTCTGATCTATAGTACAGGAAATGATAGAGTTAGAGTAAAAAGGATCAGAATTTAACTGTGCGCCACCACATTTTAAACACTGTGTATATGAACAGATGTAGTCTGTGGGCGTTCCCACATCGCCACCATAACTACGACATCTTAGCATGGGAGGAGAAATAGCCGGATAGGTATACCAGACCGCACGGCACCACGTAGTAGCGAGTAGAACTGTAGAACACATCGTACCGAGAGAGACTCATAAATGTCTTGCACTATGCGGAACCTAATTGCATGTGTTCCGTTCCTGGTTCCAACATTCTTCCTAGTTTGTGGTTATAAGTCACGGGGAAGCGCTCACCGACTTCACTCGTAGTCATAAATCTGTTGGTTTTTGCAGTTAATTAATAAATATTGGGAAAAAAAGATCCAGCGTTGTGAGCTTCTTCATACACTGCGTCACATGTTAACGATGTCCGCCCCCGGTAGCTGAGTGGTCAGCGCGACAGACTGTCAATCCAAAGGGCCCGGGTTCGATTCCCGGCTGGGTCGGAGATTTTCTCCGCTCAGGGACTGGGTGTTGTGTTGTCCTACTCATCATCATTTCATCCCCATCGACGCGCAAGTCGCCGAAGTGGCGTCAAATCGAAAGACTTGCACCAGGCGAACGGTCTACCCGACGGGAGGCCCCCGTCACACGACATTATTAACGATTTCCACAACTACGTTGTATTTTTAAAGCGTGTAACGGATTTCATTCAAACATTCATTCCAGGTGAAGTATTTGCTTTCTTTTACTAATTAAATAATCATCTCCGCGCTGTAAAATAAATATTTTGCTCTCAATTCAATATGTCTCGTTTACTCAGACAGCAGACTGACTGCACCTGATGAGCCCACAAGTTTCGAAATGCTTGTTGTAAACATAGAGAGTAAATAGTTATTTTCTGCCAAGAGACGGCACGGACTATTGTTCACGTACTATACAACGTCCTTTCATTCGGGGTGTGCATATCGGAATACGAATTAAATGTCCAACTGAGGCAGTTTTATTTCGTCTACGTTTATTGTAGCTATGTGGTTGTCAAACCTCACGTTTCACTAACACATGTCTACAGAACAGCACTATTTTTTCAATGTTCTGTGGCCACTGATACTGATTTTAAGAATAACTTACCTAATATTATCAGGTATACGAAGGGTAGTAACGTGAAGATTTAAATAACCAATGAAAAAATACACTTACGTACGTTCTTTTTCATTTTTTGAGAACTTTTCTAGTGAAGAAACAACGATCTGCAAAAGAACTTTATGAAGGAAAATGGATTGAAACATTTATCTCGGTGGTAGCCGACACCGGTCAGTGTTTGACCGTCGTCAGACGCACATAACATGATGGTAGGCGGTGACGGTGAATGGAGCGAATGCTGCAGATCCACGATTATTAATACCCCGGCTACCAACATGGTATGTGGGTCTGGGGATGGTAAAAAAACTTACCGATACCGATTACCACCGAAATAAATGTTTTTGCAGTCGATACTATTTTAATCGATTTTAAAGTTCCTTTGTTTGTTTATATACAGGCAAGTGTTTGCAGTTAAGGTTCAAATTGAATTTCTCTCCCTATATTACCGTGTCTCGCCGCTAGACGTGAGCAAAACAAAATGCTGTTGCCCATTGATAATGTGTAACAAGCTGCGCCACCACGTTTTGTGCTCCGCTAGTGGCGTGCAACGGTATTGGGTCGCGTGGATTTGATTGTACCAGGACTGCAGACATGTAGCTGAATGCAAACAAAAATTATTTTCCCAACTTTATTCTTTCGAGGTAATAACTTAAATTTTCTGACTACCTTTTGTAACAAGAAACAGGAATATTTCTCAGAGATCTTAGTTTGTGTCAACACCTTTTTATTAATTTCGACCTGTAGTTGCTGTAGTTGTCGACTGCAGTTGAGGTGGTGTTACAATTTAATTTAACAGTCTGTTAACAGATTATTTATTATATGGAATATAGCTTACTGACTGTCAAATTACTCAGATTCATACACCCCCTATAACAATAATCGTGGTTTTAACTTCACTTCGGAAGTATCTACAGAAAATCTGCTTTTAGAAATAATTAGCAGTCTTCTTGTGAAATAATAAACAGCCAGTCAGTCGTAAAGTGGAAGGTTTATTAAAACACATTTACCATGGTTTCAACGTTTATGAGAATTTCTTCTTCATAAGGAAATGTTGACAACCAGGTTACATATTGTGGCAGAGATACGTTAATCGTTCACTAGCTGTACACTGGCGAGGAAACGCCAGATGACAACAATCATCTTGTGCATTTTTTAATTGTTATGGAGGTAAAATTTTATATTTTGCTTGCCTTTCGGCTTCATTTTTACGTGTTTCAGCCACAACAAACAACGCAGTTGCCAAAATTTTCTTATGAAGAAGATATATTATAAACGTTGAAACCTTGGTTAAGTGGTTTTAATAAACCTTCCATTTTTCAACTAAATGGATGTTTATTATTCCTACCGGAAAATTTCATCCTATAGTATAAAAAGCTTAAATCAGGAAGGCTGCACCAGGAAAAGAACCTGATTATTCTTCGTTAAGAGTCCATTGTCTAATGCACTCCACAGTTGTCTAATGCACACCACATTTGTCTAATGCACACCATGGTTGTCAAACGCTGCCATAAAGTCTGATGAGTCTTCTAACCTCAATCTGAGTTATCTACACTCATGCTCATAAATTAAGGATAATTGCAGAATGTGGTGCCACACAAAGTGGAACTACACAAAATTGGCGCTAATAGCACTGGCACATAAGGAACTCGCACAACACAGATCTTAAGTCCACGGTATTGGTGATGAGTTGAGAAGCCGTCCCGAAACACATGTGCTACAAAACGCCTGTGTTTCCGGCTCATGTACCCCGACATCAGGATGGGATACACTCACCATGCTCACATACACAGGCCGCACAACGGGTTGTCATACTCTGCATCAGGTGGTCGAGCAGCTTCTGGGGTATAGCCTCCCATTCTTGCACCAGTGGCTGCCAAAGTTCCTGAAGTGTCGTAGGGGATTGAAGACGTGCAGCGATACGTCGACCGCGAGCATCCCAGACGTGCTCGGTGGGGTTTAGGTCTGGATAACAGGTAGGCCACTCCATTCGCCTGATATTTCTGTTTCAAGGTAGTCCTCCGCGATGGCAGCTCAGTGGGGCCGTGCGTTATCATCGATCAGGAAGAAGGAGGGACCCACTGAACCCCTGAAAAGGCGACCAGACTGGTGCAAAATTACGTCCCTAGGGATGTACGTGCACCAACCATAATCCCACCCAACACCATCAAACCACGACCTCCATATAGATCCCTTTCAAGTACATTATGGGGTTGCTATCTGGTTTCTGGTTCACGCCAGATGAAAACACGGCGAGAATCACTGTTCAGACTATACCTGGACTCGTCCGTGAATATAAACTGGGACTACTGTTCCAATGACCACCTACTGTGTTCTTGACACCACGCTTTACGGGCTCTCCTGTTATCAGGGGTCAGTGGAAGGCACATTGCAGGTATTCGGACGAATAAACCATGTCTGCTCAGTCGTCTGTAGACTGTGTGTCTGGAGACCACTGTTCCAGTGGCTGCGGTAACGTGACAAGCAAGACTACCTGCAGTACTCCGTGGGCGTCTGCGGACACTGATAGTGAGATATCGGTCTTCGTGTTGTGTTGTACACTGTGGACATCCCAGTGCTGTAGCGCCTGGACACGTTTCCTGTCTGCTGGAATCGTTGCCATAATCTTGACATCACACTTTGTGGCACACGGAGGGCCCGTGCTACTACCTGCTGAGTTTGACCAGCCTCCAGTCGCCCTAGTATTCTACCCCTCACAACGTCATCAGTATGTGTTCTTTAAGCTTTCTTCAACACAGTCACCATTAGCACGTCTGAAAATGTTTACACAGTTGCTCCACCGTACTCTGACATGCACCAACACACCTCTGCGTATGTGGACTGCTGCCAGCGCCGCAGTGCGACGACCGCAGGTCAAATGCACCCCATGGTCATACCCCGAGGTGATTTAACCCGGGAACCGCTCACCAGAGCATTGTTTCACCATGTATCAACATTATCCTTCATTAATGAGCATGAGTGTGTATTTGCAAATCTATTATTGTCTAAAACAAGATTAATGTAATCCACTTGCGTCACCGCGATTTAGGGGATAGTAGAAACAACGGAAGGCGATTTGTTGTACCGGTAACATGTGTAACATGTACAAAGGTGTTACTGGAATGATATCAGTTCAGCGGCAAGGAAAATTATTTAGCCCTGAGTATTGCACCCAACTATAAATCATTGAATATCATGCGTAGTATGGTTCTGACACGGTTTTCAAAGAAATGCACACAATACGAGCAAAGGCTACTGACGTATATAAAAACGTTTACACTTTTATGCTCTGGTATATGAATGAAATAATTAGTGGAAGATGGGTTGTTATTACGGGATGGCGAGTAGTATGGGTGTGCCACGTGATGTTTCTCGGGTTTGCCGCAAAACAGCGGACGTATGTAGTGCTTGTAATTAAGCGCAGACATCACACTGCCGTTTGCTAGAACATGTGTCCTGGAGCTGCTCAGTTTGTATCACATGGCAACTTTGTTTTTAAGTGTTCTAGCTGGTGAACGGTACAATTCTCACCATCGTTTTATGCAGTGGTGTGCAAAACTTAAGGACGAGTGTAACTTTAACATGACATGTTATTGCCAAGTAACATACAGTATCTCGATGAAACTAGGGCCATACAGTACAGTTGTAGAATAGTAGGGAAGATAAATGAACGGAATTACACTTTTATTCAAAGACGATAAATACACTGACTTATCCGCGATTTATAATGGTCCCCAGGATATTACAATTAGGGCTGTTGATACTTTTAAAAGTATCTGTAATCGGATATATCGATATTTAAAAACTATAGTTTTCGCCCCTCGATATATCGAAAACAACTGTCGCTATAACTACAGAAAAAATATCGGCGTTCCGGCCAAAAAATGTCAGATGCACATTGTAAATATACCTCCAGTTCTGGAGCTGTATACTTAAGAATTCATTTATTATTAAATATTCTGTACATCAGCAAGCTACCAGCCTGATTATCACCCTTAGAGCAAGAATCGAAATGAAAACAGTGAACGTTCACGCTTGGCCATGATCATATTGCTGACAATGGTAACTGCAGGTAAGAGGCACAATAAAAGGTGTTCTATAGGTCCCGTCATTCGGTTTCATCACATATCAGACTTGTCTGGAATACTTCACGTCGCCTTATCTGCTTTTTTATCATCATCATCATCATCATTTAAGACTGGTAATGCCTTTCAGCGTTCAGTCTGGAGCATAGCACCCTTATAAAATTCCTCCATGATCGCCTATTCACTGCTAACATTCGTGCCTCTTCTGATGTTGAACCTATTACTTCAAAATCATTCTTAACCGAATCCAGGTACCTTCTCCTTGGTCTGCCCCGACTCCTCCTACCCTCTACTGCTGAACCGATGAGTCTCTTGAGTAACCTTGCTTCTCCCATGTGTATATAACATGACCCCCCATCTAAGCCTGTTCACCCTGACTGCTACGTGTATAGAGTTCTTTCCCAGTTTTTTTATCATTTTTTACAAATACCAGCGACCTAGCACCTGTGGTGTCCGTACCGCATGGTGAAGTTAAACGTTGCAGTACATGTTAATAGCACTGAGCGCCTATTACGTCAGCATTCACCCCTCCCCCTCCCTCCTCACGTTCCGCCCACCGCAAAGACCAATCTTCTCATTTATATTTTTGTTCATCAGTTCCAGCAACTGTTTTTGAAGAATGTCGAAGTGAACCAATAACGGACTAGTTGCGTTAAAATAGTTTTAATCGTAAATGATCTACTTTGTCTTCACTTCGAATATCTTGTTATTCTATTAACACAGCCCCATTGGAAACGTTCATCTTTGTGCCATCTGTTCTTGCTTCACACAGTCAAAGAGAAAGACTGGACGTAACGAACGCCCAGAAAGTAGCAAGACTCCTTCACACACAGAATATATAAGGTGACAGTCGTTAATCTGTATGAAATGAAATCGTCATATCTTCTGAACGGTTCGGCGTTAGGACGCTGAAACTGAACGGCTGGTCGCAGTGGCATTATGGGAATGAGTATGCGGATACACACAAGCCTTGTTGTTGTCGGTCGCTTTCATTTGGATGGATTCGTCAATAACCAAAATTGGCGCATTTGGGGGAATGAGAATCCGTGTCTCGCGAGCTATAAGTCTCTTCACCCTCAACGAGTGACTGTGTTGGTGTGCAATGTCCAGTCACGGAATAATCTGTGCGATATTCCTTGATGGCACGGTGACTACCGAACGGTACGTGAAGATTTTGGAAGATCATCCCCATTATCCAAAGGTACCCTAATTTCGACAAGATGTGGTTAATACAAGACAGAGCTCGACCCCATCGAAGCAGGATAGTGTTTGAAGTCCTAGAGAAGCACTTTGGGGGCTGCATTCTGGCTCTGGAGTACCCAGAGGCCACTGACACGCTCCTTGATTGGCCCCATGTTCTCCGGATCTGAACACATGCGACTCCTTTTTGAGGGCTATATTATCCCTCGCAATACCGAGCCATTTTCAGTAACGTGTATTACCAAAGGGGTGGGGGGGGGGGGGGGAAGGGAGATAATTTGTGCCCACCATAAAAAAATTATCGTCAGAAAAATTAGTAGTAAAAGTTGTTATAACACTATTTTAGTACACTTTACTATAATTAAAAAATATTGCAAAATCTTGAGGTAGTATACAAATAGCTTGGGTACATAACATAGTTTTGTGAGAAGAATATTCACCACGTTATTCGGAATCTAGTTCACACTTGGAGCATACAACAGTTTTTTTGGCTGTGTTTACCATATGTGTATCTCTTACCATTGTTGCATATTATTGTTGCATTGTTCACTTTGTTGTATTATTCTGCTCTTGAACGGCTTTCACTAATACTTAATTAACATCTACCTTTACCGCCATGAGCTTCCTTTGCACCGAAGGTCTGCTTGATTTTCCGTCTGGCAATACTCCCCGTACTTGAAATTACAGCCTTTCGCAGGACTGCAATATTTGTAGCCGTTTCGTCAATCCCAGTTCCTTAAGAAAAAGTCGTCGCTCATTAGGTTCTTTCTTATTCCAGTCCACGAAGTTCAACAAAAGTATTCTATAACTGTTTACCGTTGCTATGTATAGAGTATATAAATCAGACAGAAGCCACCTTCTTGTAGACCTCTTTGTTGAACTCACCATTTGATCTATCGTGTCAACACCACCTTTGGTCTCTTTATAAGTTGTAACTGATTTCTTCTTAGTGTCAGTAAGTGAACCAATTGCAGCGTCATAATGTTGATATAATAGAAACAGCAAATTTCCTTTGTGTTTTTCACGGGAGATATAACTAACAATTGTGACTGGAATATTTCCAGTACTAGTATCACTGACAGCAAATTTACTAGAATATTATTCTTGTCTTGAGATATCTTTCACTCCTTGGGGTACATGTTTCCTATTAGCTTGTAGTGTTCCCACGACAGGTAGCTTGTGATTCCTCCACAGATCTTCGGCCAAATCAATTGAAGTGTAATATCTGTCTGTAGTGACGTTTCGCCCTCAGTTGCATGTAGGAACCAGCACGCGTTTCACCACAGCAGCAGCGTAGCTTGATTGGTGTACCATCATTTCTTTTCCCAGTATAAAGCTCTATGCTGATAACATATCTGATTTTATCGTCTGTGAGCATGCGTATAAACATACCGTATTTAACGGGTTTTTCCTTCATGAAGATCTTGTAGGGACACTTGCCACTCAACATTTCATCAACATGTGTGCATCAGAACAGAATAACATTATGGCAGTAATTCATTCATTTTATCAAAAACATCTCGTATTGCAGCAAACCTATTACGTTTCCTGCGATCGCTTCACGACTCTGTCATAAAATCTCACTATTTTAAAAAACTGCTGGAATGTGGTAGCAGTGTAAACAAACCTGCCTGAGGTGTAGGACCGTAAATCTGTAACAGGTGACTAACTGTCGTTTTCCTTTAGCATAATGATAAATAGCCCTGTATATGCCATGAATTCAAGTCTGTCTAAGGTATTTTCTGTCTCAATGTCTCTTCATTGGTATGTTTTATTATGATGTTCCAATTTCTGGAGACAAAAAACTTCTCAAATGGTTCTCTTATTGTTCCTACTTTACCCTCGTCTTTTATGCCTTTCTGTCACTATGTTTTGTGCTACTCGTCTTTTAATGTGAGGAGGTTTGGAGCTAAAAAATTTTCTAGTGCTTTGCAATATACTTGTTACTAACCTCACAAGCTGCGTCATCAGTTTCAGGTGCCCAGAGTTCATCTTCAGCATCTGTAGGTACTCTATCATTGTCCACATTCTCGCACACAACACATTCCTCTTCAGGTTCACTCACTACATCCCGTCAGTTTCATCAAATTCAATCTCAGATTCTTCAAAAATCTATGATATTGCTCTGCCGGTAAGTAACTGTGGATAAATTTTCAATCACAGTAGTATCTAACACTGGACCACGTGCCACTGAACAGGAAACAATGAACAATCAATGGCTAATGAATCATTGTTGAGGCCATTGTTGTTGTCAACCGAGAGAAATAGAATGTCCATGTGTTCTTAAGGTCATGTAATGTTATGATATGTGGAGCAAGCCGCAAGACGACTGTTGTGGGAAGTCGCATCTACTACCAACTACGGGGTGGGGGGGGGGGGGGCACTTAGTGACCACCTCACTTTTGAACTTAAATTTTCTAATTAAGTTTAAACGAAAAATGTAAAACAATCATAGAACCTGGAAGAAGACTTCATTAATGACAATAGTTTTTTTTATTTTAAAAAATAAAGTGGCTGCATATACTTCAATATTTTCAAAAGGTGGACATAAAGTACCCCCTCCCCCACATGAGTATTGCGAGGGTTAAAGAAAGGACGTACAGCAATTACCCCAAAACCATTGCTGAGCCGAAAACAGCCATTCAGAAGGCATCGACTGCACCGATGTTCTGACATTTCAGCCGGTCATCCAGAATTTCGCGATTCGTCTGCGCCACATCATGGCCAATGATGGCAGACATATCGAACATTCCATAAAATAATCCGAATATCAGTAGTAACGTTTAAATGTTGCATAAATTCTGTGCACATCGTAGTTTGTAACTAATTTAGGTTTTTTTTATATACTTCGACAATTGTCACCCTGCTAAATTATGTTCTACTACAATTTCAAAAGAACAAATATTCATCGAATACTGCGAAAGAGGTATTATATAAAATAGAAATATCGACACACCATATTGACATTTCGGTATCGATATCAAGGTGAAAAATATCGTGAATGTGTATATCGATATTTTCTTAACACAATGTATTGCTATGTCAATGTTTCGATATTTCGCCATCAGCCTAATTACAATAGGTGGGCCATTGTTATATCGTAAAATTGTCCGTTATCGTAGTAATTGTATTCCGCTCGCTGTAGCCGATTCCAGTTTCAGTTACGTTTTAGCTTGCATTGTTAGTTACCGGAAGGGCTGCTGCCGATCGTTTTAATGTTCCTAGAACTACAGTACAAATGAGATAAAAATCGTCGTAGGGAATGAGCAGGCATCTGTGACACCTCCGACAGGATTTTTCAAGATAATGATGATGACGATGATGACAATGATGTTTCGTTTGTGGGGCGCTGAACTGCGGGGTCATCAGGGCGCGGGATTTTTCAAAACCAGCATTTGAAGAAAAATACGAAGAAATAATTGTACGCCACATGAGATATTTATATTCCAAGTTCATGGCACTAGCTAAGATCAAGTTTCAAAAGCTGACTTACGGTTTGGCAGATAATTTAAAACTTCCTCACAGATCTTATGAAGAAGCAAACAGAACAGCCTTACAGTAAACCTCAGTGCTCAGGTTTAATGCATTTTCTCAGGTCCAAATGACCACAAGCTGATAGGTTTTCCAAACAACCTTCTTTTGGTATTCTTTAGTTTTGATAAATAAACAGCGTAATGTGTTTGCGAATCGCAAGAACCCCTTTTTTTGATTTAAGGAGCTGGTATTTCGTTGAATGTCCCATAAAAATTGACACTTTTCTAAACATCTAGAATTGTAAGTTTTAGAAACATTTTTCTCGCTTTGTGCAAGTTTGGACAGAAATATTTCTTTACCATTTACACCAAAACAAATGTTGAAGTAAAGGTGTTATCCAGTTATAATCATCTCAAACAACCCAAGTTCTATACCAGTTTTTGCTCAAGTGGTCCATACTAGCTGCCGTTACCATGATTATGACTTGAATCAATATTGGTTTGAAATGCAGCCATCAAATATGCAAGACTGTTTCATTTCTTCCGTCATTGATTCCACAATTTGGAGAACGGTAACGACAGGGATTGCTTTTAACAGTTTATGCCACAGAGACTGGTAGTATGGTACCCTATGTACGCTAAATATTCTTTTCTCTGACGTGGTGAAGAACTCAACCGTTCTGAAGGTTTTTGGTGTTGTGAGAAGATACTGCACAATGGATCTGAGAGTGGGAAGACAGGAAACGTTGCCGACAGCAGCACTTTGCGGGGAAACCAGAGGATCCAGCGAATTCGTGGATCTTCTGCTGCCTTGGCGCTCCAGGAGTCCCCTAGGCACTGCCAATGGTTTACAACCTCTCGCTACGTATGGGACGCCGGGGAAGGAGCTGCTTCGAGGAGGAGAACGGGGCTGTTCCCGCACGTTTTCACAAAGCATATCTGGAGAATCTGGAGATACCCATCGGTCACTTTCGAAAACTCGAGGCTCACGAAATAACGATCTAGGCTCGTGCTGTATTTTCCTAATTTCGGAAGCCCTCAGATACGAGGCTGGTGCTACTGTCGCGAAGGCTTGCGTTTGGAGTGCTTGAATGTGACGTCACGAGCACAGAGTGAGAGCTCAATTTTTGTTTGTTGTTGTTGTAGTAGTAGCAGTAGTAGTAGGAGAGCGCTAGTAGGGGAGCGCTGTATGACTTGATTGGCATCTGGAGACGATATATATTGTTTTGTAGTGAGAGTCTCTTTTAGAGCGAAACCACGCTATTCAAAAATGGGTCTGAACACTATGGGACTTAACTTCTGAGGTCATTAGTCCCCTAGGACTTAGAACTACTTAAACCTGACTAGCCTAAGGACATCACACACATCCATGCCCGAGGCAGGATTCGAACCTGCGACCGTAGCGGTCGCGCGGTTCCGAATTGTAGCGCCTAGGACCGCTCACCACGCTATTGAGCCGCAGTACTTTTGTAGTTTCCTGCTGGCAAAAAAGCACTGGTCAACGGGATGTAGGACGCTGGCAGAATAAACAGAGATTTGAACCACTGAGAAGCTAAGTGATCTAAGTAAAGATAAATTGTTTTTGAGTTATAGCACTCAGTTTACTCACAATGCCCGGAAATTTGCTGTATAGAAGTGGTGTAACGATAACTCTCACCGGAGCCACTTAAGAGCGCTTTGCATTCTTCATTTCACGCCAGAGTGAAGCGCGTTCGCGAAAATAGTGGTGTAAGTAAGTGGCAAGGCGATGTGGTCGTTGAATTGTTGTTTTGCATGTTTTGTATACGCTCTAAAATCAACACAGCATCCCCAAAAGTAAGGTCTCCTTTTTTTTACGAGCACATAGACCTGTTTAATTCTACAATGGTTTACATTAGTTTACAGCTTTAACATTAAGCTGTTTTTAGACATAATCAGAATTTCTGTCAATCTACATCTACATCTACATCCGTACTCCGCAAGCCACCTGACGGTGTGTGGCGGAGGGTACCCTGAGTACCTCTATCGGTTCTCCCTTCTATTCCAGTCTCGTATTGTACGTGGAAAGAAGGACTGTCGGTATGCTTCTGTGTGGGCTCTAATCTCTCTGATTTTATCCTCATGGTCTCTTCGCGAGATATACGTAGGAGGGAGCAATATACTGCTTGACTCTTCGGTGAAGGTATGTTCTCGAAACTTCAACAAAAGCCCGTAACGAGCTACTGAGCGTCTCTCCTGCAGAGTCTTCCACTGGAGTTTATCTATCATCTCCGTAACGCTTTCGCAATTACTAAATGATCCTGTAACGAAGCGCGCTGCTCTCCGTTGGATCTTCTCTATCTCTTCTATCAACCCTACCTGGTGCGGATCCCACACTGCTGAGCAGTATTCAAGCATTGGGCGAACAAGCGTACTGTAACCTACTTCCTTTGTTGTCGGATTGCATTTCCTTAGGATTCTTCCAATGAATCTCAGTCTGGCATCTGCTTTACCGACGATCAACTTTATATGATCATTCCATTTTAAATCACTCCTAATGCGTACTCCCAGATAATTTATGGAATTAACTGCTTCCAGTTGCTGACCTGCTATTTTGTAGCTAAATGATAAGGGACCTATCTTTCTATGTATTCGCATCACATTACACTTCGCTACATTGAGATTCAATTGCCATTCCGTGCACCATGCGTCAATTCGCTGCAGATCCTCCTGCATTTCAGTACAATTTTCCATTGTTGCAACCTCTCGATACACCACAGCATCATCTGCAAAAAGCCTCAGTGAACTTCCGATGTCATCCACCAGGTCATTTATGTATATTGTGAATAGCAACGGTCCTATGACACTCCCCTGCGGCACACCTGAAATCACTCTTACTTCGGAAGACTTCTCTCCATTGAGAATGACGTGCTGCGTTCTGTTATCTAGGAACTCCTCAATCCAATCACACAATTGATCTGATAGTCCGTATGCTCTTACTTTGTTCATTAAACGACTATGGGGAACTGTGTCAAACGCCTTGCGGAAGTCAAGAAACACGGCATCTACCTGTGAACCCGTGTCTAAGGCCCTCTGAGTCTCGTGGACGAATAGCGCGAGCTGGGTTTCACACGATCGTCTTTTTCGAAACCCATGCTGATTCCTACAGAGTAGATTTCTAGTCTCCAGAAAAGACATTATACTCGAACATAATACGTGTTCCAAAATTCTACAACTGATCGACGTTAGAAATATAGGTCTATAGTTCTGCACATCTGTTCGACGTCCCTTCTTGAGAACGGGGATGACCTGTGCCCTTTTCCAATCCTTTGGAACGCTTCGCTCTTCTAGAGACCTACGGTACACCGCTGCAAGAAGGGGGGCAAGTTCCTTCGCGTACTCTGTGTAAAATCGAACTGGTATCCCATCAGGACCAGCGGCCTTTCCTCTTTTGAGCGATTTTAATTGTTTCTCTATCCCTCTGTCGTCTACTTCGATATCTACCATTTTGTCAACTGTGCGACAATCTAGAGAAGGAAGCACAGTGCAGTCTTCCTCTGTGAAACAGCTTTGTAAGAAGACATTTAGTAATTCGGCCTTTAGTCTGTCATCCTCTGTTTCAGTACCATTTTGGTCACAGAGTGTCTGGACATTTTGTTTTGATCCACCTACCGCTTTGACATAGGACCAAAATTTCTTAGGATTCTCTGCCAAGTCAGTACATAGAACGTTACTTTCGAATTCATTGAAAGCCTCTCGCATAGCCCTCCTCACACTACATTTCGCTTCGCGTAATTTTTGTTTGTCTGCAAGGCTTTGGCTATGTTTATGTTTGCTGTGAAGTTCCCTTTGCTTCCGCAGCAGTTTTCTAACTCGGTTGTTGTACCACGGTGGCTCTTTTCCATCTCTTACGATCTTGCTTGGCACATACTCATCTAACGCATATTGTACCATGGTTTTGAACTTTGTCCACTGATCCTCAACACTATCTGCACTTGAGACAAAACTTTTGTGTTGAGCCGTCAGGTACTCTGTAATCTGCTTTTTGTCACTTTTGCTAAACAGAAAAATCTTCCTACCTTTTTTAATGCATTTTTGCAGACGCTGTCGCAGTTTTGGTTTGCCCATGTCATACCAGCTCGCCACCATGCTGTTGAGAAAGTTATGAACCTCTTCTTTCACCTCGTCGTCGCAGCTGAATCTTTTTCCGGTCAAACGTCCTTTTAACCTAGGGAACAGGCGATAGTCACTGGGCGCCAACTCAGGACTATAGGGTGGGTGGGTGATTATGTTCCACTGAAACTGGTGCAGAAGAGCAACGGTTTGCCGAGCGATGTATGGGCGAGCGTTGTCATGGACAATGTGTATGCCCTTGCTCAACATTCCTCTTCTCCGGTTCTGAATTGCCCGTTTGAGTTTTTTCAGTCTCACAGTACCTGTCAGCGTTAATTGCGGTCCCAGTGATTCAGCACTGACGACGAAGTTAAAGAAGAGGTTCATAACTTTCTGAACAGCATGGCGGCGAGCTGGTATGACATGGACATTCAAAAACTGCCACAGCGTCTACAAAAATGAGTCGACAGAGATGGTGATTATGTCGAAAAATAGCTATATCTTCAAGTTGTAAACTGATGTAAACCATTGTAGAAATAAATAGGTCTATGTACTTATAAAAAAAAGAAAAGACCTTACTTTTGGGATTACCCTCGTAGGATCATTACAAAGAAGACTGCACTGAAAACCAAGTTGCAGAAAGAAATGTAGTGCAACAAAGCTTCTACAGACGTCTTTTCAACGAGAGATTCAACTTATCCTTCCACGTCCCAGTGAAAGATACCTGTGCAACATGTGACTCCTTACAGTTGAGAATTTTGACTGCATAAGAACATTGAAGAACAGCAGAAATAGCACCACACTGTTTGGGTGAGGACACCAGACTCAGTCAAGAGAATGTGAATATCGCTACCATAACTTCTGTCCTTCAGAAAGCACTATCTTCCACCAAGATTTCAATATCGAAAGTTTATTATTTGGGGAACTTGTATGTGTACAACTGCAGTATTCAGGATCTCGAAACTGACGATGGCTTAGTTGCAATTGGGATAAGACATTGACATCAAAGGCTCCCAAGATGTATGTTTCTGCCTTCTAAAGTATGTAGTACTTCATGACCATGATGCTTATCATCTAATAGCGTACACCGACGCAACAGCTGGCCAAAATCGAAATTCTAAATTTGCGCCAATTTGGATAGAGACCCGTATGGTTGACGATAATTTTATGTTATCGAAACACTCCTTTTCGCCAAACGATCGGGATTTCGAAGCGGTAGAGACAACATGAAGAGCCGCTGAAATTTTCACGTCGGGTGATTGGTGTAATGTTATTCAAAAGACGAAGAGAAAAAAAAGAAAAAAAAAACATTCACCGTCTGTAGAATGGCCCTTAACGATTATGTCTCAACAAAGGATCTATAGAAAAGTGTGACAGTTAGAATGAGCAACTTGCCAACTGGAGAGTTCAATTGCCTCCATGTTCGATGGCTTTGCCTCCAGAAGGACTGCCTACATCTCGTTTCTTATAAAAAATCTTTTCATGCAGGAACCCCTTTCCGAACTTTGGATATTACAACTTCACATCGTGCTCGTCGCCGTCCACGCCTGTTCAGTGTTCAACAATGCCGTGCGATTTGTCACCGAGACAAAAGGAAGAGACATGACGACACTCCTCCCGTGCATTCCTACGGCGCACCACCCTTTCTTTAACCACCTGACATGTTGACCCTTCAACAGAAAAAGATGACGTGGGCGATGAAATCGAGTAAACAGACATGCAGCATTATAAAGCATCTTAATATATCAGCTTGACAAGAATTAAACTTTAAGAAATTTAGACATTTTGAAACTACAGTTTATTTGTAAGCCGTAGATGAACGCTCTGCTGATCTGCTATAGAGACTCCGTAGGTAGCTTTTTAAACAACAATGCAATTATTTTAACTCAATTTGTGAGAGAAAAGTGTATAATGGGAGCAGTAAGTGGAGATTCACATTTACTGTATCACATTACTCTTATGTTTTACGAAAAAATTGCAGTTATGGATATAAAAAGACAGCGTATTCCTTCACTGGTGTTCAACTTCACCAAAACATTTATAAGGAGAGTGGTATAACTCTTGATTTATACCACTTTACCTTTCATTGTGAGTAAACTCCTGAGAGGAAAAGTTGTACTCGAACCGTTTGGGACTATAAAAAGGATTGTGGGGAACAAATAACTAAATTGCCTGCAGTAAAAGTAATTGTAGTATTTCATTTATACATTTGATCAAATGAATCATGAATTATCGTAAAGCATGAATTTCCATTCTCTGCAGAGCCACATCCACGTCAGCGCCGCTCATCATGGCCTGCGATAATTCACTCTGATCACTGCAGCTGGCACCGGGAAGAAGGGTCAATTTGTCCCTCACTTGAGGGATTCGATACGACTAACAGTCGCAGGATCAGAGTACATGTGTTGGGTGCATGATATTCGTTAGCTATAATCAAACTTCCACTGTTTCTGTCAGGAATTACTGGGGTGAACGCAGGCCCAGAACAAGTTCAGTGGGCCCATGTGGAAGGCAGGAGAGTAACACTGTTATAAAAAATGACTAGTAATCATTAATTTCACACAGACAGAGTGATTTATTTTGGCACGATGTCTTGTAATAAGGGTTATAATCTTTGTTTTATTAGCATAAACTTCTGTGTTTATACGAAAGACTGTTTCTGTTATAAAGTTTCCTATCATATTATTTATCATTCAAATCGCCCACTTTAGGATCCATTCATGGGGCCTTATAAAATGGGTGTTATCCTCTGAAATTCGTCCACAGGTAAATCAATGGGGTAGTACTTAAAGAAGCGGGCTCCCCACATTAGTTTTCTGTACAGGGTATACAAAATTCGAAGAGGAAATTTCGCTGGTTGTGGCAGTGGAAGTGACTTCGTACCCCGTCTGCAGTGACCTAGTGGTCGATAGTCAGGTAATCGCTGACCTACCTTCCTGCCTTCCTTCATAGAAAAAAGCCGAAAGCAGCGACTGCGAACGTGAAAGCGACCTGCTAATCGGTCTGTTTATATTGGCAAACAATGCAGCGCTCAGAGCGCCAGGCAGCGGGAAAACAAAGAGAGCTGCCGCCGACGCGGACCTCTCGGGCGCCGTTGCCTAATGACCCATTGGAGTCCAGTGGCTGGGGGCCATTAGCGAAGGCTGGAACGATGCCGAATCGTCGATTCCACGCTCACGGATGCAATCTGGGAGAAGGAGGCGGGATTAAAATTAATCTCACAGTTAAGTGCTATAAATAAGGACTGTGAAGCGGGGTCGAATCGCCGACGGATATCAGAACAAGCGTTCCGGAATCTTGGCAGCTATCTGTCGGCAGAGTATAATTAGGAGCAAGATTACCCAATTCCACTGTTATTATGAGTTCAGGCTAATGCGAACATTTAGCGGACGTAAATTACTGTTTCGGAAATCTCGGGCATTTCTCCAGTATCTGTTTCATAATTCCATTTCTTTTCTACAAATGACAATGGATTCTCTAAATTGCCGGAAAAGTCAACATGTAGATGTCAAGTTTCCTCAGTTGGAATTGTTGCACGGAAGTCTAGCGGACAAACCATCATGTAATTATACTGCGATTTCAGTTGTGTGCTGTTCGATAACATGGCCTATTTGCCTGCAGAAACGAAGGTCGAAATCCCCTTTTCCGTTCGTACAATATAATTTCATAAACTAAATGAAAAAAGATAATCCGATCTACGGTAAATTAAATAATAACAGATTGCAACTCAGGAGCGTTGTAGTCTGTTACACACTAAGTAACGCAGCGCAGTAAGCTCACATTTTTGTCATAATGAGGTTGATTAGTTCTGCATTACTCTAATCGGTTATCAACTGTATTGTATGGCTGATACTTCTGAGTTCTTCTGCCGTGTAGTGTTGTTTGTGTCTTCTTTTGTGAACGTAGACATAATTGAATGGATAGTGTAGGAAGTGGAACTGCAACAATCTTTATGCTTCATACAGATAGTTGGGGGCAGGGGTGGAGAGGGGCTGAAAGCATAACGACCTTATTCATAGTATGGATAAAGTTCATTAGCGCCACATGCTCACACCCCACGAGAAACTTGGGAGTCTTGGGATTTGACAAAGGACATTAGCACAACTCTCTTCAACATGCAATGCAAATCTCTCTTCCTACCGGGCGAGGTGGCGCAGTGGTTAGCACACTCGACTCGCCTTCGGGAGGACGATGCTTCAAGCCCGCATGCGGCCAGGTTTTCTGCGATTTCCTTAAATCGCTTCAAGGAAATGCCGGAGTGGTTCCTTTGACAGGACACGGCCGACTTCCTTCCCCATCTATCCCTTATCCAACGGAGCCGGTGACCTCTCTGTTTGGTCACCTTGTAATGCATACGTGCATTCCCTACACGTGTTTAAGCCAAGTATTACGCACATTTATGCGATCGGGAATGCTCAGTAGCAGCAAGGCTACATGTACATTTGACAATTAAGCGTCAGCAAGGAGTATTAGTGATGAAACCATAGGAGGCAATGTTGTGCAACCTTAGTAGGGACAAGATCCGACTATTTGGGAGTAGGATCTTCCAATTCGACACAGTGTTACGAGACAAACGTCCGTCACAATGTCCGCAAACGTGACGTCAGATCCGCCTGGCAACAGTGATCTGAATGTCCATAAGGAAACGAGTGAAGTGTACGTATTGGCTGAGGGAGAAAGGTGGGGTCTCTCTTGTCCGTCGGATAGACAGGGTGAGTTAGTCGCGAGGAGCCACTCAAAACGCACGGTCGGGTAACTGGGCAGGCTCTAAAAGAACGGTCGCGAGTACATATTTCAGCTGTTAAACAAGATAGAAAGTGAAGTTATTAGTTATCAGGACGCCACGTGTGGTGGGCAGTGTCTATCATAATGTAAAGTCAGAAAACTGTGTTAATGTGGTAAAGGGTAGAATATAACGGCGTAGCCCAGAGCCGCCATATTGCAAATTCTGATTCTGTGGCGTGTGTGGCAAAGCAATTTCAGTATTAAAACAAGTATAGTACAAACGTTGTTGACAATTAACAGCTGGCATCCCTAAACACTCCACTTCAGCAGGTTCGCCACCTACATGGAACCTGGCGACTGAGCGCTACTACTGGTGGACGAGGGACTTACCGAAGCAGCAAGACACCAGGTTAGTGATACCGCTCGGTAGTCCTTCCTTCTCGCTACAATGCCACTGAGGGCATTGTAGTCTCCCCGCAAATCAACCACCCATACGATCTCCCCTCCTGTCACGTGCTACCCGATGACAGTTTGGTCCACTCGAACGATTCATTAATTAACACTACTCTCACTGTTTGCTACAGAAGAATACTGAAGATAAGGTGGATAGATCACGTAACTAATGAGGAGTTATTGAATAGGATTGGGGAGAAGAGAAGTTTGTGGCACAACTTGACTAGAAGAAGGGATCGGTTGGTAGGACATGTTTTGAGGCATCAAGGGATCACAAATTTAGCGTTGGAGGGCAGCGTGGAGGGTAAAAATCGTAGAGGGAGACCGAGAGATGAGTACACTAAGCAGATTCAGAAGGATGTAGGTTGCAGTAGGTATTGGGAGATGAAGCAGCTTGCACAGGATAGAGTAGCATGGAGAGCTGCATCAAACCAGTCTCAGGACTGAAGACAACAGCTCTCACTGTTACGAAGTAAGATGTTGTGTTCTGATTTGTGTAATCTAAATGTATCTATTTAATGCTAATGTAATGCTTTCTAAGATACTGACTGAAAGACCAACGTCAAATGCTCGGTAACCAGCCCCTGAATTGCTTACATTCACACTACAATATCCGGCAAAATCACACAAAAAACGCACTAATCAGCCAGAGCAGCAGGATGAAAACATCTCATTTGTAACAATGTGCATCATAGTACTTTGTTGAAGGAACATAACGTAGTTACAAAACATTCACTCGATGATCTGTTTGAAAGAAATTCCTGAAAATATTAAAGAGTACACAGTGACAGTCTGGAAACCTCTGCTCTACAGTACAAATCAAATTATCCTTGGCAGCGGATAATGATTAAGATGTCTAAAATCATGCCAACAATAACAATACAACGAACCTTTCAATTGCCTTTAGACACATGTCTGCGTTACTTGTGTAAAGTATTTACTGAAAGCGCAAATTCACTGACTTGTCCTAGGCAGCCCCATCTATATCGCTGTGGTCGGTCTATAGAAGAATTTTGGAACACTTTCCATATTTGCGTATTATGACCCGGAAATCGGCTCCGCAGGAATCAACATATTTTCCGAAAACGACAATCACGCGAATACCTGCTCGCTCTGTTTATTCAAGAGGCTCAAAAGGCAGTATCACCGACGCACAGGTCGATTCCATGTTCCTCGTCTTCCGGAAGACCTTAAATATACACGGTTAAGTCATATAAATGTGATCACCTAACAGTACGACCGTAGGGTAGGTGGATCATTACGACAATACTGTTGCCGCCCTCAAATCCATTGATTAAAAGACAGAGGAATCGGATAACGACGAACATGATGAAGAGCAGTTATTGTTAGAAAATCAGGAACGGAACTATTTTTTTGATTACAGCACAACTCAAAGCAAACGCGGCGCGAATAATCATATTACACCCGATTGGCAGGGCAAAGTGCTACAATATCATCGGTGAAGATACTGAAAGCCGCGGAACCCACCAGGTTTGACGAACAGTGTATACGAGACAATATCACACTGAAATATGTCAGGATCAAAACAAAAAACAAATCTAGTTCGGCACAACGTATAAGAAAACAGTGCCAACGCATTTGAGTGACCAGTGAAATCCGTGATAAATTTAAACGTAAAAATAACTGAAATGTTAAAGGATATGTAGCTCATTTAGATCTTATTAGTGTCGTATTATTCTTACAAACAAATCACATTTGATCAGCAATTGATAAATTTGTAAGTTATTGTGGTTCAAAAATTCGACTAAGACATAAAAAGAAAGTATACTTTCTCATACAAGAGAAAGGTCTAAATCCACTCAATGAAAACAATGCAGAGTAACTTCAAATTCTTCAAGAAAATCTGACCAACATTAGATTCACCCCATAGAAATGAACGTACTAAAGAAATGCTTCAAGTTTAACATATAACGCTGGCCGGTGTGGCAGTGCGGTTCTAGGCGCTTCAGTCTGGAACCGCGTGACCGCTACGGTCGCAGGTTCGAATCCTGCCTAGGGCATGGATGTGTGCGATCTCCTTAGGTTAGTTAGGTTTAAGCAGCTCTAAGTTCTAGTGGACATGACCACCGATGGTAAGTCCCATAGTGCTCAGAGCCATTTGAACCATTTTTTTAACATATAACCACACGTAGGAAGCAGTATAATTAAAAATATTATTGCAAACACTAAAGTAGCCCTTGTTATGGCCCAGATGCTATCTCATGAGCAAACCAACATTACGTGTAAGAGAGCAGGACCAATGTAAGAGCGAGGGACAGTAGTAATATACGTCAGATAAACATAAAACTTCAAGAACATAATGCAATTTGTGTGAAATGACATAAGGGAAATACATTGACATTATATCAGAAGAAGATTACAACACGAAAGTACTATCAATAAATAATATCAGAATCATCGACCGGAATCCAACCAACAAATTTAATGCACAACTAAAGAAAGCACTGAAAAGATGTAACTTCATATTCACATAATCGATGGAAAAGACTCCATCATAAGGAATCCAACAACACCATCATTGCGTGCGCAGCCCAAAACACATAAAGAACAAATACCGATTCGTCAAATTGTTGACATGATTAATAGCCCGGCACAATCTGTCAGTAAAAACCCTCAACATACTCCTTAAGCAACATTACACATACGAGAAAGAATATGTCAATAAAATTAAAAATATAAAAATACCAGAAAATGGAATACTCTTATCACTCGATATATCTAACACTTATAAAATCATTGCAGTAACACAAACTATCGAAATCATCAAAAACAACTTTCCCAAATATAAGAAAATCACTCAAGAAGAAATTTGTGAAAAAATAGAACTTCTACAATTAATCACTTCCTACAGCTATTTCTTATTTCAAAACAAAATTTATCTCCATAAAGATGGGGTAGCAATGGGCTTATGCCTAGCCGCTACATTAGCTTATCATTTAGAAAAAAAATCTTTTAACATGTTCACTCAAACAGCCAAAAACATCTTTTATTACTCCAGATATGTCGAGAATGTTTGAATCCTAATCGATGGCACACTAGATGAGAGTAACGTCATCCATTCACAATTCAACAGTTTGCATCCAAAAATTAATTTCTCTATGCAAAGAGAAAAAAATAAGAGCATAAACGTTCTGGATTTAAAAATTTCAAACGAAAACTTTGGATCAATATTTCATATTTTTCGTAAACCAACGATAACATACGTAATTATCCACAACCAGTCATGACACCCGAGAGCACACAAGCTCGTGTATTTTCATTCTGTGTTGTATAGACAAACAACTTACCACTGAAAAAAGAAAAAAAAAGAGAAAGAACTAGATCTACTCCGAAAGGTAGCTGTAAGTAATGGTTATCCTAAAAACTTAGTAGACACATTATTCAAAAAGAAAAACAAACAAACTCAAGCGAGTCCCATAGATGAAATAACTTTAACCAAAGATAAAACTGAAGCAGAGGAAAATAAAGTTCTTCTTTCGACATATCTAGGTATTACTTCCGACAAAATTACTCGATGTTTCAAGAATACAAAGTTATACACCAGTTACAGAACCACTAACAATCTACAAAGATTACCGAGACACATAACATGTAAATCAGAAACATTTTCCCAATCAAGAATCTACAAAATTAACTGTGAAGAATGCCCAAAATTATATATCAATCAGGAAGAAAAGTGAATAAACAATTTAAAGAAAACACGATAGTAAGCGACAATAACCCATTCACATAAGCTGCACATTTAAAAGAGACAACCCATAAAATACCTAACGCAGATGGAAAGGAAAGGAAAAATCATGGATGTAACGGAAGAAATTGAAATTTACATCCATCTAAAAGATCAGTCTGACGGAGCTTTAAATGAACAAAAGACCTGAATGGGAAATTCCTAGACGACTTTTTACCATTCTACGACGAAGCGTTAGAAAACCATAGAATGTAAAGTTACCTCTACACTCGTTAATGAATATGACTATAATGTGAAACTTTACGCAACCGTAAATCAGTTTTTCCTCGACTCTCATAGTTTTCAATACTGTTTCATTGGAGTAATGTGATAGATTTCATATATAAGATCTTTGTACCAACTATTGAAAAATGACGTGCTCCTACGATAAAAGAACAAATATTTACAAGTTATTTTAAAGAAGTTACAAACAGTCCTATTTACAGCAGCGATGAACGATAATTTAATGTAACTGAGAACAAAAGCGTATGCAGGTTAATTAACAAATTTCTGTAGAATAATTATAATCTTCCTAGGGTTAAGGAAGTTAAAACATGGGCTTATATATAAGAGGTTTGCGACAACTGCTCGGAAATAACGTACTCCTAAAATAGCGTAAGATTGTTGGGGAATTTGTGGTAAGGTTCTATGGGACCAAACTTCTAAGGTCATCGGTCCCTAGGTTTACACACTAATGGATCTAACTTAAACTAACTTACGCTAAGGACAACACACACCCATGCCCGAGGAAGGACTTGAACCTCCGACGTGGCCATCCGCGCGAACCGTGACAAGGCGCTTCAGACCTCACAGCTACCCCGCAATGCATAACGTCATACATCTCGGATTTATTGTATAAGCATGAGGTGAAGTCATAGGACCAGAGACATACATGGCACAATTTACTACTAAAAATCATCCATAAAGCAAGCTATAACGTGCCTATTATATCTACAGATATTTCTTGTTCCTACATTAAAATCACAAGTGTCGCTAATGTATCCAATGTATAATGATTCCATTTTAGATACCTGAAAATGGCCTAAGGCCGAAATTGTACAATCGCACTTGAATTAAAGAGAATAGCAGCTGAAAGCCTCATGAAATGTTTCAAGAAATTCATTGCAGCTGTATATCCTATCGCAATGAAAATTACTCATAGATGTTACTGATAATAGCAAAAATCTTCATATTTGACGATATAGGATGCTAACAACCTGTCAGAAGCCTAACTAACCAACTTCTGCAGCGCGTACCTTTGCGAAACGCGCGGGAAGACGGTCATTGACGTTCGGGAAGGTACCGTCAGGATTGTGCAGCCATTCAGACTCTAGTGCTATGGCCAGCTGCACTAGGTTTCGCGGTTGTGATCCTTGGTGCAAACAAGATTCTCGACTGGACTTAAATCGGGGAATCTGGTGGCCAGAAAAGTACAGTAAACTCAGCCGTTCTTCGAACAACGCACGTACACTGAGAGGAGTGGGACATGTTGCAATGCCCTGCTGGTAGATGCCGTCGTGCCGAGAAAAACACAAACTGCATGTAGAGGTGGACAAGCATATTTGTGTTAATCTGTCGTGCCTGTCGGAATGAGAACACCCAGGGAATGCCACGAAAACATTTCCCAGATCTTAAAGCTCCTTCCTCTGGCCTTAGCCTTGCATCAGATTTTGCAGGGCCATGTACACCAACATCCGTCCCTCTGATAGAGCATGAAACGTGATTCATCTGGAAAGGGCACCTGTCCCCGTTCAGTGCCCGGAGAGCTGCGGTACTGACATGCAAATTTCAGAGTCCGTGCCCAGTGAACAGCAGTCAGCGTGGGCGCATAATAACCAGGGCCCTGCTACAGAGGCCCACAAGCAGCAACTTTCACTGAACTGTACTTGAGGAGACGCTGTTGGTGGCTCCTCGATTCATCTGGGCGGTCAGTCGATCAACAGTTGCACGTCTGTTCGACTGTACAGCGTACACATCTTCTCTATCGTCGTTCATTCCTGTCATCTATAGACCGCGGTACACCACAATTTCCTCGGCGCTGGTTTTGGATAGTGCAGTTTTGCCAAACACGCCAACGGTTTGCAAACTTAGTCATGTGGGAAATGGTTCCACCCCTGGACCGAAAGCCTTTTCGATGTCAGAAAAATCGCTCTGTTCCAGCAATGTGACGACGACTGCAATGTCTACCGGTTCTCATGCCGTCTCACCCCCCCCCCCCCCCCGCCAGATTCATCCTTCCACTCCCAACACACGTCGCATTCCCATCACAGCTGTGAGTGGATATTGCACATGTACGTTGAACTTAGGTGGTGATCACATGAACGTAACGGGACCTTGTAGTTCCGCACTCTCGTGTATTGAACGAAGTACATAGTTGTGGAATATCAAATCAGCTGTGTGACTGAAATGAATAAGTTCTTGCCAACAGAAGCATCATGCCATTCTTACTGGTGAGAAAATGCTGGCATAAAATTAACACTGGGCAGTGGATGACGCAGTACAATCCATGAGGCTGTTTGCGATTATGCTATTGTGTGAGTATATGGAGGAGTTGCAACGCTACAATATTATTGCTAAATGCGCGAGGACCTGCGAAGTATCAACAGTTGGTTCAGGGATTCGTTGTTCACCCTCAAAATAAACAAATGTGACGTATCACACATAAACAGACTAGTCACTGTACTGCTGAACAGTAAACTGGTAGCAGTCACATATATTACACATATATGAATACGGAACCATTTAAAATAAACGATACTAGTCGCATTAAAGGCAGAGAAATGCTCTTTCCATTCATCATTCTCGAGTGAAACTGGAAAGGGGTGAAGTTGCAGTGGTAACCTCCGCCACATACTACAGGTTGGCGGAGTATAATGGGTGTAGGGAAAGGTCGAACCTGTTGTTGCAAGTTCTGTGCAGTCCCCACTTCACGGATTGGTGAATACTCTGTCAGTCAGGTCTCTGCAGCTACCGCTTGGTGGCTGCATGTGCTTGCCTGCATGCATTCAAGCATATGAAAGGCATTTCTTTGTGGAATAGGATGGTCATTTAAAAATAAAAACTTCACAGTCCTATGCATGATTTAAAATACATCCTATGCCTCTACTTTCGTACATGTAGAAGGTATAGCCCCAAGAAATGGGATGATTCTTCTTCAGATAGGGTGTGTTATGATTAAGACAGGGTATCTCATCTGCAAATTCAGCACGTTCCTGATTATCATTATGATTTATAACAGTGCGTAGGGGACTAAATCAGACTTGCGTCCACACAAATATCAAAGCTTAATGATCTTCGTTCATCTGTTGCGCTGCTCAGCAACCCAGGCTGCTGCATTGGAGTAATCACGTTTCAGTAGCACGAAGTCATAATTTTAGCAGTGGTTGAATGCGAACGCGTCAGGAAAAGTTATCACCGATCAGACAGCCAAAGGCATTATTCAAATGTTCATTGTAGTCTGAGAAGTTTGTGGGTTGTTCAAAGTGACAGCCTACGGAAGGCAATATATTTTTCTAGACCCGTTGTTTTAGACCATTTCCACACGAAAAATCACTCCCATTATTGCTTAGAAGCAACACAAGCTTATGCAGTTATGCAGGGCAAGACACCATGCAATCCACTATGCCTCGTGCAATGAAAGTAACCAATCAAAACATTTTATGAGCGATGAATGTGTTGAAGGTCGAATACCAAGGCCTTACCGTTCACTTGAATTAAAGCCTTAGAATATATCAGCCTATGGGGACATTCGAACTCACCGGTGTGCAACACTCACATTGTCGTGTATCATGCCAGTGAGACGCAATAAGAGATCTGCCTTAGGTGTTCGCATTGAGAATATATGTACAATGATAGTATGTAAAAGTGAGTGATATTCACATGAAGGAGACCTACTGTGTGAAAAAACATACGGCAGCATTAGTACAGAGTCAGCTCTATCTCGACATACTTTTTTTCTGATACGTACGTTTGCATGAATTGTGTCTACGTTTAAGGAATAACATCTTCAAAATAACAAGAGACACCTTTTTTTAAACATCCTGTATTAAGATACGGGTCATTAGTTGGAGCTAGGGATGTGCTGATGCCACAAAGTGTCGATACCTTCTCATATGGATAGCAAACCATTCACATTGAGATACTATTCATATAAGTAATCTAAAATTATATATATTTTTTTGTATCGACACTTTCTCAATGTATTTATGGAAATGAGGAAATTCTGAGTGTGTATTATTTTTACTTGATTGCTTATTTTACGCAGTCTAATAAAAGTACTTGTATTGTCTGGAAACAATAATCCTTACACAAAAAGTCACCTTTTGGAAGGTTTCCCAGAAAGAACAATTGCTGCATATATTTAGGAGGAAATTTATTTTCAGTCTGAGTCATTGTTGCACAAGTGTTTGAAAACAAACACTCACTTTGTACGGATGTTGCAACGACAGTAGATAATGTCTAGCATATTTGTATAAACATGGAGAAATGACTTTTATGTCTTCCCATTCTGCAAATAGATTGCTTCTTAAAGATATGACAGAGTTTGACATATAAAGATGTATTTTATTAATATGTTTTTCCATTTGAGGTGGGGCTCTAGCTGTTCATGGGGTTTCCAGAAGTGGTATTCCTGTGTTACAATGAGTGAAGCAACATCTTCCGCCGATTTACTTGGGGTACTTTCTTGCTCCTAAACCATAGTTTTGAGTCTTTTTATGGCTCGCCCACATGCTGCTGGTTTTTGGTAATGGATGTTTATAAATCTGGGCTCCAACAGAGTAGCAATAGCTGCACGGTCATTTAGTTTAATTAATCTATACTTTTCCATCTCTCTCATTAAAAAACTCTTGATTTCTTTGACGATTGGTGCCAATGGTGCCACAGTACTAACTTCTGTTAACAAATAATCTTTGATATAATTCTGGATATTGTAACATCCTTAAAATCGACTTGATAGAAGTGCATTTCTTTTGATACCGAATAAGTATCGATAGATAGTGTGAATCTAAAGGTCATGGTATCGAAACAAAAGTACTGAATACTTGTTTGTATTTATTTGTGTTGGAACATCTCTCGTCGCAGCAGTTATGAATGACTATAGAACAACACCAACAAAAATATATTCGTTGTATGAAAGATGCTGTGTGAAAGTAGTACCCTTGGCGTAAGGAATGTGAATTGATGGCGCAATACAACTTTTAACACACTCACACAAAGTTCAGAGAGACTCTGAGAAGTACCTACGGCGCAGTGGTGGATAACTGCGGGAGCCAAAAGAAACATGAGCGACTGCCGCCAGAAATTTAATCAACCGTTAAATGGGAGTGCTCCGGGCTGCTGTGAACCGGCGATGCCGGCCAGATTCCTCATGTTATGACTTTGATCCGAGTTCGGCTCTCTCCCGAATTCCTCGCGCCCGCCATGTCGGCGCATGCAGTTCAATTTTCCTGGAGCCGGCCCGGACAAAGGGGCGGCGGTGATGGCACGCCGTATCGACAATATGGCGGCTGGAAAGGCGGTCTCGAGGACCCCGAGGGAGGCCTTCGGAATCGCTGGACGTCGGTCGTCTCTTCCCGGGATAAATGTACAAAAATTTCAGAAAGTTGATACATTTAACGTTGTTTATCTGTCAGTCCTAATTTCCTCTAATGAGTTGGGATTATGTCTGTATTATATTAAGAGTGATATTTCTCTCTCACCGTAAATATTTCACCTGTATACGTGCACTATGTGATGAAAACTATCCGGACACCTTGCTGAAAATGACTTAAAAGTTCGTGGCACCCTCCATCGGTAATGATGGAATTCCACATGGATTTGGCCCACCCTTACCCAGCTTCCACTCTCGCAGAGATACGTTCAATCAGGTTTCTTGAGGAATGGCAGCCCATCCTTGACGGAGTGCTGCACTGAGGAGAGATATCTATGTCGGACGGTGAGGCCTGGATCGAAGTCGGCGTTCCAAAATGTCGCAAAGATTTTCTATAGGATTCAGGTAAGCCCTCATGTAACCTCCCCACAATAGAATAATATGAATTGTATACACATTTAGTGTAACCTCCCAAGAGAAAAGTTCCGAAACCTCCCAAAAGTAAAAAACATAACTATAACATTGACATTTAGCGTAACCTCCCAATAAATAAATTGCGTAACCTATCAATAATTAATGTGACTAATCTCTCAATAAATAATTGTGGCTCACTTATAATCTTTCAATAATTGACTGTGAATTGAAACTGGTAAATTTTGGACGTCAGCAGCGCTGCGTCATGGGCCTGAAAGACCATTCTGAATAAGAAAAATGAATATTCTTATCTCAGTGAAGTCGCCGGATAACGCATATATATCTGCTCTTATAATAAATTTTTCTGGCACAGCCTAGTGCAATGCTGGCCGATAGAGTTGTGATGTATAAAAGAACAACTGATTTTTCTTTGCAATAATCGGGATGACCATGGATTGGAGAAATTAGTAAATTCTTTAAATTGAGATGAATGATTGTGAAAAGTTAATTTTTATAAAAAAGATTATTATTAAGAGATTTTTTTAAACACTTACATGGGACTTGATATAACATTACTACATATGCGCGAGGCAGCTTTACCTTATACTATATCGCTCAGGCTCCGCCATCGCTCCCCACAACCGGCTCTGCCAAGTTCTTATACACGACTGATAGATACTACTTATTCCTACTGCTATACAGTTTCTACTGCTGACAACACTGCTCTCTGGTCTGAGATTCTCTTATAGCTTACATATCGGAGGCAGCGTGTGAGCAATCCATCGAAATTTCATCTGCATGAGTGCGCTAGCAACAAATTCCTTAATCATGGACCTCTTACACTCTGTGCAGGCCAGTCCATTACAGATATTTTATCTTCGAGTAACCACTCCGCCACAGGCCGTGCATTATGAACAGGTGATCGATCGTGGTGAAAGATGCAATAGCCATCCCCGAATTGCTCTTTAACAGTGGGAAGCCAGAATATGCAGAATATGTTTAAAAACATCAATGTAGGCCTCTGCTGTGATAGTGCCCCACAAAACAACAAGAGGTGCAAGCCCCTTGCAAGAAAAACACGAGCACACCATATCACCACCGCTTCCGAGTTTTACTGTTGGCACTACACAAGTTGGTAGATGACATTCACCGGACATTTGCCATACCCACAAACTGCCATCGGATCGCCAAATTGTGTACCGTGATTTGTCACTGCACATAACGTTTTTCCACTGTTCAGTCGTCCAATGTTTACGCTCCTTACATCTAGCGAGGCATCGTTTGGCATTTAGCGGCGTGATGTGTGGTTTATGAGCAGCCGCCCCACCGTAAAATACAAGTTTTCTCAGCTGCCGGCTAAAAGTCACAGTACTTGCAGTGGATCCTAATGCAGTCTGCAATTCCTGCCTGATGGTCTGGATAAATGTCTGCCTTATTACGACCATCTTCAGCTGTAGGCGGTGTCTGTCAGTCAGCAGACGAGGTCGGACTGTATGCTTTTGTGCTTTACGTGTCCCTTCACGTTTTCACTTCACTGTCACCTCGGAAACAGTGGACGGGATGTTTAGGAGTGTGAAAATCTCGCGAACAGACGTATGACACAAGTGACACCCAATCACCTGACCGCGTTCGAAGTCCGTGAGTTTGCGGAGTCCCCCTTTCTGCTGTCTCACGATGTCTAATGACTACTGAGGTCGCTGATATGGAGTACCTGGCAGTAGGTGGCAGTACAATACACCTTGTAAGTAGGCTGTTTAGGTTTTCTTATTGGTAACGCCACATAGCGCTCGGTATGAAAAAATCACTGGCTGTGCCGTGTGCAGTCTGTGTTTAGTCTGCATTGTTGTCTGCCATTGTAGTGCTGGGCAGCGGCAGCTGGATGCTAACAGCGCGTAGCGTTGCGCAGTTGGAGGTGAGCCGCCAGCAGTGGTGGACGTGGGGAGAGACATGGCGGAGTTTTGAAATTTGTAAGAATTGGTGTCATGAACTGCTATATATATTATGACTAGTGAGGTAAATACATTGTTTGTTCTCTATTAAAATCTTTCATTTGCTAACTATGCCTATCAGTAGTTAGTGCCTTCCGTAGTTTGAATCTTTTATTTAGCTGGCAGTAGTGGCGCTCGCTGTATTGCAGTAGCTTCAGTAACGAAGATTTTTGTGAGGTAAGTGATTTGTGAAACGTATAGGTTAATGTTAGTCAGGGCCATTCTTTTGTAGGGATTTTTGGAAGTCAGATTGCGTTGCGCCAAAAATATTGTGTGTCAGCTTAAGCACAGTCGTGTATAATTCTTCTAAGGGGACGTTTCATATGTCGACCCTTAGCCGAGGATACCTCACTGGAATCTTCTGATTTTTTCCTTGTAGTTTGTTTAATTAGTGTAGCTTTTGTTTATTGCTAGCGCGTAATCTTAGAGTGAATTTCCTTTGTAGTTGTAGTCTTTCATTGTTGTACAGTACAACAGTTGTGGCATGCATGTAGAGTTGCACCAAGTATTTCGCAGCTGCGCTTGCAATTAACTAGATAATATTTTCAGTGCTATGTGTTTCTGTGTTATCGTGAAATATTGTGACAATAATGGCGTGTGAAAAACGTAATACTAGGCTACAAAGTAAACTGAGAAATGACAGTGAAGACGGAAGCAATGTGTTAGCGCCACCATGTAATGAATTCACAAATGTTCAAAGTAATAATCTGGTAATAGTGCATAGGGAAATGGAGCGGGCTGCAAATAATGGTGTAGGAAGTGAAACAGTTAGTGAACAGGGAAGCATTATCGATCGATTGGTCGGCAACAGCTCGCGTCAGGAATCCGATATGACAGGACACAATCTTGCAAATACTGTACATTCAGGTTTTGCGTCCTCACCGTTTTTTCAAATAAGCCGAGACACATTTTCTGCTTGTGAAACTGTGAATGTTGCCGGTGCAAATGCACTGCCGAAAAGCATAGATGATCAGATTCCAGACACTAATACATTATTATTGCAATTAATGCAACAAATGAAACAAAACCAGAGACAAACACAGCAACAGTTAGACACAATGGAACAAAATCTTCAAAAGTTAGACACAATGGAACAAAATCCTCAAAAGTTAGACACAACGCTTGAACAAAGTCAGAAACAAATGGGACAGAATCTTCAAAAGTTAGACACAATGGAACAAAATCAGAGACAAACACAGTAAAAGCTTCAAAAGTTAGACACCACACTTGAACAAACACGTGAAGATTTAACTAATGAGTTACAGAACATCGAATCGAAATGTCAAAAAGTCTGTAATGACGTAAAAACACAAATTTGTGAGCATTTCCAACCTATTTTTTCGCGGCATGAAAATGCATTACAGAATCACGAAGCAGCCATAAAAGAACTGCAAACTATTGTTCATGAAAATCATGAGACCTTGCAAGCTAAAATTGACTCAGTTGCATCTACCGATTCGGTTACGCAACTTGCAAAAACTCAAGCGAACTTAAAGGACACAGTAGATACTCTGAAAATTGGTTCAGAAAGACACACAGAAGAAATAATTTCACTGTCGGATAAAGTAGCCGAACTTTCAGATCAGTTCACTAACTTATCTACGAAGGTAGATGATGATCTGAATGACACAAAACCTGTAGCCTTCACTGACACTGAAGAGTATGAACAAATTAGGAAATTCAAACAGAATCAAAATCAAATCAACACACAGTACAAAAGAGAAATGCGGGAAGTACAAGAACAGTTGGCTCAAGTAATACAAGAATTACATATTTCAGAGGACACTCGCGCCCCAGTATGGGAAGAGGGACATAAAAATACGGAACTGCCACAAAATAACAACACAGGGCACTTTGGAGATTATGAAAGAAATTGGCAAAGTACACCGAATTTTGAGAGCGAACCGCCGAAACGACGTAACAATGACCGATATGCGACCCGCCGACACGATGATTTTGACTATAAGCTGTTCATTACTGCACGTAAATTCAAAACATTTAAGAATTCTGGCAACGACATTCTTCCACAAGCGTGGCTCCATCAATTCTCCCATTGGTTTCCTCCCAACTGGTCACTAGAGCACAGATTAGAATTTATGTGTGGCTACTTAGAGAATGAACCAGCTGTAAGAATGCGATCGGTCATTCACGATTGCCACAGTGAAGGAGAATTTTACCATGCCTTCCTCTCAGCATATTGGTCCCAAGCCACACAAGACCGAGTAAAACATGGCATCATGATGATGAAAAATTTCGAACAATCTGAATTTTCAAGTCATGTTACATAAGAATCAGTATCTTTCAAACCCACACAGCCCCTCAGAACTCATCCGCATTTGCTTAATCAAATTACCTGAACATTTACAACAGATTATTTTAGCAGGACGATGCAAAGACGACACTGAAGCTTTTCAGGGACTGTTACAAGAACTGGAAATTGACACTGACAATCGCGGAACGCGAAAACAGGAGCACAACAATTACAGGTCACACCTGTCACAATTCCGCGATGACAGAAATAATACACCAGAAGGCTATTCGTACAACGTAAATCGTGACCAAAACAGACACCACCCGTATGACAACCGTTGGCAGAGTAGTAATTATTACAGGGAAAGATCACCTCTCCTCGGTAATGATTATAACAGAGACAATCGTAGAAACAGACAATATGGGAGCCAAAACAATTACTATCAAGGGAGACAGAAAACCTTCAGACGCTTCGGTCCAGCGCGCAGTTACGATTCAGGGAGAAATTCTCCACCACGTGGCCGACAAGAAATTAATTACAGAAATTACCGACATGACGACAGACGATATGATCGTAACGACAGACCTGAATTGCATCAGAACTGGCGGGATTCAAACAGAGCAGGGCCCTCTTGGCAAGGTGAATTTGTAGAAGTTAGGTCTCCTAATCCCAATAACGACGCGCGCCAACAAAGAGACAGACAATGACTCGCACCGCAGGCAGCCGCGTGCTCCGGCTGGCTCAGAGAAAATTAACAGACGCTAACCTTGAGAAAAATTCCAGTATTCTTTACCGACGTATACGGTATGATAATTGCGTTCAAGCTGAAACTCTGAGTACTATGAAGAGTAGAAGGTTGTACTACATTTCACATGTAAAACTGGTTATTGAAAGATAATCTGCTTTTTAACTTTGTACACTCCTGGAAATTGAAATAAGAACATCGTAAATTCATTGTCCCAGGAAGGGGAAACTTTATTGACACATTCCTGGGGTCAGATACATCACATGATCACACTGACAGAACCACAGGCACATAGACACAGGCAACAGAGCATGCACAATGTCGGCACTAGTACCGTGTATATCCACCTTTCGCAGCAATGCAGGCTGCTATTCTCCCATCGAGACGACCCTAGAGATGCTGGATGTAGTCCTGTGGAACGGCTTGCCATGCCATTTCTCCCTGGCGCCTCTGTTGGACCAGCGTTCGTGCTGGACGTGCAGACCGCGTGAGACGACGCTTCATCCAGTCCCAAACATGCTCAATGGGGGACAGATCCGGAGATCTTGCTGGCCAGGGTAGTTGACTTACACCTTCTAGAGCACGTTGGGTGGCACGGGATACATGCGGACGTGCATTGTCCTGTTGGAACAGCAAGTTCTCTTGCCGGTCTAGGAATGGTAGAACGATGTGTTCGATGACGGTTTGGATGTACCTTGCAGACCAGAGGTGTACGGCCAGTGTAAGAGATCGCTCCCCACACCATGATGCCGGGTGTTGGCCTTGTGTGGCTCGGTCGTATGCATTCCTGATTGTGGCGCTCACCTGCACGGCGCCAAACACGCATACGACCATCATTGGCACCAAGGCAGAAGCAACTCTCATCGCTCAAGACGACACGTCTCCATTCGTCCCTCCATTCACGCCTGTCGCGACACCACTGGAGGCGGGCTGCACGATGTTGGGGCGTGAGCGGAAGACGTCCTAACGGTGTGCGGGACCGTAGCCCAGCTTCATGGAGACGGTTGCGAATGGTCCTCGCCGATACCCCAGGAGCAACAGTGTCCCTAATTTGCTGGGAAGTGGCGGTGCGGTCCCCTACGGCACTGTGTAGGATCTTACGGTCTTGGCGTGAACCCGTGCGTCGCTGCGGTCCGGTCCCAGGTCGACGGGCACATGCACCTTCCGCCGACCACTGGCGACAACATCGATGTACTGTGGAGACCTCACGCCCCACGTGTTGAGCAATTCGGCGGTACGTCCACCCGGCCTCCCGCATACCCACTATACGCCCTCGCTCAAAGTCCGTCAACTGCACATACGGTTCACGCCCACGCTGTCGCGGCATGCTACCAGTATTAAGGACTGCGATGGAGCTCCGTATGCCACGGCAAACTGGCTGACACTGACGGCGGCGGTGCACAAATGCTGCGCAGCTAGCGCCATTCGACGGCCAACACCGCGGTTCCTGGTGTGTCCGCTGTGCCGTGCGTGTGATCATTGCTTGTTCAGCCCTCTCGCAGTGTCCGGAGCAAGTATGGTGGGTCTGACTACTCTGCCAACGGTTGTCATACGGGTGGTGTCTGTTTTGGTCACGATTTACGTTGTACGAATAGCCTTCTGGTGTATTATTTCTGTGATCGCGGAATTGTGACAGGTGTGACCTGTAATTGTTGTGCTCCTGTTTTCGCGTTCCGCGATTGTCAGTGTCAATTTCCAGTTCTTGTAACAGTCCCTGAAAAGCTTCAGTGTCGTCTTTGCATCGTCCTGCTAAAATAATCAGTTGTAAATGTTCAGGTAATTTGATTAAGCAAATGCGGATGAGTTCTGAGGGGCTGTGTGGGTTTGAAAGATACTGCCATATAACTTTTCACTTCACATTACTAGTATGCTTTGTCAGACTTATAATCTCTTAACATGCAGCAATATTTAAGTTAAATATCCAATCAAGAACCAAGAGAACTTATCTAAACAGAAATTACGAATGCATTGTTACAGTGAACAGATGACACAGTGTCATTGTGTTTGTGTACATTCTTGCTTGTTAGTGGCACGATTATGTAACGACCATAAGGCTGACATACTTAGAACATTTACCAGTACTACTAATGAGATTTTAATGCAACATTTTGGTTTACTTGCAAATACATTCTGGATTTAAGGTACTTTCTGTGAGATACGAGATGACACAGTGGTTAGTATATGAGACAGCTACACGATTATATCATGACGCTACTAATATGTGACGCGATTTACATTGTTGCTTTTGCGGTGTATCTGTTTTATATCTGCACAGTTTTTCTGTATTATTCCGGAAAGTAAAACATGTTTTAGTAGTGACTTTTGTGGTATAGCTACAGCCTTTATCGTAGCACAACAATACGTTACATTATAGTACTTTCTTGATCACGGTAAGGTACGCAATAACTACGATATCTATACGGAAAGCATTTCACCTTCGTTTATGATGAGGTAAGTACATTGACTTCTGCAGAACTTAGCTTTCGGAGGACAATAACTACGACACTTCCACAGAGATTGTCTTACAGCAAGACGCACATTTAGCGCTACAGGACACACATTAAACTATTTATTTTTCAACATATTTGAATTACAAAGAAAGTTTTCCGTGATACATTTCATTCCATTGCTGTAATCTGTAACACCTGAGGATATAATTACATTAATCCGCAGGGGGGTACACGCTTACTTTGTGTACCATGTGTTTGGCAAGCACAAGGAGCCCTAGCTAATATGGTATTTGCTTATACAACTTTACACATCGGTACCATATTTCTCTAACACATAAATTACACAGCTATCTGATCATTTAACTGAGAGAAACAAACATTTATTTTACTTCATCAGTGACAGATGTTTACGTAATTACACCGTTGGATAACTTTACACTTACGAAATTGTATTTTGTCTGTACTTTGTGAACTGTTCACATTTTTTCGGAACAATTGTGATACTATGAGAGCTTTGAATGACATATTTGGTATAGGATCATGATTTTTAAAGTACTTTTGAGGTAGATGACACTTTTGACATGAGCAGAGAATTTTTTTAGGTTTTGAAATTATTGGAGGCAGCTACGACGATTTTGAGATTTGACTGAGGTGTAATGATATTATTACGATAACTATGTGTATTATGCTGTTGTGGTATGTTTATGGTCAATAAGCTGATGCTATATGAATTATTTGACTATGCTATGTATCTGTTATGATGAAATATTGAGGAAGTGTCGACGAATAAGGTAAGGAATAAAGAGTAGTGTTTAGGGACTCTGATTTGTGAAAAAAGGATGTTGGAAACCGAGAATCGTACTTTAAGAGTTATGAAATGAGTGTATATGTGTGAATGTATCACTATGCTGGCGAAAATTTTTTGGACACAATTATATTTAAATGATTTTATTTCTACAGATTTGTAACGCAAATTCTTGACCTGTGAATTTTTTTTATATGAGACTGCCACTGTAGCGGAACTCGTGTCGTAAATATTTCGATAAGAGAGTTAAGTGACCACCTGCATGTAATGCGTCGTGGGCACCCAGCTGCGCGACAACCACCTGACAGAAGAAAGCCATTAGTGTGTGCCTGTCAGAGGCAGAGGTGAAGAAAAAAAAAGAGGCCATTATCCTCGCTATTGAGATTCCTTTGTAGAAAGCATCGCAAATACTACACGCCCAAACTTGAAAACATATGATTACACTGTGGAGCTCTTAATTTATGATATTTACTAAAATGCCTAATGAAACGACGAGAAACATTTCGTGGCTATAGTCCTGCTATTTGAGAGAAATGCCATGTGGCTTGCTTTATGCATTTATTTACTCATTTTGTTTAATATCTAGTTTCTAACTGCACTGAAGCATTGGTTAAAATAAATTTTATGGATGTACTAATATAAATATTTTATGCCTACAGATCCAGTATATAATAATAATGTGATATACTTCCAAAAAAAACGAAGTAGCACAAAAAGACGTTTCCCTTCACAGAAATTGCATACAGAATTGTCTTTTCAAGTACATGGTAATATTTGTTTACAATAAATTTTTGTGGTGCACCACTTTAATTGCATAGACATTAAGATGTGAATAGACATTGTCCTTATCTCCATTGTTGTCTTTATTGTAACATTTTTTTCTGATTGAGCTTTGTCATGTTTAGGTATAAGTTATAGCATTTGCTGCGGCTGTTTGCCATTCATAGTGCTACTGAATGTCACTTTGTATTACTAGGTTAAGCCAATTTTATTACTGGTTTATTTTTCTTGTTTGCTGCGCATTGCCTTATATCAGTTGTAATATTGCTGCCTTTTTTTTGCCAATTTCCATTTTTTAACATTGGTGTTTGTGTAAATTGTTTTGTGCTGCTGCATTGCCTCGTCCCTTAGTTTAGCATCTGAGCTCAGTAGATTTAAGTTAGCTTAAGAGGGGGTGACCTATATAAGAGAAGGAGTTGCAATGAATTTGAAGAAATGCACTGAGAGGTTATATGAGAAAAGTACAGAAAGCAGGTATAGATAGGTCTTTTTGGAAATAATGAAGAACGAAGGGAGATCTCCGAGAAGTAAAGAAAGTTATGTTTGCAAAATACTGCAGTAAAACAAACGCTGCCCTTTCCTTGTGTTATCCCATTATGTGTTTGTGTATCCTTGTGTATTTATTTTCTTCCTGTCTCTGTGTACTGTTTCATAGAATTTTTTCTGTTCTAATAATAAGCTACATTTACTATGATGAGGAATACTGTTATCCTCAAATATAATTTACATTAATAACATGTTATTTACTTTGTAAAGATGTTTACACATTATTTATTCTGTTTTGTTCTAATGCTCATGTGTGAAGTTAATGTTTCAAAAGTTATTCTGATCTTTTATGTATGTACTTATGTCATAATTTTTGTAACACAGATGTAATTGTTATTTCGATTCTTTTGTAAAGCCTGTATTACTGCAAATGTTATCTGTACTATTATGTTCTTTAATGATATATTTTGTACCTTTGTTATTGTATCCTCATGTTATAAAATTGTAATTGACACCATTCATCAAATTAAGTAGCTTGTAAATTACATTTCACTGCACACGTTTCTGTTGGTGTTAGTATATGGACAACATGTGAGAAGTAGGGACTGCACGTTTGTTAATAATTCAGCAAGGGACTGGATAACAGCACTGCTGGTTCTAAGGACATTTCAAAAACAATTTTTGTGAGTGCACAAGTGGTGGTTATGGACTTGCTATATTATCCGCAAGACTCTTCAATGGTGATTGTGCACCTGCACAGTCAAACAGATGGCTGCTGGCCATCTCTAAAGGACTACAGTGGGTCTACACCTTTGACGACCCACCAATACCATTATTTCTACAAGGACTGCAGTGGGTCTGCACCTCTGGTGGCCCACCAATACCGTAATCTCTACCAGGACTACAATGGGTCTACTCTGTGACGACCTACCTACCAATATCCTTCAAAACTTCGACTGACTCTGCTGTGGGTTTGCTCTGTTGTGGCCCATTACCTGTCTGCATGTCAAGAGTCGGTACTGTCTTTCCATTGGAAGGACAACACTACTTCTTCAAGACTGCTTAGAAATCCACTACTTCCAAGTGCAATATCTTTTACTACTCAGACTTTGAGAAAAACACTGCAATTTTACTCTGATGAATGATCAGGACTGTCTTTATGGACTGTGAGAAAATTTTAGCTTTTGACCAACATTGTATCAATAAGTGTGTGTATTTGATATCTTTGTTATAGTAATTATGAAAAATTTTATCAAATCATTATTGGCCACTGCCCAAAACAATTTGTAAAAATTTTTTGTGGGGAGCATGGGAGCTATGTAAGTAGGCTGTTTAGGTTTTCTTATTGGTAACGCCACATAGCGCTCGGTATGAAAAAATCACTGGCTGTGCCGTGTGCAGTCTGTGTTTAGTCTGCATTGTTGTCTGCCATTGTAGTGTTGGGCAGCGGCAGCTGGATGCTAACAGCGCGTAGCGTTGCGCAGTTGGAGGTGAGCCGCCAGCAGTGGTGGACGTGGGGAGAGACATGGCGGAGTTTTGAAATTTGTAAGAATTGGTGTCATGAACTGCTATATATATTATGACTAGTGAGGTAAATACATTGTTTGTTCTCTACTAAAATCTTTCATTTGCTAACTATGCCTATTAGTAGTTAGTGCCTTCCGTACTTTGAATCTTTTATTTAGCTGGCAGTAGTGGCGCTCGCTGTATTGCAGTAGCTTCAGTAACGAAGATTTTTGTGAGGTAAGTGATTTGTGAAACGTATAGGTTAATGTTAGTCAGGGCCATTCTTTTGTAGGGATTTTTGGAAGTCAGATTGCGTTGCGCCAAAAATATTGTGTGTCAGCTTAAGCACAGTCGTTCACAATTGTTCAAAGGGGACGTTTCAAGCTAATATGAAAAACGTATGATTTTGCGGGTGTCCGGAATCTTTTGATCACATAGTGTACATGCACTTTCTGAGGTTACGTCATTAGCGTTGTTTATGTGTCAATCCTCAGTTCCTAGTTCTATTATGCTAATCATTAAGATATTACACCTGTGTGAAATTAAGATTGGGTTAAGAGTAAGCATTGAGAAACAGAAACATATATTGCGTTAGGAAATGTCAGAAATAGAAGTATTTATTATAAGTAATCAAAAAGGAAATGGAGTATTGTTGTTACTGAACTGTATATAACTGTGCTTCTCAATCTTTTCTCTGCTAGGATTCTCTTCACGAGGAAAAATATTATCAGCCCTCCCCCTCAATCTGCTTAATTATTAAAAATAGCCATTTCTTATATTTTCTTTGCTTTATACTCTCTTTGACAAAATTCACTTACAAGGATTTTACACAAAGCAAGCCAGAACTACATGAATTTTTTTTAACGAAAATACGGCATGAAGTGTTTTTCTTTGTCACTTTTTCATTTATTCAGAAACTGTGAAATAATCACCACATACAATTCAGCAACCAAGGATTACAAGATCATTAAAAGTTTATGTTATGAAGCGCAGTTAATGGATGAGCTTGCTTTTGAGAAGCTAACCGTACTTATTTGCTTACATTTTCCTTTGAATGGCAGCTCAACATAGTATCTCCCAAAGCTGAAAAGCTAGTCTCGCTCAAGTATGTTGTTGAAAAAAGAATCAGGATCTTCGCTTACGTTTGGCGCGGCGTTGGGAATTCCTTGGTAATATGTATCCAAAACTCCAGCAAAGACGCTTCATCAAATTTACTCTTCAGTGAAGTATCGCCAGCGAGATGAATAAGTTATTCTCCCTCCTTTCATATTTAGACATGATGGCTCAGGAGCATTTTTTACTGGATTTTTAATCCAATTAAATATATGAAAATAATCAGTGAAATACTTTTCGAATTGAAATTAAAGTGTTGCAAGGTGATGAAGAAACTAGTTTTCCTTATCTCCATTGGAAGTATCAATTGTGTCTTCTAACAATAACACGGGAGTAGAGAACGTGTCGACAATGCCACTTTCCATTCGGTTTTGACACAGCTCTAATTTCTTTATGGATGCCTTCACTTTTTCATTCCAAGATAGTGCAGATGTCTGATTACCTGAAAAAATCAGTGTGGTACGCCATTTTTAAATAGAAAACTTCTCTCGCTAACAGTGCCATAGAGTGACTTTTCTCCTTTTAGATACAGAATAGCTCGTGCACCAGTTCAGACACTTTTTACTACTTTAGCCCCAGAAGCCATCTAGAATTACTAAAAAAAAAAAAAATCAGTTCAGCACAAATCTACTCAGACAGCATTTTAGAAATCCTTGAAATATTGATTGTGCTTTAATAATATCAACTATTTCCATAACCGTTTGCAGCACTTTATGAAAGGGTGGGATAAGCTTTTTGGCGGCCATAGACAATCCGATGTACAGCATGAGGCACAAAGGATGGACGTTTTTAGAACACATAGTATTCAGGCACAGGAAGTGGGAGAGGGGGGACTGATGTGGTCATATGTTTGGTAACTCCTGCCATTTTGTTTACTTTATGTCATGGAGCTGTGGACTGTGCGACATCGTGTGTTTGCTTACGATAGTTTTGTGTGTAAAAATGAGTCTATCATTACAGTTCACCGTGCGTTTCGTCGCCATTTCAATCTTGCGAGATATTATAGTATTCCAGCTCGTAACACCATTTTGCGTTGGGCTGACTCACTTCGTCTATGAGGAACAGTGATGAACAGGAAACTGCCAGAGGCTCCTCGCTCAGTAGGCATTACAGAAAATGTGAAACAGTTCGGTTAGCCGTACGCCGTAGTCCTGGTCAATCTGCTAGGATATATTCTGCTGAAATACGCATCAGTAATCGTTCAGTAGGGCGTATTTTGCATATTGATCTAGGATTTAATCCCTACAAAATGGCTAAGGTGCAACAAATACCGAGGCTAATCTTTGCTTGAGAAATGGGGGCCATACGTGAGCAAAATGACAACATTATTTTGTTTATGAGTGACAGCACATGTTAATTTGAATGGCATGGTAAATCACCAGAACTGTCATTATTGAGCCAGCGAAAATCCAGAACTAATGCGTGAGGGACCATTACACAGGACCAAGGTGACGGTTTGCTCTGCTGTAACCGATACAGAAGGTATTGGTCCATACTTTTTCCAAGACGATAACAGGAACACTGCAGACTCCACCCTCGGAACGTCATAGACAGGTGATCACTGAGTTCTTTCTACCTGAACGAAGAAGAAAACGTATTCCTACTCGTCGACTTTGGTTCAAGAGGAACGTTTCAAATGGTGCAAATGGATCTAAGAACTAAGGGACTTAACATCTGATGTCATCAGATCCCTAGACTTAGAACTACTTAAGGACATCACACACATCCATGCCCGAGGCAGGATTAGAACCTGCGACCGGAGCAGCAGCGCGGTTCCTGACTGAAGCGCCTACAATCGCTCGGTCACAGCGGCCGGCTAGCGGAACGGGATCACAGCTCACACAGCAAGACTGTCAATGGGAGCTGTTCAAACTGTTTCTCTTGGTCGCGTAATTTCCCAGTTTGGTGACATTGAAACAGCCCCTCAGAAAATTTTATACATCACTGTGAGGGCAAACTTCTTTACGTTATGTGATTTTCAAAGAGCTGAACAAAACTGAACGTACTCAGACGCTTCTCTCCTAACTTATTCTGATCAACACTAAACGGACACAAAATATTTTTAGCGCAACGCAATCTGAATTTCAATACTCCCTGCAAAAGAATGGCCCTGACTAACAATAATCTATACCTTTCATGAGTTATTTACTTCACAAAAATCTACATTACTCGAACTACTGCAATACAGCGAGCGCCAGTACTGTCAGCTAAATAAAAGATTCTATCTACTGAAGGCACTAACTACTGATAGGCATAGTTAGCAAATGAATGATTTTGATGGAGAACAAACAATGTATTTCACTTAATAGTGTTCAAAGGTCATTATATATCAGTTCATGAGATTCAGTCTTACAAATTTCCTTTTTCTGACGGACACACTTCAAGATTGTCCGCTCTCAAAATTCTGCCATCTTTCTCCCCACATCCACCACTGCTGGCGGCTCACCTCCAACTGCGCAACACTACGTGCTGTTCACATCCAACTTTCCAACACTACAGTAACGAATATTCCAACAATACCAGCCACAGACTGCCCACAACACAGTCAGTGATTTTCATGCAGAGCGCTACGTGGCGTTACCAACATAAAAACCTAAACAGATTACTTGAAGGTCTGTCGGGCATGCAGCCGTGTTGACTGGTAGCTGTTGAACGAATTTTCGACGGCGTAACGTGCCATCATCATCACGTTACTCCTGTTGACTGACGTCCTAGGCCGGTGGCTGGTGTGGTATATATACCTGTCACCTCTCCCCTCCACTGACTCCATGTATGGACCGAGGGATGTGCAGGCCCCGGTGGTGGGCGTAGCTTGCGCTGACGAGATGACTGATGGGCGTCAGTACGCCAGCCGCCTTCGGCGAGTGTGGTGCCCCGTTTCCGCTGCTCCTGCGGAATTTTTATTGCTAGATTCCACGCTTGGCTGAGTTGGAATCCGTTGTTCTTGTTAATAAGGTTCTCGTGCAGCCGGATTTCAATAGCTTCCTTGTATACACAGTCCCAAAAGCGGAGAGTGTTGTTCAGGACTTCTGTGTTCTCAAAATCCATACGGTGATTTGTCTCGAGGCAATGTTCTGCGATGGCAGATTTTGTAGGCTGTTGGAGATCGGTGTGCCGTTTGTGTTCAGTACACCTTTCCTCGATGGTGCGAATGGTTTGCCCCACATATGCTTTCCCACACTCGCACGGTATGAAATAAACTCCAGATTTCCGGAATCCTAAATCGTCGTTCACTGTCCCTACAAGGGACTTGATCTTTGGCGGCGGGCGGTAGACGCATTTGATGTTATGGCGTCCTAGAATCCTGCCTATATTCCCAGATACGTTGCCCCCATATGGTATGTAGGCTGTCCCTTTCTGTGTATCATCATCACGTGTCGGCTGTGGTGTGGTCTTCTGCTTGAAGTCGCGTCGAATTTGGCGGTCACTATAGCCGTTCTTCTGGAACACATCCTTGAGGTGATCTAGTTCCAGTTTGAAGTTTTCTTCGTCAGGGATCACACGGGCTCTGTGAACCAATGTATTCAGTACTCCTGCTCTTTGTGACGGGCTTGATGACAGCTGGAGGCGTGAAGGTATAGATCCGTGTGGGCTGTCTTCCGGTAGACGCTGTGTCCTAGTGTTCCATCAGGCTTTTTTCCGTACCAGAACATCCAAGAATGGTAGCTGGCCGTTTTTCTCCACCTCCATGGTGAACTGAATTTTGGGGAGGATAGAGTTCAGATGCTGTAAGAACAGTTGGAGCATCTCTTCATCTCTTCCCCTTGAGGCCAAATGACGGAAGTGTCGTCAACATATCTGTAGAAGACTGTTGGTTTTAGTGGTGCTGATTCTAACGCTTTCTCCTCAAATTCTTCCATGTACATGTTGGCCACCACAGGTGACAGAGGGCTACTCATAGGTACGCCGTCTGTCTGTTCGTATAATGTCCGTCAAAAAGAAAATATGTTGACATGAGCACAAAGTTAAATACTTTCGTGAATGTGGGCCCAAAGTTCTTCTCAATAAGATCCAGCGAATCCTTGAGTGGAACCCTCGTGAAAAGTGGTACAACATCGAAACTGACCATAAGATCTGAGCTGGCCAACTTCAGTTTCCCCAAACGTTCCACGAACTGAGCCGGGTTCTTGATGTGGTGCTCACATTTGCCAACCAATGGACTCAATACTGCGGCCAAGTGTTTGGCAAGCTGGTATGTTGGCGCTCCTATAGTTCTCACTATCGGTCTCAGAGGAGTGCTCATCTTGTATACCTTTGGAAGTCCATAGAGTCTTGGTGGTGCAGCAGCACGCGGCCGAAGTTTCTTCGCTGTCTCTTCTGTAAAGGTACTTCGAAGAAACTCAATCGTCTTGCGCTGTATCCGACTGGTTGGACCCGTCGTCATCTTCCTGTAAGCAGGTTCGTCCAGGATCTTGTACATTTTCTTTTTCTGCCGCCGTCAGTAGGACGGTTATGTTCCCCTTATCCACTGTGAGAACGACAACGTCTGGATCGTCACGCAGAGAACGCAGCGCGGCCCTTTCCCGGCTGGAGATGTTGTGTTTCGGCGGCGCGGCCCTGGCGAGTGTGCGGCACGTTTCCCGTCGTAATTCCTCCGCCGCGTCGGGTGGCAGCTTGGAGGTGACTTGTTCCACTCCGCTGATGATTTCTGCCTACTTACTTGGTCCCCATTGTAACATTGCAGGACATATTGGGGCATATTGAAGTATTCGGTACTGTAGACTTTTAGGGGATGTCGATACAGATATGCAAAATGTAAAGGGAAACTTTGGTGATGTATAAATATTGTACTGTGTCAATATTAGGACATTTTGCACAGAAAGAACAAAAATAGAATTAATGTAAATATATATTAGTGTTAGTAACCTATTTTCATTCAATTTTGTAATTACATTTCATTTTGTAAAAGAAAGACTCACTGTTTGCTGTAGCTCTGATTAATTGTATAAATTATCAGTTTTGAGCTAAATTATTTCGTATAATATGGACAAGATACTTTTAAAAACTCACCAGCTAAAGAAAAGGTCTGTGAGTGTGCGTTTGGTGCACACTTCTGGAACTTTCTCTGTAGAAGTTCTGTATTGTGATCGCAAAAGTGCGAAGACTTGTGAAAGCTGTTTCATGGCCTAGTTTCGAAGGACGATTTGTATCGGGAAGTATTGCTAAAAAGATTTGTTTGCGTTTTGAAACACGATTTAAATCATTTTACTTATAGATAGTTGTTCTAAATCACTCAAGAAATATCCAGAATCAAATGTCAAGATATTTCTGGAAACATCGGTACAAATCTGGTGAAGGTTATCCAGAAGCTGGTAGAAAAATGTTATAAAATCTATTTGGAAATTATGCTTGTAAGAATTTATGTGTACTGATCCTTTTACTTACTTTAATCTGTACTAAAATTCTGTAATGTCTAATTTAGTTTCAGGTCGTGAATTGCTATCGTATTGTAAACAAAACATTGTCAAAGACTCTCATTGTTTGGAAAGATATTAATACACCTAGGAGTTGTCAGTTGCCAGTTCGGATATGCAGTGCGGTTAGCTCTGAGAGTCAGTTGTTGAGTCTGTGAAGTCTGTCAGTTCTGTTTGTAAATAAACGTCTATAATGAAGAATTACTTGTTGTCATCAATATGAACTCAAGACCTTTTGCACGAAGCAGACACCTCCTAATGCAACGTTTTAATTTGGTGTTGAGGAGCTGAAATGTTATAATTTGGTGCAGAAAGTCCTGGGACGTTATAATTTGGTTGAGGAAGCTGGGATGTTATACCATGCTCCCTACAAAAATTTTATAAACTAGTTTTGGGCATTTGCCAATACATATTTGTTAAAAAAATTATATTAACGCCAACAAATATATCAAATGAACATAATTATTGATACACTGTTGGTCAAAAGCAAAAATTGTCCACTGTCCATAAAGACAGTCCTGATCATTCATCACAGTAGTAATTACATTGCACAAAGTCTGATCAGTAACAGAAAATGCTCATGGAAGAAGTGAATTTCCATGCAATTTTGAAGAAATAGTGTTGTCCTTCCAACGGAAAGACTGTGCTGACTCTTGACATCCAGACAGGTAATGGGCCACAACAGAGCAAACCCACAGGAGAGTCAGTCGAAGTTTGGAAGAATATTGGGAGGTAGGTCATCACAGAGCAGAAGCATTGTAGTTCTGGTAGAAATTATGGTATTGGTGGGCCATCAAAGGTCTGTGCAGGTGCCCAGTCACCAACGAAGAGTCTTTCGGACAGTATAGCAAGTCCATAACCACCACTTGTGCACTCACAAACTTTTTGGTATGTCCTTAGAGTCAGCAATGTTGTTAACCAGTTGAAACGTCCCCTTAGAAATTTCGCAAAATACGGACACCAACGACCGCCGACGGACACTAAGATAAGTACCTGCTTCCTAAAATAATGGAAAAAGATGCAGATTTCAGTATTGACAGCGGTATAGCGAGTACACCTATTAGGGAAAGTGCTTCTGACAGTGTAGGAATGTTGGAAATGTTAAAACAAATGTTTTCAGAGTTAAACTCGAAGATGGACGATTCTCGTGCCGAATTACGTCAACAAATTGAACAGACACAACAACAGATGGACAGGTCGATTTCGGAGGCTGTGTGTGATTTAAAATCAGAAATAAATTCAAATACAGAACAGGTTGCTCACAGTAATCAGGTTCTCGAAGAATGGCGAATTACTTTTGAGTCAAACCAAAAAGAACTTAGTTGTCGTGTGGACACGGTTGACAGCAAAATTTCTGTCCTTGAAACTGATTTAAGTAACGAAATTTCAAATAACCAGTCAAAACTTAAAAAAGTTGTTGATTTTGTAAATGAGGAAAATTCTCAATTGAGAAATGAATTTGACCAGACAAAACGATTTTTTGAAAGCGAAATTGAATCTTTCAAATCTGATTCTGACAAAAAGGTCACAGAAATTTGTAGTAGAGTAGGTAATGTCGAAAAAACTGTAGACAGAAAATTTGTAGAAATAGAAGAAACTATGTTGCAAAAAGGTTTTAGTAATAGTTGTAATGGGGTATGGGGAAATTTTCCCATTAAAACTTATCCCGGTGACAAGAATATACACCCAAAAGACTTCATGCAATTCTGCAAGGAGCAGTTCACGTCCATAATGACAGATAGTGTTAAGATAAAATTTGTAAAGAAATTACTTGATGGTGAGGCGCTTTCGTGGGCCAATCAGAATTGTTCCGCGGAAATGTCCTTTGAAGATTTCGAAAAATGTTTTCTAACCAAATTTTGGTCTGAAACTGAGCAAGCTCGAATCAAAAGTGAAATCTTGAATGGTCCTAGTTACAGAGAATCTGATGGGTCAATGAAAGCCTATTGTGAGAAACAGTTGCAAAAATTAGTGCATCTGGATAAGCCATTTGATGAGCTAACTCATACTGATGCACTAAAACGGGGACTTCCGAAAAGAGTACAATGGGGTTTAGTATATGGTCCAGATGAGTCCATAGAACAATTCTTGAAATATGTGGACAAACTTGATAGAGACTTTGAACAAAACAACAGATTTAACGACTCTGTAGGTTCATCACACAGAGGGTGGGAACCGAACCGTGGAAATAATAACAATAATAGTGAACGAAGAAACTATAAGAACAACAGGGATAATTATAGTAGCAATGACAGAAGAAATTTTGGTAGGAATGATCAGCACTTTAATTCAAACAGAGAATGGGAAAATCGAAACAGGTCCTGGGGTAATGACATGAGAGAAGGTAACCCGAGGCAGGGAAACGACAGACATAGGCCTTTAAACGACGAAATGCTCCACTGAGAGTCTGTCAGTTTGGGGCAAGGAATTTTCAAAATCAGGCTAATTTCACCAGGAACAGACAGCACTATAATCAGAGACCTAACCAGTATAGACAGTATGCTTATGATCGATCTGTAGATAGAGGTAATGAAAAAATTAAATTTGACAGGAAATTTTGGAATGTCATCAGAGAAAATACTAGAAACAACTGTAATAGGAACCAAGCTACCTTTGATGAAGTAGGCTTAGAAGATGATATAATTGCAAATTTATATAATCAAGAAGAAGCACCTAATGCTGAAATGAAAGGTAAGGATAACTTTGATAATTTTGGATTGTACAAACTTATGTGTGGTGATGTTTTAGATGTAAGTTGTCATAGTGATGTTCGTACTGAAGTTTCTGGGAAGTCTGATATTCATGTGGATGTGATTGGTGAAGATGGTGTTGTGAGTAATGTTGGTGATACTAGTAGTGTTTGTAATGTAAGCTCAGGCAATGACGATGATAATGTTGATGTTAAGGCTAATGGTGATTATGTACTAGAAGATTTTGATGGTGAATTGGATGGAATAGTTTATGTTGAAGTTAAGGAGGATGTTATAAGCAATAGTGTTGAGAATAGTTGTGCCAGGAACTCTAACTACATTCCACATGAGAATCAGATTGTGACAGTTCAGCTTAGTAATACATCAGGAGACAGGGGGGTTGATTGTGCTGATGCATCTGAGATTATTTTGAAATCTGTTTGGGACAAATTTAAAGATTACAGTCATGACAATGATGTTAAGATCAAATTAAGGGAAATTTGTGAACCAGTTTCTGCTTTTAAGCCTAATGAAATCATCAAACGGGATACTAGTCAGGATGTGTGTGAGGTAAATAGTAATCCAGACATTCCAGTAAACTCCAGTAGACCTAGAAGTTTGAAGAAAGTATTGCCTAATAAAGAAAACCTAAATATGGAACAGAGGTATGATGAGATAGCAGAAGATTTGACACAGGGAGTCCAATTAGTGCCATTTCAAGCAAATTAAGAGATATAATTAAGCATGTTCCTGACTTTGTTGAATTAGCAGTTGTTGGAATAAAAATTAGAGGCATTACCGGCAAACTGAGCAAAATTGTTAATAGACAGGTGTTGTTGTCCTTCAGTATAAATGATGTACAGTTTCCTCAAGGATGTCTTGTAATAAGTGACCTAAATGAGAATGTACTGTTGGGTATGGACTGGATATTAAAAGCTAATGCAGCATTTGATTGGGAAAAGAGTTTGTTTACCTTTATTGAACCTAAGACGAGAGTATGTTCCAGTACTGACATGTCGGTTCAAAACTGTGCTGATAAGGGAATTGAAATTAGGGATGTTACATTTTCTAAAGACAGTGGTTATTGTGTAGAGGAAATTACTGAGGATTATGATGATGGAGAATATGGGGATATAGTTCAAGAAAAATTATGGGAATCAGATAATTTGAACCAAGAACAGAAGGTAGAGTTAGAAAGATTATTGTGGAATTACTGTGATGTTTTTGATGATAAACCTGGCAGAGTAAAGAATTATCAATGTAAACTCAGATTAAAACCACATGAGCCATTCTTTATTAAACCTTATAGTGTACCCATTGCAAAGAGAAAAGATGTAGAAAAGGAACTTCAAAAGATGGAAGAGTGGGGCATCATTGAGAGAAGTAAGAGCCAATACAATAACCCTTTGGTAGTGGTTACAAAACGTGATGGCAGTGTCAGGCTTGTACTAGATTCAAGACACCTAAATAAGTATCTGGAAAGAGAGACTGATCATCCTGAGAATATAGACGAATTACTTCATAAATTTGAAAGAATGAAATACATGACCAGTTTAGATCTCACATCAGGATTTCACCAAGTAGAATTAGAAAATGATTCCAGAAAGTATACTGCCTTTTTGTATGGGGGAAGATGTTACCAGTATTGTGTGGTACCATTTGGGCTGAATGTCTCAGTAGCCGAATTCATTAGAGCACTTGACTTTGTTTTGGGAAAAGATCTTTTATCAAAATTAACTTTGTATGTAGATGACATTTTGATCACTGGAGAAACTTGGGAAGAACATGTTAATACTTTGAGGGAGGTTTGCAATAGATTAAGGAAAGTGGGAATGTCACTTAAATTATCTAAATGTAAGTTTGGTATGAAAAAATTGAAGTTTCTGGGGCACAGTATTTCTGAGGAAGGTATTTTGCCAGATCCTGAAAAACTCGAGGCAATTGCAAAATTCCCAATTCCAAAAACCAAGAAACCACTAAAGTCATTTTTCGGGCTGTGCGGTTACTACAGAAAGTTCATTAGTACCCAAGCTCTAAATGCTTCAAGTCTTAACAGATTGCTGAAGAAAAACGCAATGTGGGTTTGGGATTAGGAATGTGAAGCTGCTTTTGAAGAAATAAAAACACAGTTATGTAACAGTCAAATTTTGTACCGTCCTGATTTTTTGCATTATGGCAGATAGTAGTGCTTATGGCCTAGGTGCTCACCTTTTCCAAGAAGTAAATATAAATGGGAAAATAGAACACAGTTCTATTGCATTTGCTAGTCGAACCTTGAAAAAACATGAGAGGCAATACACTGTTACCAAGAAAGAGCTTTTGGCCATTTACTGGGCATTTTCTAAATTCAGAAATTATTTATTGGGAAACCAGGTAGTTGTCTACACAGACCATAAGGTATTAATTTATATTCAAGAATGTAGGTTTCATCATGGGAGGATTACCAGGTGGGCACTCTTGTTACAGCAATTTAATTACTCAATAAAATATCTTAGAGGACCCGATAATGTAGTTGCTGATGCTTTACCTACACTACCTGTGGGGGGTGACTTTGAAGATGACAGTGGTGAATTAAAAAAGTTTTTTGACATATACATTGGACCTTTCAAGATTCAGGACAATCCTCATCCCAATGCTTACCGTCTAGTCTACCCAAATTCTGGCAGACTGTTTGGCCTACGAAACGTAACCGAACTGAAATTGTATAAAAAATGTAAAAAAGTATTTTAGATAATAGATGTTTATAGACTTTTATATGTAATCTTACCAGGATATTTTTGTATACTTTGTTATGTTGTATTTATCTGATTCCTCAGGGGAGCATACATTCTTTGTGTGCTAATTGTTTGGCGAGCACTAGGTCCCCTAGCTATGCAATCTTCAAATTTCATTTTCGTATTCTGGCATTGCATCTTACACTTTTTCTGTGATCCTGTATAATCAATTTTCTCCATCTGTCAGTCTATCCTCTCTTAGCTTTAAGAAATTATTTAGAGTAAATTTTCTTGAGTAATTAGACTTTACAGAATTCAAATTTCTGTGTCCTTAAAAACTGGTCCACCGACTATTAAATGCTTTTGCTAATGTTTAACTGGGTTTGACCACTTTATGCTGTATATTCACAGCGGACTGTGCTATTGCAGCCTGTGATAGCCTGCAGTGTATATGGAAACCATACAGACTGTGAAGATGAGACTGAAATACAGTGTGGGGCATTGAGGTATACTGACCTTTAAGGAAGAAGATCACCGACCTTCAAGAAAGAAGATCACCGGTCTTCAAGAAAGAAGACACCAAAGATATGTGTAAAGCTTTTCTGTTTTGTAATGTAAGGACATCAACCCTTCCGTGTTTCCCGTGGAAGTGCTGATGGGGGGGGGGGGGGGGGGTTGTGTAACATTGCAGGACATATTGGGGCATATTGAAGTATTCGATACTGTAGACTTTTAGGGGATGTCGATACAGATATGCAAAATGTAAAGGGAAACTTTGGTGATGTATAAATATTGTACTGTGTCAATATTAGGACATTTTGCACAGAAAGAACAAAAATAGAATTAATGTAAATATATATTAGTGTTAGTAACCTATTTTCATTCAATTTTGTAATTACATTTCATTTTGTAAAAGAAAGACTCACTGTTTGCTGTAGCTCTGATTAATTGTATAAATTATCAGTTTTGAGCTAAATTATTTCGTATAATATGGACAAGATACTTTTAAAAACTCACCAGCTAAAGAAAAGGTCTGTGAGTGTGCGTTTGGTGCACACTTCTGGAACTTTCTCTGTAGAAGTTCTGTATTGTGATCGCAAAAGTGCGAAGACTTGTGAAAGCTGTTTCATGGCCTAGTTTCGAAGGACGATTTGTATCGGGAAGTATTGCTAAAAAGATTTGTTTGCGTTTTGAAACACGATTTAAATCATTTTACTTATAGATAGTTGTTCTAAATCACTCAAGAAATATCCAGAATCAAATGTCAAGATATTTCTGGAAACATCGGTACAAATCTGGTGAAGGTTATCCAGAAGCTGGTAGAAAAATGTTATAAAATCTATTTGGAAATTATGCTTGTAAGAATTTATATGTACTGATCCTTTTACTTACTTTAATCTGTACTAAAATTCTGTAATGTCTAATTTAGTTTCAGGTCGTGAATTGCTATCGTATTGTAAACAAAACATTGTCAAAGACTCTCATTGTTTGGAAAGATATTAATACACCTAGGAGTTGTCAGTTGCCAGTTCGGATATGCAGTGCGGTTAGCTCTGAGAGTCAGTTGTTGAGTCTGTGAAGTCTGTCAGTTCTGTTTGTAAATAAACGTCTATAATGAAGAATTACTTGTTGTCGTCAATATGAACTCAAGACCTTTTGCACGAAGCAGACACCTCCTAATGCAACGTTTTAATTTGGTGTTGAGGAGCTGAAATGTTATAATTTGGTGCAGAAAGTCCTGGGACGTTATAATTTGGTTGAGGAAGCTGGGATGTTATACCATGCTCCCTATAAAAATTTTATAAAGTAGTTTTGGGCATTTGCCAATACATATTTGTTAAAAAAATTATATTAACGCCAACAAATATATCAAATGAACACAATTATTGATATACTGTTGGTCAAAAGCAAAAATTGTCCACTGTCCATAAAGACAGTCCTGATCATTCATCACAGTAGTAATTACATTGCACAAAGTCTGATCAGTAACAGAAAATGCTCATGGAAGAAGTGAATTTCCATGCAATTTTGAAGAAGTAGTGTTGTCCTTCCAACGGAGAGACTGTGCTGTCTCTTGACATCCAGACAGGTAATGGGCCACAACAGAGCAAACCCACAGGAGAGTCAGTCGAAGTTTGGAAGAATATTGGGAGGTAGGTCATCACAGAGCAGAAGCATTGTAGTTCTGGTAGAAATTATGGTATTGGTGGGCCATCAAAGGTCTGTGCAGGTGCCCAATCACCAACGAAGAGTCTTTCGGACAGTATAGCAAGTCCATAACCACCACTTGTGCACTCACAAACTTTTTGGTATGTCCTTAGAGTCAGCAATATTGTTCACCAGTTGAAACGTCCCCTTAGAAAAATTATACAAGACTGTGCTTAAACTGACACACAATATTTTTTAGCGCAACGCAATCTGACTTTCAAAAATCCCTACAAAAGAATGGCTCTGACTAACATTAACCTATACGTTTCACAAATCACTTACCTCACAAAAATCTTCGTTACTCAAGCTACTGCAATACCGCGAGCGCCACTACTGCCAGCTAAATAAAAGATTCAAACTACGGAAGGCACTAACTACTGATAGGTATAGCTAGCAAATGAAAAATTTTAATAGAGAACAAACAATGTATTTACCTTAGTAGTCATAATATATATATCACTTCATGACACCAATTCTTACAAACTTCAAAACTCCGAAATCTCTCTACCCACGTCCACCACTGCTGGCGGCTCACCTCCAACTGCGCAACGCTACGCGCTGTTAGCATCCAGCTGCCGTTGCCCAACACTACAATGGCAGACAACAATGCAAACCAGCCACAGACTGCACACAGCACTGCCAGTGATTTTCATACAGAGCGCTACGTGGCGGCGGCGTTACCAATAAAAAAACCTAAACAGCCTACTTACATAGCCCCCATGCTCCCCACCAAAAATTTACAAATTGTTTTGTGCAGTGGCCAATACAGATTTGAAAATTTTTTTCGTAATTACAATGACAAAGAAATGATATGCACACACTTATCGGTACAATGTTGGTCAAAAGCTAAAATTTTCTCACAGTCCATAAAGACAGTCCTGATCATTCATCAAAGTAAAATTGCATTGTTTTTCTCTAAATCTGATTAGTAAAAGAAAATGCACATGGAAGTAGTGGATTTCCATGCAGTCTTGAAGAAGTAGTGTTGTCCTTCCAACGGAAAGGCAGTGCTGACTCTTGACATGCAGACAGGTAATGGGCCACAACAGAGCAAACCCACAGCAGAGTCAGTCGAAGTTTTGAAGAATATTGGTAGGTAGGTCATCACAGAGTAGATCCCTTGTAGTCCTGGTAGAGATTACAGTATTGGTGGGCCACCAGAGATGCAGACCCACTGTAGATCTTGTAGAAATAATGGTATTGGTGGGTCATCAAAGGTGCTGACCCACTGCAGTCCTTGTAGAAATAATGGTATTGGTGGGTCATCAAAGGTGCAGACCCACTGTAGTCCTTGTAGAGACGGCCATCAGCCATCTGTTGCAACTGTGCAGGTGCACTATCACCATTGAAGAGGCTTGCAGAGAATACAGCAAGTCCATAAACCACCACTTGTCCACTCACAAAAATTGTTTTTGAAATGTCCTTAGAATCAGCAATGCTGTTATCCAGTCCCTTACTGAATTACGTGCAAACACTATCAGTCCCTACTTCTCACATATTGTCCATATACTATGACCAACAGAAATGTGTGCAGTGAAATGTAACTTACAAGTTACTTAATTTGATGAAAAGGTGTCAATTACAATTTTATAACATGAGAATACAATAACAAAGGTACAAAATATATCACTAAAGAACATAATAGTACAGATAACATTTGCAGTAGTACAGGCTTTACAAAAGAATCGAAATAACATACACATCAGTGGTACAGGAATTATGACAGGAGCACATACATAAAAAATCAGAATAAATTTCGAAACATCAACTTCACACATGAGCATTAAAACAAAATAGAATAAATAATGTCTAAACATCTTTACAAAGTAAATAACATATTATTGATGCAAATTATATTTGAGGATAACAGTATTCCTCATCATAGTGAATGTAGCTTAGTATTAGAACAGAAAAAATTCTATGAAACAGTACACAGAGACAGGAAGAAAATAAATACACAAGGGTACACAAACACATAGTGGGATAACACAAAAGGAAAGGACAGGGTTTGTTTTCAGGGTAACATTTGGTACTGCAGTTCAACCCAAAACTTTATTCTGTAGATCTTTCGTCGTATCTCAACATTTGTTTCCTCCAAAAAAATCCTATCCAAGCATGCTTTCTGTATTCTGTTCACATCCTCTTTCAAAAATAGTTTTTCTCCACTGTTCACTACTTTTTTGGCCAAACCATTTTCTTATAGCTTCTCAATGCTTTTCTTCCAATTCATCATAGTTAGATTCTTATATAGTCTACCCCCTCTTAAGCTAACTTAAATCTACTTAGCTCAGATGCTAAACTAAGGGACGAGGCAAAGCAGCAGCACAAAACAAATTAATACAAACAGCAATGTCCCAAAAAAATGGAAATTGGTAAAGCAATTGCAATATTACAACTAATATAAGGCGCTGTGCAGCAAACAAGAAAAACAAATCCCTAGTAAAACTGGCTTAACATAGTAATACAAAGTCAAATTCAGTAACATTACGCCTGGCACACAGCAGCAGCAAATGCAATAGCTTATAACTAAACATGACAAAGCTAAAGCAGAAAAAATATAACAGTAAAGACAACAATGCAGAAAAGGGAAATGTCTATTCACATATTAATATCTATGTCATTAAAGTGGTGCACCACAAGAAGTTACCCCACCATAAAAATTACCAAGTACTTGAAAAGAAAATGATGTATGCAATTCCTGTGAAGGGAAGTCTTTTTGTGCTCCTTCGTTTTTTTAAGTACATCGTGAAGTTATTATTTACTGTATCTGTAGGCATTAAAATAACTATATTAGTACATCTATTAAATTGTATTTTAACCAATGCTGCAGTGCAGATAGAAACTAGATATTAAACAAAATGCGTAAGTAAATATATAAAGCAATCCATATGGCATTTCTCTCAACTAGCAAGACAATAGCCGTGTAATGTTTCTCATCGTTTCATTAGGCATTTTAGTAAATATCACAAATTAAGAGCTCCACAGTATAATCATATGTTTTCAAGTTTGAGCGTGTCGTATTTGCGATGCTTTCTACAAAGGAATGAATGTCAATAGCGAGGATAATGGCCTCTTTTTTTTTACCTGTGTCTCTGAAAGGCACACACTAATGGCTTTCTTTTTGTCCGGTGGTTGTCGCGCAGCTGGGTGCCCACGACGCATTACGTGCAGGTGATCACTTAACTGTCTTATCGAAATATTTACGACACCAGTTTCCGCTACAGTGGCAGTCTCATAAAAAAAAAATTCACAGTTCAAGAATTTGCGTTACACATCAGTAGAAACAAAATCTTATTAATATAACAGTGTCCAAAAATTTTCGTCGGCATTGTAATACATTCACGCATTTACATACATTTCATAACTCTTAAAGTACGATTCTTGGTTTCCAACAACCTTTTTCACAAACCAGAGTCCCTAAACTCTACTCATTATTTCTTACCTTATTCGTCAACACTTCTTCAATATTCCATCATAACAGATAAGTAGCATAATCAAATAACTCATATAGCATCAGCTTATTGATCATAAACATACCGCAACAGCGTAATACACATCGTCATCATAACATCATAAAACCTCAGCCAAATCTCAAAATCGTCGTAGCTTTTTCCAATAATTTCAAAACCTAAAAAAAATTCTCTACTCATGTCAAAAGTGTCGTATACCTCAACCGTACTTTAAAAATCATGATCTCATACCCAATTATTTTATTCAAAGCTCTCATAGTATCACAATGGTTCCGAAAATGTATGAACAGTTCACAAAGTACAGACAAAATACAATTTCGTAAGTGTGAACTTATCCAACAGTGTAATTACGTAAACACCTATCACTGATGTAATATAATAAATGTTTGTTTCTCTCAGTTAAATGATCAGATAGCTGTGTAATTTATGTGTTAGAGAAATATGGTACCGATGTGTAAAGTTGTATAAGCAAATACCATATTAGCTAGGGCTCCTTGTGCTTGCCATACACATGGTACACAAAGAAAGCGTGTACCCCTCTGAGGATTAATGTAATTATACCTTCAGTTGTTACAGATTACAGCAATGGAATGAAATGTATCACGGAAAACCTTTGTATCATTGTACTTCAACCATCTTTAAAAATAAATGTTTTGAGTACAAAATTAATCACTCAAATACGTGTACTGTAGCTATAGACTGTGCGTCTTGTTGTAAGATAATTATGTGGAAGTGTCGTAGTTATCGTCCTCTGTAAGCAAAGTTCTGCTGAAGTCAATGTACTTACCTCGTAATAAACGAAGTGAATTGCTTTGCGTATAAATATCTTACTTATTACGCTTATTGCCGTGATGAAGAAAGTACTGTGCTGTAACGTATTGCTGTGCTACAGAAAAGGCTTTTCTAATTGTAGCTATACCACAAAAGTTACCACCAAAACATGTTTTACTTTCCACAATAATTCAGAAAAACTGTGCAGATATAAAACAGATACACCACAAAAGCACAATGTAAATTGTGTCACACATTAGTAGTGTCGTGATACAATCGTGTAGCTATCAAAGAAATCAAACGCTAAGTCATCTTTAATCTCACAGAAAGCACTTCAAATAAATGTCTTTTCAACTGAACCAAAATGTTGCATTAAAATCTCATTAACAGTATATGTTCTAAGTATGTAAGCCTTATAGTCGTTACGTAATCGTGCAACTAACAAGCAAGAATGTACAAATAACAACACTGTGTCGTCTGTTCACTATAACAATGCATTCGTAATTTCTGTTTAAAAATGTTCCCTAGGTTCTAGACTGTATAGTTAACTTCAAAACATTGTTGCATGTTAACAGTTTCTCAGTGTGACAAAGCATACTAGAAATGTGAAGTAAAAAGTTTTATGGCAAAGACAAAGTTAAAAAGCAGATTATATTTGAATAAACGGTTTTACATGTGAATTGTGGTGTAAACCTTTACTCTTCCTCAGTATGCAGCAAATCAACTTGAAGTCAATCATCATGTGGTATACGGCAGTAAAGAACACTGAAATTTTGCTCAAGGTTAGCTTATTTTATTTTTCTCTGAGCCAGCGGGCGCACACGGCTGCCTGCGGTGCGAGTCATTGTCTGTTTCTTTGTTGGCGCGCGTCGTTATTGGGATTAGGAGACCTAACTTCTACAAATTCACCTTGCCGAGAGGGCCCTGCTCTGTTTGAATCCCGCCAGTTCTGATGCAATTCAGGTCTGTCGTTACGATCATATCGTCTGTCGTCATGTCGGTAATTTCTGTAATTAATTTCTTGTCGGTCACGTGGTGGAGAATTTCTCCCTGAATCGTAACTGCGCGCTGGACCGTTGCGTCTGAAGTTATTCCGTCTCCCGTGATGATAGTAGTTCTGGTTGCCATATTGTCTGTTTCTATGATTGTCTCTGTCATATTCATTACTACGGAAATGCTATCTTTCTCTGTAATTATTACTAACCTGCCAACGGTTGTCATACGGGTGGTGTCTGGTTTGGTCACGATTTGCGTTGTAAGAATAGCCTTGTCGTGTCCAGTTATTATTTCTTTCATCGCGGAATTGCGACAGATGTGACCTGTAATTGTTGTGTTCCTGTTTTCGCGTTCCGCGATTGTCAGTGTCAATTTCTAATTCTTGTAAGAGTCCCTGAAAAGCTTCAATGTCGTCTTTGCAACTCCCTGCCAAAATAATATGCCGTAAATGTTCAGGCAATTTGATTAAGCAAATGCGGATGAGTTCTGAAGGGCTGTATGGGTTTGAAAGATACTGATTCTTATGTAACATATCTTCAAAATATTTCACAAGACTTGAAAATTCAGATTGTTCGAAATTTTTCATCATTATGATGCCATGTTTTACTCGGTCTTGTGTGGCTTGAGACCAATATGCTGAGAGGAAGGCATGGTAAAATTCTCCTTCACTGTGGCAATCGTGAATTACCGATCGCATTCTTACAGCTGGTTCATTCTCTAAATAGCCACACATAAATTCTAATCTGTGCTCCAATGACCAGTTGGGGGGGAAACAATGAGAGAATTGATGAAGCCACGCTTGTGGATGGATGTCGTTGCCAGAATTCTTAAATGTTTGGAATTTACGTGTAGTAAGGAACAGCTTATAGTCAAAATCATCGTGTTGGTGGGTCACATGTCATTGTTACGTCGTTTCGGCGGTTCCATCTCAAAGTTCGGTGTACTTTGCCAATCTATTTCATAATCTCCAAAGTGCCCTGTGTTATTATTTTGTGTCATTTCCGTATTTTTATGTCCCTCTTCCTGTATTGGTGAGCGAGAGCCCTCTGAAATACGTAATTCTTGTATTACCTGTGTCAGCTGATCTTGTACTTCCCGGATTTCGCTTTGGTGTTGCGTATTAATTTGATTTTGATTTTGTTTGAATTTCCTAATTTGTTCGAACTCTTCTGTGTCATTAAAGACTACCGGTTTTGTGTCATTCAGATTATCATCTACCTTCGTAGATAAATTATTTAGCTGATCCGAAAGTTCAACTACTTTCTCTGATAATGAACTAATGTCCTCCATGTGTCTTTCTGAACCAATTTTCAGAGTATCTACTGTGTCCTTTAGGTTTTCTTGAGTTTTTGCAAGTTGCGTAACCGAATCGGTAGATGCAACTGAGTCAATTTTAGCTTGCAAGGTCTCATGATTTTCATGAACAATTGTTTGCAGTTCTTTTATGGCTGCTTCGTGATTCTGTAATGCATTTTCATGCCGCGAAAAAATAGGTTGGAAATGCTCACAAATTTGGGTTTTTACGTCATTACAGACTTTTTGACATTTCAATTCGATTTTATGCAATTCAGTAGTTAAATCTTCACGTGTTTGTTCAAGCGTATGTTCCACTGAGTCTAACTTTTGAAGCTTTTGCTCCACTGCGTCTAACTTTTGCTGGGTTTGTCTCAGATTTTGTTCCATTGTGTCTAACTTTGGAAGCTTTTGCTGTGTTTGTCTCTGATTTTGTTCCATTGTGTCTAACTTTTGAAGCTTTTACTGTGTTTGTCTCTGATTTTGTTCCATTGTGTCTAACTTTTGAAGCTTTTGCTGTGTTTGTCTCTGATCTTGTTCCATTTGTTGCATTAATTGTAATAATAGAGTATTAGTGTCTGGAATCTGTTTTTCTATGCTTTTTGGCAGTGCATTTTCACCGGCAACATTTACATTTTGACAGGCAGAAAATGTGTCTTGACTCATTTGAGAAAACGGTGAGGACCCATAACCTAAGTGTACAGTATTTGCAATATTGTGTTCTGTCATTTCGGATTCCTGAGGCGAGCTGTTGCCGACTGATCGATCGATAATTGTTCCCTCTTCACTACTTGTTTCATTGTCTACACCATTATTTGCCGCCCGCTCCATTTCCCTATGCACAATTACCAAATTACTACTTCGAATGTCTGTTAATTCACTACACAGTGGTGCTGATAAGCGACGCTCGTCGTCACTATTATTTCTCAGTTTACTTTGGAGCCTAGTGTTACGTTTTTCACACGCCATTATTGTCACAATATTTCACACAATAACACATAAAAGCACAATTTGAGGAGCAAAAATAAGAGAACACGTTAACATAGCACTGAAAATAATATTTAGATAATTGCAAGCGAAGCTGCGAAATACTTGTTGCAAATCTACATGCATGCCACAACTGTTTTACTGTACAACAATGAAAGACTGCAACTACAAAGGAAATTCTCTCTATGATTACGCGCTAGCAATAAACAAAGGCTACACTAACTACACAAACTACAAGAAAAAATCAGAAGATTCCAGTGAGGTATCCTTGGCTAAGTGTCGACATGTGAAACGTCCCCTTAGAAAAATTATACAAGACTGTGCTTAAACTGACACACAATATTTTTTAGCGCAACACAATCTGACTTTCAAAAATCCCTACGAAAGAATGGCCCTGACTAACATTAACCTATACGTTTCACAAATCACTTACCTCACAAAAATCTTCATTACTCAAGCTACTGCAATACCGCGAGCGCCACTACTGCCAGCTAAATAAAAGATTCAAACTACGGAAGGCACTAACTACTGATAGGTATAGTTAGCAAATGAAAGATTTTAATAGAGAACAAACAATGTATTACCTTAGTAGTCATAATATATATATCACTTCATGACACCAATTCTTACAAATTTCAAAACTCCGCCATCTCTCTCCCCACGTCCACCACCGCTGGCGGGTCACCTTCAACTGTGCAACACTACGCGCTGTTAGCATCCAGCTGCCGCTGCCCAACACTACAATGGCAGACAACAATGCAAACCAGCCACAGACTGCACACGGCACGGCACAGCCAGTGATTTTCATACAGAGCGCTACGTGGCGGCGGCGTTACCAATAAAAAAACCTAAACAACATACTTACACGTGCAAGCACTAACAGTACCCAAAGTAAAATTTAGTTGCACTATGCCTAGCAAACAGCAGCAGCAAATGCAGTAACTTACACCTAAACATGATGAAGCTCAAGCAGAACGCATATTACAGTAAAGATAGGAAATGTCTAATACGTATGTCAGATCTTAACACTAGAGTGATGCATCATGATCAGTTACTCTACCAAACAAACTACCAATTGGTTGAAAAGATTATGTATGCAATTCCTGTGAAGGGAAATGTCTTATTTGTGCTCCCTTTGCTATGTAAGTAGTTCATAAAATTATTCTCCACTGGGTCTGCAGACAGAAAACTTTTCTATTAGTAAAGCTATTAAATGTTATTTTAACCAATGCTGCAGTGCAGCTAGAAACAAGTTATTAAATAAATGATCAAATATATGCATAAAGCAAGGCGTGAAATGTCATTCACTAGCCATATGGCATTTCATAAGTCAGTAAAAAATCCCTCAACTAGCAAGACAACAGACATAAAATGTTTCTCATCTTTTCCTTAGCCATTTCAGTAAATATCAGAAATTACCAGCTCGAAAGTGTAATCATATGGTTTCAAGTATGAGCGTGTCATATTTGCGATGCTTTCTGCAAAGAAATGTCAATAGCGAGGTTAATGGGATCTCCTTTTTTTGTTGTGCCTCTAAAAGGCACAGCTTTTATCCAGGCGACTGTCACATAGCAACGAATTAGCAAGAATGAACACCCGATATCACTGCGTCGTCTGTTCACTACAAAAATGCATTCGTAGTTAGTGTCTAAATAATTTCCCTAGGATCTTGACGTGATAGTTAACTTTAAAACATAGTTGCATGTTAACAGTTTCTACGTGTGACAAAACGTACTAGTAATGTGAAGTGGAAGATCTTATGGCAAAGAGTAAGTTAAAAAGCAGATTACCTCTCAATAAACGGTTTTACATGTGAAATGTGGTGCAATCCTTTCTCATTCCTCAGTACGCCGAGATTCAACTTCAACGCAATTATCATGTGATTGTTGTTGTTGTTGTTGTTGTTGTTGTCTTCAGTCCTGAGACGGGTTTGATGCAGCTCTCCACGCTACTCTATCTTGTGCAAGCCGCTTCATCTCCCAGTACCTACTACAACCTACATCCTTCTGAACCTGCTTAGTGTATTCATCTCTTGGTCTCCCTCTACGATTTTTACCCTCCATGTTGCCCTCCAATGCTAAATTTGTGATCCCTTGATGCCTCAAAACATGTCCTACCAACCGATCCCTTCTTCTAGTCAAGGTGTGCCACAAACTTCTTTTCTCCACAATCCTATTCAATCCCTCCTCATTAGTTACGTGATCTACCCATCTAATCTTCAGCATTATTCTGTAGCACCACATTTCGAAAGCTTCTATTCTCTTCTTGTCCAAGCTAGTTATCGTCCATGTTTCCCTTCCATACATGGCTAGACTCCAAACAAATACTTTCAGAAACGACTTCCTGATACATAAATCTATATTCGATGTTAACAAATTTCTCTTCTTCAGAAACGCTTTCCTTGCCATTGCTAGTCTACATTTTATATCCTCTCTACTTCGACCATCATCAGTTATTTTACTTCCTAAATAGCAAAACTCCTTTACTACCTTAAGCATCTCATTTCCTAATCTAATACCCTCAGCATCACCAAATTTAATTTGACTAAATTCCATTATCCTCGTTTTGCTTTTGTTGATATTCTTCTTATATCCTCTTTTCAAGACACTGTCCATTCCGTTCAATTGCTCTTCCACGTCCTTTGCCGTCTCTGACAGAATTACAATGTCATCGTCGAACCTCAAAGTTTTTACTTCTTCTCCATGAATTTTAATACCTACTCCAAATTTTTCTTTTGTTTCCTTTACTGCTTGCTCAATATACAGATTGAATAACATCGGGGAGAGGCTACAACCCTGTCTCACTCCTTTCCCAACCACTGCTTCCCTTTCATGCCCCTCGATTCTAATAACTGCCATCTGGTTTCTGTACAAATTGTAAATAGCCTTTCGCTCCCTGTATTTTACCCCAGCCACCTTCAGAATTTGAAAGAGAGTATTCCAGTCCACATTGTCAAAAGCTTTCTCTAAGTCTAAAAATGCTAGAAACGTAGGTTTGCCTTTTCTTAATCTTTCTTCTAAGATAAGTCATAAGGTCAGTATTGCGTCACGTGTTCCAACATTTCGACGGAATCCAAACTGATCCTCCACGAGGTCCGCATCTACCAGTTTTTCCATTCGTCTGTAAAGAATTCGCGTTAGTATTTTGCAGCTGTGACTTATTAAACTGATAGTTCGGTAATTTTCACATCTGTCAGTACCTGCTTACTTTTGGATTGGAATTATTACATTCTTCTTGAAGTGTGAGGGTATTTCTCCTGTCTCATACATCTTGCTCACCAGCTGGTAGAGTTTTGTCATGACTGGCTCTCCCAAGGCCGTCAGTAGTTCTAATGGAATGTTGTCTACTCCGGGGGCCTTGTTTCGACTCAGGTCCTTCAGTGCTCTGTCAAACTCTTCACGCAGTATCTTACCTCCCATTTCGTATTCATCTACATCCTCTTCCATTTCCATAATATTGTCCTCAAGTAAATCGCCCTTGTATAGATCCTCTATATACTCCTTCCACCTTACTGTTTCCCTTGTTTGCTTAGAACTGATTTTCCATCAAAGCTCTTGATATTCATACACGTGGTTCTCTTCTCTCCAAAGGTCTCTTTAATTTTCCTGTAGGCAGTATCTGTCTTACCCCTAGTGAGATAAGCTTCTACATCCTTACATTTGTCCTCTAGCCATCCCTGCTTAGCCATTTTGCACTTTCTGTCGATCTCATTTTTTAGACGTTTGTATTCCTTTTTGCCTGCTTCATTTACCGAATTTTTATATTTTCTCGTTTCATCAATAAAATTCAATATCTCTTCTGTTACCCAAGGACTTCTAGCAGCTCTCGTCTTTTTACCTACTTTATCCTGTGCTGCCTTCACTACCTCATCCCTCAGTGCTACCCATTCTTCTTCCACTGTGTTTCTTTCCCCCATTGCTGTCAATTGTTCCCTTATGCTGTCCTTGAAACTCTGTACAACCTCTGGTTCAGTCAGATTATCCAGATCCCACGTCCTTAAGTTCCCACCTTTTTGCAGTTTCTTCAGTTTTAACCTACAGGTCTTAACCAATAGATTGTGGTCAGAGTCCACATCTGCACCTGGAAATGTCCTACAATTTAAAACCTGATTCCTAAATCTCTATCTTACCATTATATAATCTATCTGATACCTTTTAGTATCTACAGGATTCTTCCATGTATACAACCTTCTTTTATGATTCATGTGGTATATATCGGTAAAGAATGCTCAACTTTTTCTCTAGGTTAGCATCTATGTTATTTTTCTCTGTGCCAGCCAGCGTACGTGGCTGCCTGCCGTGCAAGTCATTGTGTGTTATCTTTGTTATCACGCGTCGTTACTGGGTTTTGGGGAATTAGCTTCTACGAATTCACCTTGTCGAGAGGGCCCTGCCCTCTTTGAATCCCGCCAGTTCAGATTAAATTCTTGTCTGTTGTTAAGTTTATATCGTCTGTCGTCATGTCGGTAGTTTCTGTAAATTCTTTCTTATCCCTGAGTCATAACTGCGTGGTGGAACGTTGCGCATAAAGTTATTCTGTCTCCCTTGATAATAATTATGTTGGTTTTTTCTCTTATTGTCTCTGTCATTACCATGGAGAGGCGATCTTTCCCTGTGATTATTATTACTGTGCCAACGGTTGTTGTATGGGTGGTGTCTGTTTTGGACAGGATTTGCGTTCTAAGAATAGCCTTCTCGTGTCCAGTTATTATTTCTTTCATCACGGAATTGCGACGGATGTGACCTGTAATTGTTGTGTTCCTGTTTTCGCGTCCTGCGATTGTCAGTGTCAATTTCCAATTCTTATAACAGTCTCTGAAAAGCTTCGATGTCGTCTTTGCAACGTTCCGCCAAAATAATATGTCATAAACGTTCAGCCAATTTGATTAAGGAACTGCGAATACGTTCTGAGGAGCTGTGTATGGGTTTGACAGATACTGATTCTTGTTCAACATGTATTCAAAATATTTGACAAGACTGGAAAATTCATATTGTTGGAAATGTTTCATCATTATGATGCTATGTGTTGCGCGATCTTGAGTAGCTTGAGACCAATATGCTGAGAGGAAGGCATTATGAAATTATCCTTCACTGTGACAATCGTGAATGACCGATCGCGTTTTTGCAGCTGGTTCATTCTCCAAGCATCCACACATAAATTCCAATCTGTGCTTTAATGACCAGTTGGGAGGAAAACAATGAGAGAATTGACGAAGCCATACCTGTGGATGAGTGTCGTTGGCAGAATTTTTAAATGTTTTCAATTTACGTGTAGTAATAAACAGATTGCAGTCAAAGCCAGCATGGCGGCGAGTCGAATATCGCTGTAACGTCGTGTCTGCGGTTCCACCTCAAAATTCTGTGTACCTTGCCAATTTCTTTCAGAATTTCCGAAATGCCCTGTGTTATTATTTTGTGGCTGCTCCGTATTTCTATATCCCTCTTCCAGTATTGCAGCGCGAGTGTCCTCTGAAATACTTAATTCTTATATTACTTGTGCCAACTGATCTTGTACTTCCCGGATTTCCCTTTCGTGTTCCGTATTAATTTGATTAAAATTTTGTTTGAATTTTCTTATTTATCATACCCTTCTGTATCAGTAAAGGCTACTGGTGTTGTGTCATTCAGATCATCATCTACCTTTGTAGCTAAGTTAGTGAACTGATCCGAAAGTTTGTCTAGTTTCTCCGATAGTGAACTGATTTCCTCAGTGTGTTATTCTGAACCAAGTTTCAGAGTGTCCATTTGTGTTGAAATCGTATCAACTGTGTCCTTTAAAACTTCCTGGCTGATTAAAACTGTGTGCCGGACCGAGACTCGAACTCTGGACCTTTGCCTTTCGTGGGCAAGTGCTCTACCAACTGAGCTACCCAAGCACGACTGCCAGGAAGTTGCTGGACGGAGCCGCAAAGGACACGTCGGAATTTTTCTTACCATCACACACTTCTTCCACTTCTGTTCCCTCAGAGGATTCAGCGCCCACAAGCACACCATCGGTCGTGACTCAACCATCTCCAAATCCAGCAACGTTTCGTCTCAATTATACTCCAGCTGAATTATATCCTACTTTGCAGAACTAAATAGTTGTAAAAATGCTGTCCTAGCTTTATTAATTTATAACTATTACTCATATACTCATATTACTCATATACCCCCTATGAAAAATGGAACCTGCCGTTGGTGGGGAGGCTTCCGTGCCTCAACGATACAGATGTCCGTACTGTAGGTGCAACCACAATGGAGGGGTATCTGTTGAGAGGCCAGACAAATGTGTGGTTCCTGAAGACGGGCAGCAGCGTTTTAAGTAGTTTCAGGGGCAACAGTCTGGATGATTGACTGATCTGGCCTTGTAACACTAACCAAAATGGCCTTGCTGTACTGGTACTGCGAACGGCTGAAGGCAAGGGGAAACTACAGCTGTAATTTTTTCCGAGGGCATGCAGCTTTACTGTATGATTAAATGATGATGGCGTCCTCTTGGGTAAAATATTCTGGAGGTAAAATAGCCCCCCATTCGAATCTCCGGGCAGGGACTACTCAAGAGGACGTCTTTATCAGGTGAAAGAATACTGGCGTTCTTTGGATCGGAGCGTGGAATGTCAGATCCCTTAATCGGGCAGGTAGGTTAGAAAATTTAAAAAGGGAAATAGATATGTTAAAGTTAGATATAGTGGAAATTAGTGGAGTTCGGTGGCAGGAGGAACAAGATTTTTGGTCAGGTGAATACAGGGTTCTAAATACAAAATCAAATAGGGGTAATGCAGTAGTAGGTTTAATAATGACTAAAAAATAGGAGTGCGGGTAAGCTACTACAAACAGCATTGCGAACGCATTATTGTGGCCAAGATAGACACGAAGCCCACGCCTACTACAGTAGTACAAGTTTATATGCCAACTAGCTCTGCAGATGACGAAGAAATTGCTGAAACATATGATGACATAAAGGAAATTATTCAGGTAGTGAAGGGAGACGAAAATTTAATAGTCATTGGTGACTGGAATTCGGGAGTAGGAAAAGGGAGGGAAGGAATCATAGTAGGTGAATATGGATTGGGGCTAAGAAATGAAATAGGAAGCCTCCTGGTAGAATTTTGCGCAGAGCATAACTTAATCGTAGCTAACACTTGGTTCAAGAATCATGAAAGAAGGTTTTAAACATGGAAGAACCCTGGAAATACTAAAAGGTATCAGATAGATTATATAATGGTAAGACAGATTTAGGAACCAGGTTTTAAATTGTAAGACATTTCCAGGAGCAGATGTGGACTCTGAACACAATCTATTGGTTATGAACTGTAAATTAAAGCTGAAAAAACTGCAAAAAGGTGGCAATTTAAGGAGATGGGACATGGATAAACTGAAAGAACCAGAGGTTGTACAGAGTTTCAGGGAGAGCATAAGCGAAATTGACAATAATGGGGGAAAGAAATACAGTAGAAGAAGTATGGGTAGCTCTGAGGAATGAAGTACTGAAGGCAGCAGTAGATCAAGTTGGTAAAAAGACAAGGGCTAGTAGAAATCCTTGGCTAACAGAAGAAATATTGAATTTAATTAATGAAAGGAGAAAATATAAAAATGCAGTAAGTGAAGCAGGCAAAAAGGAATACAAATGTCTCAAAAATGAGATCGACAGGAAGTGTAAAATGGCTAAGCAGAGATGGCTATAGGACAAAGGTAAGGGTGTAGAGGCTTATCTCACTAGAGGTAAGATAGATACTGTGTACAGGAAAATCAGAGAGACCTTTGGAGAAAGGAGAACCACTTGCATGAAAATCAAGAGCTTTGATGGAAAATCAGTTCTAAGCAAACAAGGGAAACCAGTAAGGGGGAAGGAGTATATAGAGGGTATATACAAGGGCGATTTACCTGAGGACAATATTATGGAAATGGAAGAGGATGTAGATGAAGATGAAATGAGAGATACGATACTGCGTGAAGAGTTTGACAGAGCACTGAAAGACCTGAGTCGAAACAAGGCCCCCGGAGTAGACAACATTCCATTAGAACTACTGACGGCCTTGGGAGAGCCAGTCCTGACAAAACTCTACCAACTGATGAGCAAGATGTGTGAGACAGGCGAAATACCCTCAGACTTCAAGAAGAATATAATAATCCCAATCCCAAAGAAAGCAGATGTTGACAGATGCGAAGATTACCGAACTATCAGTTTAATAAGTCACAGCTGCAAAATACTAACACGAATTCTTTACAGACGAATAGAAAAAAGTAGTAGAATCCGACCTCGGGGAAGATCAGTTTGAATTCCGTAGAAATATTGGAACACGTGAGGCAATACTGACCCTACGACTTATCTTAGAAGCTAGAATAAGGAACGGCAAACCTACGTTTCTAGCATTTTTAGACTTACAGAAAGCTTTTGACAATGTTGATTGGAATACTCTCTTCAAATTCTGAATGTGGCAGAAGTAAAATACAGGGAGCGAAAGACTATTTACAATTTGTACAGAAAGCAGATGGCAGTTATAAGAGTCGAGGGGTACGAATGGGAAGCAGTGGTTGGGAATGGATTGAGACAGGGTTGTAGCCTATCCCCCATGTAATTCAATCTGTATATTGAGCAAACAATAAAGGAAACGAAAGAAAAGTTCGGAGTAGGTATTAAAATCCATGGAGAAGAAATAAAAACTTTGAGGTTCGCGGATGACATTGTAATTCGGTCAGAGACAGCAAAGTGCTGTCTGTAAACGTGAATTAATATTTGACGGTTTCCAATCTTGCGCTAGGATGGCTGTGTCATCCGCGTAGATGACTACTGTCGTGTTTTGAGTAGCTGGGAAGTCACTGATGTACGGGTTAAACAAGAGGGGCTCACGGATGCTGCCCTGGAGTACTCCCGCTTGTACCGTGTCTTGTTGACTGTTTGCCCTGACAGTGTGAAAATATCTGTTAGTGAGATATGCGTGTATGACACGTTTGAGTCCGTCTGGGAAACCAGCATCTCTGAGTTTGCGATTGAAATATTTGTACCATAGACGATCGAAGGCCTTTTATATATCCAGGAGCAAAACATCTGTTGCTCTGTTGGTGTTGTATGTGATATGTTCCAGTACGCGGAAGAGCTGTTGTGAAGTCACAGCTAAACAATGTTCGATATTTTTAGCATTGCACAGCTGCGCCCAGTGCATCCTTGTCTTTTTCATTTTTTTTAGCTTTAAATAATGACAGTCCTCTCAGAAGATCTCATGACTGCAACTGAAACTGAAGCAGAAACGTGATACGTACTGTCTTGCTACCTGTCCTACGGTGGGTAACGTAGCGTATATAATCGCATATCGTATCATTCCAGTGGGAATGCAGAGTGTCGTATCACATACTGTACCGTCAGTGTACACCACACCTTCCATGTTGCGTTTAACATAGACTGAGATGCAAGGAACCTGTGGAATGTAATGAGTTTTATCACTTTGTACTTTGGTGCCAGTTACACTACTCTGCGTATCCTCTGTCACGTTATTTCCATCTTGCTCACTGTTTACGTTAACTCTGTATTTGAAAATTCATTCTTCGCTAGAATTGAACAACTCTAAGCCCGAACTTCCGTTGTAATATAGGAAGATTCTGAATTGTTAAAAAACCTAAGAGTGCAAGTAGGCTGTTTAGGTTTTTTTATTGGTAACGCCGCCGCCACGTAGCGCTCTGTATAAAAATCACTGGCTGTGCCGTGTGCAGTCTGTGGCTGGTTTGCATTGTTGTCTGCCATTGTAGTGTTGGGGAGCGGCAGCTGGATGCTAACAGCGCGTAGCGTTGCGCAGTTGGAGGTGAGCCACCAGCGGTGGTGGACGTGGGGAGAGAGATGGCGGAGTTTTGAAATTTGTAAGAATTGGTGTCATGAACTGCTATATATATTATGACTATTAAGGTAAATACATTGTTTGTTCTCTATTAAAATCTTTCATTTGCTAACTGTGCCTATCAGTAGTTAGTGACTTCCGTAGTTTGAATCTTTTAGTTAGCTGGCAGTAGTGGCGCTCGCTGTATTTCAGTAGTTCGATTAACGAAGATTTTTGTGAGGTAAGTGATTTGTGAAACATATATATTAATGTTAGTCAGGGCCATTCTCTTGTAGGGATTTTTGAAAGTCAGATTGCGTTGCGCTAAAAATATTGTAAGTCAGTTTAAGCACAGTCGTGTATAATTCAAAGGGGACGTTTCATAAGAGGTACAAGACCAATTGTAATACAGCTGCATGGACAAACCCTGATAAAATTTAGAAATCACAAAATAATTAATTGGTAACCATGAGATTAGGCGAAATGGGCAGAAAGTGGTGGCTAAGCGATTTTCCTAGTCTGATAAATTCCTATTCCGGGAAATCGGTATGTAATGTCAAAACCGTGACAGGTCATATGTACTTTGCAACACACGACTTTTGCAAACTCAATTTTTAATTGTGAATTTTTTGAACGGAGAACTGTTGTTGGTATATGCCAACCTGCGATAACTGCAGTGCGTCACTTTTTGTTAGTTTTAAATTTTTTTGTAAAACAAATATCATAAACCGTACCCCATACCACAAACTTTCTCTCTTTAAACTGTTGTCTCGAGACTTGTTTATAAACATAATTTTGTTAAGACTCAAGGGTAAAACTGTACTGTCAATCACCACGACACTTAATCTTTTAATTAATGCTTAACGATTTCTTATACGAGTGTCCAGCTGATGTCTCGAACAATTAACGTTTTAGGTTTATAGAAATAGTCAAGAAAATCTCGTATAGCACCTTCTTATGGCATCAGTAATTTTCGAGTACGTAATAAACTCCAAGGAAATTTGCAAGTTACAAGTCAATCATCCAATCCGTGATATTCTTTGTTTTCCGTACACAGCACCTCCATGCGCTTCATTTATTATTAATCATTTGTTTTATGCACAGTAGAACGTTAATGGTGTGTCGCATTGTACGTAAATAATTTTCATTTGTTTCCGGCTAATGTAAAGAAATGCATTTCAAAAATGAAGAAATTTTGGTAAATTTGCCGTAAGTAAAATAGAAAAGCAGCATTCTACTATGTATAAATATTTTTAAGTCTTTCATGAAGTTGGAGAACGCTGTGAAACAGTTGACGGTGAAAACCGTGGCGTCTGCGCTAGAGCAGAAAGTGGACGAACCGATGCGTCATTGCGATACTCATTCAGTGTGCTATTAAAATCCCAACGAGAGAATACTGATGTGACCGAAGTAATACATGAACATTAAATTTTACGGGTTCGGAATGTTTGTGTACGAAATTCACATGTCTGCAGCTCGTGGTCGTGCGGCAGCGTTCTCGCTTCCCGCGACCGGATTCGATTCCCGTCGGGGTCAGGGATTTTCTCTGCCTCGTGATGACTAGTTGTTGTGTGATGTCCTTAGGTTAGTTAGGTTTAAGTAGTTCTAAGTTCTAGGGGACTGATGACCATAGATGTTAAGTCCCATATTGCTCAGAGCCATTTTGAAATTCACGTATGATGTTTTGTTTGGAACACTCGCAGAAATGAAATACATCGAAGTTAACTGGCAAGTAATTTCATTAGGTATAGAAGTGCAACGGGATGACTTCCTGTTTGTTAACCATCTGATTTCATTATGGAAATGGCGCTAGTCTACATTGCTTCCAGTGGAATATTCCGGAGTAGAGTACCTTGATACTTAGCTTTACACTACATTTCGAATTCATTGGTGCAAAACTCAATACTGCTGGAAATATTTAAATTTCAGAGTTCCTCGCGTGTTTGGACCTACAGCATTGCTAAAAGCAATATCAAATTAGTGAATGACTGCAAAGTTTGCGAAATTTTCACAGTTTCATGAAAAAGACTGTAGGCTACTTGCCTACAACAAATAATTGCACAGACGTCAGGTATAATGAGTTAACGAAAAAATATTAGTTCGTGAAAACTCACAATGAGAAGAAACTAAAAAACAGAGAAGTATAAAAAACTAGGAGATCTTATGGCAAAGATAAAAAACAACACATGACCAAAAAAACTCTAGCGCCCTTCTGATCTCACTTTGCACCAGACATGAAAAATATCACTGCCACGCAGCCACCCTCCCCCCCTAAAGTGCGGAGCCCCAGGGAAATCTTGATACTTGAATTTTATTCGACGTCCAGCTCTGGTGTGCGTCGGGTGTCTCGGGGGCGGTGACGTTGTTGTTTGTGGTGGTGATTCACCTGTCTCGGACGATGTACTGAGCGGTGTTTCGGTATGTTCTGCGTCCGTCATGTGTTGATGCACAGGCGTGGTGTCAGATGTCGGAGAGGATAAAACCCATGCTGGCTTGACACGTTCAATCGATACCTTTGTCGGAACACCATTGAACATTATGTCCACGGTATGCTTATTTCTACTCAGCACCTGAAATGGGCCCGTATATGGTGGCTGTAAAGGCGATTTGACTGAGTCTGTCATCGCAGCATTACGTGAGAGCAATTGTACAAGTCTTTGTGTACAAACACCTTACGGTTACCATGGCGAGAAGGTGGCGGGCAACGTATATTTGTGCAGTGACGTTTTAGCTGCTGCACCCAGTGTGTGAGGCCCTCTGATCTAGGTAGTAAGGTTGGTACTAAATAATCTGCAGGAATCCGTAGCGGCTCGCATTAAACCATATCGGCAACTGATGCACCAATATCGGGTTTGCGAGCTGTCTGCAGGTCTTACAACACTAATGGTAATGCTTCCGTCCATCTCTCTTGATGACGCATCAGTGCTGCTTTGAGTGTTCTGTGCCACCGTTCGACCATACCATTACTGGCAGGGTGATAGGCAGTCGTGTGGTGGCGTTGGAAACCGCATATTTTGGATAGCTCGAGGAACAATGTAGATTCGAACTGACGTCCTTGGTCAGTTTTGACATGAAGAGGGAATCCAAAACGGGCAACCCACGTACACATAAACGTCTTAGCAGTAGTTTCGGATGAAATGTCGACTATTGGAGTTGCTTCTGCCCATCTTGTGCACCTATCTATGGCCGAAAACAAATATCTGTAACCCTCTGACTGTGGGAGATGTCCAACCAGGTCCACGTGAACGTGTGCGAATCTAGCAGAGGTACCTTGAAAATCTCCAATATCAACACGCACATGTCGTCCTACTTTACCCTGTTGACAAGGAATAGAAGGCCACACATAGCGGTCTGTCAGCAGCTTTATTGTAGGATTGGCTCCTGGGTGCGATAATGTGTGGACACTGTCGAATGCCGTCTTGCGCAATATTTCTGAAATGAATGGTCTTGATCTGCCTTGAGAAAAGTCGCACCACAGCTTCCGCTCTGAGTTAGGCACCAGAATTTGCTCGAACTTCAGACCTGTAGACGGGTCGTTTAACAGCTGTCGTAGCTCTGCATCCTTGGTCTGTTCCTCTGCAAGTTTATCATAGTCTATAATTTCTGAAATCCCGCAAATACGTGAAAAATAGTCAGCCTCTTAAATGGCGTATATCTGTCGTGAACTGACTTATGAACTCAATATGATGGAACAGTATTGGTGAGCACTTATCACTGGTGTTTTTTAAAAGCCGATGTTATGGCTTTGTGGTCTGTAAACACAGTCACTGGTCTAGCCTCTATTTGTGGGCGGAAGTATCGAATTGCTTCGTAGATCGTGAACAATTCTCTGTCATACGCGCTCCGCTTCTGTTGTGCAGTCTGTAACGTTTTAGAGAAGAACCGTAGTGGTTGCCATTGCCCTTCTACACGCTGGTGCAGCGCCGTCCCTATTGCTAACTGGCTCGCGTCTACAACAGCTAGCTGTGCGTAGTGAACTGGGTGAGCGAGCAACACTACTTTGCCGAGGCTTGCTTGAAGATCATTAAATACTTTGTCCATTTCTTGTGTCCACTTAACTATTCGTCGACCTTTGGCGTCGTGTCCCTTGAGTGCATCAGCGAGTGATGCTTGCACTGCAGCCGTTGCTGGTAGGTGACGTCTATAAAAATTTATTAATCCCATGTATCGTCGTAGCTCTTGGTAGTTTGTCGGTTTCGGAAGGGCCTGTATCGCCGCTATCTTCTTTGGCAGAGGCAATATACCTTCTGATGACGCAGTATGGCCAAGGAAAGTGACTAGGTTCTTGTGCATGACGCATTTATTTTCGTTAAAAACGACTGCGTAGTCAGATAGACGCTTGCGAAGTTGACACAGGTGCTGTTCATGTGTTTGACTATCCGGAGAGAAAACCAAAATGTCATCAAGATAAGCAAAGCAAAATGTTAATCCCTTTATCACCTCGTCGATAAATCGCTGCCAAGTCTGTGCTGCGTTCTTAACGCCAAAAGGTATAAATAAAAACTCGAATAATCCAAATGGTATAATCACTGCTGTCTTCTGAACATCTCTTGCAGCCACCGGTATCTGGTTGTATGCTTTCTTGCAATCGAGGACGCTAAAAATTTTCGCGCTGGCCAAAGCACATGTGAAGTCCTGTACATTAGGTACTGGGTATCAATCTGGAATAGTTGTTGAGTTTAATGCTTGTTAATCCCCACACGGTCTCCATGATCCGTCTTTCTTACCTACTAAGTGTAGGGGTGAAGACCACGGACTGTCTAACCGGCGAATTATTCCCGACTGTAACATTTCCTCGAATATCGCCTTTGTTTCTGTCAATCTCTCTGGTTCGATTCTACGTGCTCGTTGTGAAACTGGTTGTCCTGGCGTGGTACGAATATAGTGAACCGTACTATGTTTAACTTATTTTGTCTGTCCGTCAGAACATCTTCGAATCTTCTCTTCGTCATGTAACTCTTCGGCTACAGAGTTGCCAATCGCCTGTAGATTCTCACAAGTTGTATGTCCTTTAGTACTTGATATTGCACTGTTCTCCGTCAGATTTAACAAACGTTTTCCTTGAAAGTCGACCGCCAACTCGAAATGTGCCAGAAAATCAGCGCCCAAAATAGGTTCTGATATACCAGGTATCACAAAAGACCAGGTAAACAGTTTGGAAAAACCCACATCAATCTTGCACACTTTACATCCGTACGTGTTAATCACCGAGTTATTCACTGCCTTCAAACGTGGCTGTATGTCTTTTTTGTTGTGTGGCGCATGGCTGACAGGAAGCGTACTAATGTCTGACCCGGTATCCACCAAAAACCGTGTACCCGTAAGTACGTCTGATACATACAATCTTTTCGAAGCAGGAGGCATATGTATTGACGACTGTTGTCGCTGACATGAAAACACTGCACTGTTTCTGTACGTACCTTGGTTGACTGAGTAGGCGCATGGTGATGTACATCTTGTAGCATCTCTCCCAAAACGTTTATGGTACCACCACACCTTACGCTCGTCCTCTTGTTCACTTCGTGTTTCACACCCAGCCCGGTCTCCCTTGCGCTTAAAGATAACTTGTAGTCGTTGTAACGTGAGTAGTTGCGCTCGCAAATCCTCTATTGCAGTTTTTAAATCTCTAATTTCGTTTGGAATTTTTGTTGTCTGTCGCGTTGCGACCGCGGCACAGTTTTCTGTTATATCGTCAGTTTGGTCTTCTTGGTAATGGTAGTTACCGTACGTGGCATCTGTCGACGTCACTGCGACTGTTGAAGTAGGCTCGTGCGTCTCGTAGATTCTGTCTGCAGCGAGCAGCAGTTTGTCATCTGATCTTTCGTCGTATATAGCTAGTGTAGTTCTTACTTGCATTGGTAGCTGTTGTTGCCATACGTGGAGTAACAGTCTATCAGAGACTGTCGATCTATCTACCAGGCTGCGTAAATGACGCCAGTGTTCTGACGGGGTCCTACCTCCCCGTTTCTCTTGGTACAGTAACCTGATGTCGACTGACTTCACACACCGAGAAATTAATTCTTCTTTCAGTCTACAGTATGCTCCTTCAGTAGGCGGGTTCACTATAATGTCAGATTTCTAAACCGAGGTCTGATGGTCCAAATTACTTATCACCAAGGTGAACTTCTCGTGATCACTGACTATTCTTTGTTGTAGAAATGTATTTCCCATTACCGTGAACCATGTGTGTGGCTGAGAAGGCATGAATGGGGGCACCCGTAATTGCAACCGTTGAGTTGGTGAAGCGTTGAAACCAGCGGGTACTTCAGTTGCTGTTACTTGCTGTGGTTGTGCTGTCATGGCTGTTGAACCAACGTCATTCCTTTGGTCCGGCATATGCTTTAAGTTCATATCTCTCGAAATATGCAACTGTAAAGTTTCTATCTCATTCTGAAGCCTATGAATTTCTTCCGTTATCGAACCGTATCGTTTGCCGTCGTCGTTCATTGCTTTTGCAGTTAATGTTCGACGTAGCTAACGAAAGATTTAAAGTTCCTTAATCGGAGGTCACCAATTATGTAGGCGACTTGCCCACAACAAATAATTGCATAGCCGTCCGGAATAATGAGTTAACGAAAAAATATTTATTCGTGAAAACTCACAATGAGAAGAAACTAAAAAACAACAGACAAGTAACAAAAACTAGGAGATCCTATAGTCTTACGGCAAAGATAAAAAACACATAACCAAAAAAAACTCTCGCGCGTTTTTGATCTCACTTTGCACCAGACATGAAAAATATCACTGCCACAAGACCAATAAAGTTAATAGTTCTGCTGCCCAGTTCTCTCTGTAGCTGAGTAAGGGAGACTTTCAATCTTTAGAGGATAGAATATCTCCGGCGTGAACATACAGATACAAAGAAGAGGAGATTTGTCCGCATCTCATTACATCGTTGGTACAACATTTGATATCCCGAACAAACTTTGTTTCAACCTTTGAAAAATGTAAGGCGCCTGTCTTGCTTACGACAGGTCTTGTCATCTGCAGAACCTAAATCCAGTATTTTGTAAGTTTTGAGCTGGTGATACGAAACTAGTCAAAGGAATGTTAGTCATTTACTTAAGATTACAATCCGAGTGAAAAATTCCTAGGTCATACAAGGGTACGCAGTATGGTGTTCTCGTCCGCTTTCAGTTCGTGCTATTTTGGTTTTCATTTAATATGTGACCTACAGTCTCTTTCTCTGTCTTTCTCTCTCTCTCTCTCTCTCTCTCTCTCTCTCTCTCTCTCTCTCTCTCTCTCTCTCTCTTCCCTCTCTCCCCCTCTCACTCCTCTCTCTTTCTCTTTCTCTCTCTCCCGCACGCCCGCACGCTTTTATTATCAAGGACGGTTCATCGTTTACCTTCACGCCTCCGAACTTCTTGCTGTCAACAGAAATATCTCCCTATTAAATGCATTTTATAAAAATTGTACCTGTTCATTAATTCTAGTTCTCATATCATTTTTTCTATGAAGTTCCTTGAGCACACTTTGAAATACTATTACTGGCGAAAATCTTCCGTTTTTATTTGCTGGCAATATGTTTTTAGTACTAGCTCATTCTTAGGGAAACTAAAATGTTTAATGGGCTTTATCAGTCTTCAGACCTTAGATACTAGTAGTGGGCTTTCCATTGCGGCCATTGTAAAACAGACAGTGGTTTTCCTATCTGCGTAAAACAAAGAAAACTACTGAGATTTATCTGCAGACGAACCCTACCCGAAATGTGTATAATATGTTCAACGAATTACGTGACAGCGTACTCCCGCGCTGTTGGATTTATGTGCCTCTCGTCTCGTAAATACGCGATCACACAGTTAATAGCATCGCGTTATTACTCATTACTCTCATTATTTAAAACTTACAGTTGAGCGATGCTGTAAATGGTTCATTCATTTTCAGAGTTGTGTATTTTCCAGATATGAGTGACGAATAAATTATAACCGTAAACACACAGAGTTTGCACTACGCCCACTAGTTGGAGTTAAGAGAGCAGTGCCTCAACAAAATGGCGACAAAGCAAGGATGGAGTTTTTGTGTGTCGAAATACGCGAGATATTTATCTGTTATAACAGTGTAGCGTGCCTCAGAAGAAATATATATATATATATATATATATATATATATATATATATATATATATATATATATATATATATATGGCGGCCATAATTCCTTACTGTGCTTTGGTGCATTGTTGTGAACAATTTAGGAACAATGGCTCTCTTCATAAACTAAAAAGTATCGATCGATTAAGTGTACCGGACGCAACCGTGGAGAGGGTGAGAGAACGCTTCGAGTGCATTCCAAAAAAATCAACGATCCGCACAAGTCACGATCTACGAATACTGCAGAAAAACATGTAGAACATTTAAGACGGCTATTCATTTCAGACCGTACCGTCTGCACGTGTGTAATAATTAAAAACAGAAAATTATGGCCGGTACTTTCAGCTTTACATCACAAAGCAGGAAGTACTCGATGCTGCGTGTTTCACCTCGAAGCTGATACTCATAGACGGAGCACGCTTCCACCTATCTGGAAACGTTAATCTCCACAATGTCAAAGAGTGGAACACTGAAAATCCTCATGTAATTGCGGCGCATGACTAGATTCGCCGAAGATTAATATGTTCTGTGCAATATGATAAACTAAGCGGTGCGGGCCGTTCATCTTCTCTAAAGACTGTGATGGGAATCTCTTGGCTTGTTTATACAACTGTCTGCTGATACCGAGAATTTCATCCTCCAACAGAATGGGTCACTCCCTTTTTTCTGTATCGATTTTCACACCCGGTGCCTAAACGACAAACATCCGCTCCTCTGAGTTGGCATCACGGTGAAGACGATATGGCTTTGTTACCTTGAACCCCTCCTCGCCAACATCCCAGGTCACCTGACCTAACACTTCGTGTCTTTTTTCTTTTCAGGTACATTAAGGACCGTGTTCACGTAACCCTACTGTCAAGAACAGCGGAACAGCGCCAAAAATGCTTCAAAGCTGCCGTGGTCACCACTGAAACGATGTTGCTATATAATGAATAGTGTGTCATGTGATCAGAGGAACGCTAATAGAACGGTAGAACATTTGTAGAGCACAGAATGGAAACTTGGTGGGTTTACGGTTCCATCCATGCAACAGCCATATTTGTAGATACAATACTTCGGAAAATATGTAGCTCTGAGAACGAATCAATTATTCGCAGTAGCTCTATTCCTCTCATAGTACACAAATCAAAAAAATTTTGCATCACCCCAGTTCGCAGAAATCCTGAAGATAGACGTTGACTGTGGATGTTGTAGACACTGTCCCTCTGACTATTCAGAGATGTCACTTAACCCGCCAAAGAGGTAAACAACCATGCATGAGCAGCGTCTATTAGACGGAGGGGGTCAGACAGCAGATCAGTTTCAGTCATTCTACCAGGAAAGAGGTACACTACTAGTGCTGTCTGTAGTTTAGCCATGCCTAGACGGTCAATACCGTGGATCGATCGCGTCCGCATTGTTACTTCGTGCCAGGAAGGGCTCACAACAAGGGAAGTGTGCAGGCGTCTCGCAGTGAAACAAGTGATGTTGTTCGGACATGGAGGAGATACAGAGAGACAGGAACTGTCGATGACATGCCTCGCTCAGGCTGGCCAAGGGCTACTATTGCAGTGGATGACCACTATCTTCCGATTATGGCTTGGAGCAACCCTGACAGCGATGCCACTGTGTTGAATAATGCTTTTTCGTGCAGCCACAGGACGTCGTGTTACGACTCAAACTGTGGGCAACAGGCTGCATGATGCGTAACGTCACTTCTAACGTCCATGAGGAGGTCCATCTTTGGAACCACGACGCCATGCCCCGCGGTATGATGGGCCTAACAACATGCCGAATGGACTGCTTACTACAGGCATCACTTTCCCTTCACCGATGAGTGTCGCATATGCTTTCAACCAGAAAATCGTCGGAGACGTGTTTGGAGGCAGCCTGGTCAGGCTGAACGCCTTAGACACACTGTCCAGCGAGTGCAACAAGGTGGAGGTTCCCTGCTGTTTTGGCTTGGCATTATGTGGGGCCGACGTGCGGCCCTGGTGGTCATGGATGGCGCGTTAACGGGTGTACGATACGTGAATGACATCCTTCGAGCGATAGTGCAACCATATCGGCAGGATATTGGCGAGGCATTCGTCTTCATGATGACAATTAGTGCCCCCATCGTACACATCTTGTGAATGACTTCTTTCAGGACCACGACATCGCTCGACTAGTGTGGCCAGCATGTTCTCCAGACATGGACCGTATCCAATGTGCCTGGGATAGATTGAAAAGGACTGTTTATAGGCAGCGTGACAAACCAACTACTCTGAGGCGTCCACGCTGATACGCCGTTGAGGAGTGGGACAATCTGTACCAAAAGTGCCTTGATGAACTGGTGGATAGTATGCCACGACGACTACAGGCATGCCTCAGTGGAAGAGGACGTACTATTAGGTATTGGAGGTACCAGTGTGTACAGCAATCTGGACCACCACCTCTGAAGGTGTCGCTGTATGGTGGTACAACATGCAATTTGTAGTTTTCATGAGCAATAAAAAAGGGCTGAAATGATGTTTATGTTGATCTCTATTCCAATGTTCTCTATAGGTCCCGGAACTCTCGGAACCGAGGTGATGCAAAACTTTATTTGTTGTGTATATGATAACTACAGAAAACTGGCACCCATCCTATAGCCAAATAACTGAATATAGTTTTAAAGGCACTAATGTCATTACTTACGTACATATTGTCAGATATTCTGGAAATTTGCTCTTCCAGTTTCACTAGTATCGCTTCATGAGAGGCTATGCGACTGCGCAAGTGGACGTTCGGAGAAAACTTCTTTGTCTTACATGACGTCTATGTAATAATCCACCATTATTTGATATTTACGTTTCCACACCCCAACGTTCTGTCTGATGCTCCCATTTGTTTTGTTGAGACCTGTGACGAACCTGTATTCTCAAACACTGCCGTCGTTTACTTTTTTCGCACTCTTATGGCGTATTTCTTCGTACAGATTAATATCGAGCCATGGACTGTAGATAGTCGTACATATTCAACTGATAAAACTGTACCCAGCAGTAAAGTTTTTTGTCTACCATAAGAAAGTTTGTTCTGCGCGCGTGTTGGGCGTAAGACATGAATCATCCAGTCTGACGAAGTTGTTGAGCAGCGTTAATGACGTTTAGGTTTCAGAATGACAGAAATAATATTCAAATTTTTAAAGAGACTTTCCTCAGTTACATCAGTGGCACCGCTGCGTTTACATTATACAAGAAGAGTCAGTGTGGGGCAATTCTTTGTGTGTTGGTGCAAATGAGATTTTCCCGATTAAGAATGTAGCTTGGATGTCTCTATAATAAACAATATATATTGTAATATATAAATACCTGTAATCAATTACAGCCTTAATTGTCTGTACCATAATACGATTCTTGAGAAACTCATAAACCTCTCATTAGACTAAGATTCTGACTATGACTGATAAGTCGGGGATGAATAGCACAGACATGGTGACGGAAACAATATTAAGAGACACCAGTGTTGAACAGTAGTATTAAGTGATACGTTGGCTATCCTTGGCTCATTTGTCCCAAATTCTAAGAATTCGTACCATCTTCAGTCCTAAATGGAACAAATACAAAGTTTAGGAATTATAATACCTGATAATCTAACCTGCACGTAGCTACAATTTCCAAGAAAGCGCTACTGTCATCCCATGTCGTAAAAATGTCGTAAAAATGCTCTTTTATTTTAAACAGAAAGAGAAAATTGTACAAAACTCTGTTCTATCAGGTGTTAAAAAATAAGTCATGAGGCACCACAACCTGGTGCAAGTCTTTCAATTGGACGCCACTTCGGCTACTTGCGTGTCCTTGAAACCAATGACATTCGCTTTTCCACGAATGGTCAACCATCGAAGTACTGGCCAAGGTCAACATTGCTTGATTTCCGTGATCCCCGGGAATCGCTGTTACCAACGCAGCAAGGCCATTGGTTAGGTCGCTTGGAGTTTGTGAATATACAATAAACAACGATGTGACAAAAGTCATGGGATACCTCCTAACATCATGTGGGACGCCCGTTTGCGCGACGTAGAACAAGAACTCGATGTGGCATGCACTTAGCAAATTGTTGGAAGTCTCATGGAGAAACACGGAGCTATAGGGTTCCATAATTGCAGAAGTGTTGCCGGTGCGTGATGCTGTGCACAAACCGATCTCTCGATTAATTCATGTTGTTGTTGCTGTTGTCTTCAGTCATGAGACTGGTTTGATGCAGCTCTCCATGCTACTCTATCCTGTGCAAGCTTCTTCACCTCCCAGTACCTACTGCAGCCTACATCCTTCTGAATCTGCTTAGTGTATTCATCCCTTGGTCTCCCTCTACGATTTTTACCCTCCACGCTGCCCTCCAATACTAAGTTGGTGATCCTTTGATGTCCCAGAACATGTCCTACCAACCGATCCCTTCTTCTGTTCAAGTTGTGCCACAAACTTCTCCCCAATCCTATTCAGTACCTCCTCATTAGTTATGTGATCTACCCACCTAACCTTCAACATTCTTCTGTAGCACCACATTTCGAAAGCTTCTATTCTCTCCTTCTCCAAACTATTTATCGTCCATGTTTCACATCCATACATGGCTACACTCCATACAAATACGACTTCCTGACACTTAAATCATCGGCAAACCTCAAAGTTTTTATTTCTCCATGGATTTTAATACCTACTTCGAATTTTTCTTTTGTTATCTTCACTGCTTGCTCACTATAAAGATTGACTAACATCGGGGAAATGCTACAACCCTGTCTTACTCCCTTCCCAACCACAGCTTCACATTCATGTCCCTCGACTCTTATAACTGCTATCTGGTTTCTGTACAAATTGTAAATAGCCTTTCGCTCCCTGTAGTTTACCTCTGCCACCTTCAGAATTTGAAAGAGAGTATTCCAGTCAACATTGTCAAAAGCTTTCTCTAGGTCTACAAATGCTAGAAACGTAGGTTTGCCTTTCCTTAATCTTTCTTCTAAGATAAGTCGTAAGGTCAGTATTGCCTCACGTGTTCCAGTATTTCTACGGAATCCTAACTGATCTTCCCCGAGGTCGGATTCTACTAGTTTTTCCATTCGTCTGTAAAGAATTCGAGTTAGTATTTTGCAGCTGTGGCTTATTAAACTGATAGTTCGGTAATTTTCACATCTGTCACCAGCTGCTTTCTTTGGGATTGGAATTATTATATTCTTCTTGAAGTCTGAGGGTATTTCACCTGTCTCATACATCTTCCTCACCAAATGGTAGAGTTTTGTCAGGACTGGCTCTCCCAAGGCTGTCAGTAGTTCTAATGGAATTTTGTCTACTCCAGGGGCCTTGTTTTGACTCAGGTCTTTCAGTGCTCTGTCAAACTCTTCACGCAGTATCATATCTCCCTTTTCATCTTCATCTACATTCTCTCCTATTTCCATGATATTATCCGCAAGTACATAGCCCTTGTATAGACCCTCTACATACTCCTTCCACTTTTCTGCTTTTCCATCTGAGCTCTTGATATTCATACAAGTGGTTCTCTTTTCTCCAAAGGTCTCTTTAATTTTCCTGTAGGCTGTATCTATCTTACTACTAGTGAGATAAGCCTCACATCGTGCGATTAAAGTGGCCAAATCATTTACTCTACTTGTCCAGCATGTTCTTCAAACCAATGGCGAACAACTGTGACCCAGTGACATGGCACATTGTCACAAATACAAAGTCCACCGTTGTTTGAGCTCGTAGAATCTATGAATGACTGCAGATGGTCTCCAAGTAGCCGAACATAACCATTCCCAATCAATGATTGGTTCACTTGAACCAGAGGATCCAGTCCATTCCATGTAAACACAGTCCACACCATTATCGAACCACCCTGAGCTTACACAATGCCTTGTTGGCAACTTGGGTCCATGATTTCGTTGGGTTTGTGCCACACTCGAATCCTATCATCAGCTCTTACCAATTAAATCGGTACTCGTCAGATCAGCCCACGATTTTCCAATCTTTTAGGGTCCATCCGCTATGGTCACGAGTCCAGAAGAGGTACTGCATGCGATGTCATTCTGTTGGTAGACACTCGTGTCGGTTATCTGCTGCCGTAGCCCATTAAATCCAAAGTTCGCCTCACTGTCCTAATGGATACTTTTGTCATATGTCCTACGTTGATTTCTGCGATTATTTCAAGCAGTGATTTTTGTCCGTTAGCACCGACAACTCTACGCAGACGCCGTTGCTCTCGGTCGTTAATGGTGTTGTCCATAGTGAGAGGTAATGCATGAAATATCTTATGCTCGGCTCACCCTTGACACTGTGGGTCTCGGAATATTGAATTCCGTAAGATTTCCGGAAGAGAATGTCGCATGCTCCTAGCTCCAACTGCCATTCCACGTTCAGTGTCTGTTAATTCCCATCCTGCGGCCATAATCACGTCGGAAAGCTTTCCTGAGTACAAATGACCTCTCTGCCAGTGACCTGCGCTGTTATACCTTGTGTGCATGATACTCGTACTACCGCCATCTGTGTATGTGCATATCGCTATTCCATAACTTTTGTCACCTTACTGTATACACTGAATAAGCCACTTACGGTATATATCCGACGTTCGATTTTTCATCATGTTACTTACTGCTTAATGGTCGGCGCTACAGTCGTTGTACAACCTTGAGATCCTCTGTCACCACACCGTTGCTCTATGTCAGTTGGTTTCACTCCCCACTTCCTGACTCCCATTGCTTCCAGGTCTCCTTGCCTATCTTGAAGCCACATTTTCCTCTCTTCCCCTTCCTTCTCCTCTTCTCCCCTAGAGATTTCATGTAAACACTGTCATAACACTGAAAGTTTCTGGCAATCTATATAAATGCCCAGCCAATCTTGCTCTTTGTTGCATGATTTTCACTGTAATATCATCCGTTCAGAAAGTTTTAGCAGTTCTGCTCATTCCCTTACTCTCAAGCTTTCTTCGTCCTTCAATTTCCCAAATGTCACAAAATTTTCAAATGTGTGTGAATTCCTAAGGAACCAAACTGCTTAGGTCATCGGTCCGTAGACTTACACATGACTTGAACTAACTTACACCAGCTTATGCTAAGAACGACACATACACCGGTCCCGAGGGAGGACTCGAACCTGCGGCGAGAGGGGCTGCGCAGTCCGTGACAGGATCTCTAACATCTTTATCAAAATCTTTCTCTCGAATCCCAATATGCTCCCTTCTTGCTTTATGTTCATTACCCAGCCTTCCGATCTATTCATTATTCTGCAGGTCTTAATACAAGATGTAAGAAAACGGCGTTTTAAAAATTTGGGAGACGACAGATGAGGAAATTTTTGAACATTTTGATGTAGGAAACCTACACCCGAAATGTGAAATAAAGTTTCTACAGGTACCGCGGGGCTGTTGAAATTGTATGCGCTACCTGTACGGAAAGTTAACGGTTGAGATCCTAAGAGAACACATGGGCTGCAATTCTTGGAGATCGTTTAAAGCTTACATGGTATTAGGACCTTCTGGATAATGGCTTGCCTGAACTTCTGGAGGAGATTCTCTTGCTACTGCGCAATAGTTTGTGGTTCCAGTTTACTTTGATCATCGTACCAGCGCATATCTCACACAGAGTTTCAGGCAGAGAGTAACTGAAAGTGGATCCCAGTCCCTTGAGTACCCAACACCTGGAGAAACAGTATCACAGCATATCGAGCAATCATGTACAGCGTGTGATGGTATTAGAAGCGATCGTACGATCCTATAGGGAATCATAAGGAACGTGGTCGTCGTTGGACATTATCTAACGAAGTTAATGGTCGTCACATAGTTCATTCGCTTGTACTCTACTGTCAATATGCGGTTTGAAAACTACAGTATTCTGGTGTCCCGTTTAGGTTACCGAATACGTAGAAATTGCATAGCGCTCTAGAGCTTTTATTTAACATTTCGTCTTTAGATTCAAAACGTTCAAGATTTCTTCCTCTAAAACGTCCAAAATTTGTAAAATGATCACTAGTGCAAACGAAGTTTAATTTGTTTCATATCGAATAACAAACGGCAAGCACGCTTACATGCTGTCCTACACACGCATTTTACCATACTACATTATTGACAACAATGAGAGGGCGCTGGCCATCGATGATCGGTTGCATAGCACTGTCGCCTCAGCCGTCAGTCATGCGCAGGCAAGCAAATTGCGCAAATATACATTTCACTCCATGTGTCCTTGGCACATAATCTCTCGATATTGTAGTACACCGACTTACGTAGGTCGAATCATTTATATTATTTTAGATTTTTAACTTGCCGTGTTTTTATTTGTAACATTGCTGCTGATCGGTACATTGGCGTTGTTAGCACCTAGAGACAAAAAGTCCCCATCTCATACCCCACTGCCTGTGGGGCACTGCAGCTTATTGATGACAGGCTTGTCAGTCAGAGAAAGCAATCCGATTCGACCCTAATTTCTTGGTTATTCGAAGTCATTGTCTACGATCGGCAGTTTAAGTGTATTGTGTACCAGGCTTAGGGTTACACAATAAATACAAGTGGCCCCCACTACAATGGGCACAACGGCGCACCTGACACTTCTTGGTTGTGTGCAGCACCCTTCGGATGGCGCTCACAAATTCGGACCACTTCCAGCTTCAGTGCTGTATCGTTCTACTACCTACTCTAATGTAAATGTAGTGTGACTAAGGCCTCCCGTGGGGTAGACCTTTCGCCGGGTAGAAGTCTTTCGATTTGACGCTACTTCGGCAACTTGCTCGTCAATGGGGTTGTAATGATGTTGATGATTAGGACAACACAACACGCAGTCCCTGAAAATCTCCGACGCAACCGGGAATCGATCTCGGGCCCTTAGAATTGACATTTTGTCACGCTGACCACTCAGCTACCAAGAGCGTACACGTACTCTCAACGATACACTGATAGTGTTCCTCGACGGCAAAGGGAGCGCTGTCAGATGTGGACTACATTGCTTCCTCCTTGTACTGGTGGAGATAGAAATCCTTCCATCGACAGGCACAAAACACGACACGCTGCGGACACTGACACAGTTTCCATCTTGCAGTCAGACAGTACTGTTCAATATTTATTTATTTTTATTTATTTATTTAACCTGGCAAGATTAGGGCCATCAGGCCCTCTCTTACATCTAACCAGGCATTCTACTTATTTTACAGTCATATGTTTCAGTAGGCATGTTAAACTACATCTAATACAAAAAGTGAGATAAACAATTAGAAAGGTACACCTCGAAAAATGCATTATTGAAGAGAAAGATTTAAGATAGGAGTGCTGGCAGCAGGGAGTATGAGGGAGACTCATGGTGAAGGGAGGAGAAGAATAGAGAGACATGATGAAACATAATTAAGGAAAATATAAAGGAAAAGGAGACTGCGTGGCTAATAGAGATAGATGAAGAGGAAGGCATCTCAGCAGCAAGATACGAGACGCTAGCTTTGCTATTTGACAGATGAGAGGATTGGCCTTGCACATTAATTTTGTGGAGAATTTTATGCGGATGATAGTAGGAAATGCTTCAACTTCTTCTTAAAAGCCACAGGAGATTGAATTTTCCTCAAGGTAAGGGGCAGTTTGTTCCAGAGGCGGACAGCGGCAACTGAGAAGGAGTTTGCAAAAGTTTTTGTTTTGTGAGTGGCACAATTAGGATACCAGATAAGAGTGACCTCGTGTTTCGATTATGATGGCATGACAGGTTTTTAATCTCTGAAGCTAGGTACTGGGGTGCTTGCGCGATGAGGAGTCGGTGAAGTAGACATAGAGTGTGGTAGTCACGCAGTTTGTCTGGCCGCAGCCACCCTAGCTCGGAGTATAAAGCACTAACATGATCATATCGGCGAATGTTGCAGGTGTAACGCACACAGGCATTCATGGTTAGCTCTAGCCGTCTTTTGTTTTCACTACTCATGCCTTGTTGAATCACATCACAATAGTGGAGCTTCGGTGGAACGAGTGCTTGCAGGAGCTGGCGTTTCAAGTCCTGTGGGAATATGTTCCGAAACTTTTTGAGAGCATAGAGACAAGCAGACGTCTTTCGGCACACTGCGACTGTATTCTCCGCCCAGTTGAGATGCTCGTCCTAAGTTACACCCAAGTTCTTCACTGTTTTCTGATATGGTATTGGAGTACCTTCGAGCAGAATAGGAGGTAGCCGTTGGCGGAAATCTGAACTTATTAATTTCTGATGGGCTATTAAGATTACTTGCGTCTTTTTTGCATTTAATTTAAGCCCCAGATTTTTCGCCCATGTCACTACTGAAGACAGATCATCATTCATCAGAGCGATTGCAGTGTTTACGTCTTCAGGTCTGACGCTTAGGTAGAGCTGGAGGTCGTCGGCATAGAAATGATGTTTACAGGAGGACAAAACCGACGAAATATCGTTGACATATAAAGAAAACAAAAGTGGTCCTAAGACTGATCCTTGTGGCACTCCCGAAGAAACATGTTTCCAGGAAGATTTTTCATTTGCGCAGACAACACATTGCTGTCTGTCTTTTAAGTAGCTTTCAAACCATCTCATTGCACTATCAGAGAAATTAAGCTGTTGCATTTTTCTGAGTAATATGTCAAAGTTAACAGTGTCAAAAGCTTTGCTGAAGTCCAGTAGCGTCAATATTGTTGCCTTTCGATTGTCGATGGCATATTTCAGGTCATCAGTTACTTTAATTAGAGCAGTGTTTGTGCTGTGATGTTTACGGAAACCGGATTGAAATTTGTCATATAGACTGAATTCATGCAAGTGTTCAGTGATTTGGTCATGAACAATATATTCCAGTGCTTTGGAAACAGCAGGCAGTATGCTAATTGGTCGGTAATCACTAGGCAGTTGCGGGTTTTCGACCTTAGGGATGGGTCGAATTATGCTTCTTTTCCATGCAGTGGGGTATATTCCGTTCACGAGGGAAAAATTAAATATGTCAGTTAAGACAGGTACTAAGACATCGGCAACATTCTTAATCATGGTTATACCGATACTGTCGTTGCCTATTGCATCAGAAGAGATTCTCATTATTGCTTTTCTTGCCGTATTTGTTGTTACATGTTTTAGATGGAAGGTATCGTTGTTAGTTATCCTGTTTGGAGATTCTTGTGGACGGTAATTATCAGCCGTGCTGGTATTCAGAGGTGCAGAGAAGAATTCATTTAATTCGTTAGCTGACACACGAAAAGTAGTTTCCGATTTTGCCTTTCCGACCCCCAAGCTACGGAGATTCTTCCATAGAGTCGTGGGTGTCAGATCGCTGCATACAAGGGAGCGAGCGTGCCTGATTTTGGCATTGCGAATGCATTGTTTCACTCTGTTCCGTAGCTTTCTATATTCTTCAAAACGTTCGGGTTTCGGATCTGCCTTGAAACGCCTGTGGGCAGCATCCCTATTAGTCATCATTTGACGTAATTCAGCTGTCAGCCATGGAGCAGGAGATTTTCTTACACGGACTGTGCGCACAGGTGCATGTTTGTCATAGAGGGCAGTGAGTTTATCACCAAGTTCATTAATTTTGCCGTCGATTGTAGGTTCTCTGATTATTTGATGCCATGAGATTTCTGAGCAATCGGCTGTTAGAGCGTCAAGGTCAATACGTTTCATGTTCCTACAAGTTATGTAACGCGATTTGATCCTTGGGGGCTGCACAGAGTAGGCCAGGAATATTACATCATGTGCTGAGAGGCCAGGGGCCGATGATTGACCAACATCTCTTACTTTGTCAGTCTGTTTCGTTGCTATCACGTCTATAAGAGTATGACTGTGCGCCGTATGGTGTGTAGGTTGCAATGGAAGAATGTTCATGCTATTGCAACTAAACAATCTTCTTAGGTTTATTGCGGAGGGAGTGTCTCTTAGCAGGTCTATGTTCAAGTCACCCATTACGATGACATGTTCGTATTGACACTGAAGTGAATGTAATTCCGACTGGAAGGAACTCATTGAGCTTATTTTTGGCGGCTTGTACACGACGCCAGTCAAGAATTTCCGACTTTGTATATTTATTTCAATGAACATGAATTCAGCCTCTTTTTCTTCAGCAGGATTTGACGTACATAAGACTTTCGCTTTGAGATCTGTTCGTATATATGCGCCGACCCCGCCACCTCGCTTTTTTGATCTGTCTGCCCTAAGAAATGTGTACCCTGGGAGATGAATAGATGCAGAGGATATGTGTGGTTTCAACCACGTTTCGGATAAGAGGATTACGTGGTAGTTTAGTTGGTGGAAGAGGAGGCTAAGTTCTTCGTAATGCGCAGGTAAAGACTGAATGTTGCAGTGAGCTGCTAAAAGCTCGGACGCGTTCCGCTGAGCAGCCTGGAGTAGGGTGGCAGACTGGTTTGTCCCTTTGTTAGGCACTACCTGCCGCGAGGGGCACTGACCGGTGTTTCCGCCAAGTGACATATTACAGGGGTGTCCGAGATTTTGCGCGCCCTGTTTGTGACTCCGCAAGAGCCGAAAGAAAAGCGACTGCAAGAGATTTCCTGAGGTTGCGGGAGTATAGAAAATGGATTAGTGGTATTCGGTGCAGGGAGAATATGACCAAAATGGTGACAGATGTGTGTCACTGAGTATCCTATGTCGTAAGAGGAAAAATGTAATTAGGGTGTTAGAAAAAGGTACGGCCAAACTCACAGGTAACATTCCTCGCACACAAAGAAAGAAAAGATGTTATGTGGACATGTGTCTGGAAACGCTTAATTTCGATGTTAGAGCTCATTTTATTTTCATCAGTATGTACTGTACTGCCTCGATTCACCGCCAGTTGGCCCAATTGAAGGAAGGTAATGTTGACTTCGGTGCTTGTGTTAACATGCAACTCATTTCTCTACAGTACGTTTGGGCAGGCATTGTTGCTGATGTCTTGATTGGGCTCCATGTTCCTCCACCTACGCTCAATGGAGCACGTTATCATGATTTCATACGAGATACTCTACCTGTGCTGCTAGAACATGTGCTTTTACAAGTGGGACACAACATGTGGTTTATGCACAATGGAGCTCCTGCACATTTCAGTCGAAGTGTTCGTACGCTTCTCAACAACAGATTCGATGACCGATGGACTGGTAGAGGTGGACCAATTCCATGGCCTCCACGCTCTCCTGACCTCAACCCTCTTGACTTTAATTTTTTGGGGGCATTTGAAAGCTCTTGTCTACTCAACCCCGGTACCAAATGTAGAGATTCTTCGCGCTCGTATTGTGGACGGCTGCGATACAATACGCCATTCTCCAGGCCTGCATCATCACTTCAGGGATTCCATGCGAAGGAGGGTGGATGCATGTATCCTCGCTAACGGAGGACATATTGAACATTTCCTGTAACAAAGTGTTTGAAGTCATGCTGGTACGTTGTGTTGCTGTGTGTTTCCATTCCATGATCAATGTGATTTGAAGAGAAGTAATAAAATGAGCTCTGACAGGGAAAGTAAGCGTTTCCGGACACATGTCCACATAAAATATTTTCTTTCTTTGTGTGTGAGGAATGTTTCCTGCAAGTTTGGCCGTACCTTTTTGTAAGACCCTGTAAAACCTTAGCAGTATATTTGTTTCTGTATGGAATTTAACTTAACTTTACCTCCCACTTTATAAAAGACTACGTATTACAACTATGTACCAGCAAACTGTTACGCAACATAAACTCACATGCTAACTTTTGACTAAACAGAACCTAATTTGAACTGAACTGTAACTGATATCAATGCAACTTGTTTTTATATTAAATGCGTAACGGAAGTAAAACCATTATCTGACCGTAATCAAAGTTCCCTCTTGCCTTGCCTCTTGACAACACTTGCTGATTTCCCGAAAGCACAACAGCAAACTGCAAGCAGGCAGCGGCTATGCTAGATTTCTGGTTCTAAATAAAATTTACAAACTATACTCAAACTGTTTGATACCACATGATACAATGAGGTTATGCATAGTGATGAACAGTCGGGTGAGGAGAGTATCTATTCCTATATAATGATATTCCAAAATAACAATTTTAGTATGAAGTATGTGTTCAAAAGATAGAGTGAAACTTCGCGCGATAAGCAGTTACGTAATCACTGGGGTCAACGATCACACAGAGTGCATCCCAGAGTTCCCCAGGGAGGTACAACACTAAGAAGAATCGCTTCTCGGCTTTTGGTAAGATCAATGTGTAGTTTTTATTGGTAAGTTTTAGTCAGAGGGAAAACTTTGTTTAATTTCTGTAATTATGTGTGAGATCACCCATCACTTTAACTTTTTTACAGTTGTCAACACCTTTGACCCATACTGACACAGATTGAGAATCATGTCTGCGTAGGTCTGAACAATACTATGCTTAACAAAGTGAACAATAATTTAAAGGGGGTACAAGGTTAACAGAGAATTTCCATAAAAATCAAACGGCTTAATCAGTTAATATATTAGTGCATGACTCAGGGAAGTGGGATGGTCTTTCTTTCATCTCTGAGCAAGTTAACTAGCTGTGTACAATCATTCCGCCAAACCAGTTGTGCAATACTACTGTCTTGCAGTATTTCTTTCACCTTTCAGTGTATACATCGTATTCATCTGTGCTGTCCTTCACAGTCAGTCTTCTTTCATCCAACAGATACAATGACAAATCAACACCGCACTATTGAATGTGTCCGTCACCTACCACACTTCAACTATTAATGTATAAGACCGCGCAAAAGCAAAGAATGTGCCACGACAAGACCAAAATTTTAACAGTAACGTAACGTGCAGTCTCTCTGAAGCGCACATCAATGACACACAAAAATCAAAATGACATTTCTACATTACACAGTACCTGCAGCCATCACAGTAAAGATCCTGTGATCACTCTACGAAGCACAGTTCTAAAAGTTCTCTCGAGAAGACAATATCCCGACTTAGCACTCGTTATTCAGAGAGTAATAGCATAATTATAAATGCATAATTACTTTTTCTTGGTGAAAATATCATAGCACGCCAAAAGAGATAAAAGATGTTTGGATTTAATTGTATTAGGTGTAGGACATCAAGCGCCAAGCATCATGTAAGGGGTTCATTACTATTTGCCAGCGCACTTGAGCCGATGTAATTTCGATGGATTGCTCACGCGCTGCCTGCGATATGGAATATCTATGCTACAATAGAATCGCAGGTCAGAGCAATGTTGGCAGTAAGTCGAGTTTAGTAGCTCGCAGAGAGCTGTCGTGTTTTGTAGCTCGCACAGAGCACTTGAGTTGTGGAGTTTGGTCAGGGCACTCCGGTGGTTGACTTGTCTTGGGCCGGGCGTGCAACACGATGGCAGTGCCTGAGCGATGTAGTGTAAGGTAAAAAAAAATATTGTTCTTTGTTGCCGCGCGCATATGTTAATTGCCACAACTGATTTAACCACAATTGTAATGTTAAGGTCCCATGTAATTCGTTGCAGAAATGTTTCAATAATAACATTTGTTCTGAAGAAAACTTGCCAGTCATTTATCTGAGTTTAAAGATTTTACGAATTTTTCCTGTGCATACTCATGTTGATTAAGCAAAAGAAAATCAGTTGTTTTTCTACAAATGAAAATCTAGTGGCCAGCATTGAACTGGGCTGTGCCAAAAATTTCTTATAGGAGAAAATATATCGATAGCGGTTTCCGGTGAGATCATTGTGAGGTAATAACGTTTCAGTTTACTCTGAATGATTTCACAGGGCCATGAAGCAGCGCTGCTGACGTCAAAACTTATTAATTTCGATATGCAGTCCGTCTTTAATGGACGGTCACATTAAAACTTTAAATTTTATTATTGGAAAGAAATTTCTCTATTGAGAACCTAAACGAGGGTGGTTACACTAAATGTGAATAATATTATAATTATATTTTACTGTTCGGAGGTTGCAGTCAAACTGTACCTAAGTTAAGCACCATATTGTATCATAACTCATGATAGATGTTACACGTCATTTCTTATTGTAATGCCACGTATATGCTCTAGTACCACCCTGTCAAGCAAACATTTCACTAATTATAACATGCAGTCTGCCTCGTTTAAAGAACTACAGCAGCAATCCACTTTTCTGCTACTATGGATGTTTGGGCTGAATTAATAGAAGCATTCAGAAAAGTGATGGCAGGGCTACGTATAACAGTCATGGAAACTATTTGATAGTAATAGCGTCATGATCAAGTGAGCTAACTACTCAAGTACCGCCCTCTAGGCATAACAGTGAGAGTTCCAAATGCCTTGATGGTGTTATTTAACACATGGAAGGTTGCCTACAAGAATCGAAAACATGGCTGTTTAAATTCACCAATGATCCGATCGAAAACAATAATTTAACAATTGCATTTTTGTTCTGAATTTGTGGATTAAAACGTTTGTTTTTAGTCTTTTCACTTAAAAATGCGCTCTCAGAAGAGGTTCATCTCCGGAGGTGAGGTCTACTACATTTAAGGGATTGCCACTCCGTTCCCCTATTTTAGATTCACAATGACAGCAGAAATTACAGCTTTTATTTGGCCACGCCTTTCATTAAGGGCTTGCTTTGCCATGTTCCAAAATGCTGCAAATAATAGACGTATTTAAACATGTAGCGCTTGTTTGATGTATTTTCATTTTGTTGCTTTTGTCTAGCCAGTTATTAATTTGTCCATCACGCCAGGCATTTTCTGCTTCAATATACTGACTTAAATTATGGGAGTAACACAGCAAAAGTAGATCTGTTTTCAGACTTGCTTTAGTCTAACTGTGATAATAATTGCAGCTAATCGACCTTTTGACCATAGTGTTTCTAGGGATAGGAGTCTGACGCTTGTATGGCTTACTATTTATAGTTTTAGTTTAGTCTCTTGAGTCAGTTTACCCTGGAATAGGTCTCTTTCAGTAATAATTGGTGCATTCTACTGATTATCTTGGGACTGAGTGGACCAGTCTGTTGTTGGTGAATCACCGTCTTTTGCTGGTGGCTCATTTCGAATTGAATATCACCAGAATTAACAGTCGATTTATTTTCACTGCTCTTATCGTGTCCTCTATTAAACTCAAACTGTCAGAATCTTCTCACGCTTAGTTTTTGCACCTGTACTGACTTCCACATTCCACTTTCAGACCGTCAGACATCGCTTCAGTTTAATTTTCGTTACTAATTTTAGTACATATCTGTTCGGAGCTAGTAGCCGTTCCCTGTAAGATGGTAACTGACTTCATTGTCTTTTTAACTTCTTCGCCTTGGGAGTCTTAATTTTCTCTTTTGGACACCACTTCAACATGATCTAATTACCGACGTTGTGGCTTTAACTCAATGCAACCATTTCAGAGCAGCCCGTATATGAAAATCCAACAATACTTTTTACATTAATGCAAGCACCACTTACATGAAGACAGATAACTGATGTCCCACTTTCTATTTGCAGTTTACTTGCTCTGTTAAGGCCCGATTAACACAGACAGGGTGTGGCGCTGATCCCGGACGGTAGCTAGTTAGGGACGAGAGGAAGTCACACTGAACTGGCTCTGTGAGGATCGGAATATGTAGTCTTCATCGGACGAAGATTTTGACGTACTGCATCTTTGGTAACGGACAAATGTTTGGCAGGCAAAAAGATATTGTGTACATCCGTTACAGTTTAAAAAAATTAAAGAAAGAACTGAAAATGTATCCGGAAGTTTCCACCATTTTTACAGAATGTTTCAAAAATTTTTCTATATTGCGGTAGACAAAGTGATGCACAGAATTCGGAGAAAAAAATAAGAAATCAGAATTGATAATAATTCCTTTTTTCATATGATTTTCGTTTGAACGTAAGCCTAAACGTTGCTGATTTTGTGACAAATGTTCAAAATATTACAGCGCTTTTCCAAAATCTGATCAGCAGTAAATATTTCACTGCTGTAGACCAGAAATTACTCGTTACAGAGCATAGTTTCTTATCATGTGACAGAGATTTTGCTCTTATACAGAGGAACAAAATATCCTTTCACCCAGAAAATTGGGTTTCAGTAACTGCCAACGCCAGTGATATTGGATTCCTTCTGTGCAAGATGGAACCAGATTATTTCAGCGACCTTAGCGCATTGGACCACGGGTTGCTCAGAGGCGCATTCAAAATAAACGAGTATGTCTCGCCACAGAATTCATCTGACAACCCCACTTCTTTAAAGGGAAGATGTAATCATAACATGTAGCAGCCGTAGATTTGTCGAAGCATCGGAAAGAAGCAGTGAGCTGTGCTGCGAGAAGAAATCTGCCGCTAAGATAACATTACAGTTTTCCGTGTGTTTTGTGATAAGAGTCTGTCACTAAAACATGCCAAGAAGAAAGCCTTACTTGACATCTGACATAATATCTCATTTGAAAAACGGAAATTCTAAGAGCAATTACCACGTGAATAGTGGATTTGTCCGTTTCTCTGGCAAAAATCATTCTCTCACGACCGGTAGTTGTGATGCTGACTGTACCTGTATAGTGTAAGTGCGACAGGAATAGTGTTAAATTTTTCCCTATCTTCTGCTACTGCATGTGCATGTTTGTTTCGCGGGTAACATTGTGTTTTGACCAGTGTTCTTGTACTTTCTCAAAATAATGTTTATATTTGCGCAATAAGTAAAACGGAAAAACCAGAGTGTTTCAGCAGCATAATGTTGATATTGCAGAAATTCAGCGTCGTTCGTACAGGGTAATAATAAACAAGACAGTGCTGTTTTGCAAAGATAACATAAGTTATTGTTCTATAACTGGTTACAAAAATATCAAAAATGGCGTTTTTCCTCATATACATCAGCTGCATGTAGAAAGCATAAATATGTAAGCATAAAGTTTGTAAGCAAACAGGTAAGCATATGACAACCAGAACACGAGAATACGTCAGTCATATGAACAGCAATATCTCATTTCTTGTTTTTTGCTCGCTGGAACACGGGGTACTTGTTCGACAATATGTGAACGAAAATAGTGAATGTTTCGCTGGTGTCGACAAAAAAATTACTTATGCAGTACGTAGCTACTTATGACGTCGGATCAATGATTATCTGCCTCCAGTTTAAAAAGGAAAATAACTCTTAACACAAAATTAACAGAAAATGTGATTTTAACTGACTGCATAAATCTCACACGAAAGAGAAACGTGAGTCGCAAATCCCAAATCCGCTTAACGTGCGGTATAACGTCGAGTGTTGTGCGTCGTAGCTCATCGCTGCCGACCATCAAAATACATCACTTGTTTACTCGGGACTGGAGAGAAGACTTGTTCTCCATCCACCGTTAAAAACAATTTCGATATGTTAGCTATATTTCGTACACAGCAATCTATGTCTTAAAATGCACCAAATGTAAACTGCCGAATGATTACATTCTTCGCCGCAAACTTTTCAAAATATATGCCTATTGGTTTACTTATATGGGAAAGTATCACAATAATCGTGGGCAATAACAAAAGAGTGTAAGATGTGGTAAAGTCTTTTTTTTTTGTTTTTTTGCCAGTTACTTTCCTCGAAAACTAATGAGAAATACTGCACAGCAGATAGCACGCACGAAACCCAAAACAGCGGTTTTAAATTTTTTGTGCCAGCAGTATAAATTTTTCTGAGAAACTGTCTACAGAAACGGACGTCGCTTTGCTTCATGTACATAAAACTAATTTTGAGGCACGTAGGATGACTTCAAATTACTAAAAAGAACAACACGCCACTTGGACGTTTCTGCCACCCGTCCCTTCGGTACGCCATTCGTGGCGTCAAACGTGCATCGTCTCTGTGTTAATTGTTCCATATTTTATTAATATGGAGGTGGCGTGAAACAGACGTCCACGACACGCTATTTCTGTGCTTAACATTGAGTCCCTCACAAACATAGAAAAACCTTTTTGGTTCTTTAATAGGAGAGCTTATTGTTGTCAACACTATACCGTGGAGAAGGTAGCGCAGTCCACAGCGTTAGCTAGCGTGTCGGTCACTGCCGGTGTAGAAAATAAGCGCTGTTGGAATCTCTACGCTGTGCACAGTCCGCGCCAACACATGTTGTAGCATTCATGTAAACATTAAACAAGAAAGAGACGTAATGCTTCCTGACAAATTTCCGTTTGCTTCTTCTTAATGTGTTTCGATCGCTAAACTGAATATAAGTAACAAAACATCTTTAAATAAATCGGTCAAATCTATCTCGCCCCCTACCACATCCTCCACAGAATGAAAAAAAAAGAAAAAACTGAGCCCCTTTGGTTCACTCCTCCCCAGGTGTCGTTATTTAAACAACTTGATAATGAAATTTTTTAACCGCATTGTTGCAAGTTGTTGTTGTTTTTGTGGTCTACAGACCATAGACTGTGTTGATGCAGCTCTCCATGCTACTCTACCCTGTGCAAGCTTCTTCATCTCCCAGCATCTACTGCAACCTACATTCTTTTGGATCTGCTTAGTGTATTCATCTCTTGGTCTTCCTCTACGAAGTTTACCCTTCACGCTGCCCTCCAATACTAAATTGGTGATCCCTTGACGCCTTAGAACATGTCCTACCAACCGATCCCTTCTTCTAGTCAAGTTATGCCACAAATTTCTCCTGTCTTCAATTTTATTCAGTACCTCCTTATTAGTTATATGATCTACCCATCAAATCTTCAGCATTGTTTCAGACAGCAGCTAACTGAACATAGCGTCTCGGAGAAATCACAAATTTAAAAAACACGAAATGCCAGTGCATTTCGCTACGTGACAGTTTCACTGTCACTGAAATGGAACCTTTGTTATTACGGTGTTTCAGAAAAGCTGCAAGTGAGGGTTCAAAAATAAAAATGACGCTGTAGAGAGTAAACACCGATGAGGTACGGTATCGGATGGCATAGATAATTTAGTTGGTGTCGTGGACTTTCCGGCCGTTGAATTTTCTACCCCTTATGGCGAAGTGGTGTTTTCGGCCACACGTAGTTTAGCAGTGGCTTTTCCGAGCATCAAAGGAAGTCCAAACAGTGAGGAGACATTCTTCGAAAATAGTTGCTTTTGTATGTTGCATTTCCGATCATTTTGTGATAAGAACAAAAAATGGTTCAATTGGCTCTGAGCACTATGGGACTAAACTGCTGTGGTCATCAGTCCCCTAGAACTTAGAACTACTTAAACCTAACTAACCTAAGGACATCACACACATCCGTGCCCGAGGCAGGATGTTTTTTTAAAAATTTAGATTGTGATTAAAAAACTAAAGATTAAATTGCTGTGAGTGTAATGTATTTATATTCTTGGCTATTCATTCCCGACTATGTCACGGATTGCGACGCTATGGTTAGGCACGAATTAAGAGCACTTATAAAATTGATGCGTGTGAAACGAGCAGCCGGCCGCGGTGGCCGTGAGGTTCTGGCGCTGCAGTCCGGAACCGCGGGACTGCTACGATCGCAGGTTCGAATCGTGCCTCGGGCATGGGTGTGTGTGATGTCCTTAGGTTAGTTAGGTTTAATTAGTTCTAAGTTCTAGCGGACTTATGACCTAAGATGTTGAGTCCCATAGTGCTGGACGTAGTGTTCTGCGTTGTGTATACAGTACGTACCACAAGATAAAAACATGTATTCACGCATCAGTAAAGATACTTTGGCATAAAACTTAAGAAATAAGCTCACTAGAAGGCAAAGTCCTTAATGCAAACAAGAAGTTGTCTTATAGTAAGTGGCGAAGTTCGTCAGTGTACCTGTAAGGAGTATCTCTCACAGTATCAGGGTACAAAGGGCAATTGTGACTTTTGGCAACAGAAACACGAGTATAGCTCCTGGAATTAACCTAATTGTGGTTGTACAGGTAGTTCAGGCTACAATACTGTTACAGCAAACAACATGAAATTGTTTATTTGTCTTGATAAGTCTCTATTTTATGATTCTGACTGAATGACCAACTAGTTTCAATATTATTTTTCTATTTACTATGTTTCATAAGGTGACAAGGAAGTATTGGTCATCATTTCAAATGGAGAGTGATGTACAGAAAAGTACAGACTTCTAAAGTTGTGCCATTCGCCTGCTTTATTTCTCCGTTGATCGTCCTCGGTGTCGACATACTCCGTTGTTATGCTGGCCGAAAAATGGTGGGTAGAACTTCAACACTGACTACTGTAAATGATGCAGCCGACAATTGCACAGTTGCTTTTCAGAGTTCTGTACTTTCACCGTTCACAACCCCGCAATATTACACAGTTATACGGCCAGCTCAGTGTTGGTTAACTGTTGATAAGCCTCATTAATAATTTGCAGGCAAACGTCAGCATACTGCTACAATAGTTTGCTGTTGAACATCTATGAGCAGTGAAAACCTAACCACACAGTTCTTGCAGAATAATACGGTATGCATGACACTATAGAACGCTTTATTTATTTTAACATTCGGCCATTTGTGTTACACATATTTCACCGTTAAGTTGATGCATTGTTGTCGATCTAACCAATACAGGTTTCTTGTCGGAGAACTGGCCATGGACTGACTGCCTGACCAAAAATCGGGTTTTATATATATATCCTCACAATAATAGGTACTCACTTTATATTGTTTGAAGTTTAATTTACATAAATATACAATTAAAACATAACTCATTCCATTAACTGAATATATCGAAAAATTCCTCCTCCTTGACAGTCCCTTCTACTACAAGGGTTAGGCAGAATTATTTGTCTAAATGATGAAATTAACAGATATAGTTATACAAACAATACTTTTGACAAACTTCTTAATTGTTTTGGAATTAATTAAGGGCTAGTTTGGCTAATATGTATTCATATAGAGCCAAACAAATGTCTTCTTCCAAATGTTTATAATTAGTACAGAAGTAATATTTGTTTATAATTCAACAATAGAATTTAAGTCACGAAACTATTTTTGAATTCACCTTATAACAAAGCGAATTAACTGGGAATAGTCAAAATAAATTATGAAATTGATGACATACATAAAACTAAGCACAAATTTAGATCTGGTGCTATATTTCTAAATACGGATGGCTAACCTTCCTCTTTATGGAAATGCATACTATACTCAAGTATGTTAAAGGTAATTAGGCAAAAATGAAAATAAAATTAAAGGAGGCAGATGGTAAAACAACAGAGGAAGTAAAGAAATCCCATCTTGGTTTATCAGAAAGTCTGCGACTATTTTAATCTATGGATTGTGGTTTACAGTTTCTCCTTGGGATGTTCTTTTTAGAGCCACTCTTGCGAAACCCTACATGCGAAATGATTTTTAAACACTTACCGTCTTCGGCGCACTGCCGATTCAGGAGAAGTAAGTTGTACCCCCGCGATATACTACGACGTGTTTCCTCTGTTGCACTCGTAATTATGTTCATACATTTGTGCCCCACATGAGCCTGCAGATAAATATCGATCAGTTAATACCACAGGTTGGAATGACATTGTTAAAGTGAGGTAGAGTCATGGGATTTATAAATAAATTTCATATGATGGAAGACCAACAGTGATTATCGTTACGGTTTAATGACGCTATTCACCCTAACAATCGCGTTTAATTTGTGCAGCTATCAACAGTTTCCATTCAATCGTCATCTTCCGATTCCACAGCACACTCACATACGTCAACTGACGGAGAAGTCCACAGGCTGACTCAGCTAAAGTACGAAAGGCAATTACATTTCAGACATGTATTTATTAGAGACGTTATCACATTGAATAACGTTTCTGTAGAATCAATGGATGCTTAAAAATTGTGTATCATGGCAATAACGTAAGATAGGCTACTATGGATGTCCAGCTGTCATATCCACAGAAAGTGATAAATCAGTCTCTTTGAGCCTGCTTCGAGGATGGATTTTCTGTAAGCTGCAGCTCGTTGTCTAGCAGCTAGTCTCTAGAGTCTAGATCGTGAAGACCCAGGTTCAGTTCCTTGCTGGGTCTAAGATTTTGTTCGTCTGAGGAGTACGTGTTTGTGTTGTTCCAAAGATTCCGCCCCTTTTTCATCATAAAGACAAGTATGTCGCCAAAGTGGCGTCAACAGAAAGATTTGCAACAGGCAGCCGAACAGCCCGAGACTGGGTCTCTCGGCCGACAAAGTCACACGGTCATTTAATTCCACTGTGTATAATTTAAGTTTAATTACAGCTAACGATGTATGTTTTCCATATTTAACTGGCGAAAATTACCTCCATGTTTTCATTTAAATGAAATTTATGTTTTCCGTTCTAATAAATATGCTCAATTGCTAGCAAGTATTCTGTTCATTTAATTAAAATGTATTGTTTACATCATAATGGGTGATCAACGATAGTAATGGTAGTTAACTGTGATACAGGGAACTATTGGCAGTGGCACAGGGAATTCTTATTTGGACGACGAAAGTGGTCATAGAAAACTCGAAAATTAATATTCTTGTTCCTTAAAACACTAGGAATATCGTATCAAATCTGGAAGATTAAAACCTTTTCATTAGAAATATTTTCATAAATAACAACCCGACTGGTTTTCTATAACTACCACACTATTACCTTCTGTAATTAATTCACGTGAAACACGCGAAACACTGCATTGAATACAGTTGCAGGATCGTTCAAGAAACGGAGAACAGCTTGTACGGGCATCCGTTACATTTTAACCAAATCTGCCAAAAAACGAGGCAGGTAGTTCCTAATAGTTAATTTACAAAGTTAAATTCTTCATATTTATTGGGGAATTGAGTAGTACCTACGCATGAGAATGTTTTGATAACGAAATTTTGATACTTTGCTGACATAACAGCTTGCTCGTACTACTAATTTATTTATTGGGGAATCGAGTAGTAGTTATGCATGAGAAAGTTTTGAATACGAAGCTTGGATACCTTTCATGTCATAATGGCCCGCCCGGTGAGTCGTTCGGTCTAACGCACAGCTTTCCGGATCGTGAAGGAGCGCCTGGTTCCCGGCACGAATCCGCCCGACGGCATTCTGTCGAGTTCCGGTGAGACGGCCAGTCTGTGGATGGTTTGTAGGCGGTTTTCCATCTTCCTTGGCGAATGAGGGTTGTTTCCCTTTATTCCGCCTTAGCTAAACTATGTCGGCGATTGCTGCGCAAACGAGTTCTCCACGTACGTGTACACCACCATTACTCTACCACTCAAATATAGAAGTTACATTAGTCTGGTGTGAGACGTTCCTGGGGGGGGGGGGGGGAGGGGGGGCGGGTGGGGGGGGAATCCACCGGGGGCCGAAACGCACAATAATCCTGAAAGAGTAATCTGGTGAGGGCCGGCGGAGGGGTGAAGTGAACGGCGGTAGTCGTCGTGAGGTTGTGGAACACTGCGGCTGTGTCGTTTCTAGGCCCCCGGTTAACATACAATACATACAATGTCATAATAATTGCTTGTTCATCCTTCGACGTTTTTGTGCCAGTCCTTCACATCTTACAAAGACAGTTTCGACTATGGTGCAGAGTTTTCGCTAGGAAACCCTTACACATCCTTCATACTCTCCCGATCTCTCTCCATGCGATTTCTCTATTTTGGGAGTCATATTGTTCGTGGCCATTGATTTGCTTCGGACGAAGAGGTGCACGCCGAGGTGTAGTAATGGTTCTGTACACAACCGCAAACATTTTTCCATGAAGGCATTGTCGTTCTGTCCCTCAACAAGATAAATCTATGGACGGTAATGCGATTGCTTTCGAAATAATAAATATTTTACTTACTTTCTTTCCATCTGCCTCGTTTTGATTTGACTGCCATTTATATTTTGCATTTTTCCAGTGGTAAAGGTTACTGTAAAATGTGTTTATGTCTAGGCACTATTTCTCTATTGTTTTCTTTTACGAATTATACAAAGACAAGTTTTTAGGGCTGGTGGCCAATAGCATAATTATTTAACTGAACGCAAATTACAATTTAAAAACTGCGATGTACGGCAGTCGAGTTTCACAGCGATAAAATCCAAGATGACACGGCCTCAGTTTCTGTTTGTTTGCTCGCGGAAAAGAAATCTATAACCGACCAGCACACCAACAACATACATTACTCTATCACCATACTCAATATTTACTCTAGATATCATATTCATATTGGTTCCCCTTGTAGACACAGTGTCGTTTTGCCTTGACATTAAAATATTCATATAGCCTGGTTATTCAGTTCAGCAGGTTCCGATTTGAGGAGCTGTTCATTCCGACTGACTTAAAAATGCACTGCTGTTATTGTCTTATGGAAACATACCGCGGGCGCTCTGTTCTCTTTCTGTTTGATTTAGGGTTTCGCCATCTCACTCTCTCCCAGCATCTTATTACATAGGTGGTACGTCCAATGACAAAATAGCGTGGCATTGCCACGAGGAAAGCAGTCCTTCATAAGCCCAAAACGGTTTATTACACACTCTCCCCCTGGATCCATTTCTTGCACTGATAGTGGAAGACAGTCGCTGACTATCTGGGATGTTGTTGCTTTACAAGGGAAGCAATGATGTGGTTGTTTTATCCTTTTGGTTGCACCACTAAGTTGGCTTCAAAGTCAAAGAATTATCGCTTGTGAGCTTTCATTATAATACAAAATGTCATATGTGGTTTACTAGTCTTGGGACAGCGCTGATTTAACTACTCTTTCATGTAGTCATAAGATTCTGCTCTAAAAATTACGACCGACGGATCCAATGGCTAGTGTTTGCGAATGACCTGACCTTACCGGCAAACGACACGCAAGAAGCTCCTATGCAACTTCAAGCAGTGCATTTAATTACAGAGAAGACACGACTGTTTATCACCATCTTAAAGCCCGATTTCATTACTAATATTAAAGAAGTCACTAGAACGATGAGCCAGCGATACCAAGCTATAAAGAGATCGAAAACCGTAAAACAGCTTGGAGAATGGGTCTGAGACGATTTCAGTGAAACGATAGCTCTCGAACAAAGGAAAATCAGACTAGGTAGGGCATACAGCGCTTGCAGCAAAATGCACACCTCGTAGCTTTGTGATCCCCCACCCAGTTTCATCCTAATGTAGATAATTGTCTTGCTCCTAAAAGTGATAGTGATTGGCTATCGAATTAGTTCACAAATGTGGATGGACAATCGCGTGTAGTACTGTACTCAGTATACAACCAATTGCTCTACCAAAATCAGAGCAGGTACATTACCACACGGTAATAATCGTTCCAAACGAACCGAATGATTGCTGTAGTAAAGTTAATACCATAAAGATGTTTGCACAACTACTTGCAACCAAATTTGAGATGACGACATTTACCAGTTCGATGACTGGGTAAAAGATATAAAACTACCGAGCAGAGCTATCAGCTCTGACGTAAGCATCAAAATATATACAGGGTGTTACAAAAAGGTACGGCCAAACTTTCAAGAAACATTCCTCACACACAAAGAAAGAAATATATTATGTGGACATGTGTCCGGAACGCTTACTTTCCATGTTAGAGCTCATTTTATTACTTCTCTTCAAATCACATTAATCATGGAATGGAAACACACAGCAACAGAACGTACTAGCGTGACTTCAAACACATTGTTACAGGAAATGGTCAAAATGTCCTCAGTTAGTGAGGATACATGCATCCACCCTCCGTCGCATGGAAGCCCTGATGCGCTGATGCAGGCCTGGAGAATGGCGTATTGTATCACAGCCGTCCACAATACGAGCACGAAGAGTCTTTATATTTGGTACCGGGGTTGCGTAGACAAGAGCTTTCAAATGCCCCCATAAGTGAAAGTCAGGAGGCCAGGAGAGCGTGGAGGCCATGGAATTGGTCCGCCTCTACCAATCCATCGTTCACCGTATCTATTGTTGAGAAGCGTACGAACACTTCGACTCAAATGTGCAGCAGCTCCATTGAGCATAAGCCACATGTTGTGTCCCACTTGTAAAGGCACATGTTCTAGCAGCAGAGGTAGAGTATCCCGTATGAAATCATGATAACGTGCTCCATTGAGCGTAGGTGGAAGAACATGGGGCCCAATCAAGACAACAACAACAATGCCTGCCCAAACGTTCACAGAAGATCTGTGTTCATGACGTGATTGCACAATTGCGTGCGGATTCTCGTCAGCCCACACATGTTGATTGTGAAAATTTACAATTTGATCACGTTGGAATGAAGCCTTATCCGTAAAGAGAACATATGCACTAAAATGAGGATTGACGCATTGTTGGATGAACCATTCGCAGAAGTGTACCCGTGGAGGCCAATCAGCTGCTGATAGTGCCTGCACACACTGTACATGGTACGGAAACAACTGGTTCTCCCGTAGCACTCTCCATAGAGTGACGTGGTCAACGTTACCTTGTACAGCAGCAACTTCTCTGACGCTGACATTAGTGTTATCGTCAACTGCACGAAGAATTGCCTCGTCCATTGCAGGTGTCCTCGTCGTTCTAGGTCTTCCCCAGTCGCGAGTCATAGGCTGGAACGTTCCGTGCTCCCGAAGACGCCGATCAATTGTTTCGAACGTCTTCCTGTCGGGACACCTTCTTTCTGGAAATCTGTCTCGATACAAACGTACCGCGCCACGGCTATTGCCCAGTGCTAATCCATACATCAAATGGGAATCTGCCAACTCCTCATTTGTAAACATTGCACTGACTGCAAAACCACGTTCGTGATGAACACTAACCTGTTTATGCTACGTACTGATGAGCAATCATGCAAACATACACTGCGATATTACTGTAATGTAAAAACCTACTAAGCACTCAAAATGCTTAGCCACTGTTGTGGTAAATTTTGGGAAAGTGTACAAATGTTATATATAAACTATTTGACATAAATTGCTGATATTAGTTTGATTCCAGTTTTCACTAACTACTCAGACGTGATCTTTTATGCAAAAAATAACCTGTACTGAAACAATTACGCTTCTGGGAAATAGAATCACTCAGGCATGCACTTCATAGCTTTGAGAGAAAACGTCGTCACACGCAAAAACCTCTCGTAAAATTTTGTGTGCAGCTTCAATTCTTCAATTTTCACCGCAGTAGTTACTTTCGCTAACACAAAAATACTCCCAATACCTTTTGTTGTCTTCGTCTGCTAGATAGCGTCCTATTCATGCAGTATGTTTTGTGCGTTTAGCTTTTATTCGTTCATTCACCATAAAGAACTCAAATTCAGCCTGCTAATTTATCTGAAAACTATTCTGCTCTAATCATATATATAGGGGCATTCAAAGTTTTTAACGAAATAAGGAAATTGTTAAAACTGTTTGCTTTATATAAAAGTCAGAAAAGTTCATTAATAACCATGGCTTTCACAAGGTGGATTCCTTTCACACAGTGTATAACAAAAATGAAATTATACTTGTGTCTTTTATTTGGTGGTGAGCACTGTTTATCGACCCGAACAAGTAAAGCTACCGAAGAATAATTTTCAACAAGTATCAGTGGTCCCTTAATTGTAGTATTTATTGTTACTATGCTACGCCAGTATAACGCTTCTTGCAGTTCCGCAGTACGTACTGCAAGCCAGTACACACTGTTTCCAAATTGGTGAATGAATAAACCACTTCTTCTTACTTGGAACTCACCTGCTCAAAATGCACTGTAGTGATGACGGTAGCTGCTTTTAATTCGTTCATCCGAGTCGGTCGTCACTGTAGCTCACTTTACTACAGTTTAAAGTGTTCACTCTTATACAGCCGTACTCGAACTGAACGAACAGCAAAGACAATCCTCTTAGACCAAAGCTGCGGTAATACTCCTTGCCACTAATTCATATGCGGTAGGTCCCCTCTTCTTCGAAACTTAATAATAAAGCCATGAACACTAAAATGATTGTGTATGTAGTCGAAAAACATTTTAAAAAAGAAATACTCTTTTACAAAACATGCTACACGTTTATGTAGTCGCAATGCACTTACAAAAAGAAATACTCTTTTACAAATTATATTACACATTAAACTACTGATTATTTAAACAATATCGCTTCTAAATATTGGTCAGCTTTTGGATCCCACTTTTTCCTGTAGACGGCAGCACCATCAACCACTTCTAGTCATTGTTTAGTTCTACACTTCGGGCGTTAGATGGCAGATTACGCTAGACGCCCAACATCACCTCAGAGCCCGCAATATTTGAGCATCCTCTGATACCTGGCTAATGGTCGTGATAAATAAAGTTACGACGAAGATCTACTTGCATGGCCTGTTGCTTTGTAATGATACTTACATCGTTACAACATTTGTCGATCCCCCACATTAATCATGGACCTTCCCGTTGGTGGGGTGGCTTGCGTGCCTCAGCGATACACATAGCTATACCGTAGGTGCAACCACAATGGAGAAGTGCTCGTCGAGAGGCCAGACAAACGTGTGGTTCATGGAGAGGGGCAGCAGCCTTTCAGTAGTTGCAGGGGCAACAGTCTGGATGACTGACTGATCTGGCCTTGTAACATCAACCAAATCGATATTGATGTGCTGGTACTGCGAACTGCTGAAAGCAAGGGGAAACTACAGCCGTAATTTTTCCAGAGGGCGAGCAGTTTTACTGTATGGCTAAATGATGATGGGCTTTTCTTGGGTTAAACAGTCCCCCATTCGGATCTCCGGGAGGGGACTACCCAGGAGGACGTCGTTATGAGGAGAAACAAAACTGGCGTTCTACGGATCAGAGCGTGGAATGTCTGATTCCTTAATCGAGCAAGTAGCTTAGATAATTTAAAAAGGGAAATGGATAGGTTAAGGATAGATATAGTGGGGATTAGTGAAGTTCAGTGGCAAGAAGAACAAGACTTCTGGTCAAGTTAACTTTAGGCGTCTGTATCTCAGAATGAACAAAAATAGACTTGTACCACTATTGAAATAAGGCCTTCATATACAAAATCAAATTACGGCAATGGAGGAGGGGGTTTAATAATGAGAAAGAAAATAGGAACGTGCGTAACCTACTACGAACGGCATAGTGAACCCATTATTGTAGTCAAGATAGACACGAAGACCACGCTTACAACAATAGTACAATTCTTTATGCCAACTAGTTTCGCAGATGATAAAGAGACAAGAAACGTACGACGCGATAAAAGAAATCATTCAGATAGTTAAGAGAGACGAAAATTTAATAATTGGACAAAGAACCACAAGCACCAGTCAATAGGGATACTGAAAGAATACTAGGCTACTGGAAAAGCTTGAGGTAATAACAAATAAAACAGTTACAAAGCCTCACCAAGAACGCGAGAAGTGGCACACGACACCAGCAGAGCTAAAACACAAGCTCCGTGACCCACTGGCGACCGATAGTAGTTGCAGAAGGTCTCCACAGCGTTTTGAATAATAGTATTTAGCTACCAAATAACTAGAACTGCGGGAGCAATGAAGAGATAGATTTTGATAAATAGGGAATTTAAGGAATGTTTGAAAACGCAATATTACACTCTTCATTTTTATGTCTATGAGCAACTATAATACTCAAACTGATTTGATTACTATACTACGAAGGATAATTTTTAGTTATTTGTTTTATAAAACCACTTTCAGCACACCAGACAACCAGGTAACCCTGAAATGCAGCACACGTTGTAAGAGGTCCATAATAAAAGAATTTGTTGCTAGCGCACTCGAGCTGATGTAATTTCTATGTATTGCTCACGCGCTGCCTGCGATATGTAAGTTAGAAGAGAATCTGAGACCAAAGAGCAGTATTGACTGCAGTAGGAACTGTGTAGCAGTAGCAGTTAGTTGTTGCTACCGAGCTGTCGTGTCTGGTGTATCGTGTTAGCTGGGCCGGTCGTGTGCAGCGATGGCGGAGCCTGAGCGTTGTAGGATAAGGTGAAAGCAGCCTCGCGCATATATAGTATTGTTACATCAAGTCCCATGTAAATGATTAAAAAAAGTCTGTTAATAATAATCTTTCTCATAAAAAGTAACTTTTGACATTTATCTCAATTTAAAGAATTCACTAATTTCTCCAATCCTTGGCAATCCCGATTATTGAAAAGAAAAGTCAGTTCTTTCCTCTTTTGTCAGACAAATCTATCGGCCAGCATTGCACTTAGCTGCACCAGGAAAATTTCTTATAGGAGCAGATATATACGCGTTATCCGGCGATCTAATTAAGGTAAGATTTTTCAGTTTATTCAGAATGATGTATCAGGGCCATGACGCAGCATTGCTGACAAATGCAGACACACCATCTACATCTACATCCATACTCCGCAAGCCACCTGACGGTGTGTGGCATCATCACACAGTACAGAGAATAGAATCGGTAATTTTGGCTTGGATCAAGTTGTAGTATTACTGCTAAAATTGAATGAAAAACAGACAACAATTACAAACAACTTAATGAAAAACTAGACAACAATCTCAAACAGTCGAAGAAAGAACAAGCGAACAATTTCAAACGACTTAATGAATCGAACAAACAACTTAATGAAAAACTAGACAACAATTCCAAACAGTCGAATGAAAAACACGACAGGTCGATCAAAGAAATTACTGAGAACTTTAAACATATTAATGAACAGATTGCAGCCGTTGCCGTACAATGTTATCATAGTAAAGAACAATTACGTGAGGAAATTAAGGCTTGTGCTAGGAACAGTAGTGAAGAAATTAGATCTGTGGCACAAGAATTAAGTAATACACATGCAGCCACAACTAAATTACTTAGAGATAAAATTAGTGCAGTCGCTAAACAATGTTCTGAAAACGCAACACAGTTACGCGACGAGTTTAAATTAATGTCAGCAGAACTTTCACGCACACTGGATGCGAAAGTAGACAAGAAATTCGAACAACAGAACAGCCTAATTGACGAACGGTTTAATCACCACCTACAAAACAGTGAATCGCGTTACCGTAAATTCATGCAGGAACAGAACAAAGTAAAGAAACAAGTCATGGAAACAATTACAGCACAGAGACAGGAAGATAAGCGTAAATTATTTACGAAAGCAAAAACATACGTAGACAATAACATTGCTACAGTATCAGACGAAATCAATACTATTAAACAGTTGAACACCGAATTGCATGATGAAATCTCCGATCTTAAAACAAAAAAACACACACACAGTAGACTTTCAGACAATGACCAACAAGCTTGAACAATTAGAATTAATACAGGATCCCAAGCCATTAAAGCAGATGTTAAGAAATTGAACAAAACAACCCGTAAAATCCAAAACAAATTAATGCTTGTGACACTAAAAATGATGATCATGTTAAAGCATTGACTGAAAAATTTGATGAATTGGCCAGTCGTATTGACGTTATCAAAAATAACAATGACACGAAATCAGACGATGCGTCACCAGTTTCGTTTAATCAAACACCCGAATTCCAAAATTTACAGCAGACGATTAGTGAGATAGGTTCGTCCAATAATACATTACGTAGAAAATTGTCATCTTTACAGCACGAATTGACGGAGATGAAAAATATTGCAGCCTTTAACACATCACAGCATGCGCCACTTTCCGAACATTTCTCACACTCACACAGCCAGTACAATTTAGGTAATTTACAGAGAGTACGTGACTTAGATTCCGAACAGTCACAGATAAACGGATTATCATACAATCCTGAACCAGTTCACACACTCAGAGACGATAACGTTGACTATAAGCAATTTTTATCCGTGAAAAAATTTAAGGTATTTAAAAATGACGGAACACAAATACATCCTTTGGACTGGATACGACAACTTGCTTTTGTATTTTCATCAGCTTGGCCTGTAATGCAGAAACTAGAATTGGACTGGATACAACAATTTGCTTTTGAATTTTTACCGGCACTGCCTGTAACGCAGAAACTAAAATTTATTTGCAGTGCGTAAGAGACCTCAGGGGATTCATTACACTTCGATGAATATGTGCCGTAGCGTGCACAGGGCCCAGAGCCGTAGTAGTGCTGTTTCCTCTTTAGTTTTCTGCACTGCTGCCTTCTCTTTTACTATCCTTTATATCTATCGAAACAACCCTTCAACTATCGATCTATCTAGGATTAAGAATAAGTAAAGAAAACCTGATATGACAAGTTTTGCCGAAAGTGACAGTTTTCTTTAGACACTCCCGAAGCGACAAGAACTACCAGCGTAATTTTAATAAGAGACAAAATTTTAATCATCAGTATGTACGAAATTTTCAGCTATCGCAAACATATTTTGGCAACAATAGAGGGTTTTCACAGCAACAGCATCAAAAGCAGCCGGTTAGCATACCAAAGCAACAATGTAGTCTGCAAGGTCAATCAAGCTTTAATGTTTCGCCGCCTACACGTACAGCGTCGGCTCCACGAAATAGTAACGCACAGCAACAAGGAAATCACTACGTACAGAGAACACACCATTTCAACTCATATCGCAATGCGCCGTATAGCAACGATTATTATGACAGACTTAAAAGTAATGAGCACAGTTTTCAGCGTAACAGTCGGTCTTCCCAGCAGCAGAATCATCGGCAACAACAGATTATCATGAATGAACCAGACAGTAGATATCATCCCGAACGTTATACGTCTGGGAGATATAACAGAACAGTACAAATAGTGGAAATGCCACAGCATCCTCCCACAAATAACAGCACGTCAGTTAGAATTTGACTAGATACAGCACATATTGAACCTTCCAGCGATGTAAGCAATATTTTTGATACATAGACTCTTGTTCACGAAAATGTTATTACTTTTGACGACATCCAAGACACTCTTTTGCATGAAAAACCAGTTATTCAAAAAACCAATTCCCACCCTGTCATTGAAGTAAAGATTGGATCATCCACGTTTTCAGCAGTAATCGATTCTGGATCACCTATGTCAGTCATAAATGAAGAAACCTTCAATGAATGTAACAAAGAGAATACTTATCCTACGTTACCATTAGGCAGAACTAAAGTAAAAGGAGCAGTATCTGGTAAAGGAGTAGATGTAAAATTACAGACACATTTATCATTTTGTATTGCAGGTCATACGTTCCACTCAAAGTTTTGGATTGTTCCCTTATTGACAACAGACGTTATTTTAGGTACGAATTTTTTGGTACAACACGACGCAATTATTGACTTTCAAAATTCCTATTTAATGTTAAAGGATGAAAATGTACAACTGGCATTAGATTTTCAGCACTCTTTATCTGCAGAAGAACAAACAATTGGACAGAGGTCATTTCTGCATCACGTAACATAAACTGTCATTCCACATTGTTCACAGATACGTTCGTACACAACTATATACCAGACGAAGCCGACTATGACGTTATGCAAATGATTTCTGATAAAGTTAAACAGAGCAGCGCAAATACAGACGACGAACGTACGCAACTACGCAGAATTCTTTTACAGCAAGCTCCAGTTTTTGACAACATCCCTGGTACTATGTCCGGATTCATGTATGAATTTCAAGTTAAACAGCACGACACATTTAAAGCTAAACATTATCCCATTCCGTATATTCACCGAGAACAGGTTAGAAAGAATTGTAAGCTCTGCTTGACCAAGGTATTATTGAACCAGCAGGTAGTCCGTACACCAACCCGCTCCATATTGTTAAGAAAAAGGATGGCTTACTTCGCCTCGTACTTGATTCGCGTCACATCAATGACATTATTATTAATGAAACAGATCGCCCACAAACACTAGAAGAACTTCTACAGAAATTTCATGGTACTGCTATTTATTCCACATTAGATTTGAGATCGGGATTTTGGCAAATTCAGCTCCATCCGAACTGCAGAGAGTACACAGCATTTCTCTGTTTTGGTGACTGTTATCAATTTTGCAAATTACCGTTCGGTTTAAAAATTTCTTCAGCAGCATTTATTCGCGGTTTGAATGCTATACTTCCGACAGAACTTAGACAGAATCACAACGTATGTAGACGACATTCTTACTGCAGAAGTTAACTGGTCTGAACACAATTTGATTCTGGAACAATTGTTGCAAACTTTTCGTGCACATAGCAAATCGCACTACGGGAAAACTTCCATAAAATTTCTTGGACATATAATTTCAGCAGATGGCATTGCGCCTGACCCGGAAAAACTTCAAGCTTTACGTGACATTACTGTTCCAACGACAAAGAAACACTACGCAGCTTTCTGGGTTTAATCAACTTTTTCCGTAAATTTATTCATTACTCTGCTTTAGACACCCCTAGATTATGCCAACTGACGGGTAAAAACAGTATTTGGTCCTGGGATAGCCAAGCGCCGTCTGAATTTGTCAATCTGAAACAAGCTTTGTTGGATGCACCACTTTTATCACACCCAGATCACACTAGAAATTTTTCCATTGCCACCGACAGTTCTAACACAGCTTTAGGCGTACACACTTTTTAGGAAATTGAAGAAGACGGTAGTACAGTATTTAATAACATCGCTTTTGCAAGTCGCGTTCTGTCACCTGCTGAACGTAATTATTCTCTTACAGAACTTGAAACATTATATGTTGTATGGGCATTTACCCAATTTAGGCATTTTCTTTATGGAAGACATACTACCGTTTACACAGACCATAGAGATATCCAGTTTTTACTTTCCGCTAAATTTACACATGACAGATTAAGCAGATGGAAACTGTATTTACAGGAATTTAATTTTACAATTGTTCACATTCCCGGTACACAAAATATTGTAGCAGACGCATTGTCCCGTTCTCTCAGCAACAATCACCAAGACATCGCAACCAACTTCTGCCAAGCAAATTCTAGCCTCTTGTATATTCAACAAGTCGCATTTGAAAATTTCATTTCAGCGTCATTACGAGACATAGCACAAGAGCAGAGTAAAGACTACGTATGGAAAGAAATTAAACACCTTTGGCAAGATAAGAATAACGTTACCATTAGAAACCATTACACGGTACGCAATAACATTCTGTTTCGCCGCTCTCACCCTGACGGCAACAACGGGTTGTTATGCACTCCTGACGAACTTGTTAACAAATTAATTTGGTATACTCATTTAAGTTACGCACATTATGGAGCCAGAAAATGTTTTCTTATACTGAGACAGAACTGTTATTTTGCCAACTTGGAGAAACGTATTCGACGAGTTTTAGCGTCATGTAAAATCTGCCAGAAAGCTAAATCAGACACGACTTCACATATTCCTCCGTTACATCCCATTGTACCTGTTAAATTGAGACACATGGTCGCTGTAGACATTTTTGGACCGATTCCCAGAACTAATAGAGGTTTTTGCTACATCTTTGTCGCTGTTGAACTCACTTAGAAATTTGTTACCTTCACTCCATTGCGCAAAGCTACTGCTAAATCTATTTCGAATGCATTTGTAAAACATTTTTTTTTTTATTTCATGTAGGGCATGTATTGAAAGTAATTTCCGACAATGGACCACAATTTCGATCTGCGATATGGACACGTATGTTACGATCTAGAAACATTTCTCCGATCTATATATCCTAGTATCACGCTTCTTCGAACCCTTGTGAACGACTGATGAAAGAAATTGGTAAACTGTGTAGAATGTACTGGCATAAAAGACATATTGATTGGGATACACACATACTCTCATTCCAGGATGTAATTAACTCCATACCAAATGAATCTACTATGCTATCTCCGACTGTTATATTGAAAATGTTGAACCACCTAACAAAATTAAAGAATTAGTATCCTTTCCTACATCTCGTCGACTACGCCACCATGAAGTAATTGAGATTGCGCTCAACAACATCAAACGTGCCGCAGAGCGCCGGAGAAGACAGCAAAAACAGGTTTGTACACGCCGTGACTTTCACATTGGACAGAAGATATTAGTACGCACACACTATTTATCCAACAGAGGAAAGAGCAGATGCAGTAAATTTGAACTTCTATACGCAGGTCCATACAGAATTCGCAGCATTCCTCATCCCAATGTGGTACATGTTGAAACTTTGAGAACCAGAAAAAGCAAAGGCAATCACCATGTCTCCAATATTAAACCCTTTATTGAATGAACATACTTTATGATTTATCATATTTTAATGCCTTTTCCGATTATTGATATGAACACTTACTGATGATTATCATATTTTTTCCTGGCAAGTGCCCGGCAAGGTATGGTTAGCAGGTCGCTTTTCTTGTTATATATCAGACTGCGCACATTTTCGATTTTTTGTGTATGTATGATTGTTTTCCTATCGAAAGTAGAATTTTTGACTGTATGCACTATGAAATCTTTAAGATGTAACAAACAACAGTTGACTTTGAGATTTTTCCTTATGATATCTCAGCTTCTTGACGATTTTACAGTTTTTGCTACTACATTATGATACTGTGTGTACATTTTTTGCACTTGAAAACTGTCTATGTTTTTAACCTAATACGTTTTCTGTCATGATATTTTGCCTATTCTAGATTTTTTTTTGCACTACATTATGATACTGTGTATACATTTATTGCACTTGAAAATCATCTGTTTTTGACCTAATACGTTTTCTGTCATGCTATGCTGTATGCTTAATTATATTACTAGAAACAAGTTTCTATTTAATGGGTATATGAATTAAATGCAAGATATTAATCCGTATTCTTCATTTTTCAGAAAGCAATACTGTGTAAAAGAAATGAATTAAACAACCACAGTGGTTTACTATGAAATGGAAATTTTACCATCAGAATGAAGGAAAGAAAATACAATATCTTGTGACGAAGAGTAAATGGATCAGAATTAACAATCATTAACCAGAATATACTGTACACATCGTATGATAGCAGTATTGACTAATTATTTTTCTTTCAGAATACAAGGCGATTGATGCAGGCTGTCAGACAGAACTACAGATGTTAATTTTAGTGATGAAATATGCTAGAAGTAAGAAACTCTATACTATATGAAGTAATGAATGATAATGAATAGTTGTATGAAGTAAATGGTAATATGAATATGAATAATGAAGTGTCTATTTTTTGCAGATGATAATAAATGGTGATGAATATTTGTATGAAGAATATGCTAATATGAATAATGAAGTTTTTCTTTGCAGATGATGATATTGAAGAAGTTTATACATTTACTGTTAGTTAAGAAATGTTATGTAGTTATTTAAGTATTTGTTGCAGTTCCTTTTGACAGTATGTCTTATGTCGCATAGTATAATGACTGAATGTTTTGGAAATGACAGCTAGAGTACATACATATTAAGTACACGTTTCATTACCTGCTAATTCGAAGTTCACTGTTTTTCAGCATAATATGCATTTCTTCTTTCAGCTCAATAAGCCATTTTGTATTTTTTTCCAGGAGAAGCCTTTCGTGACATAACATGCTATAAGCAGTTAGTTATTAAACCTGTTCTAGTACTTGCATTTTTTAACCCAGTTGTGTCTATCATTTATGAATGTGATCACATATACTGTACTTGTTTCATAACCTTGCTACAGGTGGCTCATGACGAATGACGTTAATAATCCTTATTTCCAGCAGTAAGTCAAAAGCAAATATTTTCATGCCCCAGCAATTAATTTTCGATCCCAGTGCAATGCATTGTCAAAAAAAAATTATTACGAATCCCAACTATTACCAGAATAAAACTAAATAATGCTATCAGTTTAAGATATATTTTTAGTCCTAAAGATAATGCAAATTTTCTGTGTATTGATTCCATTATGTCTATGTATTATTGGACTACCGACCTTGAGTAATAGTTCCGATGTCTTACATTTTATATATGTTTTATGTCACTTACATGATATCGTATATAAACACCAGTAACTTGATGCTACACTCCATAACTCCTGTTTGAATGATGACTTGTGAATAACACTGAATAATGTTTTGTAACACTATATGAATACTTTGTAACTAGCCAATGAATGTCAGTAACTCAATAGCTCCTGTTTTAAATGATGACTTGTGAATAACACTGAATACTGTTTTGTAACACTATATAATGAATGTCAATAACTCAATAGCTCCTGTTTTAAATGATGACTTGTGTATGACACTGAATAATGTTTTGTAACACTATATGAATACTGTCCGCAGCTCGTGGTCTCGCGGTAGCGTTCTCGCTTCCCGAGCACGGGGTCCCGGGTTCGATTCCCGGCGGGGTCAGGGATTTTTCACCTGCCTCGTGATGATTGGGTGTTTGTGTCGTCTTCATCATCATCATCAATCATCCCCATTACGGTCGGAGGAAGGCAATGGCAAACCACCTCCACTAGGACCTTGCCTAGTATGGCGGCGCGGGTCTCCCGCGTCGCTCCCCTACGCTCGGTAAACGGAGTATGGGACTCATCATCATCATCATCATATGAATACTTTGTAACTGGCCATTGAATGCCACTGATTCAGTCAGATGAGTTATGAATAGTGTTTCGTAATACTCAATTGTTCATACCGGTTAATTACACTAGTGTAATTCTATGATGACTAGCATAAGAGTTAGTGTTTTTCACCTTCTGACCTAATTACTGCAATATCCGTTTATCCTGTACATCCTCATGATCATGGAGCACTATATTGGTTTTTGCATTAATTCTACGTTGCTGTAAGAGTATGGATTCTACAAGAATATGGTGTTTACATATCAAGCTGTCCACAACCTTGAACGATGGAGATGTTATTATGGTCCCACTGTTTGGTGTACCTAATGTACTACCTAAATGTTAACATTGAATTTCAATACAACATTTCAGTGTCTTGGCTACACTGATAAATACTTCAGGGAAGAGATCTTCAGATTGTCTCACTTGGTGTTGTGCTTCTGTAGAAAGATATGGACTTTCAGTGCAGCTACGTGCAACCTACTGTACTACAACCATGATGCAATCCTTCCCATTGCTTTACTAGTTCCTGTAAAATAGTAAAGGCTTATACAGTACATTTAAATTCTTGTAAAATGATATGTTCTGTACTCCTTGCGTGTGCACTCTATTTTGTTAAAATATTTTGTTCTCATTGCGTATATACTTTGTCATTTCTGAATATGTTTTATACTCAGTGCATGTGCACTCTATTTAATTTCTTAATATGTTCTGAACTTATCAATGATGTATATACTCTGTGATTGTAGCCTTAGTAAACTAAATACACTCCTGGAAATGGAAAAAAGAACACATTGATACCGGTGTGTCAGACCCACCATACTTGCTCCGGACACTGCGAGAGGGCTGTACAAGCAATGATCACACGCACGGCACAGCGGACACACCAGGAACCGCGGTGTTGGCCGTCGAATGGCGCTAGCTGCGCAGCATTTGTGCACCGCCGCCGTCAGTGTCTGCCAGTTTGCCGTGGCATACGGAGCTCCATCGCAGTCTTTAACACTGGTAGCATGCCGCGACAGCGTGGACGTGAACCGTATGTGCAGTTGACGGACTTGGAGCGAGGGCGTATAGTGGGCATGCGGGAGGCCGGGTGGACGTACCGCCGAATTGCTCAACACGTGGGGCGTGAGGTCTCCACAGTAAATCGATGTTGTCGCCAGTGGTCGGTGGAAGGTGCACGTGCCCGTCGACCTGGGACCGGACCGCAGCGACGCACGGATGCACGCAAAGACCGTAGGATCCTACGCACTGCCGTAGGGAACCGCACCACCACTTACCAGCAAATGAGGGACACTGGCGTGAATGGAGGGACGAATGGAGACGTGTCGTCTTCAGCGATGAGAGTCGCTTCTGCCTTGGTGCCAATGATGGTCGTATGCGTGTTTGGCTCCGTGCAGGTGAGCGCCACAATCAGAACTGCATACGACCGAGGCACACAGGGCATCATGGTGTGGGGAGCGATCTCCTACACTGGCCGTACACCTCTGGTGATCGTCGAGGGAACACTGAATAGTGCACGGTACATCCAAACCGTCATCGAACCCATCGTTCTACCATTCCTAGATCGGCAAGGGAACTTACTGTCCCAACAGGACAATGCACGTCCGCATGTATCCCGTGCCACCCAACGTGCTCTAGAAGGTGTAAGTCAACTATCCTGGCCAGCATGATCTCTGGATCTGTCCCCCATTGAGCATGTTTGGGACTGGATGAAGCGTCGTCTCACGCGTTCTGCACGTCCAGCACGAACGCTGGTCCAACTGAGGCGCCAGGTGGAAATGGCATGGCAAGCCGTTCCACAGGACTACATCCAGCATCTCTACGATCGTCTCCATGGTAGAACAGCAGCCTACATTGCTGCGAAAGGTGGATATACACTTTACTAGTGCCGACATTGTGCATGCTCTGTTGCCTGTGTCTATGTGCCTGTGGTTCTGTCAGTGTGATCATGTGATGTATCGGACCCCAGGAATGTGTCAATAAAGTTTCCCCTTCCTGGGACAATGAATTCACAGTGTTCTTATTTCAATTTCCAGGAGTGTAGATTATAGAAAAATTTGTTGCTCATGGCAAGTCCAATTGACTCACCATCGCTGCCAAATTTTTGCCCCCCAGTGGAGGGTTATGTAAGAGGTCCAAAATTAAAGAATTTGTTCCTAGCGCACTCGAGCTGATGTAGTTTTGATGTATTGCTCACGCGCTGCCTGCGATATGTAAGTTAGAAGAGAATCTGAGACCAAAGAGCAGTATTGACTGCAGTAGGAACTGTGTAGCAGTAGCAGTTAGTTGTTGCTACCGAGCTGTCGTGTCTGTTGTATCGTGTTGGCTGGGCCGGTCGTGTGCAGCGATGGCGGAGCCTGAGCGTTGTAGGATAAGGTAAAAGCAGCCTCGCGCATATATAGTATTGTTACAAGTCCCATGTAAATGTTTAAAAAAAGTCTGTTAATAATAATCTTTCTCATAAAAAGTAACTTTTAACATTTATCTCAATTTAAAGAATTCACTAATTTCTCCAATCCTTGGCAATCCCGATTATTGAAAAGAAAAGTCAGTTCTTTCCTCTTTTATCAGACAAATCTATCGGCCAGCATTGCACTTAAATGCGCCAGGAAAATTTCTTATAGGAGCAGATACATACGCGTTATCCGGCGATCTAATTGAGGTAAGATTTTTCAGTTTATTCAGAATGATGTATCAGGGCCATGACGCAGCATTGCTGACGTCCAAAATTTACCAGGGTAAATTGACTGTCAGTTATTGAAAGGTTATAGGTTTGTCACATTGTATTATATTTTCACTGTTGGGTGGTTACACTAAATGAGAATATTATTCATATTATTTTATATTTTGTGGGGAGGTTACAACGTATAACACAAGATAGCAGCGGTTACCAATTTCGATCAAAGGTAAACAAGGCTACACTATTACTAGTTTGTGAGATTACCGGCAAGTTGGAGTTGTATTTTATTTTGGCAGTATATATTTGTTCCAAGATTGTCAAATGTAACTCAATTTAAGTAAAACTTTTTGAAGTAACGGCAGTAGATGATCTTTCATCTTCTTTCCAACGTACGCTGCTTGTGCAGTTTGCGGATCACTAACATTTAAGACGTAAGTAGAAGTTTCAGGTGCACAGCGTTAGTATCACGAAGTTAATAGCCATTTAAGCACAATGTAGCTTGGTAAATGGACAATTCTGTAAAATTATCGTCATTATTCACAAATCACATTCATAGGAATAATTTACGTGAACAATTATTACGACAGTCTGAATTTCCAGGCATAAAAACCAAGAATATTTTCACTGAATAACTGTAAAGAATACTGAAGAATCCTATTAAGTACCATACGCTGGCACGAGATAAGGTGTCACATTTTTCTCTATTCTTGCGACTGAGATTAACAGGATAATTTACCGGTATGAACACAGCACGGTTCTAGGCGCTCAGTCCGAAACCGCGAGACTGCTACGGTCGCAGGTTCGAATCCTGCCTCGGGCATGGATGTGTGTGATGTCCTTAGGTTAGTTAGGTTTAAGTAGTTCTAAGTTCTAGGGGACTGATGACCACAGATGTTAAGTCCCATAGTGCTCAGAGCCATTTGAAGCATTTTTTAACACAGCATTTTACAAACACGGCAAGAGAGTAACTTTTCATACACTTGAGTTTACAGTAATTTGCTACTCTATGGATTCACAGAACATCCTATTTTCACAAAAATTTGTATCCTCAGAGTTTGAAACAAATAAAATGTATACAGTCAGCCTTCAGTTCACACGACAGAGCGTTTTCTATGACTTCATTAACAACCTCATTACCCTATACGGGAATGAAGTATGTGCCATCACATTATGTCCATTCTTGTCTCGCATGGTATTCCAGTGTATGTTATCAGCAGCAGCAACAGTAGCAGATTTAATGCCTCCTATGTTGACCTAAGTAAGTGACCTCTGAGTAAGTTCGTACTCGAAAAGGTTACGTTTTAAAGTACGACATATCATTTCCGTTTTATAGATTGTCATATTATTTCTCACCGTTGTGATTTAACATGTAGTAGAAATTCCAGACTTTTTTTTTAAAAAAAACAGCATTTTTAGTTCGACGCAAATTCTAATACAAACACCAACAACTGCTGCTATAAAAACGATAAACTCAAATTAAAACCCAGCTCTGTTTTTTCGCAGCCAGCCAATCACGGGGCTATGATAATTGTCACTAATGAAGAGTTAAAATCGCATTACCTTCGATAATTCATATAGCACAAACCAGTCATCTCCGTCACTGCTGTTCTGGAGTTGAAGAATTAAGAAAGACAACAGCATTTGTCGTCGTCACGGATTTAGTCCAAATTTATGGTATATGCAGGGCTTAGCCACAAATGGAAATGACAGAAGTGGGGAGCTCCAAACGTTCAAGCGATTGGAGAAAGTAGCGTGTTTGGCGCGACTCGGAAGACGACTAAGCCATTTATGTTACGGTAAGCTACCACGCACCGCTTAGCGCAGTGGAAAGAGTACAGAACGTAACCCGAGAATCGTGGGATCTAATGCCCATGCGGAAACATTTTCATATATTCCATTTTTAGATTACTTACACTCCAAATAAACCCAAATTGTCCTCATTATACTGCATTTATTAACATTTTCATGAAACGCCGGAAAAGGAAAGCGAAGGGATTATTTCGGATTACAAATAAATTTCGAGGGAGGAATTGGAAGACGTGCAGAAGAAATTCGTATATAGTTAGTTTTATTATTTTATAGTTAATGATTTACATCAGCTGGGGTGATACTCGTCGTGAAAACTGGGGAAACAGCAATTTTCTCGGCCTTTTACACACGTAGTAAGGTCGCATTTTTACAGCTCGATGGTTGTTTTAAAGTCTCTGTACGTAAACAGACTTGATTTGCATTCATAAAAGGTTCTCTGTCGTCACACAGTTTGGAAGTAAACCCCACGCAACATATAATTGGCGAGGATAACTTGTGACATAAAATGGAATACACTTGGTACGGTCTTCTCAGTCTGTGACTTCTTTTCCTCTCTGGACGGGATAAGACCAGTTTTGTAGCTTTCTGACCAAACTCTGTAGCTCACAATAAAGATGGACACCGCAGGGTTACACTACTGGTGCGTATTTTGGGAGAATCACTTTAATACAGCACTATGCCCTTGGTATCCTATAGTATTATCACTTTAATACAGCACTATGCCCTTGGTATCCTATAGTGTTATCACTTTAATACAGCACTATGCCCTTGGTATCCTATAGTGTTATCACTTTAATACAGCACTATGCCCTTGGTATCCTATAGTGTTATTACTTTAATACAGCACTATGCCCTTGGTATCCTATAGTGTTGAGTGGTACTTAAGTAAATAAATTAGTGGAATCAAAGTGAAGTAGAAATTAGAATATAAATGGAAAACTTAGTTTAGAAGAATTACACACTGGCAAACAGCGGGCAGAACAGCAGAGCAGAAGAGACAATGGCCATGAAGTTCCACATAAGCGGACGCTGTCGATTCAGCCGTCAGGGCATCGCCCGGCCGGCTCACGTGTTTCTCAGTTGTCACATGTGAGCAAAGGCCCTCGCCTACATTCCAAGAGCCAATGATCGTCGTTAGGAAGATTCTTCGAGAAGCTTTTCAACGTGACAGAAGAGGCAATGACAAGCTCACGTGTTTCTCAGTCGTCACATGTGATCAAAGGCCCTCGCCTACATTCCAAGAGCCAATGACCGACGGTAAGAAGATCCTTCTAGAAGCTTTTCAACGCGACAGAAGAGGCAATGACCGTGAAGTCGTTCACCTCCAGTAAACTGAAGTGAATAAATACGCCAGACGCAGTGGGCCCGAGAGACGAAGAAGACGAAGAAGTGAAGAAGAGTAGCAGTAGTTTTCAGTCAGTTTCGGTGCTGAAGACCGTCATGCAAGAAGAGACTACATCATGCACTGACGCACCCAGTCCGCCACTGTAATGGAATAGCAAGCAGCAGCCTCGGCCCCAAAAGACAGAAGTTAAAAGGGATTTGAAGTCTGATTTTTACGCACCCGGGTGACTCGTGAGGACGGGAAGGAGACGGCCTCACATGAGCAGTCACCTCTGAGCTGGGATGAAGATCTAACAGCAGAAGACTGGCAAGCGGGAGTCCGTTGTTCGAGTCCGGGACACTGGCCTTTTCCCGCAGCGCCGCTCCGCTGGCCGACGCACAACACACGCGGCCGCTTAGGGAAGAGAAACACTGGGACGCCACATCCAAGGTATCACCATCGGATGCACTAGTTCTCTCGCAATAATTAAACGGGCCACCTCGCTCTGCGTGTCTCCAGTCAGCTGGGCGAGACGGTGATACGAGATACACACTGCCACGCGGAATCAGACGCCGCCGCTGCCGCAGCAGAAGGCTTCGCAAACGACACAGCTGCCGCTCTCCGAGCCAGTACAATCCAGTAAGAAAACCGTTATACAAATCTTCAATAAAAGTTATTTTATGTAAAAATGCTGTTTCATTCTACCTCATACCCGTGCCAAGGAAGAACCCACCCTGCCCACATGTTGTTAAGAGAGAAAAATTAATTTATCTAGTATTTTCACCCTGACATAATGCTTTAGAATGCTCATCCTGACAATGGACTTGCATTAAAAGAGAAAACCCAGTTACATTTAGTAGCAGAAGTGCTACATTTAGTACTAGAACTGTTGCAATAGAGATCGCGATGGCACAACAACGTTGGCAATAGAAATAGATACTCAGATATTAGCGATGACGATGATGATGTCTGGTTTGTGGGGCGCTCAACTGCGCGGTCATCAGCGGCCGTTTGAAGTCACAATTTGTATACAGTCCATTTTTTTTTTACATAGTCCTATCTAGCCGCTGTCACGGATGGTGATGATGATGATGATGATGATGATAACAACCCAAATAACCAACCCGGACGGGAATCGATCCCAGGACCCCGTTATTTAGTTATTAGCAAGGGTTCGCTGTAATCTGCAACAATGTATGGAATGCGCTCCTGAAGACCACACCTCCCCTCTCTGCATAGAAGCGTCTTTACACTGAGGTCAATATAGTGCTGAGCTAGCGACACCTCTGCCGCAGTTTGGGACCTCTACTACAGCAGTCTGCAACATCGAGCAGGTCAGTAACCATTAAAGTTGCTGATAAAATGTGTGGTATCATGTATCGAAATCACTTCACAGCATATCAGGGTTGGTAGAGGAGTGGCAAGGTTCTGTCCAACACGGATAGTGGGCATGCGGGATCTGGTGGACCCAATGGTGCATGCCCGCTGGGCCACACCTCCAGCCTCTGCCTCTACAATATTGTGGGACAGCCGGCAGCACCGACTCAGCCCACTCACACTCGGAGCCACATTCCTACAGGAGGTTATGCAGATGCCTCCTGATCGCGACTCCACCTTCGTCGTTTGTGCTTTAGTACAGAGAGACTTTTCCTTCTGAACATTGTGATATCTGGAGTCTGTTTCTTACTTCATTATTTGTAACGAGTCTTCTCGATACGTAAAAGATAAACAGACCTTGGGCTTGTTTGTCGGATTAATTTGTATGCTAATCACTTTTACTGCTGTCCGGTTTTCCTATGATGACAGCCTTATGTCAGCTAACGCCACATTCGGCGACTTGCGTGTCAGTGACGATGAAAGGATAATGGGGACAGAATAAAAGCCAACCCACAAACAGAGAAAATCTCCAACCCAGCCAGGAACCTAACGCGGGCACACTGCTTGGTAGGCAAGCACGTTTCCACTCAACTTTAGTGGGCGGACGGAAAATATGTGAGGCCTAATGATAAAGCAATCAGACCTCACTTAATATAGGAGACGGGGAGGGGGGGGGGGATCTCACGCATAGCACAATAAAATGGATAAAAGTTAATCGTAACTGTGGTATCCTGACCACTCGTCTAATATAGGGCGCCTAGGAACCTGTTTTCTCCGATCACTAGACAACAAGTAAATCGTATTAATGGAGTATATTACAATAAGTTCAATTGACAATACTTAACTGTGTGTATTTCCAAAGGTGTGTCGCAAGCAAATGGCGACATGCAAATAAATAATGTCCTTCGGTACATACACTTTCAATGCAAGCAAAACTACACAGTTCGTCAGTCACTGCCGGCCGTGGTGGTGGAGCGGTTCTAGGCGCTGCTACGGTCGCAGGTTCGATTCATATCCCGGGCATGGATGTGTGTGATGTCCTTAGGGTCGTTAGGTTTAAGTAGTTCTAAGTCTAGGGGAGTGATGACCTCAGATGTTAAGTCCCAAAGTGCTCAGAGCCATGTGAACCATCATCAGTCACTGCCGTAGAGTTTGTATGACGGCTCGTCGTCAACTGCGGCCGCCGGACTAGATCGTCTGATGGGTATTGAACCCCAGTGTTCAAAGGATCGGATCTAATGTGATCCTTGCCTTTTGTCTGATGATAGTGGTATCGAACTGATGGGATTAAAGGGTCATGAATGTGTGTATAACTTGGATGTCTAAGCTATGGATTGGTCTAGGAATGGGATGAAGTCGGATGTCGGCGTCTTCTTGGCTTTCTGCGCCTCAACGTGCCGACGACGTTGTGGCTCGGCGAACTCACATGACCCCTCGAAGAGGCCAGTGTAGTCGTTCCCTGCGTCTTGTGGTAAAATTCGGATGGCTGTTGGCTGCTGTGTAGCAGCCTTCTGATTTTCATAGGAGACCGGGGCTGCCTTCGGCTTGGTTGCTGCCTCAACCCTTTGGGACCCGATTCCGTAGTGTCCCTTTTCTCTTTGGGCTCCCGCCCCGAGGGGGGGGGGGGGGGGGCGGGGAGCAGGTGGGGTGGGCCTCAAGGCTTTCGTGGCAGAAGCCGCTTCAGCCCGCAGCCGCTGGATTTCCCTGTGCGCCGCGGCCAGTTCGTCACGTAGGGCGGTCCTCTCTGCCGCAAATGCAGCTTTGAGGTCCGCTATTGCGTCTTCTGTGGACGCACGGAGCTTGTGCGGCACGGCGTCGCCGCTAGGTGGCGCAGCGCTTATATTCTCTTCGTATAGATGCCGCTGCTGTCGTGGTGTCGTCCTAGTCGCGTACTATTGGCTGACGTCATCTCTCAGCCCCTCTCCTGTTCCGTTCTTCATTGTCGCAGCTTTGAGGTCCGCTATTGCGTCTTCTGTGGACGCACGGAGCTTGTGCGGCACGGCGTCGCCGCTAGGTGGCGCAGCGCTTATATTCTCTTCGTATAGATGCCGCTGCTGTCGTGGTGTCGTCCTAGTCGCGTACTATTGGCTGACGTCATCTCTCAGCCCCTCTCCTGTTCCGTTCTTCATTGTCGCGCCGGCACTTGTCGTTACGCCGGAACAGTAACACAGTGGGATATCGGACTCGATCGCGAAACTATTAACCACATACCACACTACTTCCAAGTGTTGTAAATCGCAATTTATCGGTCCGATCTGTGCAGGGACTAAAGTCCGAGTCGTCTATTACGTGCTTGGTGTAATAACCCTTAAACGTTTAGTCTGTGTGGTGACTGCAATGACCCGCAACAATGTAGACTCAGAAGTTGAAAATTTAGGAGTATCTGTCTCAGCTTCAACTTATGTGGCTTGCTGAAAGCTGCTTCCCAAATAAGAAATTATAACAGGAAACGTAATGAGCAGTGTAAGAGTCAACACAGGCCCGCGTAAAATCAAGAGCACACCAACCTCTGAGAGTGCATGAGCATTTTATAATGGAGATAAATACATATGGCTGATTAACCGTTGTGAAACCATCGTGTAACGTCTCATGAATCGTTAGCGGTAATGTTACTCCACCAGTTGCCATATTTGTAATATTTTTACCACAGAATGTTTAGGGACTGCATTATAAAATGCTATAAAACAAGGAAACTAATCAATGAGTAGCAGTACTACACGTAGTGATAACAATATAAATATTTTTATGTAGTATAACATAACTTAAAAAGTTAAAAGATGCAGTAAAAAATAAGAGGCATTTAAACTAGGGGTGGATGTGTGTGACATGAAAAAAACCTTTTATGCAAGGCGGCAACCAGAACCATTCGATTAGCTCAAAAATATCGAGAGAAGACCTGTGGTATTAGCGCATATAGCATATAAAATAATCAAAAATAATTATCAAGCGGGACGATAGGCAGAGAAGCGAAAGTGTTGAAACAAGGAAATCGGAAGCTGAAAGATAATGTCGGGTTGGCGTTGAAAGGCGACATGGGGAATACTGACATCATTTTGAAACAATGTGATTACATAAATAAAATCGTTTCTTTTTTGAAAATGGTATCGTAGAAGCTGATATGACTTTACTTCTAAGTTTGGGGCACTTAATTAACTTTTAAAAGAAAATCGGTTCTGTTTACTAAAAAAGAATCAAAGGGTGTCTCAAAAAAGAAGGCCGGGTTTGAAGCTACTATAAATCGAATCTATTTTTTTGAAAGAAGCAAACAAAACACACAATTCTCTTCAGGAGATGTTGGTATATAAGCGTGGAATGCAATACCCAGCACATGAACCCCTACCTCCCAACCCCCTCCCCCTCCCCTACTAGATCTACACAAGGTCGCTCGATCCATGATTTTAGCCACCACCCACTCTCGCATTTCCCCATCGACTTCGCCGGGGGCTTCAAATGGTTCAAATGGCTCTAAGCACTATGGGACTTAACATTTGAGGTCACCAGACCCCCTAGACCGTAGTTACCTGTGACCGTAGCAGCAGCGTGGTTCCGGACTGAAGCGCCTAGAACCGCTCGGGCACAGCGGCCGGCCTGCTGGGGGCACATCGAATTTATTATTAGAGTTCCAACAAATCACCGGGTTTGTTCTGGTAAACCCGTGACTTAGCGTACCCCCATAGAAAAAAAGCCACAATATGTTATGTCAGAAGTGGGTAGGTTTTGCTCTCCTCGCAAAGAGATTAGTCTGTGAGGCAACTTTTCACACAACGGAGCGACTGTTGTTTCTGAAGTGTGGCTAGTTGCGCCGTCTTGCTGGAACGATAAATTCTCTATGTTCATTAGACCCAAATGGAGCAAAAGGAACGAAATGAGCATTTCACGATAGTGAACCTCATTGACCTTTTCCATATTCAAAAAAAGGACCGATTAAATCGCCGCTTCAAATCCCCCACCAAACCGGAACTCGCTGAAGATACAAGTCTGTTTCCTGCATTTCTCTTGAGTTCTCTGATCCCCGTATTTGGCAGTTACACTTGTTCATGAATGCGTTTGAATGGAAGTGAGCTTCATCTGAGAAAATAGTACACATTGCTAAACTATAGCTCTCTGATTCGTTATAAATGATCCATAGCACAAATTGCCGGCGTTTTTCACGATGCGCTGTTTTTGTTCCTGTGTCAACTAAGTATGTACGGGTGTAAGGGCAAACCTTTTGTTAAGATTCTGTGCATTGCTGCTTGACACATGCGCATATCTTGAGCACAATGGCGACACGATTTTCCCAGACTCACAGTAACGGAATCACACACAGAAGCAACTTTTGCCTCACTTCCAGGCCCTTTGAGGGCGTCCAGGGCTTTTGATGTGGACTGTTGAGCTTTTTCGTCCGATTTCTTGATGAACCTACAAACACTGCATTCACTTCATACACTGTTGCGTCAAGGAATAGTATGGGCTTTCCGAACTGTTTTCGCGAAACTTTCACAATTTATTAAGTGAGTTATCACATTCATCATTCGCTGTTCCGCCCTTTATCTTTCCACGTCGATACTCCACAAACATGGAACTGATAAAAAGTACATTATCAAATCATAATGTCTATAGTCACTGATGACAAAATATGCAAGAACAATGTTGTCAACAAGAATAAATAAAAATAACCGTCTTTTTAAACCCGGTGTTCTTTCCGAAATTTCCTATAGACACCCTTATAGTAAAGAACCATGAAGCACCATACTTGGATGGTAAGGTACAGACGCATGAAGTCGGGCAACCACCCGGTATGAATGAGAGAAGAAAGCTGGGGCAAAATTAATTAAATGGTGAGGTGAGATGCTGTGAGAGTGGTATAGCTAGAATTAAACCTTTTCGGTTAAAAATAGTAATATGGTGGCACAAATGATACAAGACTGCAAATGAAAATGTGAAGGTGCAAGCTTGGCTGCATTAGATGTAACTAAACTACAGTTGGTAACATCCGTCTCTTAAGTGTGTATAAAAGCTCTCACTGTATTGTTGACAGACGTGCATTGTTACTTCGATCTGATATTTCAGCTATGCTTTATTCGTCGGTTGAACTTGCTACTATGTGGAAGTCATTGTTTGATTTCCATGACAGTATTGTTTCACTCGCGCACAAAGGTCAGTCACTTCGTCTCACAAGCGGATATTAAGATAGAGGTAGGATTTTTACTCTGTCTCACAGACGGATATTACTCTAAGCGAGTAAGCTTTTTTCGGATATACTCCCTGCTTTTCGAATCTCATTACTTGCACATGGCAACTACTGCAAGGATACCTTGTGTGTCACAAAGAAGCAAAAGAATGATGCAGATGGCTTCAGGGGAAGTTTGAAGAAAGCGAAGATGATTATCATCCTTTCCTTTGGAAAGATAACGTAATTTAAGGCAGTTTTAGAGCTTTCTTCAATGCACCACACTGATGAAAGTAACAACAAACCAGAAACTATCGGTTTCTGTAAAGCCACAAAATCTGCCACAGACACTCCAGACATGAATTGCAGCAACTACTCAGCCTACCAGAGAACAAGGAGATGGCCACTGGCAGTATTTTACTTTCTAATATTTGCAAGCTACCCAAATTCCTATGTTACGTTTCTTCATAAAGGTAGGATGTCAAGATTTGAGTTCATGAAGAGCATAGGAATGAACTTAATCAGACGTCATACTCAGAGAAGGCTCCAAATTCCAAACTTACCCGATGACCTCAGGAAAATTATTTCAGGTATTTTGGGTGAAAAGCAAAGAGATGGGAATCCAACAAAAAGAAAAATAAGCCACAAGCTAGAAAATAGAAAAAAAAACTGTCGCTATTGTCCCTACACTTTAAACAGAATGACGGCATACAAATGTGCTAAATCTAATAGACTCAATTACTTACAGTGCTCTATGAAAATATGTAAAATGTGTGTAGAAAGTTTGCAACTTTTTTCCGTTTATTTGCATGTATATTAAGATATTTGAGAAAACACATATCAAGTTTAGAAACTACTTCACTTGAAACAGTAATATTAAATTTTGTGAATTTTGCAAAAGAATAATATACTTTATAAACTGTTTCATGTATACCTAGTACTTAATTTTAAAAATTTTTCGTATTGTGTTCAAAATGTGGTTTGAGGACAATAAAAATATTAATATTAGTTTTTCATCAAGCTCTTAAACTGTTACTTATTTTCGATATATTAGTCTACCTGGCGGATGTTATCGCAAACGCCAATTTTCACATGTTACCAACTAAGGGCTAATATGTATACATCTGTGTCACTTGAGGAAACGGTAGACTTTACAGCAAACAACTTATCCAGGTGTCGTAAATTATCTGAATCGAAAATAGATTAATTTATAGGATTCTGAAGATTGTCTTATCGATATTTTCAATTTAATGGTACAGGATAATGTACAGTAGAATGATTTAGCAGTGGTCTGTCCATTAGCATAGCAGATGACGGACATCTTCATGAACGTATAACAAAGAGCTTCTTTAAAGGAAAGAGTTATGTACTGAGATATTACATATTTACAGAAGATATGTAGACCACATGCTTAAACTGTGGGGAGAAATAATGAATTGGCAAGTGACTTTAACAAAATGCATACGTACGTAATATTTAAAGTAGAGCTGCGTGCTACAGGGAGTTTCAAATTGTTTCGGTTTGAGGATCGAGAATAATAATAGCAGGCTTGAATATGAATATTTAGGAAACCTACATTCGCAGGTACAGTAGATGATAAGACGTGCCATCCGCATAAACGTAGATTAACGATCTTCAAAAATGCTGTGCTTTGGATAGTTTCATTCGGCTACGTCCTGAGAACAAGGATGAATAAATGAAGACAATTTACTCAAATAGTAATAAAAAACGTTTTTCACGCAGATGTAATAGATTGCATGGCTGCAGCGGAAGGGCATCGAAATAAAAAAAAGAGGGGAATCAGAAGGAATAAAGGGTGTTGCCATATTGGGAACTTACGACATGTTAATTGGTAACATTAACTAACAAATTGCATTCAGACAACAAACTGGAGGCTGAAGCATAAGATAAATGTAGGGGAGAAACGGATGGTAAAAGTGGGAGTTTCTGAAATAAAATGAACTACATGGGGCAAATCGGAAAACATTGTAAAGTAAGGTTTAAAGAGCATATCACCGGCGATGGCGAGGAATCTCAGGAATGCGCAGCATTCATTGCGTAACACCACACCGAATACAGGATGATTGTAGTCAGATTTAGAGGAAGAAGAGGGAAAGACGGAAGTGTCCAAGAAGCATTTTTGAGCCCACCTTTGCGATCTCCTGCTTGAGATGCAGGCGCTAACTTAGAATTAGCGACGTTACATTTAATATTTCCTGTCGGTCATTCAATATGGATGCACGTTGCACTATGTTGTGTACATAGTTCCGCGTATTCAGCGCGTACACAACTTTCCCAATAGAGCGCGCCCCGCTAAGCACAACAGCACAGGCGCAGCGCTCGTCCGTCTCCGCACTACGAGATGGCGCTGTTTTAGAGATAGACCAAATTTTGCTTCCGTCGATCCGCTTATTAATATGTAACGCAGCCAATGAGATTGCTGCTAACGTAGAACCTTTTCTCCTCGCAGATCACACTCGCTCAGTGATACATGAACTCTCGATGTACTAAAACGAGTGTACAGACCTCCGATGAGTCAGTCTGCATCAGTCTACATTATAGTCAAGATTCAGTCTACGCCTAATAAGATTACAATATTCCTGTACATAGCCATGAAGATAAATGTATAGATACCTTGTCAAGTATCAGAGATGTGTGAGAATAAGATTAATGTACCAAGACCAAAGGGACTTCAGATTGTCAATTGTAAATAGCATCCAGAACCAAGTTAAGTTATTTTTATGCTTGTTATTATTTTAATAAATGTATGTGAAAATTAATCAAGTTCTGTTTAAAGTTGGTCACCATCAATCTGCTACTCCAAGCATGTAAGTGGCATTTCTATCGTCTGAGCTAACGGCAGAAGATAAACATGCCACGATAAGACCACGAGACGTATTGCTGACACTCGCTTACTTTGTTAGTGCGATAAGTCAAATAATCTGATGGTGTGTGTACCGAGGGTCTTACAGTACGCACACCACACACTATAAATGTACGGCTTTTTAAATTTTTACCATGACTTGATGTATAATTTTCTTAGGTTTAATGATGCACAGTAGCATCGTACGGGCTGTGACATACACGTGGCAAGTAAGTACTACCTCTGGTAGGTGAAAGTGGCTGCCTCTAGTTTACAACCGTGCCTGGCGAGCATAATACTCCTACGTGAGAGTTATAAGTTCGACAATGCATGAACACTGCTCGGTTTTTTCTTTTGACAGTGCCAGTGGCATAAAAACTTTAAGGTATATTACACTACATGACGATACAGATACGATTATATTGTTGGCAGTTGCGTGTAATATAGAGATTTATTGATGTACTCCATTGTTTCACAGCACTTCATAATGGGATAAGGCAATCCTTTAACATGTTGTGGTAGAATTACAACACATTTGACAACTGGTGTTGTAACGTTTATGACATAAGAATAACGTGTGAGGAAATTGATTCGCGAAATGCAAATGCCATAGATAAACAATTTAATTTACCAGTAAATTAGTTATATAACATTGGCAATGAATAAATATCGCATACGAATAACTAACTCTGCTTGTGCATAACAGCTCAGTCACAAATATAGAATTTCAGATCATTGAAAACTTGGTTGTTGAGGTGTGCACGTATGTCTAATTCTGAGACGGTTTCAGACCACCACGTGTTCAGAATAAAATAAAATGTGAGATCTGTACACAAGAACATTCGAAAATTGTACGAATTTACCTAACCTGACTTCACAGTTGTCAGTCATGTGAATATATTACCAATGCTTTTGGCTGTCCGAAACCTCACCACCCGTACCGATGTTTGCTGGTGTGATGCGTTCATATTCCCACTAACACAAGTATCCAAAACAGTGGTTCCTTACAACGTGCTGTTTCCGAGGACGAGCAAGGAAGTGGTTTCTTGGTTCGGCAAAACGTGGTGGAACGGAGCCGAATTCTACCGCCAAGCGTTCCCATAGGCCGAAGCTCTCCAATCACAGCGAGAGGGGCTCATACCACAGTCTGCATTTAGTAACGCTCGCGACACTCAACGCTGTGAAAACTGTTACTATATGACAGTGGCGAGATATTTAGCTACAGGATTAATGTTTGTTTTTAATTATTTTTGCGTTTAATTAATGAAACTTTTACTATATGTTTGCGTTCAAAACGTTAGTCATTATGAAGAGATATGAATTATTGGGGAAATAAATGTAAAAGCATCCTAATCCTGTTGATTCAGTGGCATAAGCTACAACTTATTCGTGAGGACAGTCTTTCGAATATGTGTATAACTGCACCTTACTGCGATGAAAGCGAGAGAATATAAATACACTTTTCGTGCCTGAGAAACATATATTTCTGTTGTTGCCCGTTCTTGGTACTATGGACCCATTCCTTGACACGTAACGATGTTGTATGGAGTATGATTCGCACGTTCTTACAGTTCACTCCACTTTCTAATACACTAATATTTTTGGAAAGGAATCTACTTTTGCTCCAGAAATGAATATGGTAAAGACTGTTGTCGTTGTGGCTCAGATGTGGGAACAATCATGGAACTGGTTTCTTCTTTGTGGGAAAACCGTTTCATCGCTTTTGGCGTTTTACTATCACATCTGTGGCTTTTCCCTTCAGCTTCTGTTGTAGTGGCTTATTTTGTACATTGAATAATGCAAGTACAGTATTGCACGCATACAAGTTTTCCGCCTTCCACTAATTTGAGTGGAAGTGTAGTAAAAGAAGCTTCACGATGTTGAATAGCTATAATGAAGTCTTTCCATACAAGACTGCGTCTTCTGCCGTTTTCTAGCTATTTTTTGGTTCACAAAATGAAACGACATTATTCAGCAAACATGTTTGTTACAAGAGAAGCGTAAAAAACCTGTCCTGTAGTGAACCGTCTCATATCTCCCACGATACTTAGGAAGCCAGATAAAGCTGAATGTGGTGCCCTTTTTTAAGTTAGTTTTGATTTTTATGCCACCATATACGCTCCTTACTGTAAAACTGTGTTACAAATAAGTATAAACAATATCATTCGTAGTCATCCGATGGCGTATTCTGAAGCGTAGCTTTCTGTCCGCTTGGAAAGCTGCTGTCGTAGTGAAAGACGTCTATTCAAAAAATTCAGGAACATTCGTAATTTCGCGTTAATGGGGAGTTGGAGCGAAATGCTGTTGGCATCCTTGTACATGCCCGTGTTTAATGTGTAACAGCCGGAAATTTCATTGTTATATGTCTGTTAGCTATTGTTCATTGCTGTACTGAGTAGAACGTTGTGTCGCACAGTTTGCGAATTTCGCGATTCTTCTTTGAACTTTGCTTGAAACTCGAGTAAACCTTTGGAAACACATACCAAATGATTCACGAAGCCTACGATTGATGAGAAGTACTACTCGGTGTTACGAATGGTTCACACGGTTTAAAAATGGCGGGACAGAAGTTAAAGATGTCCCTCGTTCAGGACGCCCTTCAACGACTACCGACTACGTCAACGAAATTGTGCGTGCCAATAGGAGACTGACTGTCAGAGAGGTTGCAGAAGATGGTAACATTTTAGTTGGATCGTGTCATGAAACCGTGACAGAGCATCTTGGAATCCATTGTGTTGCCAGCAAGTTCGTCCCGCGGTTCGTGAGTCTAAGGCCAGAAAAACAACCGCCTTGCAATCTGTGAAGAGCTTTTGGATCGCGCAAATGTGAGCAAAATTTTCCGTAAGAGAATAGTAACTGCTGATGAGATGTGAGTTTACGGCTATGTTGTTGGGGCCAAATGCTTCACAATGGATTGGGAAAGATTGTCCAAGACCAAAACAAGTTCCTCAGGTCAGCCATGGTGAGAGTTTTGTTTGACTTTGAGGATTAGTTCATCATAAATTCGAGTCAAGGGACAAACTGTTAATCGATGATACTACGTCCGCCCCGATAGCTGAATGGTCATCATGACGGACTGCCGTCCAATGGGGCCCGGTTCGATTTGCGGCTGTGTCGGGGATTTTCTCCGCTCAGGGACTGGGTGTTGTCTTGTCTTCATCATCATTTCACCCCTATCCGGCGAGCAGGTCACCCAATGTGGCGATGAACGTAATAAGACCTGTCTCAAGGCGGCCGAACCTGCCCCGTAAGGCCGGTATTACACTATCAGATTTTTTTTAAAGATTTGATCAAAGATGTGATCAAATATTACGTCAAATACATTTGACAAAAATTTTGGACGTAGCGCTAGAAGGGGTATTACACTGTCATCATTCTTTTCGTCAAAGTTCAAGATGGCTGACAACAACTTGTTATTAACCGCAGCAGTTACATGTACCACAATTGCACTGTGTGCACATGCGGAAGAGAAGCGTGGGGAAAAAAGGAAACGTACCTGGGTGAAGCCGAGGAATTTACGACGACTGTAGCCATGGAATTTACGACGACACGATAAAAGCATTCAACATAACTTGTTATGTGAGCTTATAGTGGAAGACGTCAAGACGTGCATCAGTTACTTAAGAATGGATGAGCATACATTTCTGTATGTGCTCAGTGAAGTGTATCCTCATATCACAAAGCACAATATTGACTTAAGAACAGCTACATCTGTAGAAGACAGGCTCACTATAACCCTCCAATTCCATGCAATAGGAGAGGGTGAGATTAGGTTAGGTCAGGTCAGATCCGGTCCCCAATCTTCTTAATCTATTTTTTTGATTCAGGATGCCTCACGTTCTAATGCGTCTCATCAGCTTCAAACATCTATATTAATTTTGTATTTTCCGGTAATGTTTATAAAAACACTACAGACGACAGAACGCTGCAGTGACGTTAGCGCTCCATGTGGTAACATGACACATTGCAGAGAACAGAAGACTAGCGACTTCTTTGATCAGATCTACAGCGAGGCCCTAGATTTGATCAAATATTGGACGACATTTGACAAACTTACCTATTACACCATCAAATATCTTTGACAAAGATTTTTGACAAAGATATTTGACAGAGAAATTTTATAGTGTAATACCGGCCTAAGGGGCCTCCCCTTCAATGAAGCCAATCGCTCATTTCGTTTCCCTGGTACTATCGGGACGCAATGCCACACTTGTCAGAAAATGTGAGAAGGAAAAGCCCTGAAATGTGCCTAGACAATTCATAGCTCTTGCGTCTAGATAACGCACCCCCACGTTCATCCCTGTTGGTGCGTGACTATTGCACAAGAACGGAAATAACTGTGCTACCTCATCCTCCGTACTCTTCCGACCTGGCCCCTGAGGACCTTTTTCTATTTCCATAGTGTAAAACCCCTTTGAAAGGCCGAAGATTTGCCATGATAGACGAGATAAAAGAAAATTTGCAGGCGGTGCTTCACGCGATCCAGCAAGAGGCGTAACAATACTGCTTCCGGAAGTGGAAAAGGCGTTGGGTGCAGTGTATCAGTTGTGGAGAAGAGTATTTCGGAGACCATGCGCAATAAGTAAATGGTGAACTCTTCTCCCTTTATCAGCCGAGTGGTGGCTTCGCCCTGTAGCAACGTTTCAATGAGTTTCGTAACCATGATGATCGGTACGACACGCATTGAAACGTTGCGACAAGGCGACGCCACCACTCGGCTGATAAAGGGAGAAGAGTTCATCAGTGGAATACGCCGAGAAAGACTGCAGTCACAAATAAGTAAAGGGTAAGCGTAGTAAAATTTTATTAACAAAGGTCCAGAATTTTTAGAACAGACCTTGTATTACAAAAATGGGCAAGAGTGTTGTGACTGTGTTAGACTATTTTATAATTTCTCGATGTAGCTCCCATTCTAGCACACACAAACTATTTAATACTTTCTCGATGTAGCTCTCGTTATAGCAGACAGAGGCGACGCGTGAATAAATGTCACTCATCAAACAAGTGTCTCGCACTGAGCGTGGAACAATTCTGCGATATATGGAGAGCGTTCGTACCAAAGATGAAGTTAAAATGGTCTACTTGACTCAGTATATGGCCAACTTGGGACAGTGAAATTTCGCTTTTACAAGAGTTCCGTGTCAGAAACTGTGTGCGTTGCATTTTGTTCCAGTAAAGCGTTAATCTTTTCTCTGAAAGCAGCGTGCTAATGTTACTAACATATTAGCCACACCAGTTATGTTGCGTTCTTTGTATGTCACTATAATACTTGTCACCTAAGAAGACAGAAACATCTGAATCATCACGTTAGGTGGCAGATCATTGACTTACGCCAGAAACGTAACGGGTGCAGAACGGAACACTGCGGTTTTTACTTTGGCTTCTGCCCTCATCAAATGAAAATTTACACCTTGTAAAATTATGTTCAGCGTCAGTATAAATAAAACCAAAGCTTAATCTGGGCGATGAGCTGACTCCCCAATTAGGCATGGGTGTTACTGACACTTCTCTTGAACACTGTTTTACAGGGTCTAAATCTTGATCTAGCGATAGCAATACCTGAAACAACTTTACAAATATAGATGTGTAAACGATCTAGATGTTTTTATTCGAAAAATATTCACAATGATCGCAGACCCACGAAGGATATTTATGGTATATCCTTTCTTCATTAATCTCTTTTTGTTCATTGTGCAGGACAACTTTCAGCTTCTTACTTTTTACGTATGGAGTGAAACATTGCTGAGCTTTTCCCTAATCCCTTAATGTTACAATTGATGTAGAAGCAAAATGTAGACACCTGAAGCATCCAGGCCCATGCCCAAAAGGGAAATTCTATTCATAGATGAACTATATGATTTTTTTTACTCCAAATGACATTCAGAATATTCACATGAGTTCGACGCTGCATGAGAATTATGTTTACTAATTGTCTTATAATATTATTGAGCCCTGTTAATTGATTTGGTAAAACAACTCCCTGAACAAAGCACATGGAATTCTGTTTATATTTATCTCCAACTCTGAGTAAAACCATATTGCCAATACTGCACTGATCAAATTTCAGAAACCAATTTGGTAATGCCGAACGTGCTCTATATTGATTACAGCGCGACCACTGAAAATTTGGCCGAGATACATGATTTAAATCCGGAACTTCTGATTATTCCAGTGCTTGTCCATATTAATTAGGCTACGAAGCATTTATACCGGTCCGACTTACATGTAAGAGCAACTTCTATTTCCATCCAGTTATCTCTGACTGTACACTCAAAAGTTCTTTTGTAAACTATAAATACTACATCACTGATAACAGCCGGCAGCAGATCTGGGCCTGATAACGCTATAGCAAATTGTAGTACTCAGGTGGAAGAAAGCAGTTCTTCAACGTTGAAGGAAACACAGGAAATGTGAGGCAGACGTAAGTAAAATTATATATTTGAATGGTCTCGCGCAGTAAAGGGGCTGTGAAGGGTTGCCTAACTAAATACATATTATGTGATGACATTGTAACCATACCTCAAATATTCAATTCTGTACATAGTCTTACCTAATGTTCTGAGAAATGCTGATGAGAACAAAAATTTCTGTTCTTTTATCTGGAATAGGACTGTCGCAAGAAGTCCGGCATGGTTATTCACCATTCCCTTCACGAGTAATATGGCTCTCCACCATTAAATTAAACTATTTAGCTCACTAACGACCTAGACAGGGCACACAATACCCTGAAACTATGTTACAACTGTTTTCGTTAAGTGGGGTAAATATGGTAACGAATTTTCCGTTTCTTTTACCACTGACCTTTTTGGAAACTTTATCACTTAAAGAAGTACTAAGAAGGTTGTTTCATTTCTCAGGTCACAAACTGCATTCTCCATTCAATCCAAGGGTGATCATAAATTTTATGCAGAGCTTTTAATTCTTTGTTCTATATTATTCATACTATTTCTCCACCTGCTTATAAGTTTTCCGATCATCTGGTTTTGTCATTATACCTCATTCTGATTCATTAAGGAAGCTTAACTACAATGAAGTGCGAGCCGTAGTAACCCTAACTTCTAAAGTCCTTTGAAGGAGGAAGTTTAATGTTCGGAACCAGAACTATTGTTTGTGATCCTCATGCTAGATGAGATTCACATCAAGCCATAAGTAGATTTTAACGCAGGAAATGTTAACTGGATTCACTTTGGATACTGCTGATATAGCAACCAGTGGAAATGTATTCATGACTTAAAGAATTCTTTCTCCTTTGAAAAACATTGTTTATGTATCATCTATGAAGATATTGAACACAGAGACTTGTTTAACGCAACAAGGGCATTAGTTGTAGGTGTAGAAGATATTGGTTTTCAGATTGTTTCACTTGTTGCAGATAATAATGCCATCAATAGATAAATAGAAAATATGTCACGCAGTTTGCAAATCCACCACAAATTAGTTTTCTGTACCCATCTCCTACAGATAGTAGAATACCACTGTTTGTTTTTGCATGGCACTGTTCATATTTTTAAGTACATGTGAAACAACTGGATAAATCTGAAGAACCAAATGCAAACATTTTGTTATCCAGATTTTGGTAATCCTGATATTACTAGATATGCATCTTTTGCTGCAGTATGGAAGAATATGCTAAAATATGAAAATCGGACGTTAGTGAAAGCTCTGTGACATTCCTATTTAGAAAGGCAAAACATTTATCTGGATACTCAAGTACAATGATAATGTTGAAAGTAGCTGGTTCAGTTGGTGTCAGTTCATAAAGAGAATTGGTAGGTACAGCCTAATTTATAAATTTGATTAGGGCATGGTCTTACATTATTAATATTACAGCACTTCTAAAGAGACTTCACCAAAATAAGAAATGCAAAAAATTATAAATACTAATAATAATAAATAATAATAAACAAAGAACTAAATGTGTACCTACAAAAGAAGCCCATAATTTTATTGCAGAGGTGCTTAGCGATGATGAAATTACTGAGTGCAGTGTGTGTGGTATTAGTGGTTCATTTGTTTAATATCCGTATCATTACTGATGATTTCAAAAATGTTGAAAGTGCTCTTCAACTTTAACACGAGCTGAGTATTTCTGTTGCCTCTTACTGATAAGAGAACGTCAGTGTACAGAGTGTTCAAATTGTTTGATATTTGATAGGTGTATGGAAATTGATAAGCAGTTTAATGTAGTTACGCAACTGAACAGAGGCAGCATGAAAATTTCCACGTGAATTTCTTGCGACAGTAGATATATAAGGTTATTTGACACGGCGAACTTTGTTGGTCACACCTTCATTCATAAAGCTGCTTAATAAGAGAGCAGTGGTAGCTGAACTCAGTTTGAAAATAGTTATGGCTAATGGTGTGATGTGTGAAAATTGTTGTCCTCAATACACACTACCACAAATGGGTAAGAAAATTACTAGGACCACTGTAAATGCTGTAATGAATAATTATTTCAGAAAGAAAAATAATGAAACTTTGTAGTCTCTTCATGGCTGTAAAACGAGGAAATTTCCATCACAGTACCACAACTTGACACAAATGTTTCTTGTTATTTTTGTCTATTTAACCTATTACTTATTACTGCTTTCCGTATATCATCAATGCAAAATGGTTTTATTCTTTGATGCAGTGCATACTGTGCTCAGTGAGATGTGTAAAATCAGTGTAAGTGCTGTACTTTCTCCTGAAAGTTCTAAGAAACCAAACTTAAAGTTTTTAAGGTACCTTCACACTGAAAACCAACGCCAAAAAACTCGGTTGGCAACTGTATTCATCTCGAAGTTTGACTTATTTTTCAGCAGTTGTTTGAAGTCGCGAGTCTAAACAAGTAGTTGAGGGAAGTTTTGTCTCGAGTTTGTAGTTTATGGTTAGTGAGCAAGAACACGGCAGAGTTGTGTGACGCACTTGTCCGCTGTCTTTTTTTTCTTCGTCTGCTGTGTTTCTTTCGACAATGGCAACTCACGACTCGTCAACAGATCCAGAAATTCATTTTTTGTTAGAAATTCATATGTGGAAGCCTCTGTAGGGTCGTTCTGATTCTGCATATAAAGTAGGGTCCTTCTGATTCTGCATATAAATACAGATGTAAAAGGGAAGATTTGTTGAAAGAAGTTCCAGATAAAATTGGTGTGCTGCTTGTGGAGTGTGAAAGGAAATGGACAAATATGAAAAAAAGTACAATGGTGAGTATTGTACAAAGTTCAAAACTAAAAGTGAGTCTGGAACAACTGAGATCTACGTTTAGCTATAGATATTTTACGAGCATATGAAGCATTTGGAAGGCGTGAACAAGCCAAGGAGATAAATATTTACAATCGTTAAGTACAACGTCACTCAATAGCGTAACTGAAGCTGTAAAACTTTTGGTCGGAAATTTAGTGATTGCAACTGTATTTTCACCGGAAATTTATTAATTTCCATTGTCATATCATTTTGTGAAAATCTTATACAAACTAGTTATCAAATTAATGGCTAACATTGTTAATACACTCCTGGAAATGGAAAAAAGAACACATTGCCACCGGTGTGTCAGACCCACCATACTTGCTCCGGACACTGCGAGAGGGCTGTACAAGCAATGATCACACGTACGGCACAGCGGACACACCAGGAACCGCGGTGTTGGCCGTCGAATGGCGCTAGCTGCGCAGCATTTGTGCACCGTCGCCGTCAGTGTCAGCCAGTTTGCCGTGGCATACGGAGCTCCATCACAGTCTTTAACACTGGTAGCATGCCGCGACAGCGTGGACGTGAACCGTATGTGCAGCTGACGGACTTTGAGCGAGGGCGTATAGTGGGCATGCGGGAGGCCGGGTGGATACCGCCGAATTGCTCAACACGTGGGGCGTGAGGTCTCCACAGTACATCGATGTTGTCGCCAGTGGTCGGTGGAAGGTGCACGTGCCCGTCGACCTGGGACTGGACCGCAGCGACGCACGGATGCACGCCAAGACCGTAGGATCCTACGCACTGCCATAGGGAACCGCACCGCCACTTACCAGCAAATTAGGGACACTGTTGCTCCAGGGGTATCGGCGAGGACCATTCGCAACCGTCTCCATGAAGCTGGGCTACGGTCACGCACACCGTTAGGCCGTCTTCCGCTCACGCCCCAACATCGCGCAGCCCGCCTCCAGTGGTGTGGCGACAGGCGTGAATGGAGGGACGAATGGAGACGTGTCGTCTTCAGCGATGAGAGTCGCTTCTGCCTTGGTGCCAATGATGGTCGTATGCATGTTTGGCGCCGTGCAGGTGAGCGCCACAATCAGGGCTGCATACGACCGAGGCACACAGGGCAAACACCTGCCACCATGGTGTGGGGAGCGATCTCCTACACTGGCCGTACACCTCTGGTGATCGTCGAAGGGACACTGAATAGTGCACGGTACATCCAAACCGTCATCGAACCCATCGTTCTACCATTCCTAGACCGGCAAGGAAACTTGCTGTTCCAACAGGACAATGCACGTCCGCATGTATCCCGTGCCACCCAACGTGCTCTAGAAGCTGTAAGTCAACTACCCTGGCCAGCAAGATCTAAGGATCTGTCCCCCATTGAGCATGTTTGGGACTGGATGAAGCGTCGTCTCACGCGGTCTGCATGTCCAGCACGAACGCTGGTTCAACTGAGGCTCCAGGTGGAAATGGCATGGCAAGCCGTTCCACAGGACTACATCCAGCATCTCTACGATCGTCTCCATGGGAGAATAGCAGCCTGCATTGCTGCGAAAGGTGGATATACACTGTACTAGTGCCGACATTGTGCATGCTCTGTTGCCTGTGTCTAAGTGCCTGTGGTTCTGTCAGTGTGATCATGTGATGTATCTGACCCCAGGAATGTGTCAATAAAGTTTCCCCTTCCTGGGACAATGAATTCACGGTGTTCTTATTTCAATTTCCAGGAGTGTAACTAAATGTGTAAGGGTTTTGTTGGGTAGTTGTTAATTAATTTCTCTTTTCACTCAATATTTATTCATATTCGTCTTGCTATTTCACTTTAACAACATCCGATACAAAACAGATTACAAATTCATCCATTATATTCTTTTCCGTTCTTCTTGCGTTGCCCCCCTTTCTCCGAAGACATTTATTTTGCAGAGACATCCTCCAAGAGCCATCCGAAACATTGTCTGTTTTTGGATCTTCGACATAAAAGCTGCCAGGTGGTGAATACTGCTTAATATGCATTGCTAGTTACCTCTCACTAACCTTCAGATGGACTCTGTGAAGTAGTCCGCTAATGTTTGTCTTTTGCTTAAACAAGTAAATCTAAACGGAAGGTGGTTCATTACGTATAAGCTTTCATTGCTAAATGAAGACTAAAAGTGCATTGATTTCTTTTTAGTCCTTCGCGACTGAGCAACGAGCGTCAATAGCAGTTTACGTGGGCCGTTACGTGTGACTTCACAGAGTTGTTGGCAGGCCTTGTAGTCTCAGATGTGTCGGCTTAGCAGTGGAAGCTGAGAAAATAACAATGTGACATACGTAGAATGGGCACACTGGTATTACTGAATGAGTAAACAGTTAAAACATGATAGTTTTAAAGAAACGTGTTGAAGCTTGGTAAACAAATATACTCTAAAGACACTTCGTTGCTGAACGAGAGAAACGTACGGAAGGGTTTCAATAACATCATTACGTAAGGTACGCCGACACTAACATCAGTTCAGATAAGTGGTCGGCAGACAATGAGGTTATTGTGGTTACACAATTTTTGCGTTTCAAAATGATTTTTATGTAAGCTGTGTTAACAGTGGTAAGGAAACAATGTCAGCAACAATAATATGGCGTACGTTCGCAGCAAAACACAGCGATCAGAGCCTATTAATTAGGTTATTGTACTAAATACGTACAATATCGTTTAACCCGTTCCTACAGACATGTCACTGGATGCGAGTACGGAGAGGCACGTGGTCAGTACACCGCTCTTCTGGCCGTTGGCAGTTTTCCTGATCGGTGCCGGTACTTCTCAATTGGCCTCGCATGGGCGGAGTGCATCCCCCTTGCCACAGCGCTCGGCAGACTGGACGGTGACCCAACCAAGTGCTAGCCAAGCCCGAAGACATCTGATTTCGGTGATCTGACGGGAATCGTTAGTGGCTGTGATAGTAATTAAAACTGGTAGCCAGCATTGGTAGCTATAATTTAGGCTTTTCATTTATTAATTGGATTTTTGAATTTTTACTTTATTCTTACATAAATTAGGTTTTTCAATGTGTTAAATGTTAGAAAACAGAATGTTTCATTGTTAATAAGACGAGTCATTTTTGCATTCGAGTTTAACTACCAAATAGTATTTTAAAAGTATGTCAGTAATATCTTCTTCTTATTTCAATTAAATACATTTTTCAGTTAAGAACCATTTGCATTTCGTCACATATCTTGGCGAGTTGCTACTTCTAGAAACATATTCATAAGTCCTTAGTCTTCAGTGATTTAATTATTGACTCAATCTCCCCCTTGTGTGTATCACAGAGGAGTATTCCAGACATCAATCTCGGAAAGGCATTTCCCTGGAGAGCTATATGATGCCCTGTAGAAAGCAATTTTTTTTAATTCACCCGCAATGCCCAGTAAATGATTGTTAAATACTGTGCATATATGATGCCCTGTAGAAAGTAATTTTTTTTTAATTCACCGGAAATGCCCAGTAAATGATTGTTAAAGACTGTACATATATCTGATTTATCAGTAACAGAAATATTTTCTCTACGAACTGACTCTATATCGTCTACCTTGAGCTGCTGACCAGACACTTCCTTCACAACTGACCATATGGTCTTAATTTTATCCTGTGAATTAGCTGTTCTATTTGCATACCACATATTCTTTGCCTTCATAATAACATTTTAAGCACGTTACAGTACTGTTTGTAATGGGCTACTGTAGCTTGTTGGTGACTACTTCTAACATTTTGATATAATTCCCACTTCGTTCAACATGATATCCTTATTCCACTAGTCAGCCACCTGGGCTCCCTTTTTCTGCTAGTGTCCCTTTTAGAATGTCTTAATGGAAAGAAACTCCCAAACAGCAGGAGAAATGTGTTAAGGAAAGCATTATACTTTTTCATCTATGTTATTGGCACTATAAACATCCTGCCACTCTCATTCCTTGATGAGGTTTAAAAAACTCTTTATTGCTGTTGGATTAACTTTCCTACCTTGTTTGTTATTATTCGTGACATTTGTTGGAGTAGAAATGCGGTTTAGTGTTAAAATTTGTGCATCATGGTCTGAAAGGCCATTCACCCTTTTACTAACAGAATGCCCGACCAATAATGAAGAATGTATAAAAATATTTTCTATTGGTGTGCTATTGCCCCGCTGCACCCTAGTTGGAAAACACAGAGTCTGCACCAGATCATATGAATTTAGGAGATCTACCAACATCCTTTTTCTTGCACCATCATATACAAAATATATATAAATAATTTCTCTAAAGTCGCAGGTTCGAATCCTGCCTCGGGCATGAATATGTGTGATGTCCTTAGGTTAGTTGGGCTTAAGTAGTTCTGTGTTCTAGGGGACTGATGACCACAGATGTTAAGTCCCATAGTGCTCAGAGCCATTTGAAATGATATCTGGTACTCCCTATAAAGTGAATCAAGAACTCCCTGTAGCTTGAGCAGAAATGCTCTGAAGTTAGAGTTACGCGACCTACAAACAACAACTTAGAAAAATTATACATGACTGTCCTTAAACTGACACACAATATTTTTAGAGCAACGCAATCTGACTTTCAATAATCCCTACAAAAGAATGGCCCTGACTAACATTAACCTATATGTTTCACAAATCACTTACCTCACAAAAATCTTCGTTACTCGAACTACTGCAATACAGCGAGCACCACTACTGCCAGCTAAATAAAAGATTCAAACTATGGAAGGCACTAACTACTGATAGATATAGTTAGCTAATGAAAGATTTTAATAGAGAACAAACAATGTATTTACCTTAATAGTCATAATATATATAGCAGTTCATGAAATCCATTCTTACAAATTTCAAAACTCCGCCATCTCTCTCCCCACATCCACCACTGCTGGCGGCTCACCTCGAACTGCGCAACGCTACGCGCTATTAGCATCCACCTGCCGCTGCCCAACACTACAATAGCAGACAACAATGCAAACCAACCACAGACTGCACACGTCACAGCCAGTGATTTTTATACAGAGCGCTACGTGGCGGCGGCGTTACCAATAAAAAAACCTAAACAGCCTACTTACATAGCCCCCATGCTCCCCACAAAAAATTTTACAAATTGTTTTGGGCAGTGGCCAATACAGATTTGAAAAAAAATTTCATAATTACAATAAGAAGGAAATGAAATGCACACACTTATCAATACAATGTTGGTCAAAAGCTAAAATTTTCTCACAGTCCATAAAGACAGTCCTGATCGTTCATCACAGCATAATACCAGTGTTTTTGCTCAATGTCTGAGCAGTAAAAGAAAATGCTCATGGAAGTAGTGGATTTCCATGCAGTCTTGAAGAAGTAGTGTTGTGCTTCCAATGGAAAGACACGCTGACAGGTAATGGGCCACAACAGAGCAAACCCACAGCAGAGTCAGTCGAAGTTTTGAAGAATATCGGTAGGTTGGTTATCACATAGCAGACCCACTGTAGTCCTGGTAGAGAGTATGGTGTTGGTGGGCCACCAGAGGTGCAGTCCTTGTAGAAATAATGGTATTGGTGGGACATCAAAGATGCAGACCCACTTCAGTCCTTGTAGAGATGGCCAGCAGCCATCTGTAACTACTGTGCAGGTTCACTATCACCTTCGAAGAGTCTTGCGGAAAATATAGCAAGTCCATAAACCACCACTTGTCCACTCACAAAGAATTTGTTTGAAATGTCCTTAGAACCAGCAATGCTGTTGTCCAGTCCCTTGTTGAATTATTAACACACATGCAAACACTATCAGTCCCTACTTCTCACATATTGTCCATATACCGTGACCAACAGAAACGTGTGCAGTGAAATGTAATTTACAAGTTACTTAATTTGATGAAATGGTGTCAATTACAATTTTATAACATGAGAATACAATAACAAAGATACAAAATATATTATTAAAGAACATAACAATACAGATAACTTTTGTAGTAATAGGGGCTTTACAAAAGTATCGAAATAACAAATACATCAGTGTTACAAAAATTAAGACATAAGTACATACATAAGAGATCAGAATAACTTTTGAAACATCAACTTCACACATGAGCATTTAAAACAGAACAGATAAATAATGTCTAAACATCTTTACAAATTAAATAACATGTTATTAATGCAAATTATACTTGAGGATAACAGTATTCCTCATCATAGTGACTTTAGCTTAGTATTAGAAGAGAAAAAATTCTCTGAAACAGTACACATAGACAGGAAGAAAACAAATACACAAGGGTACACAAACACATAGTAGGATAACACAAAAGGAAAGGACAGGGTTTGTTTTCAGGGTAATATTTGGTACTGCAATCCAACCCAAAACTTCAATCTGTAGATCTTTCGTCATATCTCAACATTTGTTTCCACCAATAATATCCTATCCGAGCATGCTTTCTGTATTTTGTTCACATCCTCTTTCAAAAAATAGTTTCTCTCCACTGTACACTACTTTTTTTGGCCAAATCATTTTCTTATAGCTTCTCAATGCTCTTCTTCCAATTCATCATAGTTAGTTTCTTATATTGTCTACCCCCTCTTAACCTAACTTAAATCTACTGAGCTCAGATTCTAAACTAAGGGACGAGGTAATGCAGCAGCGCAAAACAATTAACACAAACAGCAATGACAAAAAAAATGGAAATTGGCAAACTAAGCTACAGGAAATCTAAATTACCAAGCAATGCAACATTACAACTAATATGAGCCAATGTGCAGCAACAAGAAAAATAAATCAGTAATAAAACTGGCTTAACAGAGTAATACAAAGTGAAATTTAGTAACACTATGCCTGGCAAGCAGCAGCACCACATGCAATAACTTATATCTAAACATGACAAAGCTGAAGCAGAAAAATATTACAGTAAAAATGTTTAATACCTATGTCACATCTTAACACTTGAGTGATGCATCACGAGAACATACGCTAGCAGATAAGTTACCAAATCGTAAAAAAATTATTTTTCCAATTCCTGTGAAGGGAAATGTCTATTTGTGCTCTCTTTTCTTAGAAAGTACATCATAAAATGATTCTTTACTGGGTCTGTAGACAGAAAATAGTGATATTAGTACATCTATTAAATTTTTGTTTTAGCCAATGCTGCAGTGTAGATAGAAACTGGATATTAAACAAAATGAGCAATCTCTCAGCTAGAAAGACAATAGATATAAAACGTTTCTCATCATTTAATTTCAGTAAATATCATAAATTAAGAGCTTCACAGTGTAATCATATGTTTTCAAGTTTGGGCGTGTCGTATTTGCGATGCTTTCTACAAAGGAATGTCAATAGCGAGGTTAATGGCCTCCTTTTTTCTCCACCTGTGCCTCTGAAAGGCACACACTAATGACTTTTTCTCAAGGCAGCTGGCACACCTGGCCGCTCGCAACGAATTACGTCACGGCCACCTACCTTTCTTACCGAAATATTTGCGACAGCAGTTTCCACTACAGTGACAGTCTCATGTAAAAATATTTTCACTGGTTAAGGATTTATATTACAAACGTGTAGAAAATTAAATCCTATAAATATAAGAGTGTCTAAAAAATTTTCGACAGCATTGTAATACATTCATGCATGTACACACATTTCATAACTCTTAAAGTACGATTCATAGTTTCCAACAACCTTTTTCACAAACTAGAGTTCCTAACCACTACTCATTATTCCTTAACTTATTCGTCGACACTTCTTCAATATTTCATCATAACAGATACGTAGCATAATCAAATAACTTATATAGCATCAGCTTAAACATACTTCAGCAGCATAATTCACATCATAGTCATAATAATATCATAACACCTCAGTCAAATCTCAAAAATGTCATAGCTTCCTTCAATAATTTCAAAACCTAAACAAATTCTCTGCTCATGTCAAAAGTGTCATCTACCTCAAACGCACTTTAAAAATCATGATCTCGTACCAAATATGTCATTCAAATCTCTCATAGTATCACAATGGTTCCGAAAAAATATGAACAGTTCACAAAGTACAGACAAAATACAATTTCATAAGTATGAAGTTATCCAGCTGAGTAATTGCATAAACATCTGTCACTGATGTAGTAAAAAAAAAGTTTGTCTCTCTCAGTTAAATGATCAGATAGCTGTGTAATTTGTGTGCTAGAGAAATATGGTGCCGATGTGTAAAGTTGTATAAGCAAATACCATATTAGCTAGGGCTCCTTGTGCTTGCCAAACACATGATACACAAAGCAGGCGTGTACCCCGCTGAGGATTAATGTAATTATACCCTCAGGTGTTACAGATTACAGCAATGGAATGAAATGTATCACAGAAAACTTTCTTTGTGATTCGAATATGTTGAAAAATAAATGGTTTAAGTAGAAACTTAATCACTCAAATGCGTGTCGTGTAGCGCAAAATGTGTGTCTTGCTGTAAGAGAATCTCTGTGGAAGTGTCGTAGTTATCGTCCTCTGAAGGCCAAGTTCTGCAGACGTCAATGTACTTACCTCATGATAAACGAAAGTGAAATGCTTTGCGTATAGATATCTTAGTTATTACGCTTATTGCGTGATGAAGTAAGTACTGTACTGTACGTATAGTTGTGCTACAGAAAAGGCTGTCTCATTGTAGCTATAACACAAAAGTTACTAGTAAAACATGTTTTACTTTCCACAATAATTCAGAAAAACTGTGCAGATATAAAACAGATACAGTGCAAAAGCAACATTGTAAATTGTCACTCATTAGTAGCGTCGTGATAAAATCGTGTAGGTGTCACATAAACTAACCTCTGAGGCATCTGATATCTCACAGAAAGTACTTTAAATCCAGAATGTATTTTCAAGTAAACCAAAATGTTACATTAAAATCCTATTGGCAGTACTGGTAATTGTTCTAAGTATGTCAGCCTTATAGTCGTTACGTAATCGTGCAACTAACAAGCAAGAATGTACACAAACAATAACACTGTGACGTCTGTTCACTATAACAATGCACTCGTAAATACTGTCTAAACTGTCTAAATATGTTCTGTAGGTTCTAGACTGGATAGTAAACTTGAAACATTGTTGCATATTAACAGTTTATAACTCTGACAAAGTATACTGGTAATGTGAAGTGAACAGCTTTATGGCAAAGAGAAAGTTAAAAAGCAGATTATCTTTCAATAAACGGTTTTACGTGTGAAATGCGGTTCAATCCTTTACTCTTCCTAGTGCTCAGAGTTAACTTGAACGCAATTATCATGTGGTATACGTCGGTAAAGAATACTGGAATTTTTCTCAATGTTAGCATCTATGTTATTTTTCTCTGAGCCAGCCGGCGCACGTGGCTGCCTGCGGTGCGAGTCATTGTCTGTCTCTTTGTTGGCGCTCGTCGTTATTGGGATTAGGTGACCTTACTTCTACAAATTCACCTTGACGAGAGGGCCCTCCTCTGTTTGAATCCCGCCAATTCTGATGCAATTCAGGTCTGTCGTTACGATCATATAGTCTGTCGTCATGTCGGTAATTTCTATAATTAATTTCTTGTCGGTCACGTGGTGGAGACTTTCTTCCTGAGTTGTAACAGCGCGCTGGACCGTTGCGTCTAAAGTTATTCTGTCTCCCCTGATAATATTTACTTTGGTTCCCATATTATCTGTTTCTATGGTAGTCTCTGTGATAGTAATTACCACGGAGAGGTGATCTTTCCCTGTAATTATTACTACTCTGCCAACGGTTGTCATACGGGTGGTGTCTGTTTTGGTCACGATTTACGTTGTAAGAATAGCCTTGTCGTGTCCAGTTATTTCTTTTATCGTTGAATTGCGACGGATGTGACCTGTAATTGTTGTGTTCCTGTTTCCGCGTTCCGCGATTGTCAGTTTCAATTTCCCATTCTTATAACAGTCTCTGAAAAGCTTCGATGTCGTCTTTGCATCGTCCTGCTAAAATAATCTGTCGTAATTGTTCAGGTAATTGGATTAAGCAAATGCGAATGAGTTCTGAGGGGCTGTATGGGTTTGAAAGATACTGATTCTTCTGTAACATGTCTTCGAAATATTTGACCAGACTGGAAAATTCAGATTGTTCCAAATGTTTCATAATAATGATGCTATGTTTTACTCGATCTTGTGTAGCTTGAGACCAATATGCTGAGAGGAAGGCATGATAAAATTCTCTTTCACTGTGACAATCGTGAATGACCGATCGCATTCTTACAGCTGGTTCATTCTCCAAGTATCTACACATAAATTCTAATCTGTGCTCTAATGACCAGTTGGGAGGAAAACAATGAGAGAATTGATGAAGCCACGCTTCTGGATGAATGTCGTTGCCAGAATTCTTAAATGTTTTGAATTTACGTGTAGTAATGAACAGCTTACAGTCAAAATCATCATGACGGCGAGTCGCATGTCGGTCATTGTTGCATCGTTTCGGCGGTTCCATCTCAAAATTCAATGCGCCTTGCCAACTTCTTTCATAATTTCCGATGTGTCCTGTGTTATTATTTTGTGGTTGTTCTGTATTTCTATGTCCCTCTTCCCGTACTGGAGCGCGAGTGTTCTCTGAAGTATGTATTTCTTGTAATACTTGAGCCAACTGATCTTGTACTTCCCGCATTTCTCTTTTGTACTGCGTGTTGATTTGATTTTGATTCTGTTTGAATTTTCTAATTATTTCATACTCTTCAGTGTCAGTGAAGGCTACAGGTTTTGTGTCATTCAGATCATCATCTACCTTTGCAGATAAGTTAGTAAATTGATCTGAAAGTTCGGCTACTTTATCCAATAGTGAAATTATTTCCTCTGTGTGTTTTTCTGAACCAAGTTTCAGAGTGTCCATTTGTGTTGAAATCGTATCTACTGTGTCCTTTAAGTTGTCCTGTGTTTTTGCAAGTTGCGTAACCGAATCGATAGATGCAACTGAGTCAATTTTAGCTTGCAAGGTCTCATGATTTTCATGAACAATATTTTGCAGTTCTTTTATGGCTGCTTCGTGATTCTGTAATGCATTTTCATGCCGTGAAAACATAGGTTGAAAATGCTCACAAATTTGTGTTTTTACGTCGTTACAGACTTTTTGACATTTCGATTCAATGTTATGTAACTCATTAGTTAAATCTTCACATGTCTGTTCACACGTGGTGTCTAATTTCCGAAGATTTTGTTCCATTGTGTCTAACTGTTGCTGTGTTTGTCTCTGATTTTGTTTCATTTGTTGCATTAATTGCAATAATAATGTATTAGTGTCTGGAATCTGTTCCTCTATGCTTTTTGGCAGTGCATTTGCACCAGCAACATTCACGTTTTGACAAGCAGAAAATGTGTCTTGACTTATTTGAGAAAACGGTGAGGACGCAAAACCTGAATGTACAGTATTTGCACGATTGTGTCCTTTCATTTCGGATCTCTGACGTGAGCTGTTGCCGACCGATCGATCGATGATGCTTCGCTGTTCACTAATTGTTTCACTGCCTACACCATTATTTGCAGCCCGCTCCATGTCCCTATTCACTATTACCAAATCACTACTTTGAACATTATTTAATACATTACATGGAGGCGCTAACACACTGCTTTCGTCTTCACTGTCATTTCTTAGTTTACTTTGGAGCCTAGTATTACGTTTTTCACATGCCATTATTGTCATATTTCACATGACAACACAGAAAAACACAAATTGAAGAGCAAAAATATGAGAACACATTAAAATAGCAAATAATATCTAGTTAATTGCAAGCGTAGCTGCAAAATACTTGGTGCAAATCTACGTGCATGCCACAACTGTTTTACTGTACAACAATGAAAGACTGCAACTACAAAGGAGGTTGTCTCTACAATTACATGCTAGCAATAAACAAAATCTACACTAATTACACAAACTACAAGAAAAAATCAGAAGATTCCTGTGAGGTATCCTGGCAGGGTCGCCATATGAAACGTCCCCTTAGAAAAATTATACATGACTGTGCTTAAACTGACATACAATATTTTTAGCGCAACGCAATCTGACTTTCAATAATCCCTACAAAAGAATGGCCCTGACTAACATTAACCTATATGTTTCACAAATCACTTACCTCACAAAAATCTTCGTTACTCGAACTACTGCAACACAGCGAGCACCACTACTGCCAGCTAAATAAAAGATTCAAACTATGGAAGGCACTAACTACTGATAGGTATAGTTAGCAAATGAAAGATTTTAATAGAGAACAAACAATGTATTTACCTTTATAGTCATTATATATATATATATATATATATATATATATATATATATATATATATATATCAGTTCATGACATCGATTCTTACAAATTTCAAAACTCCGCCATCTCTCTCCCCACATCTACCGCTGCTGGCGGCTCACCTCGAACTGCGCAACGCTACGCGCTATTAGCATCCAGCTGCCGCTGCCCAACACTACAATGGCAGACAACAATGCAAACCAACCACAGACTGCACACGGCACAGCCAGTGATTTTCATACAGAGCGCTACGTGGCGGCGGCGTTACCAATAAATAAACCTAAACAGCCTACTTACAAACAATTAGAAGTTTAGTTTCACTAGATTCAACTACCCCTGCACACATTCAAATATCTGTTCAGTGCAGCACCATGATACGTCTATGGACTCAAACGTTTTTTACGTACATGGGCATTCCTACACCGCGCAAGGGACTCCTCGAAAAACAGCCAGCTAATCTGTATCCTGGTAAAGGAAGCCACGGAATCGTGAAATTAGATAAGTGGTCCTCTGGTATACCAATAATTTTAGAGCCAACATACATAAACAGTTCTTTAACTTTATCTCTAATACCTCTTATATTATAATGAAGTACGCTAATTCCTTCTATTCTTGAAACATGACGTCCTCTGTAGGTCAGCCCTTAGTAAGAGGGGCTTCCTTTAAGCAGGTGTTCCTACCAACTGGCTTCAATCTAAAAAAGGTGCAGCTCTAACTACTGCAGGAATTTTTTCATGAGTGTTCCCGCCGCCACACGCTAGACTGTCACCTGTAGGCTTTGCCAGCCTCCCCTTCCCGTAACTATTAAGGTGCAAGCCATGCCTAGTGAAATCTGATCTACTCATAGACTCAACTGGCACCACTGAAATGTGACCCATGCTCTCTGCCATCAGTGCTTTCTCCAGCCCAATGTTAACGCGCCTAACAGCCGCATTAAGATGAAGCTGATGAAGACGCTGAAACACAAAATGCACATAGTCCCAGCAGTTTGAGTAGCTATCTTTACCAGGTTACAACTTACATTATATTCCTCATCCTATCAAGACTGTTCCATGCTCCACCAGTATCACTACGTGATCCTCCTTCGTAAAATTCCTACATAATACCCCTATGTTGTTAGTCACCTGAGCCAAATCTGCACTAGGCTTCACAATGCTGGTGAAGTGGTACTCACTCCGCAACACATCCTGCAACTGCTCTCCTATTGCAGCACGGAGTAACCGCACCGTCTAAGGCGACTTGTCATGGTCCGCGCGGCTTCCCCCGCCGGAGTTTCTTGTCCTCCCTCGAGCATGGTTGGGTGTTGTGCTTAGCGTAAGTTAGTTATATGAAGTAGTGTGTAAGCTTCGGGAACGATGAGCTCAGCAGTATGGTCCCATAAGACCTTACCATAAATTTCCAAATTTGCTGGCCTACACCTCTACCGTGCGAACTGCCTGGCAGCAGAACCTTCTTCCTTTTGTTAGACTTTTCAACTGACCTAGGCCTCCTAATTGCTGAGGACTGCTGCACATTCCCTGCATCTACACCTACAAGAGTCTCCTCTCAACTCTGAGAATTGGTTAAATCTATTGCATATACGCAAAGTATAACTGCCTGAATACCTCCTCCTCCTCCTAGCTGCCTTCTTGCCAACTGCCAGTTCCCATTCCCCAGCGCCCTTCACCCTCCTCAACCTATCTAGTTCCTCTCTTGCCTTTTGTAACTGCACGTGAAGGGCACAGATCTTACGCTCCTGCTCCTTTATCAACTTATTCGACTACAGATTCTGCATTCCCAGGAGATCTCGCTAGCATGCCCACTGGATTCCCCACTACATTCCCCGCAATGAAAATACTTAGAGCAAATCCCACAGTTCTCGAAAATAAACCTATACGTTTACGTTACCTAAGTTCAGCTACATTAGTAGAACTATTTACAGAACTAACAAAAGCGGTTTCGAAATTTTCTCTCTACTAAGAAAGCACCACAACTAATACCAATACCAACAAAAGTTCACAAAATTATTAGCTAAAACCAAAAATTCAAGCGGACACTGGAACACTCAACGAAGTTAAAACACCGAATGAAAGTTTTACTGAAATATTTCACTAGAAACAGCAGGAAACGTCAGCTGAAAAATGGTTCAAATGGCTCTAAGCACTATGGGACTTAACATCTGAGGTAATCAGTCCCCTAGACTTAGAGCTACTTAAACCTAAGTAACGTAAGGTCGTCACACATATCCATGCCCGAGGCAGGATTAGAACCTGCGACACTAGCAGCAGAGTGGTTCTAGGCTGAAGCGCCTAGAACCGCTCGGTCACAGCGGCCGACCATCAGCTGAAAACTAAAATTACTAAACGACTTCAACGCACAGAAGAGACTAAATAAACACAGCAAGCGAAAGTTTCCAAACAGCACGAAACACCGCTGAAAACTATTAAATTAAATAACTGTATAACAGTGCACAAATAACTTCGTAGTACGTAGTTTTATAACCGCTACAGCTGCAACTGCACGCCGCAAAACCTAAACACACTACTGAGGCGAGAGGCTTGGACGAACATCTACATACATACTCCGGAAGTTACCGTACGATGCTTGGCGGAAGGTATTCTACACCATTACTAGTAGTGTCCTTCGATGTTTGCACATAGAGCGAGAGAGAAACGGCTGTATGCCTCCGTATGACCATTAATTTCACGTATTTTATCTTCGTGGACTAGCGCGAAAGGTATGTTGGCGGCAGCAGGATCGTTCTGCTGTCACCTTTAAATGCCCTATCTCTTAAATTTCTCAATACTGTTGCTCGAAAAGAAGTTCGCCTTCGCTCCAGGGATTTCCATCTGAGTTGCCGAAGCATCTCCATTACACTTGCGTACTACTCGGGCCTATCGCTAACAGATGCAACAGTCCGCCTATGAATTGCTTTGATCTCGTACTAGCGTCCTATATTCGGTTTCCTTTACAGATGGACCATATTTTCAGGACATTCACCCATTAAACCAAAGTCGCCCATTCTCCTTCCCTATTGCACTCCTTACATGCTCGTTCCATTTCATATCACTTTGCAACGTTAGGCCCAGATATTTAAACGACATGACCGTCAAGGACACACTACTAATGTATTCGAACGTTACGGGTTTGTTTTTCCTACTATCCCTATTAACTTATGTTTCTACATTCAGAGCTAGCTGTCGGTCATCACACCAACTACAAATTTTGCCTAAGCTACCTTCTATCCTCCCACAGCAACTCAACTTAGATACCTTACCGTACATCTCAGCACCATCAGTAAAACAACGTTTGACTGCTGCCCACCCTATCCACCAGATCATTTATTTTCACAAAAAAAGATAGCTGTCCTACCACACTGTCCTGAGGCAGTCCTGACGATACCCTCGTCTCTGACGAATACCCGCCGCCTAGGACAACATATTGTGTTCTATTACTTAAGCAGCCACATATCTGTGAACGTATTACGTGTACTCGTACCTTGGTAACAGTCTGCAATAGACCACAGAGCAAATGCTTTTCGGAAATCTAGAAATATAGAATGTACCTGTTGCCTTTCATCCGTAGTTCGCAGTATACTCCTTATACATGTCGCTGGCTTTTGCAACTTGCGAAGCCGAGCGCGCCTTTTCTCTCGTTGAGCATTGTTCTGCTAATTAGTGGCCACAATACCCCAGTGGCGGTGGTCACGTGTCGTCTTGGTGTGTGAAAAATGCTCGGTGTTGGGCTTCAGTGCAGAGTGCAAAGAGTTTTCAGGGAAGTATAAATGAAACTGATACATCGTTTCGTAGGAAAAAAGGGCTTGAGCAATTCCGGTTTTCTCGGAAAGGCCTTTAGTTATGAGATTTAATGTTGAAACACCATCTTGTTTGTGAAACGGTAGTTTTCATGGAGAGATATATTTATGGCGTAATGATAATGAACTTTCGTGGTCAGTGATTACCTGTTTCATTACTGTGAAAATACAACGTAGGATTGGGTTACTACTGTGTAAATGTGGCACGAGCACCAACGTTACCACGTGACTAGATGAGCTTAGACATTGTTAGGGAACTATGTTACTTGCTAAACGGAAAATAAAACAAAGTAACATGGTCTTCACTGTTATTATTTCCAAGTGACTAATTAGATTTGTCAACAGCAGAACTTTAATATTGGAAACGTGTAAAAGACGCCAAGGTTTACTTCGTAACGATGTTCTCATACTCGAGTCCGATAATCACGAAAATTATTCTAAAATAAGCTAAGAAAGTCATAGGCAGAACTTTACAATATTCTTTACGTCATCCATCCTGTTGCACTGCTCTAAAAGAAGGTAAAACGGAAGGAAGATAAAGAATAGGATGCTTAGATGCCGTCGGAATATTTCGCTGGCAGTGGCAAATGATATAAGAAGGAGAGTAATTTAGGCAAAGAGTGTTCTGGCTTAACCACAAGTGCCAGAACGAAGATAAAGAAGAGAAGAGAAGGCGGCGAAGCGACTTCGGCAAATGGTGCGCTGATAAGGACCGCTTCACGATAGGAGCCGCCTCTACAAGAGAAGAATATAAGCGCAGCTCCTGCCAGCATCGACCGCTCAGTATCGGCTCAGTATTCGGATAGTATTCACAGAGTAATAGCACGGCCTAGCAGAGAGTGCTACAACAGCAGTTATTACTGTTCCGTATCCATTGCTTGTTTGGAAATTGCCAATAGCGAAGAACTTTACTGTTTGCATGTGACCCATCGCTTGGGACACTTTTTGTACACACATAGTTAAGTATTGTCAATTTCTTACTTGTAATGAAAACTATTGAGGGGTTTGAATTGTTATACAGTATTTCGAGAACGCAGCATCCTCTAGGCACCCTATATAATACTGGTGGGCAGGACCCCACAGTGTGGGCATTCTTAGCCAAAAGAAATGTGCTTACGTCAAACATCGGCTTTAATTCTAGGAGGAAATTTCTGAGAATGTACAATGGGAGCGCAGTATTGTATGGAAGTGTGTTATTGTCTTTCGATAAACCAAAGAAGATGAGAATGGAACTTTTTAAGTTGTGATGCCACACAAGGAAGGCTAATGACAGTTCGTAGCACTAATAATATTACAGCTGTTTAATTTTGTTTAATTTCAGTACGTACATTTTGATTAACAAGCCCTCATATCATGCATAATTATCTCTTATATCAAATCTCTCTCGTTGGTATATTGTATGGCTAAGGCAACAATTTTTTAAAAGTACTCCACTATTATGAATAGTATCTGCTGATACAAATCATTAACAGTTGATTCAAGATGCAGCCTGTACTTACCACCCTGACTGATACATTTTCTGTTATTTCGGCCATAAAGGTTGTTAATGAACTATTGGCACAGTAATAATCAAAGTCAGGGAGTAAACTTTAAAACTGCTTTATTTCCGTTATTTGCATTTGCTTTCACTGACTTTCTTAAGTCATACCCATTCTACTCTCTATTTTGTATTCAGTCAGCTAGTGAATAATTATTATGTGTTAACTAATAGTCATTTTTGTGTGTTAAAGATGGGGCTAAGCATACATTTGTATGCTTGATAAAGGGTGTACTGCTGCTGTGTTTTGACCTATGTCAGCAGTGGATTTTGTTTTGCAAATTCGATCGGCGTTCAGAACTGCAGGCCAATTTAGACCAGCCATTGACATTTACGCACAGGCAATAAACGTATCAGAAATGTCAGGCATCATTTCAGGAGTAAACGCTGCTTGTATTCTGTAAATTAGTAACTTTTGGCTGCCCTGTTGTCACGACTACCTAAAGAGTTGTGTTTTTTTTCTAATCTTAAAACTCCTGTAATTTACGACTGTGTGGTTTATTCATCTGTTTGAATGTTAAACACTGCTTTCTGTATGGATTAATATCCTGATTGTTTAATACTGTTACTTTGTTTTACTGTGGGTTTATCTTGGGCACAATGGTTGCATAATATAATTTCGCGTTATTATAAATTTGAGGCCATTTGATGTTCACTTGGGCAGTTAAAATGTTCCTCATGGTTTTTCAAGTTGCTAATGATTTTGTTCACTCTCTGCTTTCTTCGACAGTGACGTAAAAAGAAAGAGATTTTTTTTATTATCAATCCTTTTAAATTCTGCGTGTGGAATAAAGGTGCTGTTCCTTTTAAAGGCGAATGATGTTTTAAACAACCCAAAGTGTGCTCCTTCCACTCAACAGCATTTGCTGGCGCCAACTGAGGAGCAATGAATGACCAGGATCACTAGTTTGAATTTTTCAGTGTTACATACGAAAAATTTGAATAATTAATTTTCATTGCTATCGTGAGCTCCACATTAATTTTTCAGAATAAAACAACGCTCATTACGCTACTGCAAGTATTTAATTGGATATCTTTTTTTTTCTCTTTTTCGTTTCCCCTAATGTAGTAAAGCAACAGGCAAGATGAAAACGTCCGCTCGAAACAAATGAAACGCAATTACACGCGTCCGTCCCTACAGCTGCACAGTCATTAATAGCGGTTATCGCCGCTGCTGGCAGTTATAGCTAATTACCGGCAAGCACGCGGGCGGAATGGAATTTGCGTTACGTTCCGCGGCACCTTGGATGCGCACGTGCGATCAAATTATGCCGGAGGTTAACACATGAATAAGCAATGGCGCGTCCCGATCATCGCAGGTAATAACCGGGGCAACCGCAAGGCACATACCGCGGCCCAGACGAGCTGGAGAGGGGTGCACGGCGTGAATATGCGCCGCGAAATTCACTCCACTCCTTCTCGAGGCCTTGCGCCGTCTTCCCAGTCACGTGTGAAACTGCGGAATGCCGGCTGCGGCCGATGCAGCCGAGGATAGCTCTGTGAAAAATACGTAGTTTCTACATCTGCGGCTATATGGAGTTCAGGAATTCCCGGTAAAAACGCCTAGGACTTGTAGAGGGGAGTGAGAACACAATATTTTATATAGCACCCGATGCCATTTCCGTTCTACGACGGTTTCAGTTCAGATGTTTGAATCACCCACATCTGCTTAAGGAATTGAATTATGCGTGACGCGGCACAAATATTAGGTACGAATCCGAAAGGAGATATACAGGGTGTTTCAAAAATGACCGGTATATTTGAAATGGCAATACAAACTAAACGAGCAGCGATAGAAATACACCGTTTGTTGCAATATGCTTGGGCAACAGTACATTTTCAGGCAGACAAACTTTCGAAATTACAGTAGTTACAATTGTCAACAACAGATGGCGCTGCGGTCTGGGAAACTCTATAGTACGATATTTTCCACATATCCACCATGCGTAGCAATAATATAGCGTAGTCTCTGAATGAAATTACCTGAAACCTTTGACAACGTGTCTGGGGGAATGGCTTCACATGCAGATGAGATGTACTGCTTCAGCTGTTCAATTGTTTCTGGATTGTGGCGGTACACCTGGTCTTCCAAGTGTCCCCACAGAAAGACGTCACAGGGGTTCGTGTCTGGCGAATAGGGAGGCCAATCCACGCCGCCTCCTGCATGTTTCGGATAGCCCAAAGCAATCACACGATCATCGAAATATTCATTCAGGAAATTAAAGACGTCGGCCGTGCGATGTGGCCGGGCACCATCTTGCATAAACCACGAGGCCAAAGACCATACTGCAACACACTCGTAACTCAAATCGAACGACAATACCGATATCTCGATAGAGCCTGACAAAAAGTGTATACATTCAACTGGCGGACTCTGTATTAATAACTTGAATACAAAGAATTAATGTTCTACAATAACAGTTATTAGTTCGTTATGAACCGGCATTCGGTTTCTTAGGCCGTCGCCACTTAATTTAAAACTAAACACATACTCCAAACTACTAAAGCGAGAATCCATAGCTGTATAAAGACTGCTATATAAAGATACGTGACATTTTATGACTATATCGTTACAGAACACAAGCGGAATGGAATACCTAAAGAGACTCTGAACAAATATATTTCGTTATATTAAAATGCTGAAAATATCTGAATGTATAAGCCAAAAATGTTCTACAAGTGAGTAAGGGCACAGATTCCACAGGCTTCTTTCTCATCAACCGTTTATTCAGCCTGTTCGTGATATTCACCAGTTTGTCCATATGACATAGAAGCCTGTGTCACCATTCACTTGTAGAACATTTTTGGCTTATACTTTCACATAGTTTTAACATGGCACTATACTGCAATATATTTGTTCAGAGTCTCTGTAGGTATTACATTATGATTGCGTTTCGTCTCGATATAATCACAAAATTTCACATATCTTTGTACAGTAGTACTTGTACAACAATGAATTCTCATTGAAGTTGTGTTGACGATCTGTTTGGTATTTATTTATCTGACGTTGATCTAAGAACCCGAATCCTGGTTCATAATTAACTAATAAATATTATAGAATGACTAATGAAAACACCTTTCAGCCGTCTAACTTTCCAAATCTTTATTTTATTCAGGAACCAGTTTCGGCGATATATTACGCCATCTTCATGCTCGTGACGGACGTATAGGAAATTCCCACCTTTGGTCAAGTCAAAATGGGGGCCAGCAATAAATGACTGGTACCCATACATTTTTGAGACAGCGAAATACTTCTGACATCGATTGAGTTGGCAGTTGATGTTTGAAGTGATCGCTGTCTCAAAAATCTTTAGATACCCATCAATGAATGCCGGCCGCTACTTTGACTGGACCATACGTTGGAATCTTCCTACATGTCGGTCAGGGGGCGTGAAGAAGGAGTAATAGATCGCCGAAATTGGTTGCTGAATAAAGTAACGATTTGAAAATTTAGAAGGCTGAAAGGTGTTTTAATTTGACATTCCGTACTGAACAGCTGAGCCCTACAATCATCTGGTAAAGGATGGACATACAGAGAGTAAATGTAATTGTGGAACATTAATACTTTGTATTCAAGTTACTAATTACGTGTTAACATTATTCGAAAACAAAACGAACCCATTACACGGTACATACAGAACAACACTGATGGATTACAAAAACGGCTCGATATGGCCATCACCAACATTATTACAGACACTGTATCTGCGAAGCATGTTCTGGTACACAAATCCATCTCCTTAGTTTCTAGTGCAGAGATCATAATTTGTGTCAGCAGATCTTATTCTACTCTATAGGCGTCTCGTAAATTAAACTTTGCATGCGATTCCAAAAGAAGTAGTCCATAGGAATTAAATACTGCGACCGCAGCGGCGGCGGTATTGGACCACCTCGGCCTCTCCACGTTTCATCAGATCGCCTAATTAGATGCCTCCGAACAGCACGAGAGAAATAGAGTGGTGCACCATTATGCTGAAACCACTTTTTGTGACGGACATTCAGTGGCACATCTTCCAAGAACAGGTCCACTACGTTTTGAAGGAAGGCCAAGTATAAACGACCAGTTAGCTTGAGTGGAAGGGGGTACGGCCCATCTCTTGGTCGTCCACAATACCTCCCAACACGTCAACGCAAAATCGGTGCAGAAATCCCTGGACATCCGCGACACGAGAGTTTTTTTCAAAGATCGGCCAGTTCAGTTTTTTCAGCATCTCTGTAATATTCCCTCATTGGTAAACATACCTGTGACTATTCGTGTTGTCCTCTATATACTGTCACTATCCGCTGTTGGTTCTATTTGGTGCTGGAAAGGGCACGTCTCTCACTCACTAGTTTCATTTAGGTACAGAAAAGCGTCGGTATTGATAGGGGTACGCTCAGTGAAATTCTAAAGGTCACAGGGGTAAAATACGCCGAGTGAAAAGTTACCTACAGATTGTACAGAAACAACACTGCACTTATAAGAATCGGACAGCAGCAGAAAAAAAAAATAGTTGTGAACGGTGTGAGCCAGAACTGTAGCCTATCCCCCATTTTATTCAATCTGTACACCGTGAATCAAGGTGCACAACTAAAGAGAAATTTAGAAAAGGACTTAAAATTAAAGCAGAAGAAATCAAAACTGTAAAGATTGCCTTCGACGTTGCAATGATCTCTGAGACGGCAAAGAATTTGGGAAAGCATTTGAAACAGAAGCTATAACACAAATCTCAGCAAAAAATATAACTTAGTGGAATGTCATCAGTTGTAATCAGATGATGATGACGAGACTAGATTAGAAAATGAGCCACTAAAAGCAGTAGATGAAGTTTGCTATTTTAGCAACCAAATCACTAATAAAGGGTCGTAGTAGTCAGGATATAAAGTGAAAACTGACAGTAGCATTTAAGAAAGTGGAAACTTTATGATTATCAAATCTATATTTAAATGTTACAAAATATTTTTTGAGGTATTTGTCTGGTCTTTGCCCTCCAGGGGCATATTCTGGAGTATTTCTGTGTGGTGTGGGATCTGCATCAGTTGGGACTGGAGGATGACATCGAAAAAGTACAAAGAAGGGCAGCTCGTGTTATGTTATCGCGAAGTACGGGAGATAGTGCCACAGACATGATACGTGAATTGGAGTGGCAATGATTAAAACAAAGGCGGATTTCGTTGCGACGAGATCTTCTCATGATTTCGTTGCGACGGTATCTTCTCCTGAAATTTCAATTACCTGTTTTCTCCTCCGATTGCGAAAACATTCTGTTGGCACCAACCTACATAGGGAGAAGTGACCATCACGATAAAATATGAGAAAGCAAGCCACGCACAGAAAAAAATTAAGTGCTCGTTTTTCCCGAGCGCCGTTCGAGAGTGGAACGGTAGAGAGACAGCTTGAAGGTGCTTCATTGAACCCTCTGCCAGGCACTTTATTGTGAATAGCAGAGTAATCACGTAGATGTAGAAGTACATTGGTCTCGACCAAGGAGCCAGACGAAATGAGTCGCACAACATAGGTTAGGGAGGGCTCTAGAGGCGTAGTGAAACCAGCTTGCCCAGGGGAGTAAACCTAACACAAATCCTGGTCCTCTTCCTGCAAAAAAAGTAACGTTACGAAAACCCAAAGAGCAGAAGCCGGATGATGGCGGAAGCTAATTGGGAAGGCCAAGGTTCTTCCTAGACTGTAGCGCCACAGACGAAGATGAAGAAGTCTGGATTGTTAACCTCATGTGACAGTAAAACCTTCTCTATCATCCAGTTCAGATAGAAAGATAGGAAGATTCTGAAAAGTAACGCTGCACGAGAATGCTGAAAATTAGGTGGGTAAGTTAGATAACTACCCAGGAGATATAGGAACGAATTGAGGAGAAAATAATTAAATGCACAACTTGACAAAATGTGGTGAGACACATCTTGAGACAACAGAGAATAGTCAGTTTGGTAATGGAATTAAGTGTCGAAAGGTGGTATAAATTGTAGAGGGTGAACACAGCTTGACTACAACAAGCATGTTCAGATGGATGTAGATTGCAGAAGGCCGGCAGAGATGAAGACGCTTGTATTTGATAGAATAGTGTGGTGATCTGCATCGAACTTAACTTCGGACTGAAGACTCTCACAACCACAGAAGAGCACCTGCATTGCTTTTGTATTCAAGAGGCAACACACTATTGCCTGTGATGATCATTTGCCTTGAAATGAAATAATGGCTTTGAGACGTCCAACAGTTTAGCAGAAAACTGATAGCATAAGGTAACCTGAAAAATAAGTTTATGCGCAGGGTTAGTACAGGGTGAAATGCTAAAATGTGGCAAAACTTACAGAAAACCTTCCGTAGCCATAGAAAAAGAAAATTCGGCATAAGGCCACAGGCATGAATGCCGAAACTCCTTATTTCTTTGTTAAGACGCGTTTTCCAAAATCCTTCACAGTACATTAGAAGACGCTGTGATTTCTGTGACGCTGTCTATTACATTATTAAAACGTTTTATTCTGAATTACTTGCTTGTTTCACCATTTGGTCATAATAAAGTGATACTTCATTTTCTGTGAATGTATGTGAGATCTGCTGTTAGCATGTACATATGAACCATAACTCCATCGGCAAAATTTAGGAGATTGTTTAGGGACATCTTCTGAATCTTTTAGTATGAGCAATCCTTGACGTCCGGTTTCTCGTTACATATTAATCACATTTTGTTTGGTTTCTTACCGCCATTTATCTTTGTTTTGTACTACAATGTACAACTAAAGTGAATGCAACACACGGTACCAAGAGCTTTTGTGAAGCAGTACTACACTATAACAAATGGTTGAAGCAAACACGCAGAAGGAAAGCCACTGATACCTGCGTAGTTTAAAATGGTTATGAGCACTATGGGTCTTAACTTCTGAGGTTATCAGTCCCCTAGAACTTAGAACTACTTAAACCTAACTAACCTAAGGACGTCACACACATCCATGTCCGAGGCAGGATTCGAACCTGCGACCGTAGCGTTCGCGCGGTTCCAGACTGTAGCGCCTAGAACCGCTTGGCCATCCCGGCCAGCCCTGCGTAGTATTAAGCCCTATGCGGTCATGTCGAATGACGTCAGGTAAACATTAGCCCAGCAGTTTAGCTCGTAAGGCAGTCGGTCAGACAGTTCGATGGCGTAAGTGGCGTTCGCACTCGATTCCCTGATTGCAGCGAAGTGATGCCTGGCACAAGTCTGTTGTATATTTCCTGCACGCTACGGACAACAACAGCCGCTACTGGGAACTACCTCGCCGTAAGCAACAGCCGCAGAGTTCAGCACCACAGTATGCCTGTCGTAGATGGGAGAGCCCGGAGGTCTTTCTGTCCCACCAGGGTCAGTACACCAGCGTTCCTGACGTTCCGGTGGAGTGAATAGGGCCTACCTGGACGGCAGGCCAACATGGTCGAACTCCAGGGCTACAAGGCCACTGTCATCGCGGTACGGCCGAGAGGAGCACACGGCGTGTGTGGGTTCAGTACTCTTGCACACGTGCCACCGTCACTCACAGACGCGCCATCGAGAAACAACCGGAGCCGTGGCCACTGCAAGGGGCTACAGCCGCCGGCTGGAACGAAGTATGCGGTGGCAACTGCCATGAGCGGGCTGAGGGCCGCTTGTGATGCGATTCCACAGCGGGCGTTGACAGACGGTGCCAACCACGAGTCAAGACGCTACCTGTATTTTTATGGAAATAAGTAACTAATCATGAATCTTGTTTCACTGCGATTACAGGCGAGTAAATCCTACTCAATAAACAATGGGTTCCCACAGGGATCAGTGTTGGCTTCCCTTCTCTTCAACCTATACACGAGTAACATGCCAGGAACTAAATCGCAAATATTTTGCTATGCAGATGACATTGCAATAGCCACATAGAGCAAGACATTCGAAGAGGGGGAAGCTACTCTGTCAACGGACCTTCTACGTCTTAACCAGTATTATACCAAATAGAGGCTCTGCCCAAATCCAAATAAAACTGAGGTAAGCGTATTCCACCTGAAGAATAATGAGGCAAGACGAGAGTTACAAGTAACACTCTGCAATGAGCGGTTGACGCACAACAGCCACCAAAAATATCTAGGGATCACTCTTCACTGGTCACTAAAAAAAACACCTAGAAATAACCAGTCAAAAGACAAAAAGTCGAAATAACATACTAAGAAAGCTGACTGGAACCTCCTGGAGAGCTCAAGCTAACACCCTACCCACGGCAGCATAATCTCTTGTTTACTCGGTGGCACAATACTGCCCCCCCCCCCCCCCCCCCCCAGTCTGGTACAAGAGCATACATATGAAGAAAATAGATGTTCAGCTTAATACCACCACGAGGATTGTCTCAGAAACTCTGCAATAAACTCCACTTCCCAGGCCTCCTCCCTCTCTCAGAAGGTAACAAGCAGCTATCTGAGAATAGAAGAAAATTAATGACCCCTCTCTCTCTGAAGATACACCTATTCGAAAAATATTGGACCATCTACCAACAACCCGCCCAAAATCCAGGAAACCTATACGGGAAGACGAAGTCCCCAAATTCCCAGAGAGGTACGACATAACAAGGGAATGAAGGCAATACTGGTCGCTGAATAATCACCATCCTCTCAACACTGATTTTGATCCTTCGATACCGGTGAAGGAATGCAAATGCCCAGAAGAATTTGGTGCAGACTTAATCGTGTGAGGACTAACCAAGGCAGATGTAATGTCATTCTCCACAAATGGAAACTCACTGATGACCCACGATGCGACTGTGGTGCAGAAGAACAAACAATCCATCACCTGATCTTCGAATGTCCTGCGAGGTGGTTTGAAGGAGAATGAAGGGATATGATGAATGCTACTCCACGTGCTGTTCAGTGGGAGACCTGCTTAGATGTGGTCTTGTAACAGGTGCAGTGGCTGTCTCCCTAATCTTTCGCATATTGTTGTTTGCAATCAATCACATAACAATATATTTGTAATTCGTTTATTATATTAATTAATAGTATGTGTGCAATTTTACCCTGTAGATCCCATACGCTAAATAAAAAACATGCGATGACAGGTCACTACCATCCTTCCGAGGAAAATTGGCAAGGAGCGAACTGGGAGAGTGCCTCCTGACGTAGAACAAACTTCTTCCAATAGTGGCCTCTTGCACAACGTTCTAAGAAAATTTAGTTTCTACTCATCTAAAATGTTCTTTTGCTTCGATGTTTATTGCACACAGGATTTGTTTTCCTACATCAAATACCTGTAGCGAAACAGCACTTGAAGATTTTTCGTATTTCTTTATTTGGAATAACGCAAATCATAAGACACTGATGGAAATATCACTTAAAATCTGTAGCGTTCCTTTCGTCTTTTTGTACTATAAAACAACAAGATATTAATCACGCTACATTTCTTATTAATTAATAACTATAATAAAACATAGAGCTTGTTCACGTTCTCTCGTGCACACAAGGTCACTTGGTCGTAGCACACGTGAGATGTGCTATTACAATAAAAAATGGTTGAAATGGCTCTGAGCACTATGGGATTTCTGGATTACCACAGCGAGGCAAGGAGTGTTCATTGGTCTGATAAACGAGGGAAAATGCGTGTATACACCCACGGTGAGTTTCAGCTCCGTAAATGATGAGACTTCCGAAGCTCAAAGAAATTCAGCGGTGGTTCCATTATGTCTCGTTGTTATAACAGAGAGGAAGACAGCCCACTGAGCTGTAGGAAAACCATGACAAGCTGGCAGATGGAGCCCTGCTTGCTGTGTGCTTGCTGAGTCCAGCACCGAGGTATAACCAATCTCATGCATACTACAGCAGAGGTATTCCGTTCCTGTCGACTGGAACAATGCAGATGAGAAGACTAGTGTATTGCTAGCCGTTCTCCAACATACGTCATCAAAGATGATCTGCAAGCTGTCATCTCCACACGGACCTGGCGCAGCATCCCGGACCACAACGCAGTCTTCACCTAAGCGCACAGCGGGCTGTCTTCTAAAGCCCTGATGTGGGAGCCGCGCTGTGTCGCAGAACTTTCTGCAGGTGACGCCACCTCATCGCTGTGCATCACAGCACTCGGACGTGGCACCGACCTGTGGCCTCGCATCATGTCTCGCTGACGAGGCATCAGCACTTCTTCACGGGACGCGCGGACTCACGGCCACCGCTCGCCACCCTCGAGTCACGTATAGCCCTGTAAACTCATCTCGATAAATGTCACTGACACCTTCGAGCATGAACAGGACCGCTTACGTGTTCAGCCTCCTGTTCACAACGCGACCCCCAGGTACCTGGGTCGCAAAACGAGCAATCGGGTGATTTTTAAACAGTAGGCAAATACATAGTGCGCATATTTTAATTCGTTTGATTTTGATAGGAACAGGGTGTAGGTGAAGGAAGCGTGAAGGGTGGTGCAGAGGAAGAACGTTTCGTAACAAGTGTCTACCCTCAGTTTCCTTAGGTTACTTTTTGAAGAGGGATTTGTAAGCAGCACTCAGGGCTCTACGTCCACATCTACACTTACATCTACATCTACACGGATACTCTGCAAATCACATTTAACTGCCTCGAAGAGGGTTCATCGAACCACCTTCACAACTCTCTATTATTCCAATCTCGTATAGCGCACGGAAAGAATGAACACCTACATCTTTCCGTGCGAGCTCGGATTTCCCTTATTTTATCATGGTGATCGCTCCTCCCTATGTAGGTCGGTGTCAACAATATATTTTCGCATTCGGAGGAGAAAGTTGGTGATTGGAATTTCGTGAGAAGATTCCGTCGCAACGAAATACGGCTTTCTTTTAATGATTTCCATCCCAAATTCTGTATCATTTCTGTGACACTCTCTCCCATATTTCTCGATAATACAAAACGTGCTGCCTTTCTTTGAACTTTTTCGATGTACTCCATCAGTCCTATCTGGTAAGGATCCAACACCGTGCAGCAGTATTCTAAAAGAGAACGGGCAAGCGTACTGTAGGAAGTCTCCTTAGTAGCTCTGTTACGTTTTCCGTCCTCCCAATAAAACGCAGTGTTTGGTTAACCTTCCCCACAACATTTCCTATGTGTTCCTTCCAATTTAAGTTATCCGTAATAGTAATAACTAGGTATTTAGTTGAATTTACGGGTTTTAGATTAGACTGATTTATCGTGTAACCGAAGTCTAACGAGTTCCTTTTAGCACTCTTGTGGATGACCTCACACTTTTCGTTATTTAGTGTCAACTGCCACTTTTCGCACCATTCAGATATTTTTTCTAAAGCATTTTGCAGTTTGTTTTGATCTTCTGATGACTTCACTAGTCGATCAACTACAGCATCATCTGCAAACAACCGAAGACGGCTACTCAGATTGTCTCCCAAATGGTTTTTATAGATAAGGAACAGCAAAGGGCCTATAACACTACCTTGGGGTACGCCAGAAATCACTTTCGTTTTACTCGATGACTTTCCGTCAATTATTCCATACACACGCAACTTCACTACGAGCCACTTGTGTGGTACAGTGTCAAAAGTCTTCCGGAAATCCAGAAATACGGAATCGACTGAAATCCCTTGTCAATAGCACTCGATACTTCGTGTGAATAAAGAGCTAGTTGTGTTTCACAAGAACGATGTTTTCTAAATCCATGTTGACTGTGTGTCAGTATACCGCTTTCTTCGAGATATTTCATAATGTTCGAACACAATATATGTTCTAGAATATTGCTGCATATCGACATTTGCGATATGGGTCTATACGTCACTGGGAACTGCCTCATCAGTCTAAAAAAATGTTTCTAGATATAAGCAGTACCACTTGTCTCATTGTTCATTAGATTCTAGTTTAATAAAACACATAAAAACCGTGTAAGCGTACTGTCATATCGCCGGCTGAGCTACGGAGTATCCTTGCGGGCAGCCGAGTCGAGCACGGGACACGTAACTGTTATGTTGTGTTATGGGTAGCTCTGCATGTGGAAGGCATCGTTCTTATGGAAGTTTAAGTGTTGCTACAAGTGCTATAACAGTAAAGTGATGAAATATGGAAGTGATTCAGAGGAAAGTGCGTAATGATGTAATTCACAATGAGCAGCGCCGCGGATAACATATTTGTTGCATGTCGCGCCGTGTTCGGCCTCTCAGAATGAACTAATGTCGATTAGCAATATAGTTTACCACGAAAGAGAGCATTCAAGTGCCAGTGTCTAATAGCGAGCGTGAGAACGTTCGTTCGGTCATTCGATTTCCGCATCATTAACAATCACCCGCGGAGAGTCATTATACGTACGCTCGTCCAAGTGATAATGTGGATAGGTAATAATCAAGAATGTTAATTCGGATAGGCGGTAATTTCAAAGAATGATTGCCTATCGAAGTCATGGGGTCCAAACGATACATATCGAACGTGCGATCATAAATCGATCATGCGACTCTGGTGGCGGACGTTATGATCAATTATTTTCGATCGTCGTTTTTATCTGTTTTCGGTCGTTGTCTTGGTTGCCGTAAATTACATACCTCCACGAATTATTTGTGAGTTGGTAGTGAAACCCAAACTACTTACAGTATGTCGGTAGTAAGCGGGATGTCTTGTGTTCCTGGCGGTTCCTTTGCGGGTTCCCTCACATGGAAAAATATAATTCCATGCTTACTCAGCGTAGAAAATTGTTTGACTTTTTGTCGCAAATGTGGAGTACTTCCGGACGAGGGAAGGAGAACTGTGTAGACTGTGTTGGTGTGAAGCTTGTAAAACTTCGTAAGACGAGTTTCGATGCTGCAATACCGTTACAATTTCATTGCGGACTGTGTAGATTACAGTTTCATTGCGGACTGTGTGGAAAACGAACGACTATCAGGAAATATACGTGGTCCGACTCTTCCAAATGATCTATCCAGAGCAGCGTAATTCTTCTACCATGCTGGATTCGAGACTACACCTTGCAAGCAGCAGCATCGGAAACTGACTTATCTGCTAATACTGTGTGCGACTGTTCCGGGTTTTGCAGAGATGTGTGTAATGTGGTAGTGTCGAACGACAGTGTACCGATTGGCAGATCGAGTAAAGTTGTTGAAGTGGACAAATCTCACATAGGAAGAAGGAATAGCCAGAGAGAACGACCTTCAAAGAGTGAAATCGATCAAATTTGGGTATTCGGTGGAATAGAACAAAAGTCCCGGAAGTGTTTCGTTGTCAGAGTGTTGTCCTGAGACAAAGTCACTTTAGTGCGTCTGATTAAGCACTTCCTACTGCCTGTTATTAAAGTCATTACAGACGGGCTACAGTCCTACAAGACACTAAAAGCAGAAGGATTCAACCACGAGTTTGAAAAAATGGTTGAAATGGCTCTGAGCACTATGGGACTTAACATCTGAGGTCATCAGTCCCCTAGAACTACTTAAAGCTAACTAACCTAAGCACATCACACACATCCATGCCCGAGGTAGGATTGGCACCTGCGGCCGTAGCGGTCGCGCTCATCCAGACTAAAACCTCAGGAACCGCTCGGGCACACCTTCCGGCGACCACGAGTTTGTCAACCACTGTGTAGAGTTCGTGTATTCGGATGACCCCAGTGTGCACACGCAGAACATCGAGCGGCTGGGGAAATCTGTGAAGTCTCCCATTAAAAAAGGGCGTCCAGGACAAAGAGACGAACTGTACTTGTTTCAGTACATCTGCTTCCACAACTTGCGTTTGCAGGGAAAAGTTAACGCATGTGACACTCTACCCCTATTCTTGCGTGGTTTACCGAGACTAAGGCCAAATGGGAATTGTTCCAGTAGCATACACATCACATGGACTTTAACATGACAACAACACTGATGACGAGTAAGGTACGTTGGCTTTTTTGTAATTACAAGTACTTTTGTAATGCTCTTCTTTTGTCGTTACTGTAGTGACCACCATAAACATACTCATAATGTCCACCACCAGAGTCGCATGATCGATTTACGTTAGCACGTTCAATATGTATCGTGTGGATCCCGTGACTACGATAGGCAATTTTTCTTGGAAATTACCGGATAAGCAGTTACGACTTAGAATGTAAATGGTGTCACCTGTGATTTCTTATCGTCTCAGGAGATAGCTGTCCATACCAGACGTAGGACAGTACTGTGCTTAACGTTGAGTGGCTCCGTTATACCCGCTTGCATATTTAGATACATAATTTCAGGCAAACCAGCAGCACTGTGGAGCAGAACAGTACGACCGCCGCGGGATTATCAAGTATGTGCTGTCGACAGCACGCGCGGACACGACACGAGAAGCGAAAACCATTTAAAGAGTTCCCCCACCCATTTGTATCCCAGGGCGTGTTACAACCAAAAAATGATTCATCGTTTGTTGTTTTACGTGGATTGTCCAGTATGTAGGCTTCCGTATTTTGTTTCTCTGCAAAAAATAAAAAGTAAATTAAATAAAATAAAAATCCACGGAAAGCTGTGCTTATGACATGTGAGGGCTGGCACGTTCGATTGGTATGTTTTGACAACTCACACAGGCTTATGATACATACTGCAGTGTCTCTATTTCTCTTCCACAGCACCTTTCCATCTCTCCCATACTCTGTTAATCCATTATTTCATACCAGCTTCGTCCATCCAACCTTTGTCATGTATTGAAGAAAAACAAATGGCGGTATTTCAGAAGGTTTTGGTATGTTTTCCGCTTGAAAATGATCATTCGATTAAGTGTAGTAGCGTAAGTACGACATGAAAGATAACAGTGTAGTGCAGTTTTTCACGCCCTCTTGTTTGTATAGTTACAGTTTTACCACCTTTCATGGCAACAGTTCTGTTAAAAAATCAAATGGTTCAAATGGCTCTGAGCACTATGAGACTTAACTTCTAAGGTCATCAGTCCCCTAGAACTTAGAACTACTTAAACCTAACTAACATAAGGACATTACACACAACCATGCCCAAGGCAGGATTCGAACCTGCGACCGTAGCGGTCGCGCGGTTCCAGACTGGAGCGCCTAGAAACGCTCGGTCACTTCGTCCGGCAGTTCTTTTACACGAGACATCAAATGTCAGAGGAGTGTCGTACGATTTTGCTATTGGGCTTATTTCCACAATGGATTTCTTTTGACGTTGAATCATAAAGCTATGGAAAGATAATATTTTCTCTTCGTACTCTTGTGGCAGTTTTTGTGACATTTTGGGTTTAGGTCGCATGCTAAGTCCATGACGCTTCATAAACTTGCAGCACCAACAAACTCCACACCTAAAGTCTATTAAATTCCTCTGTCGCGTTTGCTTACGAAGATGTATTTGAATCATATTTGTATTCATTCCAAAGCCATTTTGAGGAGTCCTTGAAGCTTTTTCAGTATTTCATCTTCTAGTTTTGGCCATTTTGCATTCTGTTCTCTACTTACAAATTTAGCATTCCTCTTTTTTTCGATTCTTTTTTATTTTTTCTGTTTGTGGAGGGTCAAAATGGCGCTCAGCTGCTATGTTTCCATGTTCTTCTACTTTCAATTCAAAGCCCGCATCATATGAATACCCTTTATTTTTTCACATTAAGAAACTAGCTACTAACAAAAATATTGTTTTGTTACAGATAACACAAATCGCTTTCAAGTTCACTAGCATCGGAGACTGCAATGACGTATCATAGACTAGACAGTGTTCTGGGATTCTGATGGAGGAGCGGAAGGGATACTGTGTTAGCAAGCATGTGAATCCCTGCAACTCATTTTCGCCGCATCGGTGTACTGCTGCTGCCAGTTCAGTCCAATGTTGCCAGATAGAAATAGGTTTCCCGTGCCGTTGAAAATATGGCCATTTTTAAGACAGGGTAGAATTTTAAACAAAACACTAGGCATTTTTAAATTAATTACGAATGTAAGACGCATCTGAGTTATGGAGGTAAATTTTCGTAAAAAAAAATGCGTCCTCTAGTCCGTAAATTACGAAGTAGCACAAGAATAAGCGAAGTAGGGCATGTTTTCCAGCCACGCATACCGACAGATACTTCTGTGAAATCAGCAGTTGCAAAAGTGGCGTTCTCGTATAGTAGCAGCAGTTCAGGGAATATACTTGGTCGTTTTTCTTATGTTTCTGCGTCTCGTCTTTGGGTAATAGATCCCAACGGCGACGGAACACCTTGGGGTGCCGTTATAATAATAATAAAAAAAACCTGTCTTCTTGCCTTTAGATGGATAACGCTACATTTTGAGGACTAAGACTGACTTTTGCTTCAGACATTTGTTGTTATAGTGAACCAGTACCTTATTTTATCGAATTTATCACGCGGTGTTTCAAATCCCTGTCCGACCATTCTTACTTAGACTTTTTGTTATCTCCTTACCGATTAGGCAAATGCCGATGTCTTTCTTTTTTAACGACCAATCCCTGTCTAAACTTAACTGCTACTTCGCCTCTAATGATCTTATACTTAATGAGATGATTGTCTGTAATCTATCTTCCTTTCTCTTTTCCCTGTCATTTCTCACTGAATGCAAAACTCACACGAAGGTTAAATGGTCGAAGTTCATCACATTTGCCAGTAATATGATGAACCATATTGATAAATTGTAAAAACTACATTTCTGATGTGATTTCTTCGAAGCAATAACCCCAAGCATATTCCCAACTGCCTCCTCTTTCTGCAATTTGTTAATAAATCTAAAGAGTAGAAAAGTGACAAATGTGAGATATTTTCTTGTTTCCGTTCCGTTTGCTTATACCTAAAAAACATTTCTTATAGTCTTTAAACGTACAACATTAGAAATAAGTCACTACAAGAATAAATGAGAACTGCAAATAAAAAATAAAGATTGATAAAAATATTTGTAACAACCTGTGTGATAACACGTAAAACATAAGCTCAACGAAGTTATGCACCAACCTACGTTTTTAAGTAAATTTTGCTACATTTGGCCCTGGTACATTACATGAATCAGTATTCTTCATATAATAAGTCACTTCAGAAAAATCACTACGCTCTTACTGACGCAGGTATATTAGATGGACGTAGTTTAAGATATTAAAGAGAAGAGTGTGCTCGAATTCTGTCCTTTGCCTTTACACTTCACTAGACTTAACCGTTATACCTTGGATACATACAACAGCAAAACGACTCGAGTGTAAAGCAACTTTTCATGCAGGAATTTCTGCATCCTACAGTGTTGCTCAAGGAAAGTCGGTGTACAGTTTTCCATGACAAAGGCGGAAGTCACGGCAAGTTGAAAAATATTTGAAGAAGCAGCATGAGAATGCCAAACGAAAGGAGCAAAATAATTATGATTTTTAACGTATTTTCGTGCACTGTCAACACTAACCTAAAACAAAAGAAGGCGGCGAACGTCTACACATTTTAAAAAATTATAACTTAAAATTCCTTACTCGATCCACATAGTAGCAATGATTATTTATTTGTACATGCATCAACTTCCAAGTCATCCACCTTCCCGCCTGTCTTACGCAGTTATGAAGACCGTTCTAAATACATGACATGTCAATTACTGTAGGCTATGACTTATGCAGGGACAGATGAATTTCCCAACGGTAATATCGCTGCAGGTGATTACGCTGTAAAATATATGTTGTGTGAACAACGGCGGGGAAATGTCAAATTCGTCGCGATAAATAATAACTGGCTAATTACGACGCACAACGCTGTCATAACGAAAATTAATTTGAAACTCATCGCCGGTGCAGTGATCCACGTATGTTATTGTGGCCACTAACAAGACCACAGAGCCACAAATCTCTCTGGATGTCACGGATGACTACCTTATCCACAAACGTAATGATTAGGATTTCGAAATTTAACATTACATGGAGACGAATGCGGTTTTGACATTTGACGACCTATTTACGCGGTAGGAAAATGCGTCAGGAACTCGGAAACGAGTCTCTGTACCAGGCATTTATTTTTTGGTAGCCCCAGATTACCTGCAATTTGGATGACGGTGACTTCTCAGCCAAAACTCTCCCATTTTATTCCCAAAATTGCAGCCAGCAGTATGCAGCTTTGGCGGTGTGATAGTCCCGTTTTCACTGTATTTATTTATTAGTACCTCTCCAGTCTCTGCGAAAGATAGTTTCATATAACATTACAGTGACCAACGGAAAGACATCTCATTCAATGCATAATGAGACACTAAACCGAACTGGTAATTTTAAAAACTCGTAATGATAAATTTACACATAAAGAACTAAGCTAGATAACTTTTACTGTTATAAATGTTGTTAATAATTATTTTGCGATAAATTACTTTTAAGAAATATTAATAAAATTTGCAATGCCTCAAAAGGTAAACTGTTTTCGCTTGTTTGTATCATGTAAACAATGTGGTAGCTGCTGACCGGGGCCAAGTTTGTGTAGTGCTGTGTAATCAGCATAACTAAAAAAGATAACTATGGTTCCCAAAGTGATATTGTATCAGAATTAAACCCATGGATAAAAATGACTCCGTACAAGAAATCCCGCTGCGCTGCCGACAGTCACTAAACTGTCTCTACATGTGAAACGTAGTGTATTTCGTATAAGTAGACAGGAAGGTCCGTTATTTTACAATTACACTCTTGCAGAAGAATACGTGGAGGCGCATCCATCGAATATCTAGGAATACGGGTGTGGGTCGATTTGAAGTGTAAAGACCACATAAAACTAACTACAAGTAAGGCAGATGCCAGAGTGAAATTCATTGGGAGAATCCTCAGGAAATATAGTCCACCTACGGAGGAGGCAGATTACAAAACCCTCGTTCGACAAATAGTTGAATATTGCTCGTCACTGTGAGATCCGTACCAGATAGGGATGGACGGAAATACAGAAGATCCAGAGAAGAGCAACGTGTTTCGCAACAGGGTCATTTAACAAAGGTGGAACCGTTACGCAGATGCTCAGCCGATTACAGTGGCAGACACTGTTCCAAGACAGACGTTCTACATCATGGCGTGCTTTACTGTTATGCGTAAGTTCCTTGGAGACTCATACAATATGTTGTTTCCATCGACGTATATCTCGGGCAAAGAAACTGTCAGAGTTTAGGGTCGCACGGAGGCTTATCAGCAGTCGTTCTCCCTGTGAACCTTTCAGAGATGGAACAGGGAAAGGTGGGATGGGGCAGTGGTATAGAAAGTAATACACTCCGCAACACACTATAAGGTAGCTGCAAATGTAAATATAGATGTAGATGTAGACCGTACCCACAGAGGCAGGAGCTAAGTTTATTGCGATAGAAGCCAGCTGTCGCTCTGCATTGGATCGTTTACTATTTTCTAGTCTATTAAGAACATGTCCTGAACCTGTATCCGAAACCAGAAAGTTTCCTTCTGGGTAAGTTTCACGCAGGAGAACCGCACAAACCCATTGTTTGACCACTGCTCACACTCCCGTATGGAAGACATACTTAACAGGTGTCCCTGACTTAGAGAAACAATTGGAAGAGTTGAAAAGAAATAAGTCGTCAGGTAGGGACGGAATCTTAATTCGCTTTTGCAAAGAGCACTCGACGCCATTGTTCCCTTACTTAGCTTGCATTTATCGTGAAGCCCTCTGCCAGCACAGCCCCAGGCGACTGAAAAAAAGCGTCAGTGACTCATTTACATAAGAAAGGTAAAAGAACGAGCCCGAAAAATCGCAGGCAATATCTTCAACCTCATTTTCTGAAGAATTCATATATATATATATATATATATATATATATATATATATATATATATATATATATTGTACACGAATGAGCACGGATTTAGAAAACATCGCTCGTGCGAAACTCAGCTTGCCCTTTCTCACATGATACACTGCGAACTAGGGATGAGGGCTAAAGGCAGATTCCTTATTTCTAGATCTCCGAAAAGAATCTGGAACGGTGTCCCACAGCAGACGAAGGTTCGAGCATATGGAACAGGTTACCAGACCTGTGGCTGGCCTGAAGTCACCGTAAGTAGCAGAACCCAGTCAGTTGTCCTCGACGGCAAGTGTTCATCAATGACAAGGGTTTAGTCAGTAGCGGCTCAGGGAAGTGTGATAGACCCAATATTATTTTCTATTTACATAAATGATCTGGCAGACTGCATCTGTATGCTGATGACGCTCTTGTATACGGGAAGGTGTCGAAGTTGGATGACTGCACAAATAAAATTTGTAGTTGGTGTGATGAAGGGCAGCGAGCTCTAAATGTAGAAATAAAAAAAGGAAAAAATACCGAATGTTCGAATACGACGTTAGTATGTTCGAATACGACGTTAGTATGTGCTACTTGAAAGAACCCCTTCGTTTAAATATGTAGGCGATGCTCGAAACATAAGAAAGGAGCTGAAAAGGCTGCGTACAACGTCCGTGGCCAGTGTCTGCAATCACAAATCGACTCAAAACAGTCATAGCAACAAACTAAAGTAAGTGAGATAGCCACGAAATCGAACTGCAGCCAGCACCGCGCTTACCTTACGTGCAAAATGTTAGTGACCAGATTGGTAAACGCCTTCGCCGGGTTGGTGTCCAACGTATGTAACACAGCAGCCGCAAGACGTTTGATGTACTGCCGGCACGGTAGCTCAGCGTGTTCGGTCAGAGAGCCGGTTGGCATCTATAATAAAAAAAAACTGAGTCGGAAGGATCAACAATCGAACTTGAACGAATGTCATTGTGACATCCGCAACAACCAAACACAACGATAAAAAAAAAAAAAATTACTAGTGAAACTACCTCAGTTCCAAGAATGTGAGCATTATAGTCGTGACCTAAACTGTCAAACGAAAATTTACTCACAATAAGACTGTGTCGTCTGTTCCCCATAAAAGTGTACGCGTAAAATTACTGTATTCATATGTCCCATAGGTTCTGGACTGGATAGTTAACTTCGAAACATCGCTGCATGTTAACAGTTTCTAAATGTGAACAAGCATAATGATAACGTGAAGTGAAAAATTTTGTAGCAAAGACTGAGTCAGAAAGGAAATTATTTCTCAATAAACAGTTTAACATAACAAATGTGGTGTAATGCTTTACTTTTCGTAGTATGCAGAGTTTCAGCTTCAACGCAATTACCATGCTGTATACGTTGGATCCTGTACGGCTCATTGTAAATCGGAAAGAATTTGCGACTCAAATGTTTCTTCTTACGTGAAAATGAATGGGCTTTAATGAGAATTTTTTGACGAATGTGTAGCTTATTTGCATTTGTCTTACCGTTTAGTTTTCTCCTTTTGTCTACAGCAGCATTTGTATTTTTAATAGACGAATCAATTCTGTCTTTATGTCGCAGTTTGCGTGTTCTCGGAAGAGGTACAAGCTCTGATTCTGTTAGGTGGTTCCTCATTCTTCAGTGCAACAGTAGGTGGTAAGGCAGTGTAGTCATGAGGCATTTCATTCAATACATTTTGAAGTGTTAGTGTGTGTCCCAATACTGCTGCTTACTGTGACAAAGTCTGCAGAGCCTGTTAATTTCTTTTATAATGCGTACAGGTCGGTTGCAATGTGGAGAGTACAATGAAATAAAAACAGTTCTGATTTTACGATACCGAAGCATGCGTGATGAAATAGCAGATTGCACCTAATTCTTCTAGTCTAATAGGAATAACTGGAAACAATGGAACACGATGTGAGATGGTAGACGGTTTAGCTTTTTGACAAAGTTTGCAAATAGACAGAATTCTCCAAATTCTCTTTTCCATGCTGTTAAAATAACGAGTCGACCGAATTGTATGATAATATTTTCGTGGACCAAAATGTGCGTAGCTGAAATGAATGTACTACATGAGCTTATTAACAAAATCGTCAGGAATACCAAGTGCCTATAGCTTGTCACCAACAGTGCAACGTTTGCAGAGTATGTTATTTCTAATCAGATAATTATGACGAATCTGCGTTTGTGTCTTTTCACGCCACTTGCTTTCAATGTCTTACCAAATCGGATCCTTGTCTTCTTCATGAGCAATATCCTTTAAAGATGTAGTGACGCAGTTTTCTAAATCTACTTTCTGAACGTAAAGAATACTGAAATTTTTCTCAAGGTTAGCGTCTGTGTCGCTTTTCTCAAGGTCGGCCGGTGCACGTGAAAGTGCTTAAGCGACGACGTTTTCGGTTCCAGGAATGTAGACTATTGTGAAGCGGAGTTTTTGCAGAAATAATACCCAACGTTTCAACCTGTGATGATTTAATTCTGAAGACATAAGAAATTGCAATGCTCGATGATCACTATAAACTTTTACATCTTTACCAGAAAGAAAGATACTAAATTTGTTAAATGCCCTCGTCAAGCATAGATTGCATTTCCGTTCTAACACGATCCCTATAGTGTGCTGGAATTACGTATGTTCTGATGCAAGACTTTGTATGCTCACCAATACGAAATTTGTACTAAAATCCTTTAATTGTTCCTATTTGTAAGGAACATCAGTGGAATGTGAGTGTAAGATGTCAAAAAGGTGCTGCTTATCAGGGACAAACAAGAAAATTTGTGGCTTTGACAAAAGAAGTCTAAGTTAGTTTGTTGTCATACATCTACATTTTTTTCCAAAAATTGCAACTTCTAATTTAGTCTTACGTAAAAGAAGTGTGAGGCAGTCGTTCGATTTGTTGCATTTACTGAAAGCTGTTTCACTAATTACCGAAATAGGGCTGCCAGAGTCAAGTACTGCCGTAAATTTTATGTCATTTGCTGTGATGTGAATTACAGGACATGCAATATTGTTCTGTTTCCTGTCATGTTCCTCGAGTAAAATGCCTCTAATGTCTTCAGTTTTCACATAACTGATAGTCATGGCAGCTACGTCGTCAGCCTAATAGGTACGTTCTGTAGCTGCCTGCAGTGGCAAATCATTGTCTATTACCTCTTTCCTCTCTGGTGTCGTTACTGGGATTTGGAGGTCTAATTTCTACAATTTCAACTTGTCGAGAGGGGCCTGCCCTGTTTGAATCACGTCAGTTCTGATTAAATTCGGGTCTGATGTCACTCCTAAAGCGTCTGTCGTCTTGTCGGTAATTTCTGTAGCTTATTTCTTGTCGATTAGGTGGTGGAGAATTTCTCCCAGAATCGTAAGTACTGGGTAACCTGTTACGTCTGAAAACATTTCGTCTCCCTTGATAATAATTATTCTGATTCCCATATTGTTTTTTTCTACGGTTATCCCTGTCATAGACATTATCTCGAAAATGTTATCTGTCTGTAATTATTATCATTCGGCCAATGGCTGTCATACGGGTGGTGTCTGTTTTGGTCACGATTTGGATTATAACAGTGGACTTGTCGTGTTCTGCTATTGTTTCTGTCGTCACGAAATTGTGATGGATGTGACCTGGTATTATTGTTGTTTACGTGTTTTCGCATAATTCGATTGTCCGTGTCGATTGTCAGTTCTTGCAAAAGTCCCTGAAAAGCTTCGGTATCATCTTTACAACTGCTAGCCAAAATAATACGTCTTAAGTGTCCAGGCAATGTAGTTAAGCAAATGTGAGTAACTTCCGAGGAGGCTGTACGGGTTTGAGAAATAGCTTCTTGTGTAAAATAACATCAAAATTTTTTACAGAGCTAGAAAATTCAGACCATTCGAAATGCTACATCATTATAATATTGTGTTTTACTTGATCTTGTGTAGTAGCCTGAGACCAACAAGCAGAAGGGGAGGCATGACAAAAATCTCCTTCACTGTGACAGTCGCGAAAACACAGAAATTCTAGCCTATGCTCTAATCACCAAGTAGGAAAAAAACAACGAGAAAATTGATGAAGCCAAGCTCTTGGATGTATGTCATTACTAGAATTCTTGACTTTACGCGTTATGATGAAGAGCTTATTGTCAAAGTCATCGTGTCGGTGAGTCGAAAATCGGTCACTGTTACGTCGTGTCGGCGGTTCCATCTCGAAGCTCGGTGCACCCTGCCGACTCCTTTCAAGATCTCCGAAATAGGAAGTATTGCTACAGTGTGACTTTTCGGTATTTCTAAATCCCTCTTCTCGTCTCGGAGCGCGAGTGTTCTGTGAAATATGTAATTCTTGTAACATCTGTGCAAACTGATCTTGTACTTCACGTAATTCTCTTTTGTGCTGCTTACTAATTTGTATCTGACTCTTGTTTGAAGTTCCTAATTCCCTCGTACTCCTCTGTCTCAATAAAGGCTTCTGGTCTTGTATCATTCAAGTCGTCACCTACCTTCGTAGATAAATTTGTTACCTGATCCGAAAGTTCGTCCATTTTTTCCGATAAAGTGCTCATTTCGTCCCTGTGTTTTACTGAGCCAAGTTTTAGAGTGCCCATTTGTGTCGTAGTCGTATCTACTGTGTCCTTTAAGTATTACTGACTTTTTCACAAGTTGCGCAGCCGTATCGGTAGATGCAACGGAGTCAATTTTAGCCTGCAAGGGTGTCGTGATTTTCGTGTAAAACGGTCTGCAGTTCTTTTATTGCTGCTTCATGGTTCTGTAATGTGTCTTCATATAGCGAAAAAATAAGCAGGAAATGCTCACAAATTAGTGTTTTTTCGTCTTCAGAAGTGTTTTGATATTTCGTTACGATTTTGAGTATCTCAGCGGTTAAATCTTCATGTGTTTGTTCAAGTGTTTGTGAAATTTCGTCCATTGTGTCTAACATTTGAAGTTGTTGCTTTGGATTTTGGTTTTCTTCCGTTGTGTCTAACTTTTGAAGTTTTTGGTCTGTTTGACAAATTTTTTGAATTAATTGCAATAACAATGCATTAGTGACAAACATCTTCCCTTGTTTTTTTACGTCAGTGCGTTTGCACCAATAATATTCGTATTTTGAAAAGTAGAATGTGTGTCCTGGTGTAATCAATAAAAGTGTATTAATGCGAAACCTGAATCTACGATATTTGCTAGATTGTTTGCTGTTATTTCACATTCCTGAAGCGAAATGTTACAGACCTATCGATAATCAACAGTTCCTTGTTCACTGATTGTTTCAATTTCTACCCAATTATTTACTAGGCGCGTAATCATTGTCATTTCTAAATTTGCTTTTTGCAGTCTGGTATTACGCTTTTCTCTCGCCAACACAATAACACTAATGAACAATATGAAAAGCAAAAATAAGAACCACTGAAATAGCACTGAAAATAATAAATACGTAATTAGTTGCAAAAGCGACTGCGAGATACTTATCACAAACTCACATACATGCCACAACTGCTTTGCTCATGACCAAACAGTACAAAAATAAGGGACTACAACTGCAAAGGAAATTCCATACACGCAATTATGAGGTAGCAGTTAACAATAACTAATTTCTACTCATGCACTAATTATTCGAATTACAAGGAAAACAGATTTTTACAGTGAAGTGTCCTGACGGGGACGACAAGGGAAACTACCTGTTTAATTATTTGTATTAAACTCTGATCTAAAGAATTTTCCTAACAAAGACAACTCAAACTTAACCTGTTCATTTACTACTCACAATACACTAGCCCAACGCAATCTGACATCCAATGGTTAACACAAAAGAATGGCACTGATTTGCAAGATATCCTAACAATAATAGAAACCCTAAAAAAAATGAAATTGAAGCTATAGGAAACTACCTCCAACTCTCTTAACTGCCGAAGCTCATTTCACACGAATCCCAATAGTACAAACCCCAGTATTTTTCATAAGCCACTTACCTCACAGAAAATCTTCATAACACGAACTACAGCAATTACAGCTAAATAAAAAGATAGTAACTACTATATACTCTAACTACTAGGAGGCATGTGGTCAACAAACGAAAGGTTTTGTTGAAGGGCATACAATGTATTTAGAAAATTTTACCTTATTCATGCGACATCCAGTTCCAAAAATTATATAATTGTTAATAATTCCACTGCCCAAAGATTATCAACCAAACATCCATCACCATACATTTCCTTGCTTATTTTCTTATAAACACATCATTCCATCTCACTTTACAGTGCATGTCATACCAACATGGAGTCTCCACTAAGAATATGGTGTCCATACACTTCCCTATTCACTCACTAACAGCTAGTCCGTCCAACCACAGAGTCTCTTGCTGAGGGCGCAGAGCGCTGTCAGCGATATTAACACAGTCTATAGTGCTGCCAACATATGAACAGGCTATTTACAGTAGGCTCCAGGAAGGACAAGAAAGGGCTTTACACGTTGCATTTGTGTACTGGGTAGAATGTCAGTGTGGAGAAGTATATATGGGTGAGACCGGCAGGCCGATAGCAACGCACATACGAAAACATATGCGCCATATTCGTCTGGGACATCACAGCAAATCTACACTCCTGGAAATGGAAAAAAGAACACATTGACACCTGTGTGTCAGACCCACCATACTTGCTCCGAACACTGCGAGAGGGCTGTACAAGCAATGATCACACGCACGGCACAGCGGACACACCAGGAACCGCGGTGTTGGCCGTCGAATGGCGCTAACTGCGCAGCATTTGTGCACCGCCGCCGTCAGTGTCAGCCAGTTTGCCGTGGCATACGGAGCTCCATCGCAGTATTTAACGCTGGTAGCATACCGCGACAGCGTGGACGTGAACCGTATGTGCAGTTGACGGACTTTGAGCGAGGGTTTATAGGGGGCTTGCGGGAGGCCGGGTGGACGGACCACCGAATTGCTCAACACGTGGGGCGTGAGGTCTCCACAGTACATCGATGTTGTCGCCAGTTGTCGGCGGAGGGTGCACGTGCCCGTCGACCTGGGACCGGACCGCAGCGACGCACGGATGCACGCCAAGACCGTAGGATCCTACGCAGTGCCGTAGGGAACCGCACCGCCACTTCCCAGCAAATTAGGGACATTGTTGCTCCTGGGGTATCGGCGAGGACCATTCGCAACCGTCTCCATGAAGTTGGGCTACGGTCCCGCACACCGTTAGGCCGTCTTCCGCTCACGCCCCAACATCGTGCAGCCCGCCTCCAGTGGTATCGCGACAGGCGTGAATGGAGGGACGAATGGAGACGTGTCGTCTTCAGCGATGAGAGTCGCTTCTGCCTTGGTGCCAATGATGGTCGTATGCGTGTTTGGCGCCGTGCAGGTGAGCGCCACAATGAGGACTGCATACGACCGAGGCACACGGGGCCAACACCCGGCATCATGGTGTGGGGAGCGATCTCCTACACTGGGCGTACACCTCTGGTGATCGTCGAGGGGACACTGAATAGTGCACGGTACATCCAAACTATCATCGAACCCATCGTTCTACCATTCCTAGACCGGCAAGGGAACTTGCTGTTCCAGCAGGACAATGCACGTCCGCATGTATCCCGTGCCACCCAATGTGCTCTAGAAGGTGTAAGTCAACTACCCTGGCCAGCAAGATCTCCGGATCTGTCCCCAACTGAGCATGTTTTGGACTGGATGAAGTGTCGTCTCACTCGGTCTGCATTACCAGCACGAACGCTGGTCCAACTGAGGCGCCAGGTGGAAATGGCATGGCAAGCCGTTCCACAGGACTACATCCAGCATCTCTACGATCGTCTCCATGGGAGAATAGGAGCCTGCATTGCTGCGAAAGGTGGATATACACTGTACTAGTGCCGACATTGTGCATGCTCTGTTGCCTGTGTCTATGTGCCTGTGGTTCTGTCAGTGTGTTCATGTGATGTATCTGATCCCAGGAATGTGTCAATAAAGTTTGCCCTTCCTGGGACAATGAATTCACGGTGTTCTTATTTCTATTTCCAGAAGTGTACTATGGCCAAACACCGGCAAGTCTGTGGGAAGTAAATCAAATGGAAAACATGCATACTGGCTAAGCAGGCGTCCTTGAGGAAACTCAAGATCAGAGAAGTCATAAAAATAATAAAACACCCCAAGGGCATGAACAGAGATGATGGTAACAGGTTTACCCCATCCAGGCTGCCGCCCTCAGAGTCCAAAAGGCCGTACGAGCAACACGAGACGCGAATGCTACCAGCGCGGAACTGCATCCAGCAGGAGGACAATAGGAGCCTGCGCCTCATTCTAAAATGAACACCAATCATAGTAGACGGTGGAAGAAGCAACAGACAACGACACAACCCCAACCGTGGCAGCGTAGCATGTCATTCTAACAAAGTTGGCGCGCCTCACTCTTCAAGTGACCCATCATAACGAAGACATTCTAATGTTTCGACGTAACGTCATGCTCATTGGGCACAAATGTCAAAAGAGAAGCGGTTCTATACAGCTAAAGCACATTGGTAAACTCAGAAGAAAGCGTCGACGAAACGTTGGTTTCTTGAAAATATAAACCTATAACGTCAACCCTTACGATGTCTGCAACACTCAGTTAAACTGTCTCAATATGGCGCCTTAGGAGTGGATGGTCTGGTGACATTGTGTCCACCACGGAAAGGAGTCTTGACGGTAGAAGAACTCGGGTACTGGTGTTTCGAAGAAAACGGGCGACCACTCAGAGCGTCCTCTAATCTGATAAAAACTATGGAAGTAGAAGCAATTGTGAACGAAGAAACAAAGTGACTGATGTTAATGTTGCCTGAAGATATTTCTGATAATATTTGAATTAGCTTATTTAATCTGATTACTTTAGATCCACTAGATGTAGTTATGGCAAGCCACAAAAGTATTTAATACACTCCTGGAAATTGAAATAAGAACACCGTGAATTCATTGTCCCAGGAAGGGGAAACTTCATTGACACATTACTGGGGTCAGATACATCACATGATCACACTGGCAGAACCACAGGCACATAGACACAGGCAACAGAGCATGCACAATGTCGGCACTATACGCTCTCGCTCAAAGTCCGTCAACTCCACATACGGTTCACGTCCACGCTGTCGCGGTATGCTACCAGAGTTAAAGACTGCGATGGAGCTCCGTATGCCACGGCAAACTGGCTGACACTGACGGCGGCGGTGCACAAATGCTGCGCAGCTAGCGCCATTCGACGGCCAACACCGCGGTTCCTGGTGTGTCCGCTGTGCCGTGCGTGTGATCACTGCTTGTACAGCCCACTCGGTGTCCGGAGCAAGTATGGTGGGTCTGACACACCAGTGGCAATGTGTTCTTTTTTCCATTTCCAGGAGTGTATTTGCCGTTAGGTACCACTACTCCAAATCACTGTTTCCGAAATTCCGGTGTGTAATGTTCAGATTTATTGTAACTCAAACATCAAAATTCTCCTGTCGAGTAAATGCGAAATTTAGTAATACTGTTTAAGCGATGTTATACGTGCTAGGAAACTTCGTGTTTTCACTGAATTTGACTAAACTTTCGGATGATGTTTCTGACGTGCTGAGTGCTCTGGTTTTTGTATAACCTACCCCACCGTTTAGCTCTCAAGGATTACTCTACAATGGCAAATATTAAGGTTGTAAACCCAGGCCCTGCCAGGTAGGAAGATCCCAGACACACCCACTGTCAGCCATTAGAAGAATAGCTGTTGTCGGTGTCAATATGTCAGTAAGGAAGGGGGACCTGTATTTTAGGACAATCAAACAGTCTATTCGCTGTACAAAAAAAAAAAAAAAAAAAAAAAAAAAATACATATCCGTACCCGAGGCAGGATTCGAACCTGCGACAGTAGCGGACGCGCGGTTCCAGACTGTAGCCCCGGCAGGCTATTCCCTATACATAGAAATCTTTTGTTACATAAAATGCCATAGACAGGTGGGTACAAGATGCGAGAATTGTCATCTTAGGAAAATCCTAAACATTCTTGGAAGACCCCGAGTCAAAAATATAAGGTAAGAAATGTATGCTCATCAACTTTGACAAGACTTAATAAGAAAAAAATGACAAATTTGCATATACAATTCTCAACTGAAACGTCCGTCAGAAGTATTCGCTCTGACAAGATAAACGAAACTATTGTATCTGGGCAACGTTTCCTACCACCTGAATGACTCACCCCAACTTAAACCTCAGGATAACGTCGCTGTCACGCACGCAGTGGAATTCTAGCTATTACTCCAAGCTTACGCAGTTCTAAAGTTAAAGCACGCTAGTGACTTCAACATTTAGTGCCTCGGCGATGTGTTATTTACCTTTCGAAGTGTAGAGAAACAGTGGCGGTGGTGGCCGCCTGCTGTGGGCGACGTCGTTTTGTACGTGTCAACCTACTAACACTATGCCAGCTTCTGACTGGATATAACCAGTCGAAAATTTCGCTAAGTTTCCATGAAGCAGAAGACTGTATCGAGTCCCTGGGCTAAGACAAAATGGCTCTGTACATTCGCCAAGGCTGGGCGATGTCCATATTGCACTCAAAGATCTCGCAATAACGTTACTAGAACGGCTGGCCTCATTTTTTCCGCTTTATGTATGTACGAGGTATTCAGCACAAATACGGCTGAAATAGAGACTAGTGAACTAAAAACGTTTCCCAGAAAATCCTCCCTCTGCGTCACCATGGGGTGTTAAACGTACCGTGGAACACTCGACGTCTCTCAAGAGAAGAGAGCCGCAGTTATCCACCAGCAGTTGACTATCCTGTCATGAACTTCCCACACGTCACCGGGTCTCCTCCTCGTGCCAACACTGGTGTCTGCCAAAGGGAGCACTCGGTACATTCCATATTTGCTTCTTCAAGCCAATCAGAATTTTCCTAATAAAATTCTGCGTCTCAGTAACGTCACCTTCTCCCTCCTCTTTCCCTTTTAGTTGAAACGGCGTTCGAGGTTTTGTTATTGCGTTTACAAGTGAAGCCCATGCGCTGTTCACGAGAGTATCACGTGATCCGAGATTTTACTAAAGCTGCGACGGAGAGGCTTTCTCCAACTTCCTTAGAAAAGCGCAGAGCTGAGGGCCCAGACCACAGTCGGCTTAAACTGACTTCCTGCGGCGAGGTCGGTTTGTTGTGTGTCGCTATTTCCTAAAGTGGATTTCCATGTCGCGTTTCTGCGTTCTAACCTGAGAGACTGGTCCATTCAATTTCAGTTCCACGTGGCTATAAAAATCTACGCTTTTATCTGCATGTAAATTAAGAAGGGTCCATTAAAAACGTGTAGACGAAAGTCGCGTATGTGCCCACTGCTCAGTGCACTCCTCATTATGAAAATTAAGCTAAACGTCCTAATTGTATCATGAGCCGTATGAGACGAATCGGCGTGTCGTGGAGAGTTACATGTGAAGCGGTAAAATATCCTGTCGCCTTACAAGTTATAGTACTTCAGCTCTCACTATCACAACTCACACCAGTGCTCCTGTCACTTCTGTATTTGATCGTTGTTCACAGCTGATGATTTGCTCCTGTTACAACAGATGCAATTTTCTTATCTTGTTAACATACCAGTGGCTGCGGCGGGAAATGGTGTGGTCCCTGCTGGTCTCCTGTTGCTGTAGTCCAAGGTCGCCGTCGTTGTAAATGACGCCAATCAGCAACGATTTCAGAATAAATTACACTGAAAGGTATTATGTTGAAAATTCAGACCCTACCTACTCATCTGATGGAGAACGTGAGGTTTAAAATCAGGCACAGAAAACAATTGGATACGATTAGACAAGCTGTTGCACGAGAAGCACCAGGTTATCACACCAAAGGGTGCACATCAGCTTAAATGCATTTCTTAAGGATGGGTAATTAACAGAAAGTTCGTGCTATGTCCTTATAGATTTTCTTATTAGCCCTAACTGTGCTATCACTTCTAATTTTAACGGTCTGCATACACATTCCATTCGGTTTCATTCTCTTCACACATGGTTGTTCTCGTATCGTTAGACTACAAATTGCGCTGTCAATGCCCTGGTACGGCCTTGGGGTCCTTGGACTTTGACCACGCTTTTGATAGGGTGAATTATGATTACCTCGAGCAGATGAATGGGCTCCCCCCTGGCCGTTATTTGCATTGTCATGCGCCTACTCCGAGGTGCTACGTCGCGAGTGACGATCAATGTGCACGTGGCAGGCCCTGTTACCACCTCTCGGTACAGCAAGGATACCCGATATCAATGATTTTGGGCCCCATGATCTCAGGCACGTTTGATCCAAGGAGGCTATTTGGGGTAGAACAGATCGAATACGAGCAGCTAGAATAATGGTAAAAGTTTTGAAGTCACTGTTAAGCATTTTGAGAGTCCGATAATATTCAACGCCCCTGCCACCTGATGGCTTCGGAATCAGGAGAAGAAGGCCGTCAACGAATTCAGATGGTAGGGGAACGCCAGGGCTCATCACTTTCTGGTAAATCATTAATGACTTAGAATGCATGGTAGAACTCTAGCAGAAAACCATCTGGACCTTGTGATTTGTTGACAGTTCTTTTGAGCAGAGCATCAACTATGTTGTCCGTCATCATCAGGGCTGTTATAGTTGCCTCTCAGTCGAGAACCTCAATCAGCGAACGGAGAATGTCGTCCATCGCCAAGGTGTCCTGATTCTCTGCTTCACAGAACCGTGGGTAGTGTTCCGCAAATCCATCTGTAAATGCTTTTGGGCATGTGGTATGTCAGGGACATGTACGAGCATCCTATCGCATTTCTATTTTTCGCGGATTTTATGGTACATGGGCGGTTCTCTGATCCAATCCCAACAATGTGCATGAGTAAGTGTTCAATGCAGACGACATTGCATGAGTCTTTATCCTCTGTAATTCCAGATGACTTGTAGCAGATGGCACTTGGGCGAAGATCTGACTTAGCAGCATGAAATAGCATTCCACTGTATTGTTAAACCAGGGTATTGGCACCACATGTGTCTCAAGTTGGGTTTGGCACGTTCGAGCCACCTTCTAAGCATTGACAGATATGATGGAAGGTGCCTTTCACACTTTCTCCATTTCTCTGTTATCAGGTCCAGGCACTCTGGTTCCTTGAGGACTGCAACATTCAGTTTCCATAAGCCCAGTTTGTACCACACCTTCTGTCAAGATAAGGATAATGTGCAGACCTAAGAATATGGTAAGAGAATGCCACCAGCTATAGGTCCCCATCAAGCACTGCCACAGTACATCCAGAGGAGATGTAAACAAAGACAAAATGGCTTGTCAAGTGGCTGGTGAACTAAGTAAATCCCTGCGGGTCGCCATGTACAAGGTGCAGTTCGTACACCAGCTGGTTCAATTCCAGGCTTCTGAAGCCTGGAATTAGGTCCTTTGCGGCTAATGTCTAACTGATGCCACCTTTAAGGACAATGTGGTCTTAGCAGGCGCTACCTCTTCCAAAAAACTTGCACATTCTCTTAATTTATCGATACTGAAGGAAACGTAAACATTGATGATACCATTGTCCAGAAAGTAATGGGATGCCCCCAACCATTGGAAGGTATATCACATTGTCCACCTCCATGCATTCCTTCTGGATTATGGCCCTCCCACTGCCATTATTCACGCATGGTGTATGGTAGACGACGTGTCCACAAATAAGCAGAAGAAGCCTGAGGCTAGTTTCCTGAAAGAGAACCATGTTGTGGTCTAACTCCCTCAACACGTGGCAGAACACCTGGAACTTGACCTGTGTACTGAAGGTGTTGAGTTTAATATTACCTGTCTAATAAACTTGGCTATAATAGAGGCGATCACGAGGGTAGGAACTGATGTAGGGCCCAGAAAGGCTCCGCCACCGGCCGGAAACTCCCATTAATTCCATTATACGTTAGGGAGTGGCACATCTGCAGCTGAATCAGGCACCCCATTTTGCATCCTATCATTGACTTCGCCAGGTCAGAGTAGCATGCCACATTGGTGGCCGCCCCACTGAGGCTCTGTGTCTGAAGTGATCAGTGTTCCATCCGCTATGGAGTTGTGGTTTTGTTCTAGATGTTGAGCTACATCCTCAGACATGTCACTGTGCGTGTGTGTCGTCAGTGATACCCCACTTGGGGGCTGGTGGTTCATGACTGTTGCATCCTGTGGGTAAAGACCACTGCTGGCGGGATAATCGTATTCCGGAGATAAGGGTCTGGCAGACGACTGACGTAGCCAGCCGATGTTTCTTCCCCTTGCTTTGGAGACCTTTGCTGGTGCACTTTGCCATTGGAGTCCAAAGACGATTGAGGGTTCTGACTGTGGGTAACAAAGGCGTCGGTTTGCACAACCATGAAGCCGACTTCCATTCCTATTGCGTGTGTCAAAACACCATCTCGTGATGAAGGCATTGCTGGAGAGGGCTCAGTCAACGTCTTTGTTCCATTCACGTCGTATTGCTGGTGCTCCAGAGGCGACGGTCTTGCTGAGAAAGACGATGCGGCAGTCGACGAGTGTGGGAGACTTGACTGGGAGAGGCTTGACATAACACAGTGATCATTTTCGGTGTGGTCATTGCCTGCTCCTTTCCTGGCCATATTTGAGTACTTCGACGTTGCAGACACCTGGAATGGACGTAACCTTCTTGGCTACATCCCACGCCAGCTTCCAGATGACCATCTTAGACGACGATGGCACGACAGTCACCGATGCACAGAAGGGACGGGAAACATTTGTAAAGTTCGATGAGAACCAGTCGCAACCCATTAAGGATCCAGGAATGTTGCCATTTGCGCCTATTTTTCAGCCATATGGCAAGTCACTTCTCCGTATGTGCTCACCATAGCAACCGCCTTCTCAGCTGGAATCTGAAAAGGTATTTCGACTAGTCGAATCGTTCTCTCTCCGAGCTCTGCATGTTCCACCTGCTCAATACCTAAATGTATGTCTAAATATCTGAATTTAGGGCATTACGCATCACATTGCGAATCATGTCGCAAGACATATCATTGACTATCTTCATGTACAACACGCTGCTCACGATTTAAAGATGGATGCCGACAAGGTCATTACAGCCAATAAGGACTTCGTCTCGTAGAACTTGCCCTTTGTCTTGCATACTTGTTCGAGAAACTGAATTTCAATGTCGATTTATGCTATGGTCGTTTCATTCTCCTTCTCTGTACGTTTTGTGCACAAAGACGACTGAAGTACACACCAACTCCGCACACATGCTGTCGCGACAAAGATCTAAACAGGACGTCGGCGCCACTTCACTGCTGAAGTTTTGTCCACAGGAACATTGACTGCAACGTACTTCTTACCATCATAGTTACTGCAGTATACACTGAAGAGCCAAAGAAACTGGTACACCTGCCTAATATAGAGTACGACCCCTGAGAGCACGCAGAAAGGCTGCAACACGACGTGGCATCGACTCGCCTAATGTCTGATGTAGTGCTCGAGGGAAATGACACCATGAATCCTGCAGTGCTGTCCATAAATCCAAGCGAGTACGAAGGGGTGGAGATCTCTTCGGCACAGCGCGTTACTAGGAATAATTTTCATGTTTGAGGAGTTTGGTGGGCATCGAAAGTGTTTAAACTCAGAAGAGTGTTCCTGGAGCCACTCTGTAGCAATTCTGGGCGTGTGAGATGTCACATTGTCCTGTTGGAATTGCCCAAGTGTGTCGGAATGCACAATGGACATGAATGGATGCAGGTGATCAGACAAGATGCTTACGTACGTGTCACCTGTCAGAGTCGTATGTAGACGTACCTGGTGACCCATATCACTTGAACTGCACGTGCCCCACACAATTACAGAGCCTCCAACAATCTGAACAGTCACCTACTGACATGCAGGCTCAATGGATTCATGTGGTTGTCCCCACAGCCCTACACTTCCTTCCGCTCGACACAATTTGAAACGAGACTCGTCCGACCCAGCAACATGTTTCCACTTACCAACAGTCCAATGTCGGTGTTAGACGCAGACGAAATGTAAAGCTTTGTGTCATGCAGTCATCAACGGTACACGAGTGGGTCTTCTGCTCCGAAAGCGCATATCGATGATGTTTCGTTGACTGCTTAGCACGCTGACACTTGTTGATGGCCCAGCATTGAAATCTGCAGCATTTTGCGGAAGGGTTGCGCTTCTGTCACGCTGAACAGTTCAGTGAAGTCATCGTTGGTCCCGTTCTTGTAGGATCTTTTTCCGGCCGCGGCGATTCGGAGAGTGGATGTTTTACCAGATTACTGATATTCACGGCACGCTCGTGAAAAGGGTGCGCGGGAAAATCCGTACTTCATCGCTACCTCGGTGGTCCCATGCCCCATCGCTCGTGCGCCGGCTATAACCCCACATCCAGATTCACTTAATCCTGATAACCTGCCATTGAAGCAGCAGTAACCGATCTAACAACTCTGCCAGCCACTTGTTGTCTTATATAGGCGTTACCGACTGCGGCGACGTATTCAGCCTGTTTACATATCTTGGTATCTGAATACGCGTGTCTATACCAGTTTCTTTCCCGCTTCAGTGTAAGTAGCACTCCTATGCATGAATTAAATGATGTGTGCGAGTGTAGATGTAGACACATGGAAGACAACATGTGAAAGTTTGGGTCCCGCCGCGAGTCGCGCTTCCATAGCCGAAGTTGCCGCTCACATGAAGCAGAAAATATGGGATACAGTCCGGGTCTGGTACAAATTTTCACTGTCGTCACCCCATTATCAGCTAAAGGTTGTCCGCAGTCGCAAATGCCAAGGCATTTCATGAGTGCTGAGATTGTTGCCGTTAAAGATCTTAGTACTAAAAGCTACGAGAAACTACATTTATTCAAAAATAAATCATTAACTGTTTTAAGTTTAAAGAATATTATTTTCAAAACTCACCCCCTCAGAAGTGATGGCCGGTATGGAGAAGATAGAACAACTTATTTTCAGAACAAAGCTCCGTAGGTGAGCGTGTAGTGCTTCCTGGCTCTGTAGTAGTTTCGAGTAGGGAACACTGATCACCAAAATTATAATTAAGGCTAAGGAGTGAAGTGTTTGTTTCTGGTAGATCGACTCCCTAATTTTGCGCTTAACGGTCAGAAATACGTTCCATGGCATAAATATTTCTTTTAATGTTCAAATGTGTGTGAAATCTTATGGGACTTAACTGCTAAGGTCATCAGTCCCTAAGCTTACACACTACTTAACCTAAACTATCCTAAGGACGAACACACACACCCTTGCCCGAGAGAGGACTAGAACCTCCGCCGGGACCAGCCGCACAGTCCACGACTGCACCGCCTGAGACCACTCGGCTAATCCCGAGAGGCAAATAATATTAGATATAGTTAATATTTGTAAGAAAGTTTAAGTTAAAACAGTTTTCAAAGAGTAAATTTTATCATCCTTAGCGACTCCATAGTACGACACTACAAAATATACTGACGGTTTCTGACATGGCAACGCTGTTTAGTAGGCGTGACCATCCACTCGACACAAAAAAGACTAAAACTATATTATAATTACGATTAGAGCAGAGGGGTATAGGGTCGTTATAAGCAGCCCTTTCCACCTCTTCTTTTCGTACCACAAGGACTAGACTTATCCTACCAGTGCGTTGTTTGCACTTTATATATATGGTTCAAATGGCTCTGAGCACTATGCGACTTAACATCTGTGGTCATCAGTCCCCTAGAACTTAGAACTAGATAAACCTAACTAACCTAAGGACATCACAAACATCCATGCCCGAGGCAGGATTCGAACCTGAGACCGTAGCAGTCCCGCGGTTCCGGACTGAGCGCCTAGAACCTCTAGACCACCGCGGCCGGCGCTTTATATATACATTTCCAATAGATTGTTACATTAGACAACATAAGTATATTTACAAACAGCTGTTTACGTAGCTGAACGCCCATAAATGCATTACATTTGTAGACACCGAAATAGTTCAAAAATGTAAAGGAATTCCTACATGGAACAAACATCAATAAATCAGTCAGTTGAGAGAGATAATCGCACAATCACAAAATTTTCGTCTCAGTGTCCCAGTTCTCAACATACAATGAGAGAAAAAAATCGCAACGCCAAAAAGATAACGAATTTAGAGTAATGAAATTTAGGAACAACATCTGTCTAAGTAACACATTTAAGTAATTAATATGACATAATCACAGGTTAACGTAGGCGCGAGATCAGCAACTGCAAATGTAAAATGCTGGTACATTAATAACCTGCGTAACCCCCAGAACGTTAAATCCAAGCATGAAAACGTGATTGTAATGTGTTGTTCAGATGCCGGATGTCAGTTTGTGGGATGGACTTCCATGCCTGTTGCGCTTGGTTGCTCAATACAGGGCTGGCTAACGCTGGTGGTGGATGCTGTTGGAGTTGCGGTCCGATGATGTGCCATATGTGCTCGATGGGAGACAGATTTGGTGATAGAGGAGGACAAGGTAACATGCCGATAGTCTATAGAGAAAGATGGGATACAACAGCCATACGTGGGCAATCGTTATCCGGTTGGAAACACGCCCTGGAATGTTGTTCATAAATGGCAGCACAGAAAGCCGAACTATAAGACTGACGTATAAATTGGCAGGAATAGTGCGAGTGATAACCACGAGCGTGTTCTTGAGGCCATAGGAAGTCGCGTCGCTGACCATAGCCTCTGGTGTGGGTCCAGTGTGTGTAGATCGAAGATAGTTTGGTTTCTGGCCCTCCGCTGGCCTCCTTGTAACCAACACACGATCAACCGTGGCACCGAGGCAGGACCAGCTTTAACCGGAAAACACAACAGACCTCCACTCTGCCGTCCAATCAGCTCTCGCCTCACACCACTGAAGTCGCAAATGGCGGTGGTTTGAGGTCAGTCGAATGCTCGCTGCACGGTGTCTGGCGCGGGGCTGTCCTTGAAGAAACCGATATGCTACAGTTCGTTGTGTCATTACGGTGCCAACTTGCGATCAAATTGTAGCTGCAGATGCAGTCCGATGGATGCGCCAAGAGCCAAACACAATGGTCTACGCTCTCGGTGGTGCCAAGTGGCCATCCGGAGGCTGGTGTTCTGGCGACAGTACATTCTCTTGACCAGCGCTGCCAGCAATCATGTACAGTGGCTACATTCCTGCCACGTCTTTCTGCAGTATCGTAGAAGGAACATCCAGCTTCTCGTAGCCCTATACAGCGACCTCGTTCACCCTCAGTGAGATTTTGATAACAGTGTCATCGTCGCGTTAAAGGCATCAACTCACTAAGTCCAGTCTCAAAGGTAACTAAAGCTCACGCCCGTTACAGTGTGAACCTGAAGCAAACCTGATTGGCATTTTCGTAGCAGCGTTACTAGCTTCGCTCTTCTGTAACTGACGCGAAACTTTAATACATGTCACTTTCACATCAAGAAGAAACAGGCCTATCAACATTCGCTCATGTCGCCCAGCTCACTGCAGCTCCTGTAATTTTTTTCCATCAGAGTAGTTGTTACCGCTGGCCGGGCGCCGGTGGCCGAGTGGTTCTAGGCGCTTCAGTCTGGAACCGCGTGACCGCTACGGTCACAGGTTCGAATCCTGCCTTGGTCATGGATGTGTGTGATGTCCTTAGGTTAGTTATGTTTAAGTAGTCCTAAGTGCTAGGGGACTGCCGACCACAGATGTTAAGTCCCATAGTGCTCAGAGCCCTTTGAACCATTTTTGAGTAGTTATTACCAGTCGTGCAGTCTGAAGTTATGTCAACACGATCCAGAAACATCATATGCTTCCCTGAAGCCCGAAACTTCATTCTTAGAGTCATGTTCATGTATAGTGGGTGGTCACAAACGGGCTGAATGCTTGTAAGAGAGTTACATTTTAGGCTCTGCTGATACATAATTATTCAGAAAATAATTCGATACGTTATTCCGTTTACGACTTACGCTACTGGACATTAAAATTGCTACACCAAGGAGATATGCAGATGATAAACGGGTATTCATTGAACAAATATATTATACTGGAACTGACATGTGATTACAATTTGGGTCCATAGATCCTGAAAATCAGTACCCAGAACAACCACCTCTGGCCGTAATAACGGCCTTGTTACGCCTGGGCATTGAGTCAAACAGAGCTTGGATGGCGTGTACAGGTACAGCTGCCCATGCAGCCTCAACACGATACCACAGTTCATCAAGAGTAGTGCCGGGCGCATTGTGAAGAGCCATCATTGACCAGACGTTATCAACTGGTGAGAGATCGGGAGAATGTGCTGGCCCAGGCAGCAGTCGAACATTTTCTGTGTCCACAAACGCCCGTACAGGACCTGCCACATGCGGTCGTGCATTAGCCTGCTGAAATGTAGGGTTCTCAGGGATCGAATGAACAATAGAGCCACAGTCCGTAACACATCTGAAATGTAACGTCCATTGTTCAAAATGCTGTCAGTGCGAACAAGAGGTGACTGTGACGTGTAGCCAATGGCACCCCATACCATCACTCCGGGTGATACGCCAGTAGGACGATGACGAATACACGCTTCCAATGTGCGTTCACCGCGATGTCGCCAAACACGGATGCGACCATCATGATGCTGTAAACAGAACCCGAAGTCATCCGAAAAAATGACGTTTTGCCATTCGTGCACCCAGGTTCGTCGTTGAGTGCACCTTCGCAGGCGCTCCTGTCTGTGATGCAGCGTCAAGGGTAACCGCAGCCATGGTCTCCGAGCTGATAGTCCATGCTGCTGCAAACGTCGTCGAACTGTTCGTGCAGATAGTTGTTGTCTGGCAAACGTCCTCATCTGTTGACTCAGGAATCGAGACGTTGCTGCACGATCCGTTACAGCCATACGGATAAGAGGCCTGTCATCTCGACTGCTAGTGATACGAGGCCGTTGGGATCCAGCACGGCGTTCCGTATTACCCTCCTGAACCCATCGATTCCATATTCTGCTAACAGTCATTGGATCTCGACCAACGCGAGCATCAATGTCACGATACGATAAACCGCAATCGCGACAGGCTACAATCCGACCTTTATCAAAGTCGTAAACGTGATGGCACGCATTTCTCCTCCTTACACGAAGCATCACAACTACGTTTCACCAGGCAACGCCGGTCAACTGCAGTTTGTCTATGAGAAATCGGTTGGAAACTTTCCTCATATCAGCATATTGTAGGTATCGCCACCGGCGCCAACCTTGTGTCAATGCTCTGAAAATCGAATCATTTGCATATCGCAGCATCTTCTTCTTATCGGTTAAATTTCGTGTCTGTAGCACGTCATCTTCGTGGTGCAGCAAATTTAATGGCCAGTAGTGTATTTAGCAGTGAAGTTAGCCAAACGGGCAAGCGTGCTCACAAATTCAAGCAGCCAGCCAGGTACAGTTACTGTCGGCTCTACTCACAGCGTAGATGACAACGCTCGAGACGGCTCAGCCTCTGGCCCGGGTTCGATCCTTAGTACCATCCCTCGTCCAATTTCTGTACCGCTCTCTTGCCCGGTTATAGGAAAACAAACGAAAAACACGTTCGATGACATTGCTCGTAACAACCTGTTTGGCTAACTTCAATGCGAAGTCGGAAACGACCCAAGCTATCTTGCTTATTTCTTAGAATGATAATAATGACTCGACAGAGTATCTGATAACATTCGTACTGTCTGCCTCCGTGGCACCTTACGCAGTTGTAAGGATGTGACGCTCGCCCTCCCTCCAACCAATGTGATTTAGCCCCCCCTCCCCCCCCCCCCCCACCCTCCAACCCGGCCACCACAGTAAATGAGTCAGTCCTGTGACGCCTCCCTCTACGGGGGTGCCAGCTGGCTGTTGTTCCCCCACCACCCGCATCCCGGCCAACCTCACCCCCACCTCTCTCACTCCTCTAGGAATTTAATTCCGAGCTTGTCTCGGCGCAGAGCGTTAATTCCGAGCTGCGTGCAATGTTAAACAAGCCATTACGGCGCCGTGGGTTCCCATTGGTCGCAGAGCCGGCTCCCGGCCGCTTTGTGTGCGACGAGCACTTAATTCATAATTCGGAACTGCGGCGCGCCCACTTTCATGCATAACCCGCCCACACTTCAGCTTTCCGGAGTGCACCGCGGAACTTTCATTTCTCGGTAATTCTCTTCTGGACGAATTAAATACGGTAATCTTAATTACCTGAAGACGTAAAAGCATTCTCTATTCTTGCACTTCCTGAAGCGTAATAATAGAGAGAGGAATGTCACAACCCAGCCACTGTGCAGTGGAAAGGTTTCATCTGACTATAGTCCTTGACAAATGACGCCGGTTCAGTTGCGACCAGTGATCTTTGCCTAATCACGGTGTGAAAGCCTTCTATCTGAGCATGCTGGGACAGATCCCTGCACTTCATGGCGGCAAGTTGCTGATAGGCAAGAAGTGAAATTTCACTAGATCTAAAATGAAAATTCTGTACGGTTCTGCACTCACTTGATTGTATTACGTCGTTTATTCAATCCCACTGAACAAAATGAACTATACTAAAACCAGTGAATAAAAAGTGTGTCATTTCAGTTGCGTCATTTCAAAACTGTAGTGTTACCTCATCATTGATCAGCAAACTACACTATCGTAAGGAAATTGCAAGGAGTTGTGCGACACAAACGAAAGTTGGCAGACGTGTTTATACGCCTAAAAGATAACGTCTATTAAAATTTCACGCAGGCGCATAAGGGTAGAGCTAGTAGCACCACTATGAGGGCGCAAATCAGGTTTGCATTTGAAACGGAACTTGAATTTATCATAAATGTTTTGTGCTTGCGTACTGCGTAAGGGGTAGGAAACAGTGGCTATAACAGTACAGACAGGTAATGAATCAGCCTATCACCAGGGCGCGCGCTAAAAGTATAGTGAATATGGACACGCTTAGTGTTGGAAACGGTAGTATGGAGAGCGCGTCGGCATTGCCGGGTGCAGGGGAGTCCGAAAGTGTGGCAGTGAACCCACAAGGTCAGCTGACCACGGGTGGCGAACAAACAGGTAGACCCGGCGGGACCCTAACGGAACCCGAGGTAGGGAGCGTGGGGACGGTCTTGGAGACCGCCAGCATTGACGAGGGGGCGAGAAACGACGCTGCGGAAGAACCACTTTCAACAATCTTGGCGAGCGCGGGAAGCATGAGCATGGAGAATCCGTTTTTAGCAAGCATTCTTCATTTCATGAAGTAGCGTGCTAATGAGCAGAAAGGGGCACTGAATAACTTAACCTTGCAGATTAATGACTCCAGTAAACCATTAAGTGATAAATTGAACGAGTGAAATAAAGCGTTAAGTGACAAATTTAGAGATTCAGAGAAAGCATTAAGTGATAAAATGAACGATTCAAACAAAGCATTAAGTGATAAATTGAACGATTCAGAGAAAGTATTAAGGGAAGCTTTTGCGCGATTCAAATAACGAGTTGCGAGATGACCTAACAAGGAAACTGGACGATCAAGTAGGAGCAATAAATACGAGAATTGACAAACAAGAACGCAAGCTAGGGCATCACCAGGAACGCCTAGAAGTGTTAGAAACTAGAATCGAAACAACAGCTGCTGGAAATCAAGCACTAGATGACTACATGTTAAAGGAGATACGGTCTGTGCAAACCGAAGTCATTGATTCCACCGGAAGACTAGAAAATCGTGTAATACCATTAGAAAATTAAGTGTCCTCGCGAGAAATCGTCATTCCTTCGGAGTCGGAAAGAAGGGAAGTCCTAGTAGACGTCTGCAAGGAGCAAGGAGAGAATGTTGCTCGTGTGGGCGAACAAGTAGCTGCTCAGGGTGCACAGATTACGGCGCAAACAGACGAGATTGATCAAGTAATCAGTCAAGTAGGCGCTCTAACGAGTGCAGTAGAAAGGATCACGCTAACGAATGAGGCAGACTCGGACAGGACACAGCCAGCCGTAATTGAGGAACCGGAGAAGTGCAATCGCTGCTTCATTTTAAAAGGGTGCGAACAGACATAAACAAACGCAATCGTGACCTGATAGCTGACCTACATAATAAGCTACGGGAAAACGAGACGCAGAGGGCACTGCCACTATTAATAACACAGTTAGTGCAGTGGAAAACACCAGTGGGAAGCGTAGGTGTGCAGTAGACGATGAGTACAGGGACTTCGAAGACAGACTCAGTGAACTGAGAGGAAATTCGGCGCCACGTGTGCGGACGGCAAACAGTGGTGCGAATTTCGATAGCGACGAGGAAGAATGCAGGAGACACTTTGTCTCTGTACAGTCTTACTCTCTGTTCACAGACCGAAATCACGACATAGCCCCCTCTATGTGGTTAAACCAGTTTGATTACTCGTTACCTCGCTCATGGGGAGATGTGCTTAGGATAAAATTTGCGTCCAGTCGCCTGAGAGGTGAAGCGGCTACTCGAATGCAAATAATGCTTCAGGACTGTCGAAGGTACGAGGATTTCAAAACGGCTTTCCTTAACGAGTTCTGGTCACGGATCACTCACGTACGGGTAAAGTTAGGCATACTGATGCGAGAAAACTATGCTGAAAGTACATGCAAGAACCCCGTGGAACTGTACAAAGAGCTTGTGAAAAGCAATCAGTTTCTCGATACACCATATGATCCCAAGGAACTGAATAGAAATTGCCTGACTAAGCTTATAACACTTCCGTCCGCTACTGCTATACTATAACCTCAACGCTGGTGGCACTTTGTATAATGAAATTATTTATATTCAAGCAATTATGGTACAAAGAAACAGAGCAGTGTTACCCTCTGAGAGGAATTTTGTTATGTTGACGGTATTGTACCTAACGGAGGTGACTTATCGTAAGTGAAAGTCAAAATTACGTAAATATTTAAACAGTAACAAACAATGTTTTACCTATCTACACTGTTCGAAGAATAAAGAAAAAGGTCGCCATCCTAATTAGGCAAGAGAATGAGTAACATTCTTATTCATGAACTGAAAATAAGTAACTTAAATGGGCAATAACAACCTATACTTTTGTCACTCGAGAGTGCAATGAACTCTGGCACCTGAATACAGTATGTTCACGGTAAGGCTGGATCTGACAGAGCAGGACAAACTATTTGCATAAATATACCCATACACACTATTACTTTCAGGGCTTATTCAAACTGAATGGTCTTTATTACATTACTATTAATATTCACTTTAGAATCATAAATTGGACATAGGTTCAGTATCACTTTTCAAACATTTTCCTATCTGACAATAAATAGTAAATGTAGTTCACTGCAATATTATGAACTGGTCATAGGTTAAGTCTCTCTCAGCTAAATACTTTTCTATGTAGAATGAAAGTTAAATGTATTTCAGTAACAGACAATTCCTCACTGAATTTTCAATAAAAAGGGTTACTCTTTTCTTAGTTATTGGTCTTTCAATTAATTGTTATTTATCATGAGCATAAAGGATAAACTGTGGATCCTATTACACTACTAACATGCACTTTCAATACACAAGAGGAACCCAATATTGTACAGAATTTAACTTGAATAGCAAGAGTAGGTAAAACTTTCTATAATTAATATAGTTAAGCAAATTTTTGCATTTGAACTGCTTTCAATGGGGGGGGGGGCTTAAACTTGACCACTGTAGCAGAGCAAACTAAACACACTTTCAGTACACTAGAGAAACAACTACTTAGCAAGCATGAAAATATAACTCTCAACAGGTGCAGTTCTGAACTTTTACTGCAGTGAAACACAAATTTGAGATACTTTTAAGATCCTTTCAACAAACAATATTAATTTTAGCACACTCTAATGCCATATTCATTTTAACATGCCTTCAACAAAGAACACTCGGTAAACACTTTAGTGTGGGGGCGACCCTAAGTGGATATGTGGCTGAGGATAAATCACGGTAGGTACATGAGTTCAGTCAAATATTACCTTATATTTGGGTACACTGTAACATCCTATGAGCTGATCCTTCACTGTACATTACTACAGTGTTCCATTACAGTGATTGTGCAACGTGGTGGCGATTGCTTGTTGGTAGGTGGATTTGCAGGAAGAATTTATGGACTCTGTCATTTCTTGGTGGCGATGATAGATACCAATTTCAGAATAGTTCCAGCTCTTTATCCATCCATCCGAGGCACTGGAAACCGTCAGGAAAAGCCTCTGTCGGAACCAGCACAGTACACAACTTTTACATGAGTAGCTGATAGTTTGGTAGTTCGTCCCTGACCGACTCTTTGTTCTACCTTTCTATCCATGCCAACCACATTTTGCGCACGCTACTCAGTTCCGCTCCCGAGGGGGACAACAACAACTTTTACACACGAAGCAACTAAGAACCCTAAGTGAAGGTCAGCAGTTTACGTAACAGCAAACAATCATTTTAAACAGAACATATCATTTGCACATATAGGTAGTTCTACACAAAATTATTTAAATAAAATTATTCAGTTTTAAAGACAACCAAAAAGATTATGTGAGAAAGACAAAACATATTATTCGCTCATATTATGAATATTACACTTCATTACAGTATCGAATTAACCGTACACTAATTACAGAAGTTCAACGATGGGATGTTGAACAAAATGGAAAGCTAAATGACTCAACAAAAGGTATGTAGTGTCTAAGGTATTGTGTTACAAGCTTCCGAATAAATTGCGCAAAGATATTACAATTGCGGGAAGGGATATGAGTTACCTTAGTGGTTTTCAGAACAGGCTGCAAGAATTAGGCACTGAAAGAAACGTAATTGAACAGCAAAATGTAGTTATGTTCGAATGTCATCATGATGGGAATCAGGGACAGATGCGCAACCAGAACTGGAGGCCTCAGTTTGGTCGCAATAGCAATCATGCTCGTGGTAATGTGAGGCGTGTGCCGGGACCTTGGAGCCCACGGCGCAATGATAGGGGTTGGAGACGCTTTAAGGAAGATCGGCCCCCGCCTGATAATGGTAATGTGTTGCACACTACCGACGGGAGGTCAATGGAGCCAAGCGATAATTCCCGAGGCAACAATATTAATGAAAGTAGGGACGAAGTTTATGATGTCAACGCAATGTGCCTCGAACACGAAAACATCCAGGACGTGTTACTATAGGAAACAACACGAGTGAACTCAGTCAAATGTCCCACAGTCAGCACAACAATTAACGAAATTACGATTCTCTGTCTACTTGACTCAGGAAGTGAGGCATCAGTGCTTAGAGAGGATGTGTTCGCGTGGTGTAGTGAAATGAGCCGGTGGCCGACTCGTCCGTTGCAGAAAACGAAAGTGCGTGGTGCAGTAGAGAACAAAAGCGTTAAGACGAAACAGCAGGCGTATGTTGATTTTACTTGTCAGTCGCACAAACTTACAGCCTTATTCCTGGACATTACACACATCCAAGCCCGAGGCAGGATACGAACCTGCTATCGTAGCAGCAAGGCGGTTCTGGATTGAAGCGCCTAGAACCGCTCGGCCATAACGGCCGACGATGGAGTAAGAATTAAGGACAGAAGTGTCATCTTTTGTAAACTGGGGAATTGATTAGCTTTGTATAAAAAATAGCTCGGCACAGCATAATGGGTAAGGGATTTAGCACTCTTTACTGTCTTTGCCTGGTCATCTGTACATATGAAATATAGTAACGAGTGTCGACGAAAGATATTCGTATGTTATGGTGGTGATTTGCTCTGAAGGAGGGATGATCACTTGTAAGGGAAACGAGAGGAAATTACACTAGGAAAGGTAAACCTTTCGGAAAGTACAATGATGGGGAAAAGCGCCATAGATGCGCTTATGCGTAGTAATGGCTCAGCCCGAATGAGCGACGGGACCAATTGCCGGATGCCAAAGGCACCGAATTTGGTGTGTTGTTGTATTTATGTTATAGTTCTGTGCAGAGACGCAACGCTATGAAGTGTTACTGACTTAGGCAGTGATGACTTTGAGATACCCCGTGGGAGAGCTGAACTCTATAAAGAGTGAATGACAGACCGTAGCGAAGAAAATCAGAAGAAGGCAAGTTAAGGACCCTGGAGGTAAATCATCCAGAGGAATGAAGGCAGGACTAAGTAAAGAGGAAGCCCATGAAGGTAACAGAAGGGAGTACTGGTTATAGTCATGAATGATGTTTATTTAATAAAAGATGATACTTTTACAATAATACGTAAAGTATTGCATTAGTTTTAAACTAGATGTATGCGGTATCCGTGCTTGTTTCTTTGTTCACAGGCAATCAAAAGCATGAAAGAGGACGAGATGTTGATGAAAATAGACAGAGACATATAACAAGAGTTTTGAATAACTGAAGTAGAGATATAATGTTTCTATGAGATCTTAAGTGAAGAACACCCTGGTGGTTTCCGTAACGAACTAACCTAGCGAGAACAAAGAGCAAAATATCCGAATTGGGTAATGTATAGGATTGGAAGGAGAGGTAGTAACCTCAGGTAGTATCGTTCCAATGATTCTGGATTTCTATCTATATTTTTGGGCTGCGTAATTGTCTGTTTGTCATTTGGTAACGTGTTATCCTGGCCAGACTCTCATGGATGAGCAGATGCGTCACCTGTTGTTTTGTTGTTGTGTGTAGTATAGGAACAGTAAAATAATAACATCTAATCGGTTTTGGAAACGAAAGTGTTGTAGCAACACCAGATTATGATTTGAGAATGCTTTGGTAACCAGGACGTAACTTAGACCAAATGGTCTATGAGATAGTAAGCATGTTAAACAGGACATGGAGACGCAGATAGTGGTGATGGAGTAGTGAATTGAATTCCGATTCTCACAGCCCAAAATCCCTTTCTAAGTGACTCCACAACTTGCTCCTTGATGGGCAATGGAATACCTTTTAAAATATGAAATAGGCTAGTTATGGTAGGACGTCATAATATTGTAAAGACTTTTAGAGACGCATTTTCTCTATTCAATTGTTAATTATAAAACGAAAGAACTTCTAGTGTTAAGGCATATAGTTAAGTGTAAAAAAAATGCCTCACAGATGTGAATAGACATTTTAGAGTTCTGTGTTAGTGAGCGAACGTATTATATAGCGATCGAGGATTGCTCTTTTAGTTGTTTTTTTTTTTTAATAATGATTTCCCCTTTAATTGTAAAGCTCTGCCGAAGTTTGTAGACAATTATGTTTCAGTGTACAGTAGGTCAAGTAATTTGTACTAGGTACAGACAAGAGTAATTGAGGACCCCCAAGAGTAATGAGGACCACCCACGTTTAAGGGAGTAACAACTGCTTTACTAATGTTACTACGCGACGGTGAGCAGCAAAAGCGCAACCCGTCGGCTCCAGACGGCAAGGACACGGTACGACCCGCCCCTGTCGAACAGGTGATCCCGTGGGCGCGAGCGGCAGGCTTGGACTTAAACGAATGGAGTCTGACGCTACCTTTCCCTCTCCTCCAAACGGCGGTGGCGGCGGCTGAATGGTGACAGCAGCCACGGCGCGCGCTGGCGACGGACCCCAGCACACGACACGGCTACCTGCAACAAGGTCAAGGCCGGTCAGAGCGGCTAAACGCTTTCCACTGCAAAGGACACCCCTGTAGTTATCGCTACGAGACATCTTGTCGCACGGAGATCGCAATGTCGCTCCACCAGGAGGCGGCGACGTTAACAGCGGCTACCAGCGCTACTAAACGTGTTAGTTGGTGACGGTGAACACTGTCACTTTTGCAAAAGTCAAGGGATGAAGGACAAACTACTAAGAACTTTCAGTCTCATTAGTAGAATGCCGGACGTTTGCCATGCCGGACATTTGTCACGCCGGATATTTGCCACACTTGCCCCTTCGCCAGCTAGCGATCCCTCAGGGAAAGGAGGCGGCCATCTTCCATGCCGAAGCTCTCCCACGGTGAAAGATCGGCAGCTAGTTGTGCTGTGATCGGCTGCATGTTGTATCGAACGAAGATGGCTGTTTCAGGTACAGATGTTCAGAGCAAACTGGCATTATTAGCTGTTTTGGTGCAAAACGATGCAGAAATGCATGCTAATGAGAGAAAAAAAAAGAAAGAATGGACGAAAAACTGGATTAAGAGGAGAAAAGCTGGGAAAGGTGTGCTCCCCATGCTTCATAAAGAATTGAGATTGTTATGCGAACGCCTACTTTTGTTTCAAAAGTATCACCATTTCATTACTGTTTGACTTTATACATATACCAATAATAACTATTATATATGACTTTTGACTTTCGCCCCCATGAACCATGGACCTTGCCGTTGGTGGGGAGGCTTGCGTGCCTCAGCGATACAGATGGCCGTACCGTAGGTGCAACCACAACGGAGGGGTATCTGTTGAGAGGCCAGACAAACGTGTGGTTCCTGAAGAGGGGCAGCAGCCTTTTCAGTAGTTGCAGGGGCAACAGTCTGGATGATTGACTGATCTGGCCTTGCAACATTAACCAATACGGCCTTGCTGTGCTGGTACTGCGAACGGCTGAAAGCAAGGGGAAACTACAGCCGTAATTTTTCCCGAGGACATGCAGCTTTACTGTATGATTAAATGATGATGGCATCCTCTTGGGTAAAATATTCCGGAGGTAAAATAGTCCCCCATTCGGATCTCCGGGCGGGGACTACTCAGGAGGATGTCGTTATCAGGAGAAAGAAAACTGGCGTTCTACGGATCGGAGCGTGGAATGTCAGATCCCTTAATCGGGCAGGTAGGTTAGAAAATTTAAAAAGGGAAATGGATAGGTTAAAGTTAGATATAGTGGGAATTAGTGAAGTTCGGTGGCTGGAGGAACAAGACTTCTGGTCAGGTGACTACAGGGTTAATAAACACAAAATCAAATAGGGGTAATGCAGGAGTAGGTTTAATAATGAATAGGAAAAAAGGAATGCGGGTAAGCTACTACAAACAGCATAGTGAACGCATTATTGTGGCCAAGATAGATACGAAGCCCACACCTACTACAGTAGTACAAGTTTATATGCCAACTAGCTCTGCAGATGATGAAGAAATTGAAGAAATGTACGATGAAATAAAAGAAATTGTTCAGATAGTGAAGGGAGACGAAAATTTAATAGTAATGGGTGACTGGAATTCGGCAGTAGGAAAAGGGAGAGAAGGAAACATAGTAGGTGAATATGGATTAGGGCTAAGAAATGAAAGAGGAAGCCGCCTAGTAGAATTTTGCACAGAGCACAACTTAATCATAGCTAACACTTGGTTTAAGAATCATGAAAGGAGGTTGTATACGTGGAAGAACCCTGGAGATACTAAAAGGTATCAAATAGATTATATGATGGTAAGACAGAGATTTAGGAACCAGGTTTTAAGTTGTAAGACATTTCCAGGGGCAGATGTGGACTCGGACCACAATCTATTGGTTATGATCTGTAGATTAAAACTGAAGAAACGGCAAAAATGTTGGAAATTAAGGAGATGGGACCTGGATAAACTGAAAGAACCAGAAGTTGTACAGAGTTTCAGGGAGAGCATAAGGGGACAATTGACAGGAATAGGGGAAAGAAATACCGTAGAAGAAGAATGGGTAGCTCTGAGGGATGAAGTAGTGAAGGCAGCAGAGGATAAAGTAGGTACAAAGACGAGCGCTGCTAGAAATCGTTGGGTAACAGAAGAAATATTGAATTTAATTGATGAAAGGAGAAAATATAAAAATGCAGTAAATGAAGCAGGCAAAAAGGAATACAGACGTCTCAAAAATGAGATCGACAGGAAGTGCAAAATGGCTAAGAAGGGATGGCTAGAGGACAAATGTAAGGATGTAGAAGCTTATCTCACTAGGGGTAAGATAGATACTGCCTACAGGAAAATTAAAGAGACCTTTGGAGAGAAGAGAACCACGTGTATGAATATCAAGAGCTCAGATGGCAACCCAGTTCTAAGCAAAGAAGGAAAGGCAGAAAGGTGGAAGGAGTATATAGAAGGTTTATACAAGGGTGATGTACTTGAGGACAATATTATGGAAATAGAAGAGGATGTAGATGAAGACAAAATGGGAGATACGATATTGCGTGAAGAGTTTGACAGAGCACTGAAAGACCTGAGTCGAAACAAGGCCCCCGGAGTAGACAACATTCCATTAGAACTACTGACGGCCTTGGGAGAGCCAGTCATGACAAAACTCTACCAGCTGGTGAGCAAGATGTATGAGACAGGCGAAATACCCTCAGACTTCAAGAAGAATATAATAATTCCAATCCCAAAGAAAGCAGGTGCTGACAGATGTGAATATTACCGAACTATCAGTTTAATAAGTCACAGCTGCAAAATACTAACGCGAATTCTTTACAGACGAATGGAAAAACTGGTAGATGCGGACCTCGGGGAGGATCAGTTTGGATTCCGTCGAAATGTTGGAACACGTGAGGCAATACTGACCTTACGACTTATCTTAGAAGAAAGATTAAGAAAAGGCAAACCTACGTTTCTAGCATTTGTAGACTTAGAGAAAGCTTTTGACAATGTTGACTGGAATACTCTCTTTCAAATTCTAAAGGTGGCAGGGGTAAAATACAGGGAGCGAAAGACTATTTACAATTTGTACAGAAACCAGATGGCAGTCTTAAAAGTCGAGGGGCATGAAAGGGAAGCAGTGGTTGGGAAAGGAGTGAGACAGGGTTGTAGCCTCTCCCCGATGTTATTCAATCTGTATATTGAGCAAGCAGTAAAGGAAACAAAAGAAAAATTTGGAGTAGGTATTAAAATTCATGGAGAAGAAGCAAAAACTTTGAGGTTCGCCGATGACATTGTAATTCTGTCAGAGACGGCAAAGGACTTGGAAGAGCAGTTGAACGGAATGGACAGTGTCTTGAAAGGAGGATATAAGATGAACATCAACAAAAGCAAAACGAGGATAATGGAATGTAGTCAAATTAAATCGGGTGATGCTGAGGGAATTAGATTAGGAAATGAGACACTTCAAGTAGTAAAGGAGTTTTGCTATTTGGGAAGTAAAATAACTGATGATGGTCGAAGTAGAGAGGATATAAAATGTAGACTGGCAATGGCAAGGAAAGCGTTTCTGAAGAAGAGTAATTTGTTAACATCGAATATAGATTTATGTATCAGGAAGTTATTTCTGAAAGTATTTGTTTGGAGTGTAGCCATGTATGGAAGTGAAATATGGACGATAACTAGTTTGGACAAGAAGAGAATAGAAGCTTTCGAAATGTGGTGCTACAGAAGAATACTGAAGATAAGGTGAATAGATCACGTAACTAATGAGGAGGTATTGAATAGGATTAGGGAGAAGAGAAGTTTGTGGCACAACTTGACTAGAAGATGGGATCGGTTGGTAGGACATGTTTTGAGGCATCAAGGGATCACAAATTTAGCGTTGGAGGGCAGCGTGGAGGGTAAAAATCGTAGAGGGAGACCGAGAGATGAGTACACTAAGCAGATTCAGAAGGATGTAGGTTGCAGTAGGTACTGGGAGATGAAGCAGCTTGCAGAGGATAGAGTAGCATGGAGAGCTGCATCAAACCAGTCTTAGGACTGAAGACAACAAAAACATGACTTTATTTTACAGTATAGAAGATCGTACATCCTTAGCAAATTTTATACGAATGGTCGAACAAGACACACGGCACTTGCAACTCTTTCGAGTGCTTCTGCACGCAAGTGTTTATTACTATAGTTTGCGCTTTTCACGACGTACAGACACTGTTCGTCCCTGTAAGTACATATCAATGCTTCAATCGCTTCCTTGGACCACTGCGGTGCCATTATTTAATAATTATAAGAACTTCCTACCGCTCCTCACAACAGCAGAAAAGCGACTGTCAACCAAGGCTTTCCGCCCAAGCTTTCCGCATCTGACGTCACAAACGATACGTCTCACGATTGGCCAACACAGGTAGCACGCAGGGAACCTTACAAGAAAAATAGCACCGGACCTATCCTGGAAAACTTACAAGGTTCCCAGCAAGGTAGCTCGCTAGCAGACGACGGAGCTCGCAAGGTAGTCGTCGCGCGAGCCAGCAAGGAAACTTAATAGCGAATCTTGCTCCGTGTGAGACGGGCTTTAGGGGCGCCCTTCCCCGTACTACTTCTGTCCGCTTTCAAGCTGCCGTCTCCACATCTTACTCGATACAACCAGTACGTAAGGGACCTTGTTCTTCGACATCTAGGCCAAATACAGAGCTTCTTTTGCGAAATCGAAATATTTATAACTTTTGGGAAACGAAAGCTATACCGACGATTATGTCAGTATGTAAATATTTCTGTCAAGTATAAATATAGATCGCTCTGTCTGTACGGTAGCTTCCAGTCACGCTTACTGATTGCGATAGAAACAGTACACCGCCAAGGGAGCAACAAGAAAGGAACTATGTAAAGAGAATGGGAATGTACGTTAATCATTTCTTTTTTATCGGTGCATTTGTGCATACTTTAATTACTACAGCTGCATGCCCAAAAGACGATAAGGAAAGAAGAAATGGGTATGTGAATGTGGGAAAAGAAGAACGATATACTCCATATTAATTTACTCTCTAAAATGCGATACCCCTTGCTGCGAAACATTAGTTAATAAAGTGTAGCGGGACAATGTTCAAAACATGACTGAAAATACTTTCACTAAACAAAGATAACAACATCTACGATTGACATATCATCTAAAGTCGACTTACAATATTAAAATGTTAGAAATATGGAAATGAAGTGATACAGAATGCTATGCTTGTAACGTACATTGTTGTTCTACATTGTTTAGCTCTGATGTTTACAGGCTCACAGAGAAGGCATCCTAGGTTTTGGAGGGAAAAGCCGTAATTGTAATGATCTGCACTACAACAGAAACAATAAGCACAGCTTAAGGATAAATAATGTAAGCTGTGTTCCAGCTCACAAGCGACATTGAAGCAGATAGTTCCTGTGACTTAGTATGTGCAGAGGTTATATTCGACAAACGGAATAAATTAATAACTGGCTTCTTTTACCGACCTCCGGTCTCAGATGAAACAGTTGCTGAACAGTTCAAAGAATATCATCACAAATAGGAACCCTATTCATACAATTATACTTGGCAGTCAGTTCAATCTACCTTCCATATGTTGACAAAAATACATTTTCAGACCCTATTATAGATTGGAAACAACTTCCATTATTGTTCTAAAGGCTTTTTTAAAAATTATTTTGAACTTTTAGTTCACGAGGCCGTTCAAATTGTAGATGGTTACGAAAACACACTTGACATCTTAGCCGCAAATAATCCTGAGCATCACGACGGATCCAGGGATTAGTGAACACGCAGTCGTAGCGTCGCTCAATTCCGTAACAAAGAAATTGACCTAAACTAAACGCGAAATATATCTATTTATGAAAGCGACTAAACGTTCGGTTGACGTCTTTCTAAGAGACAGTCTCCAATCCTGCCAAACTATGTAAGTGAAGACCATATGTGGCTTAAGTTCAAAAGAAGTAGTATCAACAGCACAAGAGAGATTCATATCAAATAAATTAATAAGAGAAGGAACTGATTCCCCATGGTACACAAAACATGACAGAAAGCTGCTGCAGGAGCACCAAAAAAGGCAAGTATAATTTTGACGAACGCAAAATCTCCAAGATTGGCGAAGTTTTACTGAGGCTTGAAATTTGGTGCGGATTTCAATGCGAGATGTCCGTAGGACAATGGATTTCTTAAGTTCAGCCTAACTGAAAATTTAATTACCTTTATTTCAGGTTTAGCTCTAAAATATCTAATGTTATCTTAAATTGCAACGCAGTGTATTTCGAGTGTGAAGTTCAGAATATCTTCCAGTAGTTGCTTTGTCACTACTTTGTGAATAAAGTGGAACTACGTGTTGATCAGTAACTCTTACTAAGATCATCAATCTTAAATGCGAATGTGCGTGAGATTATAATGTCTCGTCTTGACAATATTTTTCAATATAGCAACTTTTCTTTATGTTCAACCCACGTGGGGTGTACTTTGTGAGACCAGTACCACGTGCTCATACAATTGTTTGACCCATCAGGTTAATAATAAGACGATAGTAACCAATTCGAGGTTTTTCTTTAGTAAATTGCGTTTCGATGTAGGTAATTTCATGACGGACAGGATTGCGCTACGAATGTAACTTCTTTGGGTGAAAATTGAATCGGTTGGTTGTGGTTAATTTCCTCTTGCGTATGTTTCAACGTTCTTTGTGTGTTATTTTACGAATGCAGTGTTGTATGCAGTCTCCCAATCTTGGCTCCATATTTGATGTGTTCCATAAGCTTACAAACTCACATTTTCACAATCATAAATAAGGCACCAGTTTAGTTATGAATCAAGTTTAATATGCTGAAATTTCAATGATCAATGTTAAAATAAATTTCCAAATATAAACTGATTTATTTTTTATTTAAAGTCTTATATATAATTTGGTAAGCTAGACTGGATGCCTGGTGAAACAGTTGCGCAGTAATGCAAGGTTAACTTCCCCAGACAGCTCACAGCTTTTAACCCGCTTTTATTGTCTATCAGCTCCGCTTTTATATCAAATTAGTGCAACAACATTACAAGCCTTTGAGGGCTGGGGGTTTTGTATGATTAACTGAATTACTCATTTTTCCGATGTTGTTTGTGCGCAATTGATGAATAGGTGATGGACATAGCAGTAAAAGTTTTGAAGCCATTGTAGGCGGGGTGTTTTATATTAATGATTGTGGGGAATGTTTAGCGCTTTTAATGATTTTCTTAGACATACTATGCTTTTGTTGTGATACACTAACGATCACCCAAGGCATCTGTATTTGATTCTTGTCTTAGGATAATTTTTATGTTCAGATAAGGAGTGTGAAACTGTAATGGATATAAGTGTTATTAATTGATTAAGATAATTTGACCTACAGAATCTTTGTAATGTTTTGAATATTTGTGGCAATGGCCACAGTGTCAGTAGCATTCTGTTGTGTGGCCTTGGCAGCTAATTTATGTACTTGCAGCCTAGCCAAACATAACCAAAAAAAAACTATAAGAATAACGGATTAGTGTAACGTGGAGATTATAGGGTCTCCTCCTCGTGGCACCGATTGAAAAGGAATGTTCTGGACTGTCATTCCATAGGAAAGACAGATCTGAGTCCATTCTCTCCAAAGATACCCGAGAGTGATGAAACGGAACTTCTTGTCCTGTTACATATTTTATTGAATAAATCCTGGTACTTGAGAACAATTGCGATTGTTTTCCTTATTCAGAAGAAGTAATTACTAGGGTAACATACAGAAGACAAAGGACCAAGTGTTTATTTGTTTATTTATTTATTCAGTCATTCATTTCATGTGTGCCACATTTCCTAGTTGCCAATCCTTTATGCGGCTTGGTTTGTGTGACTGGAATAGTTAATGATGTAGCAGAAAGCTTGGTCAAAGGTCGTAGCTGTGCATGTGTACAATGGTTCTGAGGTAGGGTACTACCAACCCCCTAAACGCGAGCAGGTTTAGCAAAGATGGTGGGCACGTCAGATCAAAAAACTGTCGAAGTCTCGCGGTTCGGCTGTTAGGCTGGCAAATCTTCTCCCCACGACCTTTTGAACGAAGTTCGGTTAAGCGAGGTGTCCGGTCATCTCTTGCTCCTGGGACCCGGCACTGAACAGATGTGGAAACGCAGCTCTAGATTTGGTAAAGTAACAAAGGTGTGTGAATCCTGTTCAGTAATGAAGTCCACTTGTTCAAATCAGATGCAAGATAACCACTAAACCCCCATAAGGGGGTTTATTTCCCCAGTTTATTCACATTTCAGTTGAACTTTACGTTTGGACTTTGGTCACGCCAGCACCATGGGCCTTAAGCTCGCGGTCATTATTAATGCTCTCCGCTTAAGGGAAATTCACGCATTATATTTGTTTTAATCTGATCTTTCATTTTCAGTAATATTTTGGGGGATTTTTATTTATTTTCTATGTGTTTCCCTTGTGGACTTGTTTTTACACCACCGTCGAATTGATTCTGTGTAGTTTCGGACTGAAGATGTGTTGTAAACAATGGATAACCATACGATGCTGCGGGAGTGTAAATAGCGAAAGAATAATCTTGTGTTTCCGTATTTTTCTGGATTTTTGTTGCCCACTGATACTTGGCCACGTGTGAAGTGATAATGCTTCGTGTGCTCCCCCATATCTATTTGATTTTTGGCACTTTTGTTCATTACGGAATATACACGGATTAAGCTTGTGCATTTAGCAAAAGGAGCTGATTTTAGTGCCGTTTGACTTGACAAAGACTACTGAAATTGTCTTCCTCCCTGACCTAGTTCACTTGTAGCGTCTGTGTTCAGCTTGTTTCGGGTGCCAAATAGCAATTTAATACTATAAGTATCGGTTTCGGTGTAAGTGTGTGTTTACAGAAGATTACGTTGCAGCAAGGTCTGCGTTCCAGTCTCCCATTCCGGAATTACGTGGCGGAACTAAACGATGTTAATTAACGAGACCAATAGTGATCATGTTCACTGCAACAGAAATAAGTCCAATGGTTTAAACGCCATTGATACTGAATAAGTATCTTTTAAGACATATCTTTTGGTGATTATTAGCTCCCTCATCATAGAGAATAGCTCAAAATCAGTACCTCCGTCGAATCCTGCGTCACGAAATTAAGAACATGAAATATATTGCCCTGTAAGCTCTGTATAGGTACCTTCGGTAGTTGTTCGAAAAAACCAAATATTGCGTTATCCGTTGCCCGCTAATTTTTACTGATTGGTCAAAACCATCCACTAGAAATTATTAAAACCTGGAAAAAAATTAAGGCGCCAGTAATGTCGTGGACCACATTAACTTGAGAATCCATTTACTACATACGGTAGCTTACAGGAGCTGTAGGACAGAAAAGCAATGACAAATACCCTCCTAACAGGTCCTGTCGTACCACCCACACCTAAAAGAGAAGTCCACAAGATGTCTCCACCATTGGTTGTCACGTTGCACTTTAAATACAAGATGTCCCAAAATAATGTATACAATCTTTGAATGTGAACATCTCTTTAATGAAAGGGGTTATAAATAAAATTTTAGCGGCGTTAGGTACCTCATGGTCCGACTTGAGGTGGTAAATGTTCAATCTGGTGTCCGTCCATCGCAGTACACCGTCTACAACGGCTTACGACTGAGCGACATACCAATTTATTATTTCGAATGGAATAGCATCACAGGCTTGGTCAGTTTGCTCTCCAACACCATCCAGTGTGTGTGTGTGTGGTCTTGCCGCGTAAAATGTGTTCTTGGGAGTATCCTCCAGAAAGAAGCCTAGAGGAGCTAAATCTGGAGATCGAGCGGGATACTCCACACTCCCTCTACGTCCTATCCGTATGGCATGGAATGTACGATTGAGAAATGCCCTCACATCTAGGTGAAAGTGAGGTGGCAGCCCACCCTGTTTAAGGTAATTATCTTCATTTCCAAACACAACGCTAAGACCAACATTTACAAGTAAGAGTGGCCCGTGAAGTGGTGTCAAAGAACTACGGCCCAATTAACACTCTAGAATACAGACCACACCAGACTGTTTCTCCTAGTAGATGAACATGCCTTTGCTCGGTTACGTATCGATTCTCTCTGGCCCAGTACATGCAATTATGGCGGTTAATTGTTCCATCACGTTTAAACGTCGCTTCATCTGACCCAAGAATTCGATCTTGGAAACGTTGCTCTTCATCGCTTCTGTTAATGAACCACTCACAAAATTCACTTCGCCTATCAGGTTCATCCTCCTTAAGAGCAAGGAGAAGTCTTGGCATGTAAGGTCTAAACACTGTTTCTGAAGATCCCAATCTCATAGATTTCTTCGGGGATCGTGTGTATGCCTGGATTACTGCATCAACACTCTCAATGTCGGTTGAACTTCTCTTTCATCCGCTATGTCCCTTCTATCGTGCACCATTCCTTCGACTTCAAACCTACCTCCAACGTCGGGATACTGCACTCATATTCTCTGTTTTCCAATAACAGTTTAGCATTTAAATACCCTCCGCCCGAGGCGCACTCCCTCCGCCTTCCACGCCCCGCGCCACGGCCGCCGCCGTGACCGAAGCCAGTTCCCCCTGAGCAGCCATAGCGTACGGATCTCCGTACCGGCACGTTCACAGGAGCTCATTCCGTCAGTTCACCTGATGATGGCGACATGTATGATCGCCGAAATATTGTGCCCGTTGGACACTGTAGACCAGCAGTACACTCGTCGATATTTCGATTATCAAATACACCGGGAGAAGCTCACGAATCACAGTGTATACATTATTTTTGAACACCGTGTATATGCTGTAAGGGTTGTGAGTTTTAGTTTCCTTTGCGACGGGACTTTGTGAGTTGATCTTAGTCAAGAAAGCTTCTAAGGCGACAAAGACGCCTTATCAGCACCTAATTGAGTTTGAACGAGGTCGTCTAACAGGGATGAGAGGAGTTTAATGTTCCTACTGTGATACTGCAGAAGGACCTGACAGTAATGTAACCACGTACATGATTACTGACAGCAGTAATCACGAGAATGTACGGTCGCAAGAAGACTGGGCCCTGGACAGCCACGTAGCACTAGTGAGAGGGACGATCATCGTGTTCGACGTATGGTTCAAATGGCTCTGAGCACTATGGAACTTAACCGCTGTGGTCATCAGTCCCCTAGAACTTAGAACTACTTAAACCTAACTAACCTAAGGACATAACACACATCCATGCCCGAGGCAGGATTCGAACCTGCGATCGTTGCAGTCGCGCGGTTCCAGACTAGCGCTAGAACCGCTTGGCCACTCCGGCCGGCTTCAGCGTATATCTCTGGCGTATTGTGCTGCGTCTGCAGAAGTTGGCAACCAGTGACACAATGAACTGTTAGAAATAAGTTACATCAAGGAAAGCTCCGAGCCAGACACTCTGTAGCGTGCATTGCACTGACTCCAAACCACTCCTACTTGTAACTTCAGTGGTGTCAAGAGAGAGTCATTGGGTGGGGAGGGTGGGGGTCTGTTGCATTTTATAATGAAAACTTGTTCGGCCTGTGTACCAATGAAGACAGTTTCTAGTAACAAGGAGGTCAGTTGAAGGCCTGTAACTATCCTGTCTAAGTGCTAGACTCACCGAACCTACACCTGGAGTTATGATCTCGGGCGTGATTGCGTACGGCTTCAGGAGCACTAGCACGCGCCCTATCTGCAGATCTGGACAATAATGTGGCGATTCCAGGTGGTATCCTGCAATTTGTGAACAGCATTTCAGGGCGGTTTTCCAACAGGATAACGCTCGCCCACATACTACTGTTGTAGCCCAACAAGCTGTAGAGTATCGACACGTTGCCTTGACCCGTTCGATCACCAGATCTGTCTCAAATAGAGCACATATGGGATATTATCGCACGGCAATTCCAGCGTCATACACAGACAACATTGATCGTCCCTGTACTGACCAAGTGCAAAAGGTAAGGAACTCCATCCCACAAATTGACATCCGACACCAGTACGACACAATGCAAGCAGTTTTGGATGCTTTCATTCGACATTCTAGCGGTTACACTAGTTATTAGTGTACCCGCATTTCACATTACAATGGCCTATCTCGCGCCTACATTAGCCGGTGTTCATGCAATGTTAATCACATAAACATGTCAACTAGACAAATGTATACTCGAAATTTCATTGCTCCACAGTAATTTTATTTCTTTCGTCTTGCGATTTTTTCTGTCAGTGTATTTTATTTGCCGTACAAAACAACGCTGCGAAATAATACAGAAATCGGTTAACGACGTATATTAAATTTGTTAAGGACTTCCAGTTCATAAAAATAAGTATCCTTAAATATTCCTCTTTAAAACGGCCTAGCTGCAGTGAATACACCAGCTTCCATCAGATCACCGAATGTTAACGCTGTCGGGCATGGCCGGCACTTGGATTGGTGACCATCTCGCGCGCCACGCGTTGATGCCGTTTTTGGGGGTGCACTTAACCTCGTGATGCCAATTGAGGAGCTACTCGACCGAATAGTGGCGGCTCCGGTCGAAGAAAAACATCATAGTGACTAGGAGAGCGGTGTGCTGACCACACGCTCCTCCTAACTGCATCCTCGGCTGAGGATGACGCGGCGGTCGGATGGTCCATTTGGGCCCCTTGTGGCCTGACGACGGAGTGCATACATCTTTAACACAGGTGACACAGTCATTTCTTACGTGCCACCACAGATGATGAAAAATACGAATCTACTATAAAGCTGACTATTAAATAGTGTGCATCAAATGGTATGGCTCTTTTCTCGACATCAGCGATCACGATCTTCGGTATGTGGCACAGGTGCAGGCAGAGTGCAGCTGCTACTAGGAGAATGTGGGGACCATGACGGGGTCAGTTACTGGAGAGACACGATCAAGAGTAGACCGAGAGGTGAGAAGTCCGAGCGCTCTAAGGCACTGCAGTCATGGACTGTGCTGCTGGTCCCGGCAGCGCTTCGATTCTTCTCTCGGGCATGGGTGTGTGTGTTTGTCCTTGGGATAATTTAGGTTAAGTATTGTGTAAGCTTAGGATCTGATGACCTAAGCAGTTAAGTCCCATAAGATTTCACATAATATTTATTTTATTATTTTTTTTTTTTTTTTAGAAGTCCGATGGCCATCACGGAGTTGAGTAGTAATGATACCACATGGCTAATGGTTAGTTCGGGTGACTGAGGAAGTCACGCACGCAATATTGCAGTGGAGATGAGGAACAGGTATAGCGAATTACAAGGAGTATAATAAGAGTACTTTCGGAGTTTCGGTAAACTGATGACATCCCAAGGAGATAAGTGGTATGACAATCTAGGCTCTCTGTGTTTGCACCTCAGCGACTGAGACAGTCGGTTCGCCTAGCGTAGGGTGTGGACGAAACGGCCTATCAGAGGTAACACTATTTCACTCCGGGACTAACTTCATAAAGGAAATTCTGCCTGGTGTAAGCATGAGGCGGAAGTATGTTCTCCATGTTCTCCAATTAACAAAATAAAACAAAAAAAAGTTGGCGCCGGTAGCTGTCGGCCGTCACATTCAAAATGGTGGAGATATAGCTCCTGCATCTAAGATTTTTTGAGAGTTTCGGAGCTGTACATGTGGAAGGAGTTTTAAAGGCTAATGGCCATCTGTGGCTGCCTGGAACGCTCTGCTCTCTTTCAGTAGAGATGCCTACTCGCAATCCACAGCGGAGCGATCCGTAATCAGTGTTGTTCGCTTTTCATATGTTTCTACGTGCAGTCTAAATTGCTGATTTAACTCCAACTGCACTTGAGTTTTTTTTTTTTTATATTGGATTAGGGAACTGCTGAAATGAGGACATACAGGTGATATTGCTTGCCGCCCGGAGTGACCGTGCGGTTCTAAGCGCTTCAGTCTGGAACCGCGCGACCGCTACGGCCGCAGGTTCCAATCCTGCCTCGGGCACAGATGTGTGTGGTGTCCTTAGGTTAGTTACGTTTAAGTAGTTTTAAGTTCTAGGGTACTGATGACCCCAGATGTTAAGTCCCATAGTTTTCAGAGGCATTTGAACCATTTTGCTATTGCTTCCACGCAGTTTTCCTTCCATAATGGTCCGCCTACGTTATTTATCTCATCGAAGTGTTTAAAATTACTCAAAGATCGGTTGGTTTCTCTCTTCCGTTGTAGACATTTGTTTAATACCTGCCCAATAAGACCAAAATCATATCTTAAGAATAAATAAAAATTTTGCTAAGAGCAGATCTGACTACCATAACAAGACCTGTAACTTGTTCCATAGCTTCCTGGTTCAGTAGTGTAAAGGTAGCTTGCCGTACTATCTGTTCATTGCTGTGTCGTTGTTGTCCTTTTTGTACAATGGCCAGATTTAACATTAGGACATGATTGTTTCGCTAGTTGCGGCAGAAACAACTTCAGCACACATGCACAAGCACACATGCACACATGCACAAGCGCTAAGAGCTTTAATTTAAAACGACATCACTTCAATATTGTCTTAGTCCTGCTAAGGTTTCTTCAGGATATGAAGAAATAATTATTTTCCCACAGTAGTTTATGTTTCCTATATTGGTGTTCAGTAAGTTAAATAGTTCTCCCCCGGTATCAAAGTGGTCAGCGCGACAGAACGTCAATCCGAAGGGCCCGGGTTCGATTCCCGACTGGGTCGGAGATATTCTCCGCTCAGGGTTTTGGTGTTGTGTTGTCCTCATCATCATCATTTCATCAGCATCGAAGCGCAAGTCGCCGAAGTGGTGCCAAATCGAAAGACTTGTACCTGGCGAACGGTCTACCCGACGGGAGGCCCTAGTTAGACGACATTTTTAGTAAGTTAAATGAAAGCAAAAATCACTCCGTCTTCAGACCACAAGCGGCCCATAAGGACCATCCGACCGCCGTGTCATCCTCAGATGAGGATGCGTATCGGAGGGGCGTGTGGCCAGCACATTGCTCTCCCTGTCGTGACGAAGGTTTTCTGTAACTGGAGCCGCTACAATTCGGTCGAGTAGCTCCTCAATTGGCACCACGAGGCTGAGCGCACCCCGAAAAATGGCAGCAGCGCATGTCGGCCCGGATGGTCACCCATCCAAGTGCCGGCAACGCCCGATAGCGCCTTAACTTCTGTGATCTGACGGGAACCGTTATATTCACTGCGGTTATGCCGTTGCCATGTTAAATAAATTATTATAAAAACAGCCCACGAGCGCACAGCCCCCAGATGGAACTGCGCTGATCCTAAATTCCAGACATATATAAAGATGTGTATCTAGTGCAAAACCACTTACTTCTCTGGCTGAAACAAATATAATTCAACGTAACTCTAATATCAAGCGATCTTTGATATACCAAGCTTTATGTTTACACACCCAGCGACACAGACGCTTGTACTGCGAACATGATTACGTGGTTCTCAAGATGGGACACTTTTCTGGAAGAAAATCTGCACTTATGACTTTGTCGACAGTATAGACTTTTACATGGTTAAATAATTGATTTGGAGAAAAGGTTTCCAAATGATGCCAGTTTGCTGCAAGATATATATAGTAAATACATCTTCGCAAAAATAAGCAATTTGGCTACAAAATTGTCTACCATTCGTAATTAGTAATTTTGATTTTCTGAACATGTAAAAGTAGTTCTGCCAGTAATACAAATCGTTAAATAATAGTAATAACAGATTTCAGGAGAACGGTACTAAAATAAATTTTGCTTCGGAAATGGATGTCAAACTGCTATTGATAAATTATGGTTCTGAGGGTTAAAGCTACTATCATTACGTACTACCCGAGAAACACCATTTAAAGTGGTCTCTTGCTCATGTCTTTATATCTAGCAAGTAATATTCAGTGCATGTAATGTTCAGTGCAAATAAAAAATCTTCCGGTTACAGTTTTGCGTACAGTAAATGTGTCTATACTTGAATTGTGTAAACCTGCAGTCAGCTATTGCACGGTGTACGCATTTACATAGCGTGTTCTTGAAAGCTAATCCTTTTGTGGATATATAAGATCACATAATTGAATAGAATTTCTAATAAACATCGCCGTTAATAAAGAATAATTTCATTATCATTTTTTGTACACTGTGATTCAGCTTATATATTCATCTCAAATCTTTACCGCACAGTTTAATATATCGTAAATCCGTTTCCACCCAAGTGAATTGTGAATAAATCCCCAATAAATACTATACGATCTCTTTCTAAAGCTATATTAATTAAAGTGCGCTTGCAATTAATTTTGCTTTTCAATTGGACCTGTAGCTATTTCTGTTACCTCTAGGGTAATTCTATAAAAGACTATTTCAATACAGGTTTTAGTCATCAGAATCCGATTACTGGTTGTCCAATGTTTATGATATTTAGAAACTGGGATTTGTCTCATTTGAACATAGTGATCTCATACTAGAATATGCAAATACGTCACTTCTGATAAGGAGGAAACAGTGTTGAGTCGTTGCGATACAAGTTTAAAGGAGACAAAGAGTTAATGTGGCTTTCATTCTGTCCCTATGACTGACGTGTGTCGACTGTTGGTTACCTTGAAGAAATACATGTCCCTCACAAACCAAGACAAACTAGACATAATGATTTTTTACGGATTACTCAGAAGGAACACGAAGAGAACAAATGACTTGTACGGACAAAAATATCTCGACACACTGTGTTCAACATGAATGACGTTACAACCATCCGAATGGGACGGAAATCGATAGATGTAATGTACATGTCTAGAAAAATTGTGATTACAATTTCAGAAATATTGGCTGATTTATTCAAGAGAAGGAGCTTCACAAATTGAGGAAATTACCAACGCATCGCGATTCTGACGATCTAACCCGACAGTTGGACAAAATGTGGCACAATATCTCTGAAGATTACATCCAAAATCTCCGCCAGTCAATGCGAAGCTGACTAACTGCTTTCATTTGAGCCAAAAGTGGACTAACGCGTTGTTGACTTCCTCGGTTTCTGAAGATCTTTCTCCTGAATGAATCATCAAGTTTTGTCTGAAATTGCAATCATTTGTTTGTATATGCACGTACATCGCATATGTCGATTCCGTCCACTTCTAATAACTATTTCGTGATGGGTATTTTTCTTTTCTTAGGGACTACATTAAAGAACATCGAAACAAAACAAATTCATACTACCATTAGCATACACAGTCAACTCAGCTATTAAAATTAGATTGGCCTCACTCCAGACACACTCTACAGTATTCAGATTTTGTTTTACTTGAATTGAATTTTAAATGTTGTTCACAAATTGCAGCATCTTATGATCTTTGGACGCTAATTAAGGCCATAAAAGCTTGCTCCTTTTCGACTGTGGTTCTGACCAAAAACCGATTCTGGCAGCAAGAGTCTTTGTTAATCCAGACTTTTTGGTTGGTGATGCTCCCACTGAAACTTTCATCCCCTAACACATACTTCTTTAGGATTTAAGTACAAATTTTCATTGATTCGGCTTTAAATTATTTTTAATACAGTGGTATCAAATAGCATCATCTATATTTCTGAAACGTTTAAACATGTATAATGAATTTTGTTTTTTGATGGCTGGGAAACTGAAAAAGTTTCCTTTTTCATAACTTTTCATGAGTATCCAATTCGCTCCTCTTGAGATGCACGGCGTATGTCAGTGCGATATTCAAATATTTCCCACACTGCAGCGAGAATGTCTTGAGTTACAGTTTCCATAGCTGCTGTTCATTCATTGTTGTTGATAATGGAGGCACAAAAACACAATATTTTATAAACTCCACAATAAATAATCACATAAAGTGAGGCCCCGTGACCTTGCAGTAATGTGAGGCTGAGTCATTTGATCCAGTGCTGCCGATCCATCAGTCAGTAATACTTTCGTTAAAGGTTGTAAGTAGGCTGTTTAGGTTTTTTTTAATTGGTAACGCCGCTTAGCGCTCGGTATGAAAAATCACTGGCTGTGCTGTGCGCAGTCTGTGTTTAGTTTGCATTGTTGTCTGCCATTGTAGTGTTGGGCAGCGGCAGCTGGATGCTAATAGCGCGTAGCGTTGCGCAGTTGGAGGTGAGCCGCCAGCAGTGGTGGACGTGGGGAGAGGGATGGCGGAGTTTTGAAATTTGTAAGAATTGGTGTCATGAACTGATATATATATTATGACTATTAAGGTAAATACATTGTTTGTTCTCTATTAAAATCTTTCATTTGCTAACTATACCTATCAGTAGTTAGTGCCTTCCGTAGTTTGAATCTTTTATTTAGCTGGCAGTAGTGGCGCTCGCTTTATTGCAGTAGTTCGAGTAACGAAGATTTTTGTGAGGTAAGTGACATGTGAAGCGTATAGGTTTATGTATGTACTTATGTCGTAATTTTTGTAACACTGATGTATTTGCTATTTCGATTCTTTTGTAAAGCGTGTACTACTGCAAATGTTATCTATATTGATATGTTATTTAAAGATGTATTTTGTACCATTGTTATTGCATTCTTATGTTATAAAATTGTAATTGACACCAGTTCATCAAATTAAGTAACTTGTAAATTACATTTCACTGCACACATTTCTGTTGGTCATAGTATATGGACAATATGTGAGAAGTAGGGACTGATAGTGTTTGGACTTGTGTTAATAATTCAGCAAGGGACTGATTAACAGCACTGCTGGTTCTAAGGACAATACCAGAAACTTTGTGCATACACAAGTGGTGGTTTATGGACTTGCTATATTATCCGCAAGACTCTTCAATGGTGATTGTGCGCCTGCACAGTCAAACAGATGGCTGCTGGCCATCTCTACAAGGACTACAGTGGGTCTACACCTTTGATGACCCATCAATACCATTATTTCTACAAGGACTGCAGTGGGTCTGCACCTCTGGTGGCCCACCAATAGTAATCTCTACCAGGACTACAGTGGGTCTGCTCTGTGATGACCTACCTACCGATAGTCTTCAACATTGACTGACTCTGCTGTGGCCCATTACCTGTCTGCATGTCAAGAGTCAGCACTGTCTTTCTGTTGGAAGGACAACGCTACTTCTTCAAGACTGCATGGAAATCCACTACTTCTGTGTGCATTTTCTTTTACTACTCAGACTTTGAGAAAAACACTGCAATTTTACTTTGATGAATGATCATGACTGTCTTTATGGACTGTGAGAAAATTTTAGCTTTTGACCAACATTGTATCGATAAGTGTGTGCATTTCATTTCTTTGTTATTGTAATTATGAAAAAAATTTTCAAATCTGTATTGGCCACTGCCCAAAACAACTTGTAAATATTTTTTTTTTTTGGGAGCATGGGGGCTATGTAAGTAGGCTGTTTAGGTTTTTTTTTTAATTGGTAACGCCGCTTAGCGCTCGGTATGAAAAATCACTGGCTGTGCTGTGCGCAGTCTGTGTTTAGTTTGCATTGTTGTCTGCCATTGTAGTGTTGGGCAGCGGTGGCTGGATGCTAATAGCGCGTAGCGTTGCGCAGTTGGAGGTGAGCCGCCAGCAGTGGTGGACGTGGGGAGAGGGATGGCGGAGTTTTGAAATTTGTAAGAATTGGTGTCATGAACTGATATATATATTATGACTATTAAGGTAAATACATTGTTTGTTCTCTATTAAAATCTTTCATTTGCTAACTATACCTATCAGTAGTTAGTGCCTTCCGTAGTTTGAATCTTTTATTTAGCTGGCAGTAGTGGCGCTCGCTGTATTGCAGTAGTTCGAGTAACCAAGATTTTTGTGAGGTAAGTGATATGTGAAGCGTATAGGTTAATGTTAGTCGGGGCCATCGTTTTGTAGGGAGTTTTGAAAGTCAGATTGCGTTGCGCTAAAAATATTGTGTGTCAGTTTAAGCACAGTCATGTATAAATTTTTCCAAGGGGACGTTTCAAGGTTCCCGAAGTTCCAGATGCCAGTCTGGTGGTGCCCCATCCTGTTCTTAAATGAAGTCGTTCGAATCAGTGCCCAGCTGTGGGAAAGGTAAGTTCTCAAGCATACTGAGTGTTGTGTACATACACTCCTGGAAATTGAAATAAGAACACCGTGAACTCATTGTCCCAGGAAGGGGAAACTTTATTGACACATTCCTGGGGTCAGATACATCACATGATCACACTGACAGAACCACAGGCACATAGACACAGGCAACAGAGCACGCACAGTGTCGGCACTAGTACAGTGTATATCCACCTTTCGCAGGAATGCAGGCTGCTATTCTCACATGGAGCCGATCGTAGAGATGCTGGATGTAGTCCTGTGGAACGGCTTGCCATGCCATTTCCACCTGGTGCCTCAGTTGGACCAGCGTTCGTGCTGGACGTACAGACCGCGTGAGACGACGCTTCATCCAGTCCCAAACATGCTCAATGGGGGACAGATCCGGAGATCTTGCTGGCCAGGGCAGTTGACTTACACCTTCTAGAGCACGTTGGGTGGCACGGGATACATGCGGACGTGCATTGTCCTGTTGGAACAGCAAGTTCCCTTGCCGGTCTAGGAATGGTAGAACGATGGGTTCGATGACGGTTTGGATGTACCGTGCACTATCCAGTGTCCCCTCGACGATCACCAGAGGTGTACGGCCAGTGTAGGAGATTGCTCCCCACACCATGATGCCGGGTGTTGGCCCTGTGTGCCTCGGTCGTATGCAGTCCTGATTGTGGCGCTCACCTGCACGGCGCCAAACACGCATACGACCATCATTGGCACCAAGGCAGAAGCGACTCTCATCGCTGAAGACGACACGTCTCCATTCGTCCCTCCATTCACGCCTGTCGCGACGCCACTGGAGGCGGGCTGCACGATGTTTCGGCGTGAGTGGAAGACGGCCTAACGGTGTGCGGGACCGTAGCCCAGCTTCATGGAGACGGTTGCGAATGGTCCTTGCCGATACCCAAGTAGCAACCGTGTCCCTAATTTGCTGCGAAGTGGCGGTGCGGTCCCCTACGGTACTGTATAGGATCCTACGGTCCTGGCGTGCATCCGTGCGTCACTGCGGTCCGGTCCCAGGTCGACGGGCACATGCACCTTCCGCCGACCACTGGCGACAACATCGATGTACTGTGGAGACCTCACGCCCCACGTGTTGTGCAATTCGGTGGTACGTCCACCCGGCCTTCCGCATGCCCACTATACGCCCTCGCTGAAAGTCCGTCAACTCCACATACGGTTCACGTCCACGCTGTCGCGGCATGCTACCAGTGTTAAAGACTGCGATGGAGCTCCGTATGCCACGGCAAACTGGCTGACACTGACGGCGGCGGTGCACAAATGCTGCGCAGCTAGCGCCATTCGACGGCCAACACCGCGGTTCCTGGTGTGTCCGCTGTGCCGTGCGTGTGATCATTGCTTGTACAACCCTCTCGCAGTGTCCGGAGCAAGTATGGTGGGTCTGACACACCGGTGTCAATGTGTTCTTTTTTCCATTTCCAGGAGTGTAGTTCTGTGTAGTCAGCATGTACACAACTTTCCCACTAGAGCGCGCCCCGCTAAGCACAACTGCACAGGCGCAGCCCTCGTCCGTCTCCGCACTATGAGATGGCGTTGCCATAGAGACGGACCAAATTCTGCTTCCGCCGATCCGCATATTAATATGTAATGCAGCCAATGAGATTGCTGCTAACGTAGAACCTTTTCTCCTCGTGGATCACACTCGTACAATGATACATGAACACACGAGGTATTATAGCGAGTGTACAGCCCCCGATTAGTCAGTCTGCAATTGTCTGTACCAGTCTGTACGAGTTCTACATTTGTCTGTACCAGTCTATAGTCAAGTTTCAGTCTGCGCCCAATAAGATTACCATATTCCTGTACATAGCCAAGAAGATAAATGTATAGACACTTTTGTCAAGTATCAGAGATATATGTGAGAATAAGATTAATGTACCAATACCAAAGGAACTTCAGATTGTCAGTTGCAAATAGCATCCAGAACCAATTTAACTAATTTTTATGCTTGTTATTATTTTAATAAATGTGTGTGAAAATTAATCAAGTTCTTCTTAAAGATGGTCACTGTCAATCTGCTACTCTAAGCGTGCAAGTGGCATTTCTATCGTCTGACCTAACGGCAGAAGATAAACGCGCCACAATAAGACCACGAGACATGTTGCTCACGCTCACCTACTTCGTTAGAGCGACAAGTCAAATAATCTGATGGTGTGTGCATTGAAGGTCTTACAGTGCGCACGCCACACCGAGATATGTAACAGTGTTCTCAGAAAAGAAAAATAGATCATACACCTTTTCCCGTGAAACTGCACAAAACATATTAAATTTTGGAGAGTCCCTCTCATGTTGTACAACTTGATGTGGTTGTTCCGTACCCCTTACTCTCACATTATGACGGTACACGTTTACATTTAAATGGAATGTTGCTTCCTCATTAAACGCTAAGCATGGAAGAATACTGTCACCCTCCATCGTGCCAAGAACATAATTACGGAACTCCACACGTTGTTGTTTTTCACCTTCACGAAGATCTAGCAGTAGCTAAATTTTGTCTGGTTTCAAGTATAAACGTCGACGCAAGACACACCAAACAGACATAGGGGGTATGTTGAGCTGTCGAGGTGCACAGTGAACGGAATTCTGCGGACACCTTGTGAAACAATGACTGGTTTTAAATGTTGTGGAGAAAATAGGATCTAGATCTTCACTAGAAGAGGCAAGGCTATTAATAGAAGAGGCCATACCTGCGCAGTTTGAAACAACTGTAATTCCACCAACCTCTCCCTCTGAAATCAGTAAAACAATAAACTCACTGAAAAGTAAATGCTCTTACGGGATTGATGGCATTTCCAGCAAAGTACTTAAAGCTTTTTCCCCACAGATAAGTAGGATTCTCAGCCACGTATGTAATAGCTCTTTGGAGCAGGGTGTTTTCCCTGATAGACTGAAATTTGCCATTGTAAAACCATTGCAGAAAAAGGGGGATACGTCGGATGTCAACAACTACCGCCCAATCTCTCTTCTGACAGCTCTATCAAAAATTTTTGAGAAAGTAATGTATTCAAGAGTAGCCTCCCATATTTGTACAAATAAAGTACTAACAAAATGTCAGTTTGGTTTTCAGAAAGGCTTTTCAACAGAAAATGCTATATATGCTTTCACTGATCAAATATTAAATGCTCTGAATAACCGGACATCACCCATTGGTATTTTTTGTGATCTCTCAAAGGCCTTTGATTGGGTAAATCATGGAATTCTTTTAGATAAGCTAAATCATTATGGTTTGAGTGGGGCAGTGCACAAATGGTTTAATTCATACTTAACTGGAAGAATGCAGAAAGTTGAAATAAGTGGTTCGTGTAATGTTAAAACAACAGCTGATTCCTCAAACTGGGGTGCTATCAAGCACGGGGTCCCACAGGGTTCGGTCTTAGGTCCTTTACTGTTCTTGATATACATTAATGACTTACCATTCCACATTGATGAAGATGCAAAGTTAGTTCTTTTTGCTGATGATGCAAGTATAGTAATAACATCCAAAAACCAAGAACTAAGTGATGTAATTGTAAATGATGTTTTTCACAAAATTATTAAGTGGTTCTCAGCAAACGGACTCTCTTTAAATTTTGATAAAACACAGTATATACAGTTCCGTACAGTAAATGGCACAACTCCAGTAATAAATATAGAATTTGAACAGAAGTCTGTAGCTAAGGTAGAATTTTCAAAATTTTTAGGTGTGTCCATTGATGAGAGGTTAAACTGGAAGCAGCACATTGATGGTCTGCTGAAACGTCTGAGTTCAGCTACGTATGCTATTAGGGTTATTGCAAATTTTGGTGATAAGAATCTCAGTAAATTAGCTTACTATGCCTACTTTCATTCACTGCTTTCGTATGGTATCATATTCTGGGGTAATTCATCGTTGAGTAGAAAAGTATTCATTGCACAAAAACGTGTAATCAGAATAACTGCTGGAGCCCACCCACGGTCATCCTGCAGACATCTATTTAAGGATCTAGGGATCCTCACAGTAACCTCACAGTAAATATATTCCCTTATGAAATTTGTTGATAATAGTCCAACCCAATTCAAAAGTAATAGCAGTGTGCATACCTATAACACCAGGAGAAAGGATGATCTTCACTATGCAGGGTTAAATCTGACTTTGGCACAGAAAGGGGTAAATTATGCTGCCACAAAAGTCTTTGGGCACCTACCAAACAGCATCAAAAGCCTGACAGATAGCCAACTAACATTTAAAAATAAATTAAAAGAATTTCTTGATGACAACTCCTTCTACTCATTGGCTGAATTGCTCTCTACCCATATTAACCTTTCTTTATTTATTTTTGAAATAACTGCGCTTAGAAACGACCAAAATTTTTAATATTGTTAAACAACTTCTACATCTACATCTACATCCATACTTCGCAAGCCATCTGACGGTGTGTGGCGGAGGGTACCCTGAGTACCTCTGTCGGTTCTCCCTTCCATTCCAGTCTCGTATTGTACGTGGAAAGGATTGTCGGTATGCTACTGAGCGTCTCTCCTGCAGAGTCTTCCACTGGAGCTTATCTATCATCTCCGTAACGCTTTCACTATTACTAAACGATCCTGTAACGAAGCGCGCCGCTCTCCGTTGGATCTTCTCTATCTCTTCTATCAACCCTATCTTGTGCGGATCCCACACAGCTGAGCAGTATTCAAGCAGTGGGCGAACAAGCGTACTGTAACCTACTTCCTTGGTTTTCGGATTGCATTTCCTTAGGATTCTTCCAATGAATCTCAGTCTGGCATCTGCTTTACCGACGATCAACTTTATATGATCATTCCATTTTAAATCACTCCTAATGCGTACTCCCAGATAATTTATGGAATTAACTGCTTCCAGTTGCTGACCTGCTATTTTGTAGCTAAATGATAAGGGACCTATCTTTCTATGTATTCGCATCACATTACACTTGTCTACATTGAGATTCAATTGCCATGCGTCAATTCGCTGCAGATCCTCCTGCATTTCAGTACAATTTTCCATTGTTGCAACCTCTCGATACACCACAGCATCATCTGCAAAAAGCCTCAGTGAACTTCCGATGTTATCCACCGGGTCATTTATGTATATTGTGAATGCAACGGTTCTATGACACTCCCCTGCGGCACACCTGAAATCACTCTTACTTCGGAAGACTTCTCTCCATTGAGAATGACATGCTGCCTTGTGTTATCTAGGAACTCCTCAATTCAATCACACAATTGATCTGATAGTCCGTATGCTCTTACTTTGTTCATTAAACGACAGTGGGGAACTGTGTCAAACTCCTTGCAGAAGTCAAGAAACATGGCATCTACCCGTGAACCCGTGTCTAAGGCCCTCTGAGTCTCGTGGACGAATAGCGCGAGCTGGGTTTCACACGACCGTCTTTTTCGAAACCCATGCTGATTCCTACAGAGTAGGTTTCTAGTCTCCAGAAAAGACATTATACTCGAACATAATACGTGTTCCAAAATTCTACAACTGATCGACGTTAGAGATATAGGTCTATAGTTCTGCACATCTGTTCGACGTCCCTTCTTGAAAACGGGGATGACCTGTGCCCTTTTCCTATCGTTTGAAACGCTTCGCTCTTCTAGAGACCTACGGCACACCGCTGCAAGAAGGGGGGCAAGTTCCTTCGCGTACTCTGTGTAAAATCGAACTGGTATCCCATCAGGACCAGCGGCCTTTCCTCTTTTGAGCGATTTTAATTGTTTCTCTATCCCTCTGTCGTCTATTTCGATATCTACCTTTTGTCAACTGTGCGACAATCTAGAGAAGGAAGCACAGTGCAGTCTTCCTCTGTGAAACAGCTTAGGAAGAAGACATTTAGTATTTCGGCCTTTAGTCTGTCATCCTCTGTTTCAGTACCATTTTGGTCACAGAGTGTCTGGACATTTTGTTTGATCCACCTACCGCTTTGACATAGGACCAAAATTTCTTGCGATTTTCTGCCAAGTCAGTACATAGAACTTTACTTTCGAATTCATTGAAAGCCTCTCGCATAGCCCTCCTCACACTACATTTCGCTTCGCGTAATTTTTGTTTGTCTGCAAGGCTTTGGCTATGTTTATGTTTGCTGTGAAGTTCCCTTTGCTTCCGCAGCAGTTTTCTAACTCGGTTGTTGTGCGACGGTGGCTCTTTCCCATCTCTTACGATCTTGCTTGGCACATACTCATCTAACGCATATTGTACGATGGTTTTGAACTTTGTCCACTGATCCTCAACACTATCTGTACTTGAGACAAAACTTTTGTGTTGAGCCGTTAGCTACTTTGTAATCTGCTTTTTGTCACTTTTGCTAAACAGAAAAATCTTCTTACCTTTTTTAATATTTCTATTTACGGCTGAAATCATCGATGCAGTAACCGCTTTATGATCGCTGATTCCCTGTTCTGCATTAACTGATTCAAATAGTTCGGGTCTGTTTGTCACCAGAAGGTCTAATATGTTATCGCCACGAGTCGGTTCTCTGTTTAACTGCTCAAGGTAGTTTTCAGATAAAGCACTTAAAAATATTTCACTGGATTCTTGGTCCCTGCCACCCGTTATGAACGTTTGAGTCTCCCAGTCTATATCCGGCAAATTAAAATCTCCACCCAGAACTATAACATGGTGGGGAAATCTACTCGAAATATTTTCCAAATTATTCTTCAGGTGCTGAGCCACAACAGCTGTTGAGCCCGGGGGCCTATAGAGACATCCAATTACCATGTCTGAGCCTGATTTAACCGTAACCTTCACCCAAATCATGTCACATTTCGAACCTCCGTCAATTTCTTTCGATACTATTGCACTTCTTATCGCTATAAACACGCCTCCCCCTTCACTGTCCAGCCTGTCTCTGCGGTAAACATTCCAATCTGAGTTTAGGATTTCATTACTGTTTACATGTGGTTTCAGCCAACTTTCTGTCCCTAGTACTATATGGGCGTTGTGACCGTTTATTAATGAGAGCAGTTCTGGGACCTTTCTATAGACGCTCCTGCAGTTTACTATTAGCACATTAATATTGTTATTACCTGTTGCATTTTGCCTACTCCTGCCTTGCCACGTCTCAGGAGGCGTCTTGTCGGGCCTAGGGAGGGAATTCTCTAACCTAAAAACACCCCATGTGCTCTCCACACGTACTCCGCTACCCTCGTAGCCGCTTCCGGCGTGTAGTGCACGCCTGACTTATTCAGGGGGACCCTACATTTCTCCACCCGATAGCGGAGGTCGAGAAATTTGCACTCCAGCTCTCCGCAGAATCGTCTGAGCCTCTGGTTTAAGCCTTCTACTCGGCTCCAGGACCGCTATCGGTTCTGGGAACGATACTACAAATAGTTAGCTCTGATTCCAACCCGCGAACGAGGCTTTCCGCCTTCACCAACTCCGCCAACCGCCTGTACGAACTGAGGATGACCTCTGAACCCAGACGGCAGGAGTCATTGGTGCCGACATGAGCAACAATTTGCAGTCGAGTGCACCCAGTGCTCTCTATCGCCGCCGGTAGGGCCTCCTCCACATCTCGGATGAGACCCCCGGCAAGCAAACAGAGTGAACACTGGCCTTCGTCCCCAACCTTTCCGCTACTTCTCTAAGGGGCTCCATCACCCGCCTAACGTTGGAGCTCCCAATAACTAATAAACCCCTCCCCCCGTGTGCCTGCTCGGACCTTGCTGAAGGAGCAGCCACATGTCCACTCACAGGCAGAGCGGGCGATGCCACACGGCCAGCCTCCACATTGACCCTCCGCCTCGTGCGCCGCGAACGCCGCTGAACCCGCCACTCCCCTTGGGGAGAGGGTGGCCCAACCGCACCCGGTACCCGCGAAGATGTCTCGACAGCAGGGGCAGTGGGTGAAACATGTAACACCTGGGGTGTACCTTGCGACGCACCAGACTCCCCACTGCCGCTACACTCCGAGGCAGCAGTCTGAAGACGTCTGACCGCGGCCATCAACACGCTCAGCTGTTCGCGAAGAGTGGCCAGCTCCTCCTGCGTCCGTACACAGCAGTCACACATCCTAACCACCCTAAGGAATCAATTTACTGAAGATAATCAACTTTTAACTATACTGCTAATTAACTAAAGGCGGCTGATTATTGACTAAACTGTGATTGCTAACCACTTCTTGTAGAAAACAATGAAAATAGCAGTACCTGTCTCTGGACTGTATTGAAAACAAACACTAGCACTACTGGCACTATGGCTGACTAAAGGGACTCTCTCTGACTGTATTCAAAACAAACACTTAATCTATGGAACACTATTACTAGTACTTGAAAATTAAAGCTTCCTAAAAGCAAAAACACACGGAAGAAGAAGTGACAAGTAAGAAAAATACAGTTGATACTTAAATTAAGGTAGCTCGCTGCACAGCAGACGTGAAGCAGACGGCGGTTAGGGTAACACTGACACTTGCCAGTTTAAATAAGCCTTAAGAACGAAATTCGACAATACATGCTTGGGAATGTACATACTTTACTTAGTGACTGAATGAAAACTTAACAATCTTCATGATTGTTCAAAATATTTTGATTTAAGCTATCAGGACGGCAATCTACTATACAATGTTTGAAACGTTATTATTCCGATAATTTGGTCGGCTTCTGCTTAACCCTACCATATTTTCCCCGTGAAAATACCAAGACTCCTGAAAAGCTGTGAAAAACCAATCAGTAATATCTTAAGTTCTATAACATGTGTGGGCCTCAGTATGTAAAACACGACTCTACTTTAATATCTTGTATACATTGCAGGGAAGTATCAAGCCAACCCCCCATAACCGTAATTAATCTGAAGTCTCTGTGGTCTTCAATATCTGAGTTTTGATTTAATGACACCCGTTCAACAAAACATGTTGATACTGGGAATGTTTTACATTTTTAAACATATATTTATGCGAAAAGATCAAAATCAAAATATCTAATAATGTTTGAAATACACTACACAACAGTTTAAAATGTTATTTATTTACTTACTTTTTTGGCGAAAAAGAAGAAGAAACCAACTTTCGTTCGTCTCATTTATTGTGCTGCAGCCTGCACGATATCAAAGTTCCCAATCTGTGCAATCGAATAGTAAGTGTCATTGATAATTTTATATTAAAATTCTTAAATATTCTTTTTTTCTTCGAGGAAAGGTTATTGTTATTTTATGTTGGAACAAAAGGTGTAGTTGCGTGTAGACATAACATTATTCACGCAAATGACAACACACCACATCAAGTGCCAACAACACTGCTTAAACTATGTAGTCTGTCTTCTCCACTCACAGAAACCGCTAAAATGTTATAAGAATAAATGGGTAAGGGTCGATCCAGCACGCCCCACATCAAGAAATTGCAAAAATTATTTGCTTTTTAAATTAGAAAGACAATGTCAAGAATATTCTGAACATGTTTCCGTCCCAGCTAAAATTCCGGCTAAGCGGGAAACAGAAGCCAAAAAAGTCCCGATTTCTTTACGAGACGAATTCCAAACGGGCAGGTGTGCATCTATTGTTCACTGACAACAGAGAACAGGCGACAATGAAACTACACTCCTGGAAATTAAAATAAGAACACCGTGAATTCATTGTCCCAGGAAGGGGAAACTTTATTGACACATTCCTGGGGTCAGATACATCACATGATCACACTCACAGGACCACAGGCACATAGACACAGGCAACAGAGCATGCACAATGTCGGCACTAGTACAGTGTATATCCACCTTTCACAGCAATGCAGGCTGCTATTCTCCCATGGAGACGATTGTAGAGATGCTGGATGTAGTCCTGTGTAACGGCTTGCCATGCCATTTCCACCTGGCGCCTCAGTTGGACCAGCGTTCGTGCTGGACGTGCAGACCGCGTGAGACGACGCTTCATCCAGTCCCTAACATGCTCAATGGGGGACAGATCCGGACATCTTGCTGGCCAGGGTAGTTGACTTACACCTTCTAGAGCACGTTGGGTGGCACGGGATACATGCGGACGTGCATTGTCCTGTTGGAACAGCAAGTTCCCTTGCCGGTCTAGGAATGGTAGAACGATGGGTTCGATGACGGTTTGGATGCACCGTCCACTATTCAGTGTCCCCTCGACGATCACCAGAGTTGTACGGCTAGTGTAGGAGATCGCTCCCCACACCATGATGCCGGGTGTTAGCCCTGTGTGCCTCGATAGTATGCAGTCCTGATTGTGGCGCTCACCTGCAAGGCTCCAAACACGCATACGACCATCATTGGCACCAAGGCAGAAGCGACTCTCATCCCTGAAGACGACACGTCTCCATTCGTCCCTCCATTCACGCCTGTCGCGACACCACTGGAGGCGGGCTGCACGATGTTGGGGCGTGAGCGGAAGACGGCCTAACGGTGTGCGGGACCGTAGCCCAGCTTCATGGAGACGGTTGCGAATGGACCTCGCCGATACCCCAGGAGCAACAGTGTCCCTAATTTGCTGGGAAGTGGCGGTGCGGTCCCCTACGGCACTGCGTAGGATCCTACGGTCTTGGCGTGCATCCGTGCGTCGCTGCGGTCCGGTCCCAGGTCGACTGGCACTTGCACCTTCCGCCGACCACTGGCGACAACATCGATGTACAGTGGAGATCTCACGCCCCACGTGTTGAGCAATTCGGCGGTACGTCCACCCGGCCTCCCGCATGCCCACTATACGCCCTCGCTGAAAGTCCGTCAAATGCACATACGGTTCACGTCCACGCTTTCGCGGCATGCTACCAGTGTTAAAGACTGCGATGGAGCTCCGTATGCCACGGCAAACTGGCTGACACTGACGGCGGCGGTGCACAAATGCTGCGCAGCTAGCGCCATTCGACGGCCAACATCGCGGTTCCTGGTGTGTCCGCTGTGCCGTGCTGTGATCATTGCTTGTACAGCCCTCTCACAGTGTCCGGAGCAAGTATGGTGGGTCTGACACACCGGTGTCAATGTGTTCTTTTTTCCATTTCCAGGAGTATAAATTATTCTGCATTTTCGTTCTTTCATAGCACAGTTACGTCGAATAACCCGATTTGGTCAGTTCATCGCTCCGTGTTTAAAGGGAAAATCTCTTTGCTCGTGTACAGTGTTTAAAATAAAAAACCTTTGTGCTCATTTATGGTGTAGTACGACTGGAACTGGATACAGTCTTTCTTTCTTTCCTTTTACAAATTTTCTTTTGTTTTGACTGTTAGTTGACAATTTTGTAAGTGCCTTAACATGAATAACAATGAAAAAAGCAAATGTGCAAAATTAAGTGGGGTGACATTTCGGAAATTATCGAAGGAAAGGTGAGAACAAGAACCCAATATTCTAAAAACGCTTGGCAGAGCAGATAAATTTTCGCAAAATTGTAGCTCGTTCGACTTCGAGTTCAAGTAGTACAGATAATATTTCTGGCAATGCAGCTGTTGTAAAAGAATTAAATACAGATGAAAAAATAGTTAAAATTGAAGAGTTTCAAGAAAAACTAAGTGTCGAGCCAGACATTAAAAAGGACAATTAACCTCGTTAGTGATGATCCTGCAGAATGCTGTGTCAATGAATCAACAATCGACATTGTCTTACAATGTGGCATTAATCACAATTGTAACTGTGATTTTTGTAATTCAAGAAGGTCAATAGGCGATAAAACCAGATATTTGAACAAAAATGTATTTTGCCGTAAACTTTTAAATGGTGAATCAACTTTTCGTGATTTCTTGGCAGATTAAAACTGTATTCCAGACGGAGACTCGAACTCGTGACCTTTGCATTTCGCAGGCAAGTGGTGCTATAATCCGTTCATCATAAGAAAAAACCTGATGTAAACAAACACAAACGCGATGATAGTCAGAGGCCGTAGAACACGTACAATGGTGTTGTTACGCTCTTGGAAGTAGGTCCTACTTATGTAGTAGGCATCTTATTACTTAGGTACATTAAATGAAACTTTAAAATAATCAAATTAATTTACAGCGATCAAGTTTTTCTTAATCAATCTTTAGCTTCGTAGTTTTTATTTCAAAAATCGTGTACAGTCAGCCTCTGCAGCGTTTTGCTCTGATTGCAGTATGCAGTATGAAAATGGCTGAGACTGCTTTCTGTTCAGTAGTGAAACACTAGCGTGGAACAGGGCCAAAAAGTGCGGAGAAATAGGCTGTTCTTAATGTTTTTCGTAAATGTACGGAGATAAGCGGCTTTGAAATTGTCCAAGGTTTTATATATTATTTGCAGTTGATAATGAAATCTGAATGAATGTGTAGCGCAGACGGTAAGGTAATTGAATCGGAACCGGCATTTTCTGCGTTGGTTCAAATCCCTCCAGCAACATTATTTCTCTCGTTCAATTTGAAATTACTACATCTCGTAATTATAAAACTCATCATCACTTTTTATGAATAATGCACGTCTTCTTGCTTCTAATTACATACAGGAAGTGAAATTGATGTTTCCATTTCAAATACAAATTCTTAATCATCGATGTTTTATGAAAGAGTTGATTAAATTAAGAAAACATAACAATTTAACTTTTTAAGGCAAAAATGGAAAAATAAAATCCTCTTTATTTGGACTATGTGCATCGTTTTATACCACAGAGGTAAATAAGTATTGTAGAAACATAAAAAACAATCATTTTCACAGCATCGAGCACGTCATATAAACGCAGCATTTTTACATTTTCTACTGTACCATTACAATATGAACCCAGCAGAACTGATCTGGAAACAAGCTGCGGGATTTAGCCCGAAAAGTAACAAGATTGTTAAGCTGCCAGACGTACTGGAACTAACGCACCTAGCTTTTTCACACGTCACTGCCGATCGCTGGCAGGATATAGAACGGCTCGTCATAAAAAAAAAAAAAAAAAAAAAAAAAAATGCTGCGTCTGGTTGGCTTCATGGATTCTGCTTTTGACAGGCTCGTTATCAACTAGCAGGTGACACTTCCAGAACTGAAATGTATGCCTCGGATTCGGATAAGGAAGGAGCTAAGAGGTTACCAGACGACTGACTGTAAGTAATACCTTAAGTGGCTTCAGTATGTAACTACTTCAATACTCTCTTACGTTACACACAGATTATGCAGAAAAATTGCCCTGTGGTTTAAGTCAGGAATTTTCATCGGTCTTGTTTTTAATTACAATATTACTTTAGCCAGAAAAGGCACTGTTTCGGTTTTCGTCTATTCGTCTAAGGAGAGAATTGTGGGAGATTTGCTGTGTATTATTTCTTTCTGTTCAAAACTTAAATGACATTCGAAGCTGTATTGGACTTCTGCTCGTCTCTTTTTACGTGTGAACAGCAGCTGGCCACGTCACTGCAGGCTAGCTGTACCAGCTGAACGGCCAGTGCTGTCCAAGTTAATGCACCGGTAGAGCTGTTGTCCCGTACTATCGCTAAGGCGATATGCGCGTAACACACAAAACTTGATAGTGCTCGAGACAGTTTGGCTGCAGTCCCACGTGAAACGGAAATCCAATGGGGTTCCAGCAAACACGGAAGAATAGTGCAATGTTTACATCAGGTTTATACTTATGATGAGTGGATTATAGTTCTGCAGCATCGCAGGAGAGCTTCTGTGAAGTTTGGAAGGTAGCGGACGAGGTACTGGTGGAAGTAAAGCTGTGACGATAGGGCATGAGTCGTGCTTGGGTAGCTCAGATGGTAGAGCACTTGCCTGCGAAAGGGAAATGCCTTAAGTTCAAGTTACCGTCCGGCAAACGGTTTTAATTTGCCGGGAAGTTTTTTATCAGCTCACACTCCGCTGCAAAACGAAAATTTCATTCTGGAAATGGTGAACCAGTTCAGCGTTTCCTTCTGTTTCTGCCAAACCCGGGACACAAGTCCGAAAACTTAACCGAGGCCGTACTAGAAGTCCTGTCTACAAATTCCATTGATATTAATGACTGTAGAGTCCAGTCATATGACAACGCAAGCAATATGTCAGGAACCTACACTGGTTTGCAGGCACGCATTAAAGAACAAAATCCGAAAGCGCATTATGTGCCTTGTGCAGCAAATTCTTTGAATTTAGTCGGCACTAGAGCTGCAGGCTATTATCGAGAAGCATGTTCATCTTTCAGTGTAGTGCAAAACCTTTATAATTTTTTCTCTGCCTCTACACAGCGCTGGGGTAAACTTCTCTCTTTCAGGAAACCAGGGCGCAAAACGGTAAAAAGTTTAACAAAACTACGTTTGTCAGCAAGAGAGGAAGAGTGTGTAAGTCTATATGAAAACTGGGAGGACGTTATCAGTGCCCTGACACATATTGCCAATAGTACGTCTGAAAAACCAATTGTGCGAAATGAGGCTTCTGCTTTATTGAATCAACTCGGCAGGCTAGAAACAGTATTCATGATGACAGTTTGAAGACGTACTCCAGAGATTTAATAGTGTAAATCTGAAATTCTTAATTATAAATATTGATGTTAAAATAGTGCATGAATAATATGAACTACTTGTAGGATTTATTGTATCTATTCGTCGCATGTTCCACTATTATGAAAATAAATCAATGGAGAGTGTGACTGCTATAGACTTCATGATGACGAAGAAGTTTTTCTGACTGGAAGGGAAAAAATTTAGACTCGAAACATTTCTCCCAGTACTCTACAACTTGTGCCCCGGATTAGTGAGGAGAAAGGAAACCTGTAGAACACTGTTGGACTCCTTCAGTTTTCAGTAACCTTAAGAACAGTTCACCTGACGATATTGCTGAATGAGAAGCAAAACTAAAAGCGTCATATGACACAGGTTTAGAGGCAAAAATGGTTCAAATGGCTCTGAGCACTATGGGACTTAACATCTACCGTCATCAGTCCCCAATCGAACCCAGGAACCCGGGCGTGGGAAGCGAGAACGCTACCGCACGACCACGAGATGCGGGCCAGATTTAGAGCCTTCCTTCCCTAGTGAATGTGTACATTTCGAGGAACTTTTGAAATCTTCCTAGATTAGTAATATATCAGTCGAAATAAGTAATGTAACACTTCTGTCACTAAATGTAACTGCGTTTTCCCTTTTGATGCTAGTCAATTACCAGGATGAGCGTTACTGCAAAGGGCATTTGATTCTAAAGCATTCTGTAAGGGTGAAAATGCTAAATTAATTAATTTTTCTCTCTTAACAACGTGTGAGCAGGGTGAGTTCTTCCTTGGCTCGGTTATGAGGTAGAATGAAACATCATTCTTACATAACTTTTATTGCGAGTTTCGTACAACTGTTTCCTCACTCGATGTCCTGGCTCGGAGAACGGCAGCTGCGTCGTTTGCGAAACCTTCTGCTGCGGCAGCGGCGGCGTCTGATTACGCGTGGCAGTGTGTATCTCGTCTCGCCGTCTCGCCCAGCTGACTGGAGACGCGCAGCGCAAGGTGGTCCGTTTAATTATTGCGAGCGAAGTCGTGCATCGGATGGTGATACCTTGGATGTGGCGTCCCAGTTTTTCTCTTCTCTAAGCGGCTGCGTGTCTCGTGCGTCGGCCAGCGGAGCGGCGCGGCGGGGGAAGGCCAACTTCTGCCTTCTGGCGCCGAGGCTGCTGCTTGCTATTCCATTACAGCGGCGGACTTGGTGCGTCTGTAATCTCTTCTTGCATGGCGGTCTTCAGCGCCCAAACTGACTGAAAACTACCGCTACTCTTCTTCACTTGTTCGTCTGTCGGACCCATGTGTCTCACGTATTTATTCACTTCAGTTTACTGGAGGTGAACGACTTCACGGTCATTGCCTTTTCTGTCACGTTGAAAAGCTGCTCGAAGAATCTTCTTACCGTCGGTCACTGGCTCTTGGAATGTGGGCGAGGGCCTTTGCTCACGTGACAACTGAGAAACGTGAGCCGGTCGGGCGATGCCCTGACGGCGGAATCGACAGATTCCGCTTATGTGGGGAGGGCGATGGCTTCTGAACTTGGTAACTTCACGGTAATTGTCTCTTCTGCTCTGTTGTTCTGCCCGCTGTTTGCCAGTGTGTAATTCTCCTAAACTAAACCAAGTTTTTCATTTATGTTCTAATTTCTACTTCACTTTGATTTCACTAATTTATTTACTTATCTTATGTACCACTCAACAGTAATTTTTTTACGAAAGGAGAGGTTAAAGTCCGTGTTTCCGAATGTTAATATTGGTCTTAGAATATTTCTATGGATGTCACTTACAAATTGTTCAGCAGAACGCTCGTTTGGGGCTCTTAAAAGACTGAAATCGTACCTACGTTCTACGATGTCTGGGGAGAGACAGAACACTTTGTCCATTCTTCACATCGAAGTCGACTTCCTAACTGATCACCGTCTGACCTATGAAGATATTATCTACGAGCTTTCTGCCGTCAAAGCCAGATGCAAACTTTGCTGACTAGTGGGATTGTTTATTTACTAATACCAGTTTTAAAAATTTATGTTTATAATGTAATTTTTGTTATAACTTAGAGCTCATTCATTGGCTTTACAAACTACGAATTACCTGTTTATTTTACAATTGCCTATGGCACAACGCGGAAGAAAACCTCGTTTACGTGCAGACGTGTCCGAAGGCGCCCGGCAATACTAAACAATACCCGAAAGACCCAGGCCTCTGTACAGTGAAGTCATTCTGTTACTGTAGTATATTACAACTGGTGTGTGTTCTTGGCGTCTGCTGAAATGTATAGTTATCGCCGAAATATTCGTTATCGGCAGCGGTGGCCGTGCAGTTCTAGGCGCTGCAATCCTTAACAGTGGGAATGCTGCGGTCGCAGGTTCGAACCCTACATCGTGCATGGACGTGTGTGCTGTCCTTAGGTTAGTTAGGTTTAAGTAGTTCTAAGTTCTAGGGGACTGATGACCTAAGATGTTAAGTCCCATAGTGCTCAGAGCCATTTGAACCATTGTTTTAAAGTCCACTCAGATGAAAAAGCGTTAATAAATAACGTAGTTCATTTCCATCGACTAAGCTTCGCTAATACCGTTAGAAAGAGCTATAGCAAGAGCAGTAACTGCAGTACATCTACATCCACATCTACATGACTACTCTGCAATTCACATTTAAGTGCTTCGCAGAGGGTTCATCGAACCACAATCATACTATCTCTCTACCATTCCACTCCCTAACGGCGCGCGGGAAAAACGAACACCTAAACCTTTCTGTTCGAGCTCTGATTTCTCGTATTTTATTTTGATGATCATTCCTACCTATGTAGGCTGGGCTCAACAAAATATTTTAGCATTCGGAAGAGAAAGTTGGTGACTGAAATTTGGTAAAAAGATCTCGCCGCGACGAAAAACATCTTTGCTGTAATGACTTCGATCCCAATTCGCGTATCATATCTGCCACACTCTCTCCCCTATTACGTGATAATACAAAACGAGCTGCCATTTTTTGCACCCTTTCGATGTCCTCCGTCAATCCCACCTGGTAAGGATCCCACACCGTGCAGCAATATTCTAACAGAGGTCGAACGAGTGTAGTGTAAGCTGTCTCTTTAGTGGACTTGTTGCATCTTCTAAGTGTCCTGCCAATGAAGCGCAACCTTTGGCTCGCCTTCCCCACAATATTATCTATGTGGTCTTTCCAACTGAAGTTGTTCGTAATTGTAACAACCATGTACTTAGTTGAATTGACAGCCTTGAGAATTGTACTATTTATTGAGTAATCGAATTCCAACGGATTTCTTTTGGAACTCATGTGGATCACCTCACACTTTTCGTTATTTAGCGTCAACTGCCACCTGCCACACCATACAACAATATTTTCTAAATCGCTTTACAACTGATACTGGTCTTCGGATGACCTTACTAGACGGTAAATTACAGCATCATCTGATAACAACCTAAGAGAACTGCTCATATTGTCACCCAGGTCATTTATATAGATGAGGAACAGCAGAGGACCCAGGACGCTTCCCTGGGGAACACCTGATATCACTTCAGTTTTACTCGATGATTTGCCCTCTATTACTACGAACTGCGACCTTCCCGACAGGAAATCACGAATCTAGTCGCACAACTGAGACGATACCTCATAGGCCCGCAGCTTGATTAGAAGTCGCTTGTGAGGAACGGTGTCAAAAGCTTTCCGGAAATCTAGAAATACGGAATCAACTTGAGATCCCCTGTCGATAGCGGCCATTACTTCATGCGAATAAAGAGCTAGCTGCGTTGCACAAGAGCGATGTTTTCTGAAACCATGCTGATTACGTATCAATAGATCGTTTCCTTAAAGGTGATTCATAATGTTTGAATACACTATATGCTCCAAAACCCTACTGAAAACCGACGTCAATGAAATAGGTCTGTAGTTAGATGGATTACTCCTACTACCCTTCTTAAACACTGGTGCGACCTGTACAAAACTGTTCAGCCCTTACATGGATTAAGGCTTTTGTGTACACTTATTACGCAGCATCTAGCTACACAGGCCCTAATGCTTTACACTATCAGATTATAAAACAAATTTAATTTTTCCACACTAGTCTGTAAAATTATGTAATAGCAAATCCAGTTCTGGGTTTTTTCGTCTGTATTTAGTTATTAGTTCGTGCACCGAAATCTCTGTTTCATTTTCATTTCTTAGGCTTTCGTATAGATTCACGTATTAATACCGAACGTGTTTTTCTTATCTGCTACACATTCAAGTTATTAGATCGTAAAACGACAGTTTAGTTTTAATTTTGAACGCACTCTGTAAAAGGAAGAATTAATTTTTAATGTATGACACGTTCGCTTCAATTTTATGATCTTAACACAACTTTTTTATTTTCATTTTCAACGGTTTCGTGTAAATGAACATACTAAAAGTGAACGTATAACAAAAATCCGGTGTCTCCTACACGCTTTGCTGAATTTTTAAGCCATAAAAGGAAAGTTATTGTCCTTGTGTTCGTTTCTGTTGTCTTTCGACAGAAGAATGTGTTAACACAATGCAGTTTTAAGTTTGTTTTACGCGCTGCCGTACACCCAGAACAGTTCAGGAACAATATTATATTTTGATAGAGTGCGACTAGACCGCTGACGCGTCCTTCCGAACAACAAACAGCAGAGTACTGAAACAGCTCACAGCGCTCCCACCCAAAACTGCGATTATGAAGTTATCGGCTAAAAGTTATTATTTAAATCATTTTTTTGAGGGGGGTGCGCATATAATATGGAGTGCCTAGGCGTGCAAAATTTTTAAATCCGCCACTGATACTGACCTGCACTGCGTAAAACGCAGAACACAAAACGCTTCCTGTTGTCCCGACTCACTTTTCACTAGAACTGCAATCAGCGCACACTGCTGCTGCCTAGCGGAAATTCGAGAGTTTGCTCCTTCCAACAGTATGTTGTTCACGCACATATCTCAAATAACGTAATAGTTACGATTTTTTTTAAACCGAATGATTATTTTGATACATCCTGTATAAATAAATATGTTCATAAATATATTCATCTGCCCTTTCGTCTCCCCATGGATTGAATTTACAAAGAAACCATGAAGCATGTACGTTTTCAAATTTCTAACCAAGAAGACAAATACAAATTACGTGAGATTTAGTTTAAGATATTCCTTTATAATGAAATGTTTCCATAAAAACTTTCATCTCCTATTTTACCCCATTATGGGTATAATTTCCACAAATTCTGAAGCACATAATTTTTTTTATTTCTGATCGAAACAACAAGAACCAGTATTCATACTTCTAGCTTCCAAATTGCCTTAATAGTGACACATTTTCAAAATTTCTCTTATTCTTTACTTTACCCTCCCAGGGGCGAAATTTCGAGCAACTCCTTACTAAACGATGACTACAGTAAAAGGTCAACACCCTCTCCATTCTCGAAGTTTCTGTCCTTATTGGTTTTGGCTGACCAGTAGTGAGTAAGTCAGTCAGGACATCAAATTTTACACAGGCAGAGATTCACGCATAATCGTTCGCCAAAAGTAATAACGAAACTGACTGGTATTGACCAGTTTCCAAACAGAGAATGTTACGCAAATATTAGCAGTTACAGTTGCAGAAATTTAGCGACGAGTGGTACGTATTGCTTAAGAATCAAAGACGTTAGAAGTAGTAGTTTTTTTTAAATAAGTCTTGGCCACAAAACTCTAAAACACACGTGACAAATACAAATCAATTAACTTGACACTCATGGAACTCTTTACAGAAGCTTGATGTAACTAGCACATTAAAACATACGCAATTGCGTTGAGAAGGGTAGTGCAGTTGAAGGTATCAAAAGTGCTACTGATGATGGCAGCGCCTTCAGAAAGGAGAATTTTTGTTTTGTGAAGTTCGTGAATATTGACATATCAGGTTGCCAGAACGACAGCATTCTGGTTTGGGGAGCATAAGGAAAGCATTCATGTAACAGTAACTGACTAGACAAATGTTGTCCCATAAAAATTTCAATAATTTTGTTTGTGATCGTTTTGTGAATTTGTGGAAAGCTACTGGAAGTGTGTAAACAAAGTAAAAATAAAGAAAAAACATTTTTCAATTGTCATTGTATCTATTAACGATTGTGCCTATGGATATTAAAAATAAGGAAGAGTACTTTCCGATGTACGCCAGTGGGAAAGTTTACATTCTAGATGAATCCTACTGTATCCTCATTACAGCGCTGAAATTCTAGAAATGTGTGGTCTACCTTGAATGGCTACAACTTGGAACCATGCGGTTTTGTTCCAGAATGTAAGTCAGAATTGAATTAAGTCAGAACTCCATGTCAATCAAAAGAGATATTTTCTTCCATTAAGATTGAAATCATAATGAATCTCAAAGTGATGAATTTACAACACAATCACACTTCAAATGAAAACAATCAACTGATTAAATTTTTCCTCATTATGAAACGGACTGGCTTGATTTACAGTTTGTGAGTCAGCTGTCAAACGACACATGCGCACGTCGTGGTGAACTCAGTTAGAATTAGAATAGAACAAAATAATTATATTTGTTGGGCAGATCGCGAAACAACACATGGGGAAAAAGAAACGTAATTTTATTTTAATTCACGCTGCTGTGTGTTTTTAAAGATTTTTCTCCATACCATTAGATTTTTTCCAACTGAGTTATTTCCACCCTCGGAGCATAACGAACAAAACAAAACCAGTCCCTACCAAATATGTCGTTCCTATCGTCAGTTATGATTCACAGTACAAACAAATTGTATGACTTTTTCATTTTGTCCGAATTTTCCTATTGTCCATTATAATTGTACCGATTTTTTGTGTCAACTTTCCCAGAACCATAGCGAACAAAGAGAAAGATGAGAGGCACCCACTTGCCTTGCTCATACTGTGGCATCAAGCAGTCAGGCCTGCAAGCTGAGTGGTCTGCCAAGCGAGTGGATTCATTCTTATTTATCAAGTAACATGAGCTCTAGTACTGACAATTAAGTTACAAGTTATTCTTCTGTTTGAATATTACACAACGGAAACGGAAACGCACATCTGACTATTAGTAATTTACACGGCTCTGACTGTTCACTACGCACTGGCAATACCACATTTTCTTTCTTATTTAACGGCTTTGATCAACAATTGGCCATCACACTGAATATGAATGGCGCACACATTAAAGATTCTGGGTATCATGACAACATACTATTCGAAGGAAATGGCCACCAATCTTTTTCTTTTTACTATCTTATTTATTCCGATAAATTCTATAACCAAAACACACAAATTCTATAACGTACAACAATAACACATGAGAAATTCCGCCCAGTGGGCATGGCTTTACATTGGTGATTCTCTATCTTATGGTCTCGTAATTATTTAACGCTAGAGTTCACTTTCTGGATAGGATGGTGGATCTCACACTTCGACTCTCACACCCATCATCACGAAAATTTCCTCCAGACCGAGTGGTACAAAAAGGAACATGCATAAACCACTGCCTCTGAAACTATCTTGTTACTCTCCCATGCCAACAACACATACTTAAATTTCATGAAATACATCACACTGGCAACATACAATTCAAAGAATAGTCACAACGTTATAATCACATCACTTTCAGCTTTCCCACTTCAATTAGTATTTATCCCAGTTTCACACGACACTGCCCCGCTTTGTAACTTTTCTTTCCCACTATGAACTCTTGAGGATATATGCACGTCTTCCTGTGCCATGCAAGCCAAGTAGCGTTGCTGGAGAGACGGCTGACTCACCTAGCTTCTCTCTCAGAGTATTATAGTTTGAATCAAGCGTCACACGGAAACATAACACGCAAAGTCATATTATGAACATATTCATCACACACGTGAGTCCTCAACTGATACCATGGACGAGTACTACTCTTTATCCTTTGTCTCATACAGAGATTGAGACTCTCACAGTACTCACCACGTGGAAGTACTCGTCTCTAATTACAAGTCCCGCACACGCCATTTCTTAAATATATCCAACTTATAGTACACGCTAGTAATTCAGCTTTGCTTAAGCATTCGGCAGTATTTCAACTTATTACTGCACGTGGTTTCATTGTGACCGTTGGTCACTTCCGAAGATTACTACAATCCCATTAGTATTACCTGCCTGATATTTAATTCTCCCCACAAAAGTTCCTGAAATAGACAAATTATTATTCCAAACTACTCTTCAGTATTTCACATGCATACCATGTCTCCACTCTTTTGTCTTTACGGAGCACACCTAAGACAGATCTTACAAACACTAGATCCAGCGGCAGCGTGGCGAAACATGACCGATCTCGCACCTCCGCCAAGGTGGTGTACCACCGTGCTACCGTATTGGTCAGCCACATTTCAGGCGCTCAGAGCTCAGATCAATTTTATCTCTTTGGTTCCACCAAAGGTGACCAAAGGACCGTCTCAAAGATGATCATATACTGCACATTCACTATCTGCGGTTAGCAGATGACCATACATTCATTTATTTCACAGATCTCACCAAACTGGGTGTAGGGATTTATTTTGTGGGAGTGCACATGTGATCCATTAAATAAATTAATTGCCGGCCGCGGTGGTCTCGCGGTTCTAGGCGCGCAGTCCGGAACCGTGTGACTGCTACGGTCGCAGGTTCGAATCCTGCCTCGGGCATGGATGTGTGTGATGTCCTTAGGTTAGTTAGGTTTAAGTAGTTCTAAGTTCTAGGGGACTGATGACCACAGCAGTTGAGTCCCCTAGTGCTCAGAGCCATTTGAACCATTTTTTGAAATAAATTAATTGTCATTCTTTCCTACACCGGTATCCGGCTTCGGTATATTAAGTGAAATTGAGTTATTATTGCAAAAAATATGTTGTTCTGACAAGAATAACAAAGAATGTTGTACCTATTTTCAATGTCGGGCGGTACTGTACCCTTTCAAAGAAAAAAATTCTGTACATTCATCGTTCGAACTCTGCATTATGGCCTTTAATTAATACAAAACCCCATGAAAGTAAACTTTTTCCGATTTTCCCAGTCTGCTGGGCAACATTATCTATTTTTTTTTCAAAGAACCTTATTCGGTCTACTATGTACTTAAAAAAAAAAAGCCTGATGGGTCCACCCGTTCTCAATTGACGCGCTTTGCAACGAGCAATATTTGATTTTTACTTACACAGATATAGTTTTAAACTATGACATTTACATGCCAATCTCATTTCGGATTTCATCGATAATGCGTCTTCCCCCTCTGGAACGCCAACTGGCTGGAAGGGGGGGGGGGGAAGAGGTGTCCATTAGCTCCCCCAGTCTTGCCTTACATTTATTTCGCACACCACTGTAATTTAATTATGCTGTCGCTATCAGTCGTGAATCGCATTTTCGCATTCTGCATTCTGACTTCGTCCTCTGCGTCGCGATAAATTCATCCAATGAGAATTAAATGTCTTGATTCAAGGTGTCGCTTAAGAAATGAAGGTTATTTGCTGATAACACTTCTAATAGTGTTTTTGACCCGTGTATTGCAGGCTGAAATAAGCTGATTGTACCCATCACGGTGATTGTAGCTGGAAGGCGAAACTGCATACTTGCTACATCACAAGTTGTTCCATTTATGATTATACCAACGTTCCGCAATGCTAGTTTTTTCATGCGTTTGCGATGTAGTTCTTGTAACGGTTCATGATTGTTACTTATAGATCCAGTGCCCTCTCAATCTTTGGAAATGAAGTTGTTGGACCAGCACTGCTCATCGACACTCTGTCACTTCTGTTTTCCCTAAGAACAGCTGTACATCATGTGCCTGTGCCCTAGTCTGTATTCTCTGGCTGGACAAATTGCAATGATTGCCTGTTCTCATGGTGCCTTTTATTCAAGTTGGCCTTAATTCTTCAAAAATAATTATTTCATGTTCTCAAAAAATTGTATAAATTCTGAAATTGATTATTCTGACGCTGTTTGTAATGATGTATCAGCCCTGACGCCAGCGCCACGGAGCGTACGTGACCTAGCGCCTACTAGTTCTCTTAAGAGAGAACGGCTACTAGCCACTTCACTCGGCTGTCAGAAGAACACAAGTTTAGGCGAAATCTTATTTTGCTGTGTGGAATTGTAAAACCTATGTCGCTTTTGGCGTCACTTGACAACCTTGTCAGAACTGTATGTTCGCTTTGTATCTATCACGTCTTAAAGGTTTTGTTGTCATATGGTGGCATTTATACACGTGTGTAACTTTTCAACATTGTAAAAAATATATTTGTCACCAGGTCCTCTGAAGATGGGCAGAGCGAAGCACATAATGAATTTTTTTTTAAAGTCCAGAAACATTGTGTGACTGTTAGTTCGCGACCAACTAGCCATTTTAAAGCCATTTTTAGTCTCGTAACTACATCAGTGACCTGAGAACATACGGTTCACTCTTTCCTCAGATTATCAACACGTCCTGAGATCATACTTGTATCCAGCTGCCTATAGCTTCACAGTTTATTGCACATAGGTAACAGTGAAACTATGATATCGTGCATTCATGCTCACTATCGGAAATCTGGTTGATACATACAGTTTTGCTCTACCAGTGCTGAGTGTGACAGCTGCAGTTCTTCACAGATAATTCTCCTCCATGCCACAGTTCTGTTGGAAACGCCTTTTTGTGCTGGTATAATCCTGCTTAGGATTCTTACGGAGGCAACAGTGAGGCAGTCAGTTGCCCATGTATTGGACGGTAAGCCACTTCTTGCGGTATTCCTACCTGTGTCCTTGCGTCATTGAGGCTATCCGCCAATGTTCGCAACATTCTAGCGATGGTCATTCGTCCACCCAGTGCACTTAACCCAGTTTGTACTCTCTCTGGGTTGTTATTTATTGTCCACATAGTATTTTTGCGTACTCCCCATACCATCCCGGTATTGTTTAAGACACTGTGCTTCAGGTTTGACAGCTATGTAGTATGCCACTTCCACAGCAGTTTCAGCGGTTTCTGCTGTTACCGGCTTTTGTCCCACTGTATTAGCCAGATTTTGCAAGTTTTTGCTGTCCTCATGCCAAATTTTTTTGTTCAGTAACTACTTTCCTGCATCCAGCCTTCCTCATTCTGTTTGTGGTACTGTCTGCGGCGTTGATTTTGTTATCTGCTTCTACTGTGCTGTCAGTTTCCCATACAAGAGTCTCAACTCTCTGCACTCATCCAGTATAACTTACTCTCTCTGCGCTTCCTTGTGTGAACAATGTTCCAGAATTTAAAAGTTGGTTCCTAACTGTATTCAGTACACGCCCACAGGCGAAATGTAGTAATACCACCCCCCCCCCCCCCCCTTCCTGAGGAAATGTAGCAATGTCGACAGCAATACCCTTGGACGTCTAGGTTGGCGTGACACGTATAAGAAAGGAACATTTATCAGTTACCTCCCACATTCAAAGAAGGAAAAGCCAGGCGGTGTGGCCGAGCGGTTCTAGGCGCTTCAGTCTGGAACCGCGCGACCGCTACGGTCGCAAGTTCGAATCCTGCCTCGGGCATGGATGTGTGTGATGTCCTTAGGTTAGTTAGGTTTAAGTAGTTCTAAGTTCTAAGGGACTGATGACCTCAGATGTTAAGTCCCATAGTTCTCAGAGCTATTTAGAACACAAGGAAAAAGAAATGTAAAAGAAGCTTCTAAATACTTATTGACAAAAAATGGGAAAAAGAAAATCCAAAACCCAATGATACACACAACACCAATTAATTTATAGTGCGCTTAACCAAATAAAGACAACTAATGTACACTCTAGAAAAAAACATCCAACAGACCTACATGGAGTGTTGGTAGTTGTGTTGAAGTATGCCCTGGCCTCCCAACAAGAGACAGCAAAGACCCTGGTAGCTGCTGACACGTACAGCCAGAGGGGCCAGCATGAATGCACCTCGGACAGTGTGTGACCTAGGAAGTCACCCTGGACTGACCCCCCAATAGTGTGTTGATAGAAGATGATAAGGTCTTAAAATCAGTGGCAACAGCAGGATGCCATGGCAATCAAGTGGATCAGGTTGGCTGGTGACTCGTAGCTAAACTCACCAGACAAATATTGAGCTGCACATTATGGAAAAGCCTTGACGTGGACTCACTATAACTCACAAGACTGTCACATCACCTCACAACTGACTGTTCACTCTAAATAGCACAGCAAAGAATCGAATGACCTGTGTGCTTAAAAAAGAAAAAAAAAAAGACGGTATTTATGATTACGACATTATTGAGCCAGGGCAATGAGAAAATTTAATCCCTTTTTCTAAGGCTGTCTCCTTCTTACATAATACTGCTATGTCCCGCTACGGCTTTCAGCACTTAGACTGGCGGTTTCTTCCATGTCACTGGGCTGAAAGTCGCTATTGTATATGATCAACATGTTGTTACAGAAACTTTCAATACTCTCTCCCCTCTCTGTTTGAGTATGATATAGTAATATCCCAGTTGTGTCCATTGCTAATTGCTACACTGGTATTTCTTCCTGTTTAGATTCTAATTGCGACACTGCATTCCTGTTAGACGGGTCACAGTTCGTAGTAATTGACGGAAAGTCATCGAGTAAAACAGAAGTGATTTCTGGCGTTACCAATGGAAACGGTTTGGGAGACAATCTGAGCAGTTGTCTTCGGTTGTTTACAGGTGACGCTGTCGTTTATCGACTAATAAAGTCATCAGAAGATCAAAACAAACTGCAAAACGATTTAGAAGGAATATCGGAATGGTCAGAAAATTGGCAGTTAACGCTAAACAAAGAAAAGTGTGAGGTCATCCACATGAGTGCTAAAAGGAACTCGTTAAACTTCGGTTACACGATAAATCAGTCTAATCTAACAGCCGTAAATTCAACTAAATAACTAGGTATTACAATTATGAACAACTTAAATTGGAAGGAACACATAGAAAATGTTGTGAGGAAGGCTAATTAAAGACTGCGTTTTATTGGCAGGACACTTAGAAAACGTAACAGACCTACTAAGGAGACTGCCTACACTACGCTTGTCCGTAGCTGCCGCTACCGATCACCACGATAAAATAAGAGAAAACTGAGCTCGTACGGAAAGATACAGGTGTTCATTCTTTCCGCGTGCTATACGAGATTGGAATAATAGAGAATTGTGAACCCTCTGCAGGCACTTGAATGTGATTTGCGTCAATGTAGATGTAGATGTACTAGGTGATCAAAAAGTCGGTATAAATTTGAAAACGTAATAAACCAAGGAATTATGTAGATAGAGGGGTAGAAATTGACACCCATGCTTGGAATGACATGGGCTTTTTTTTTAGAACCATCCGATATTGCTCGACGCGTGAAAGATCTATTGCGCTCGTCGTTTGGTGATGCTCGTCTGCTAAGCCGCCACTTTCGTCATGCTTGGCCTCCCAGGTCTCCAGACCTCAGTCCGTGCGGTTATTGGCTTTGGGGTTACCTGAAATGGCAAGTGTATCGTGATCGACCGACGCCAATGCCTCACCATAACTATGGACATGCTTTACAGTACTGTTCACAACATTATTCCTCGACTACAGCTATTGTTTAGGAATGATGGTGGACATATTGAGCATTTCCTGTAAAGAACATCATCTTTGCTTTTTCTTACGTTGTTATGCTAATTATTGCTATTTTGATCAGATGAAGCGCCATCTGTCAGACGTTTTTTGAACTTTTGTGTTTTTTTTTCTTCTAATAAAACCCCATATCATTCCAAGGATGTGTGTCAATTTGTACCTCTCTATCTACATTATTCCGTGATTTATTCAGTTTTCAAATTTATGCTGACTTTTTGATCACCCAGTAGATGTAGAACCTGTTTTTTCTTAGCTCTGTGACTGGTGGGAAAAAATTTAAAAATCGTACATTTACCTAGACTACCTTTATGCTGCGGAGTATTTGCTTATTGAGCACAGAATTAATCGCAATTCGCTACCAACACTGAGTGTCACCAAGTGAAAAGTAAATAGGAAACGGGAACTGAAGCTGGCAGGTGTATATTAATATCACTACCAATACTGTCGCAGTAAATAATGGCATTCACAGAATGAGATTTTCACTCTGCAGCGGAGTGTATACTGATATGAGTTCGAGTCTCGGTCCGGCACACAGTTTTAATCTGCCAGGAAGTTTCAATGGCACTCGGATTTTGCCGTGTATATATCACCCATGACGGTACCTTAAGGTCTTCGCTGCGGTGAACTGCAGAAGTCGAGAGTGAATGTGTCGCTCAGCCGGTGGACTGGTGCAGCAGTTGGGGTTGGATTGGGTTGTTTTGGGAAGGAGACCAGACAGCGAGGTCATCGGTCTCATTGGATTAGGTAAGGAAGGGGAAGGAAGTAGGCCGTGCCCTTTCAAAGGCACCATCCCGTCATTTGCTTGGAGTCATTTAGCGAAATTATGGAAAACCTAAATCAGGATGGCCGGACGCGGGATTGAACCGTCGTCCTCCCGAATGCGAGTCCAGTGTCACCTCGCTCGATGCTGCAATTCCGCCTCGCATCATATTTCTCCTCTTCACTGCGCTCGGCTCGTGTGGAAGTTTGACCTATGCATTATCTAGCGGCTTTGTTCAAAGTCTGTTGTTTCAAAGCGTTGGTTTCGCTTGAAAAATGGTTCAAATGGCTCTGAGCACTATGGGACTTAACATCTGTGGTCATCAGTCCCCTAGAACTTAGAACTACTTAAACCTAACTAACCTAAGGACATCACACACATCCATGCCCGAGACAGGATTCCAACCTGCGACCGTAACAGTCGCGTGGTTCCAGACTTAGCGCCTAAACCGCGAGACCACTGCGGCGGGCGTTTCGCTTGAGTTGCACTGCTCATTCCCCGCCTTGTTTCTAACGTGAAGTGACGTGCTGTTAACCTTAGTTAGTGACTTTCAAGATGAAAGCGACTCATCGTCCGAATCCAACGATGAACATGAAACACCTATAGTAGCTGCTTCTACATCAGGTACACGTTCTACTCCAGGTGTTCCATTGACATCCCAAGACTTGGATTTGTGCACGGACACAGACAATATCAAAAAATGTGTGATTTGTACAAATATTTTCCCCAATAAATATGTACTATGACGATTAGCGCCGCGATTAGCTAGAAAAATGCGCCGTACAGCGGGCGCGCCCGCGTGAGACTGACTCTCGTCCTCAGCGCACGACACAACGGTCGCTGTGCCGGCGTGAAAGGGTTGAAGTGTTTTCTGTCCTCTTGTTACAGCGTCGGTAACCAATATATCGTTACGAAGCTAACTATCTAACATAAGCATGCATGATCTGAAGACGAGCCTGAATAGGCTCTAAAAACAGTTTTATGGGAAAAAATATAAGTGAATGGTCGCAGTTATCTATAATTAATCATATACACTCCTGGAAATTGAAATAAGAGCACCGTGAATTCATTGTCCCAGGAAGGGGAAACTTTATTGACACATTCCTGGGGTCAGATACATCACATGATCACACTGACAGAACCACAGGCACATAGACACAGGCAACAGAGCATGCACAATGTCGGCACTAGTACAGTGTATATCCACCTTTCGCAGCAATGCAGGCTGCTATTCTCCCATGGAGACGATCGTAGAGATGCTGGATGTAGTCCTGTGGAACGGCTTGCCATGCCATTTCCACCTGGCGCCTCAGTTGGACCAGCGTTCGTGCTGGACGTGCAGACCGCGTTAGACGACGCTTCATCCAGTACCAAACATGATCAATGGGGGACAGATCCGGAGATCTTGCTGGCCAGGGTAGTTGACTTACACCTTCTAGAGTACGTGGGGTGGCACGGGATACATGCGGACGTGCATTGTCCTGTTGGAACAGCAAGTTCCCTTGCCGGTCTAGGAATGGTAGAAGGATGGGTTCGATGACGGTTTGGATGTACCGTGCACTATTCAGTGTCCCCTCGACGATCACCAGAGGTGTACGGCCAGTGTAGGAGATCGCTCCCCACACCATGATGCCGGGTGTTGGTCCTGTGTGCCTCGGTCGTATGCAGTCCTGATTGTGGCGCTCATCTGCACGGCGCCAAACACGCATACGACCATCATTGACACCAAGGCAGAAGCGACTCTCATCGCTAAAGACGACACGTCTCCATTCGTCCCTCCATTCACGCCTGTCGCGACACCACTGGAGGCGGGCTGCACGATGTTGGGGCGTGAGCGGAAGACGGCCTAACGGTGTGCGGGACCGTAGCCCAGCTTCATGGAGACGGTTGCGAATGGTCCTCGCCGATACCCCAGGAGCAACAGTGTCCCTAATTTGCTGGGAAATGGCGGTGCGGTCCCCTACGGCACTGCGTAGAATCCTACGGTCTTGGCGTGCATCCGTGCGTCGCTGCGGTCCGGTCCCAGGTCGACGGGCACGTGCACCTTCCGCCGACCACTGGCGACAACATCGATGTACTGTGGAGACCTCACGCCCCACGTGTTGAGCAATTCGGCGGTACGTCCACCCGGCCTCCCGCATGCCCACTATACGCCCTCGCTCAAAGTCTGTCAACTGCACATACGGTTCACGTCCACGCTGTCGCGGCATGCTACCAGTGTTTAAGATTGCGATGGAGCTCCGTATGCCACGGCAAACTGGCTGACACTGACGGCGGCTGTGCACAAATGCTGCGCAGCTAGCGCCATTCGACGGCCAACACCGCGGTTCCTGGTGTGTCCGCTGTGCCGTGCGTGTGATCATTGCTTGTACAGCCCTCTCGCAGTGTCCGGAGCAAGTATGGTGGGTCTGACACACCGGTGTCAATGTGTTCTTTTTTCCATTTCCAGCAGTGTGTGATTAAATAGACATTCACATATCTACAATATTCAGAATGGATAAATACAACGGTACGATGCCTCTCTCATATCCAGATGCAAATTCGAAACTGTGCGCCACGTATACTGTAATGCTGTTTACGTTTTTATATTGGTAATGCTACGTTGCTCTCTGCATGAAAATCACTGACTGTGCTGTGTGGAGTCTGTGGCTCGTTGGACTCAATGTTGGAATATTCGTTTGGGTAGTGTTGGGCAGGTGGATGTGAACAGTGCTTAGCATTGGGCAGTTGGAGGTGAGCCGTCAGAAGTGGTGGATGTGGAGAGAGAGATGAGAGAGTTTGAAGACGTTACTATAAGCGGACGATCTGGAAGTGTGTCTGGCAGAAAAAGGAGATTTGTAAAGATCGATGTCTTGAACATTATTAAGGTAAATACAGTGTTGGTTCCCTATCAAAATCTTTCATTTGCTAACTATGCCTGTCAGTAGTTAGTGCCTTCAGTAGTTTGAATCTTTTATTTAGCTGGCAGTAGTGGCGTGAGCAGTATTGCAGTAGTTCGAGTAACGAAGATTTTTGTGAGGTAAGTGATTCATGAAAGGTATAGGTTATGGTTATTAAGGGCCATTCTTTTGCAGGGATTATTGAAAGTCAGATTGCTTGCGCTAAATGATATTGTGTGTCAGTTTAGTGATGATCAGAATAAGTAATGAGAAAACTGTCTGAGTACGTTGAGTTTTGCTCAGCTGCTTGAAAATCCAAAAACGTAGAAGTTTGCCCGCGCAGTAATTCATAATTTTGGAAAGGGGACGTTTCAATACTGTCTGCTTACGTAATATAAGTTTCTCTTTGGAAGATGACTTCCCACTATGGCCCCATTGTACCACAACACGACATTTTTGCCCGGCCTCAATACGAAAGGTCAACCAAATCAACGAATATTTCTCGGTTGGTGCGAATTCTAGAGGATTGAAATGGGCAACAAGCAAAACGTCGCTTCGAGTACTGATCGCCCTGCAGGTCGCATTGTGGCGCTCCTAAAACTAACTGGAACTGGTATCCCCTGCACCTCCTCCCCCCCCCCCCCCTCCCGTCCCCCGTCCTCAGTACATAATTACAACGTTCCTTTTCAACTATGGCAATACAGCCTCACTTGATGCGCAAAGATGGTTGTTATTTAAAGGGAGTGCTATAATTAGTTTTTATTTTTCTTTCCCTATTTACTCAGTTCTTTTTCACCACACATGAATAGCTCGTGCTTCCTTTGTGGACTAATGATTACTGCGCAGTTGTCGGAAGTTGCGTGGAGATCCAGAAAACAACATTCACTTTCCTAGTTCCGTCCGTGCGGATCACAAAATGTATTGTTTATTGTTGGAAATGTCCTCTCACCAAAAATTAATTTAAGCTACACTTTGAGAAAATTTCATATACTACAATACATAATGATCTTCCTTTTTACTATGAAATTTCAAATATACTGTAATCGCACCAGGAATGATTAAACTGAAAATAATCTCCAGATGTGTTCAATTTCACCTCGATTATATCGAAACACACAAATGAACGCCTTTGCATCTCCAGAGCGCTGCCAACCAGCACTTACTGGTTCAAATACCCTGAAGCGCCAAAGAAACTGGTACAGGCGTGCGTATTGAGATAAAGAGCTATGTAAACAGGCAGAATACGGCCCTGTACTCGGCAGCAACTATGTAAGACAAGTGTCCGGCGCAGTTATTAGATCGGTTACTGCTGCTACAGTGGCAGGTTATCAAGATTTAAGTGGGTTTGAACGTGGCGTTATAGTCGGAGACCGAGAGATGGGACACAGCATCGCACAGGTACCTATGAAGCGGGGATTTTCCCGTACGACAATTTCACGAGTGTATCGTGAATATCAGGGATCCGGTAAAACGTCAGAGGTAAGGTAAAAAACAGTAGAGGTAAGGTAAAAAATTGAATTTTGCTAAACTCTAATTTTATCACATAAAAATATCTTTTGCTGTTTGAATATAAGTTGCAGTCATTGTCCGTCATAAGCATAACAGACGAACACTACTGAGTGCAAACATAAAATTTGGTTGTTGTCATGTTTTACTATGTAAATAAATTTTTTTATTAAATCTGCTCTCTCTCCGTAGCTAAACTGAAAGGGCATGCTCGCTTCTTTCTGTACGTCCGGCTTAGTCTGAGGTACACCTATAGACATTTTGTTACGGTCTCGGAATTCCCTGGGCCAATATCGTACCAATATCGATATGAGGCAAAAATGGTTGCGATTTGCGATTCCCAATATTTCGTCGCCGTAAGTTGTCATAAAATGCAATACAACAAAATATTTATGAGACTGTATGGATGTAGTAGAAGACGCCATGTGGACATATAGACAAACCCATTATCAAAAATAATTAATTCTATTAAACTTATTAACATACTGAATCACAGACGATATGAATGATATATAAATATTATAGTAATTGCATTAATGAGACTTATTATCTACGATTTTTCTCCATACATGGAGGGGACAATGCACGCTGTCTTGCTCTTGTCATCTCACTTGTTCTCGTAGGTGTGATAACAGCTTTTGTGGTCATATTAGGTTTGTAATCGTCTAAGAAATGAATTAACTGTTAAAATACATAATTAATTAAAAATAGTTATTTCGTGCCTTTATTCTGTAGTTTTGTGTGCCCTGTGTCAAAAATATGCATTATTTCTGCATTCATAGCAGGCCAACGCAAAAACAGTCTAACAGTGCCAGATCAATCAGATCGCAGCAGTTAAACGCCAAAATTGAATTTAAACGTTTTTTTTCTTTCCTGCGTGGCTCATATCAATCCAACAAATACCAACACTTCCTTTCACAGGATTAGGAGGCCCTATTGTCCATCTCGTCCTCCTTCCAATGTCGATCACCTCCTCCTCCTCTCTCTCTCTTTGTCCACCTCCTTTCCCTGCCCCTTTCTCTGTCCATCACTCCACATCCTCTTCCCCCTCACTCTGTCTCAGAGCGTTGTTTCTTGGTGTTGCAAAGGCAGAGTATGAGAGAGTGCTCTCCAGATGCTGGATGTATGAGAATAGCAGCTTCAACAACAGAATTTTCCATGGGTTTTATCTACGAACGGTTAGGATTTCGAAATTCAGAAGATACAGATTCCGTAGTACTGCTGTAATCAAAAACTGATAGACCATAAAGACAACTTTCCTGTTTTCTATCAAAACCGACTGTGGGCAATAAAACAAAAGAGGATGTTATTCTGTGTTTCTAGTTTTTTTTATTGTGCGTAAGTAGAAAAAATGTATATGGGCGAGTCAATCTGTCTATTGGCATAAATGCCGTAGTATCGTAGTTCAAATTAACTCAGAGAAACAAAACAAAACCACACGTTTTCGCTGCACAGTACAACATCTTTTTTTCCTCGCATCACTTGTACAGTGATGATTAGAAAGCTGTATAGCCAACGTCCATTTGAATGTTTGTTAGAGTATTTTGTTAGTGTTTTGCCAACTTACCCGATATACACTGACAGAAGCTGAAAGCGCAACACCAAGAAGGAGTTGTGTGCTATAAACGAAAGTTCGTAGGCATGTCCACGAGACTCGGAGGGCCATAGACACGGGTTCAGAGGTAGATGCCGTGTTTCTCGACTTCCGCAAGGCGTTCGATAGAGTTCCCCACTGTCGTTTAATGAACAAAGTAAGAGCATATGGACTGTCAGACCAATTGTGTGATTGGATTGAGGAGTTCCTAGGTAACAGAACGCAGCATGTCATTCTGAATGGATAGAAGTTTTACAAAGTAAGAGTGATTTCAGGTGTGCCGTACGAGAGTGTCATAGGACGGTTGCTATTCACAATATACGTAAATGACCTGGTGGGTGACATCGGAAGTTAACTGAGGCTTTTTGCGGATGATGCTGAGGTATATCGAGGGGTTGTAACAATGGAAAATTGTACTGAAATGCAGGAGGATCTGCAGCGAATTGACGCATGGTGCAGGGAATGGCAATTGAATCTCAATGTAGACAAGTGTAATGTGCTGCGAATACATAGAAAGATAGATCCCTTATCATTTAGCTACAAAATAGCTGGTCAGCAACTGAAAGCAGTTAACACCATAAATTATGTGGGAGTAGGCATTAGCAGTGATTTAAAATGGAATGATCATATAAAGTTGATCGTCGGTAAAGCAGATGCCAGACTGAGATTCATTGGAAGAATCCTAAGGAAATGCAATCCGAAAACCAAGGAAGTAGGTTACAGTACGCTTGTTCGCCCACTGCTTGAATACTGCTCACCGGTGTGGGATCCGTACCAGATAGGATTGATAGAAGAGAGAGAGAAGATCCAACGGAGAGCAGTGCGCTTCGTTATAGGTTCATTTAGTAATCGCGAAAGCGTTGCGGTGATGATAGATAAACTCCAGTGGAAGACTCTGCAAGAGAAACGTTCAGTAGCTCGGTACGGGCTTTTGTTAAAGTTTCGAGAACATACCTTCACCGAAGAGTCAAGCAGTATATTGCTCGCTCCTACGTATATCTCGCGAAGAGACCACGAGGATAAAATCAGAGAGATTAGAGCCCACACAGAATCATACCGACAATCCTTCTTTCCACGAACAATACAAGACTGGAATAGAAGGGAGAACCGATAGAGGTACTCAGGGTACCCCCCGCCAAACACCGTCAGGTGGCTTGCGGAGTATGGATGTAGATATAGATGTAGATGTTTCGACATCGGAAAGACGATACCTGTTCAGATTTCACACCAGTCGCATAAGAGTGGCTCTAGTATTGCCGCTATAACGATGCAGATCAAGTTTGCTTTAAATACACGCTGTATCAGACAGCGGACGTGATCTTGCCATTGGATGTGTCGGGTTGATGCTAGTCAAGAACGCCTTTAATGCGACAAAGACGCCATTATCAACACCTCACTGAGTTTGAACAAGGTCGTGTAATAGGGCTACGAGAATCTGAATGTTCATTCTGTGATACTGCAAAAGAACTTGGCACGACATAGCCACTGTACATGACTGCCGGTAGCAGTGGCCGTGAGAATGTACGATCGCAAGGAGACCTGGCTCCCTACGGCCAGAGAGGGAAGACCGCCGTGTTCGGCGCATGACTGCCACATGGTACTGCAACTGCAGCGGCAATTTGAGCAGCAGTTGGCACCACAGTGACACAACGAACAGTTACGAATCGGTTACTTCAAGTGGTGTCAAGCGAGAGCTCATTCAGTGGGGTGGGGGATGTGGGGCAGAGTAGAGGCCTGTTGTGTTTTATGATGAAGCCTGTGGATCTACTGTGTTATCTGATGAAAACTGGCTCTGCCTCAATGCCAATGAGGGCCGTGTGTTGGTTACAAGCAGGCCAATTGAGGGTCTGTCGTCGTGCTAGACACACTGGATATACGCCTGGATTTATGGTTCAAAATGGTTCAAATGGCTCTGAGCACTATGGGACTTGGCTTCTGAGGTCATCAGTCCCCAAGAACTACTTAAACCTAACTAACCTAAGGACATCACACACATCCATGCCGAGGCAGGATTCGAACCTGCGACCGTAGCGGTCGCGCAGTTCCAGGCTGTAGCGCCTTGAAGCGCTAGGCCACTCCGGCCCTGGAGTTATGTCCTACAGTGAGATTTCATGTGACAGCAGGAGCACTCTCGTGGTTGTCACATGTACCTCGACTGCAGTTTTGTACGTCAGTCTCGTGATTCGACCTGTTGTGCTGCACTTCAGGGTGTGTTTAGCAACAGGATAACACTAGCCCACTTACCGCTGTTGTAACCCAGCATGCTCTACAGAGTGTCGACAAGTTGCCTTGGCCTGCTCATTTATCAAAGCAATCTCCAATCGAGCACATATGGGACATCACCGGCGATAACTCCAACGTCATCCACAAACAGCGTTAATTATGCCTGTATTGATAGATAAGTGCAACAGGCATCCGTCCTGACCGAGTGGTTCTAGGCGCTTCAATACGGAACCGCACTGCTGCTACGGTCGCAGGCTCGAATCCTGCCTCGGGCATGGATGTGTGTGATGTCCTTAGGTTAGTTAGGTTTAAATAGGCCTAAGTCTAGAGGACTGATGACCTCAGGTGTTAAGTCCCATAGTGTTTAGAGCCATTTGAACCATTTTGACCAACAGGCATCGAACTCCATCCAGCTAACCGACATCCGGCACCTGCACAACACAAGGCATTCAGTTTGCATAATTTCATTCAACATGCTGGTGGTTACGACAGTAATTGATATAGCAGCATTTGGCATTTGCAATGGCTTAGCTTGCGTTGAAATTAATCTGTGAATTCGTAATGAGTCTATCAGTAAAATATGTTACCTAGACAAACGTATTCCCTAAATTTCACTGCTCTGCATTAAGTATTTTTTGGTATTGTGATCTTTCTCCGTAAGTGTATTTATACGTCATATACATTAAAAATATGTTGCATATGTCCGTTTGAACGTTTATTAGTGTATAGTGTAAAAATATCAAATAAATGTGCCAACAACTTTCCAAGGTTTTTGGTAACAACGCTAAACTACAAACTATGTTTTTATGGTAGTACAGATCACAATAGTTTAACAATTCTGACTGTAATGTTGTTGCTTTAATTTGTTATGTGAAAGCGGTGCTGATAGACAATAAAAGAGGGTTAAAAGCTGTGAGCTATCTGAGGAAGTTAACGTTGCATTACTGAGCAACTGTTTCACCAGGTATCCAGTCTAGCTTACCAAATTTAAAACCAGACTAACATTAATTATAATCTTTCAATAGTCATACGTAAACCGGTGGTACATTTATAAAAATGAGAATTTAAATAAAAATAAATAAATCAGTTTATATTTGGAAATTTATTTTAACATTGATCATTGAAATTTCAGCATATTAAACTTGAGTCATAACTAAGCTGGTGCCTTATTTAGGATTGTGAAAATGTGAGTTTGTAATCTTACGGAACACATCCAATAGGGAGCCAAGATTGGGAGACTGCATACAACACTACATTCATAAAATAACACACGAAGAACATTGAAACATATGTAAGAGGAAATTAACCACAACCAACCGATTCAATTTTCACCCAAAGAAGTAACGTTCGTAGCGCAATCCTGTCCGTCATGTAATTACCACACACTGGTACACTAAATTCATACTAACTCTCTGTGAAATCTTCCCGAAAAGAATAGCTGAGAGCTACTTTGATGATTACACCACATGCTTCACGTGGTTAACTTGGTTTACACAAAGAGTGTAACTCCACAATAATTTTGATAATTAAAATAAATTAGATCGAAAAGCAATTTACAAAAGAAAAACCTCGAACTTGTTACTATCGTCTTACTATTAACCTGATGGATCAAACAATTGTATAAGCACGTGGTACTGGTCTCACGAAGTACACCCCACGTGGGTTGAACATAAAAAAGTTGCTATATTGAAAAATATTGTTAAAGCGAGACGTTATAATCTCACGCACATTCGCATTTAAGATTGATGATCTTAGTTAGAGTTACTGATCAACACGTGGTTCCACTTTACTCACAAAGTAGTGGCAAAGCAACTACTGTAAAATATTCTGAAGTTCACACTCGAAATAAACTGCGTTGCAATTTAAGATAACATTAGATATTTTAGAGCTAAACCTGAAACAAAGTTAATAAATTTTCAGTTAGGCTGAACTTAAGAAATCCATTGTCCTGTGGACTTAGCAGACACACGCTTAGCCGGAGATCTTACCACTTCAGACGCTCGCCGCGGACTGACTGACCTGCGCTCCTACCGAGCGTGCTTCCCGATACAAAACGGAAGTGACCAGAGGGGCAGCTTCCTATACCAACATGACAAGGGACGGACAGGACAGTACTAAGGATAGAAACCTATTGGCTTCTAGAAAGCGTAGCTACCTGTTCCGACGTTGGTCCTACTGCTCTCTAGCAGACAGGCTTGTCTGCTACCATCAAGCATGCAACTAGAAATACATTTGCTCATTCATTCTTTCACACAGAAGGGAAGCGGGATGACAGTATCTTATCATATACAGTATATAAAAGAAAGCGGATGTAGGTTCTGTATGAGACTGTGTGACATGAATTCCATATAAACTGTGTTTTAAAGTGTAGTAGTGTGACAGATCGATCTTGTTTATGTGTAAAAGTAACACGTTCCTCTACTCAGTCTCCTCGCAGATAGTCAGAACCGCCACAGTAAATTTAGAAGAGGAATTTATGTCGTAAATGACAACAGATTTAAGAAATTAACATGAAAGGAATCCAACAGAGACCTTTCATAAGCCCAACGCTCCGGGAAAAGACTGTGCAGGGAATTTTCTGGGCATGCTAGGACATTCCCAAGCAGGCTTCTCACACCCAACTTAAACCAAAAATGTAAAGAAAAGGCTAAAGGTCACCAGCTACTTGCTAAAATACCACAATTTCAACACATCATTAGAAACCACTAATTTCAAAGAGAAAAATTAACAATCTGTGACACCTATTTAAAAGATGGTGTAGATTTAATTCGGTCAGCAAGTAAAAACAATGGTTCCTTTGTCATTAATATGAAAACAATTTCTGGTTGTTACCCTTATGGAGTTCACCAGTATTTGCTCATTGCAAGAGCCAACTGATCACAGGAAATTTTATGACTGTTTATTAACAAGTAAAATTTATGAAAATAGCAAAGGTGCCACAGCAATTAAAAAAAAACATGAAAATAACATCAGTATTATAACGCAGAACATTACAATGCACAATCCGCAAAAGCAAAAAAAAAAAAATAAGAGAAAAAACATGTTTTACAAAGTGGTTATCGGAAAAAAAATTCTATATCTTATAAAACTAATAATTTGTACAATTAAAATAACTTTGTGGCACTAATTTAATCACTCTACTATATTTCAGTTAGTTATCAAACAGTGATCACTATATCATTATACTGAAACTACAATTAATTATGTGATTGTTACCCTTAAGGTGTTCCTCACTATAAATATGCCCCATGCAAAGGCTAATCCATCACTGTCCAATGAGCATGAATAGCTGTCTGACTGATAATCGAACCAATGCCACAGGAATGAATTTACGAAACAAAATATCACAAATCTAATGCAACACACAAAACAAACATTGAGAAATAAAACAGCTCTGAAAGTACAGTAGTCAACGTTTAAAGAAACACTAATAAATAAAACACCTGCAAAATACAAGAGTCAAAGTCTAAAAAAAATAGAACACCTGCAAAATACAAGAGTCAGTCTAATAAACACCAATAAATCGAACCCCTGCAAAACACACGAGTCAAAGTTTCTCACGTATAGTCATTGGACTAAGAACCGTATAATCACTGTTCACTGACACACTCAGTAGTTCCACTGTTCCGAGGCACAATATAAGGGGAGGGGGGGTTCGTTGCCGCAGCTGTCAGTGGGGTTTTTTTTTGTCCATCTGTTGCGTGCAATCCCGCCTTCTCTGCCCTCTCATGCAGTTTCTCTTGGTGGTCCGTGTCACCTACATCTCGATTTGGTTCCATGTTTGTGTTGTCAAATTCGTGCGGTATCCTCGTTTCACACACCAGGTTGATATTCCTGGGCAGGGATGACACTTAATGGCTCTTCTCTGTGCCACCCTTACCTACCAGAGAACATCGAACTATGATTTACTGTCGCTTGGCAGTGGGCATCCACCAGGAAATGATAAGCGTCGCTGAAGTCTGCCCGTTTCTCTGGACAGTATGTGTCAAAAGGCTCCACGCCCCTGTATCCCCTGTCTTCTGTCGTTTCACCGCGCCCGTCTCGCCACGGTCGCGTGCGTGTGGTGCGTTGCCAGCAGATGGATTTCCGCTCGGTGGATCGCTCGCCCATCTCAGGTCATCGCCTCCACGAAGGATCGCAATGGTGCGGCCGCCCATTAGCTCCAGGTGCAAGGGACAGTGTTTCCCGCGCACCCTTCTTTTGTTGTCGACCGCGCTCCCGAAGTGGCCCGGCTGACAGTGTGTCCTGCTGGGAAACCCACCGGTTTACAACTAGTCCTCCTCCTCGCTGCCTCCGGTGTCTCGTAAGAGTTTAGCCGGTTCGCTTTCACATTCTCAACTGCATTCACAGAAATTATTCATCATAGTTATGTGACTACAAAATATCATACATGATACCACTTAGTATTGTCTTCCACAATTTTTTTAGAACAAAAGTGAGACTTAATTTTTTTTAAATAAAAAAAATTTAGATGAATTGACAATATAAAAATAAAAGTTAAATGACTTGACAATATAAAAAAATAAAAGTGAAATGACTTACAGTATAAAAATAAAAATTAAATGAACTGACAATATAAAATCTAAATCCACATCACTAATGTGGTTCACTTACGTTTTAATAAATCAAATGCTACTTATTAATTCACTAAAATGAATAGGATTATGCCTTGTGCAAGTATAGGTCAGGACACATAGGGTTCACATGTTATTTACACACACGCATGCACACCTGTTGTCTTTTCTACAAACTAACCACCCATAAACATGCATTACTCAAAATTTTACTTCAATCCACTACTAGTTAATCCAACAAGCTACTTCAATACTACTTCAACACAGTGTTTGTACCACTACAACATTGTTCTAATTCGTCCTCTTCCTGACGCTCGCGGCATATGTCTTGTCACATGATAAAATGGAGAAACTTTCCTTAAACATACATAGTAAAAAAAACAATGGTTATTTACACGCCAAAACATTTATACCAGCTGACACACCTGATAAGAGACTCGCAATTATACATTTATCAAACTCATATATTCACACATAAAACAGTCCGAAAGTTTCATCTAAAATTACGTTATCACAAGAATTAATCACACATATGACTCTGAAAAGGGTAAAGATATTTTAATTATACAGGTTACACTACATTTTCTTACCCATATTGCTCCCATTTCGTTCATTCTTTAAGTTACCTTTCGCTTCCAAATCAGTTATTTCGCCTGTGGCGGTTATTCTGGGTTCATTTCTCATGAATGGCAAAATTGTGGTCACCTCTATTTTGTAAAACAGTTTCATCTTAACATATCGAACTTACAACAGACACAAAAGATCCGAATCCTTCTGTAGTTTAAATGACAAATGTTTTGCTTCCTCCTTATTACATTAAACCAAGCTTTCCTTCGGTCCCATAATCAAAATTATTTAATCTTCCTCTACCTTCAAGAGGGAAATTTCCTCAGTACAAATCATATAGGCTGCAGTGCATCCCGCACCAGCAAAAACAGTAAGCTGTAATGCTCACAGCATCAGCAAAACACATAAACGTCGCTTTTCTAGGACAAGTATTAACGCAGAATAATTTTTCAGGCTCTGGCTCACCATCAATCAAGACTACAGAAAGGATCCATATTTCTGTTCCATTCTCAATGTGCTGAAAAACTGCTCGTATTTGACTACCACAATAATATTTCAGGGCCACGTAAATTACACAACCACAATTCTTCTTTCACCTTGAAAGGAATCAATATACTGACGAAATCCACAGACAGCACTTTACCTACTGAACTATAAAGAACAAAAAAAAAATATATCATCAACATCAACATATTAGCGCTTATTGGGAAGCCATTGGTTAAATAATCGTTTTATCGCATCCTGTTTTCAAGATTACAAACTTACTCATTCCATTCTCAGAGTTCTCCTATCTTAAAATATTCATACAGCACGCATACTATAGTAAGAGATGCTCATTTATACTGACAGATATAGAATAGTAATAGATAGATAGTAGCACTGAAAGCAGAAAATCGGAAACAAAGCTACTAACAGCTGGGTACCTGGGTTTGCCAGACCCATAATACCCACAGATCGGATATTCCCCTGAGTTTTGCATTAATTCAACACAGATCTTGTTTCTCTCAGGAGCGACTCTTTTCAATTTACACCAAAAAAACCACAAACAGCATTTCACTCGTTCACAAAGAAACCTTTTATCTTCACCTTTGTACCAACCTAAATCCTAATTGCACAAGAATAAAAAACTAAAAACATCACTTCAATCAACCACATAGTAACATCTTTAGCAAGCATTATTTTTACCAACATATTATTAAAAATGCATTTATCTGAAATGTAAACTTATCAATTGTTTCTCTTCACCGTCCTCTCTAATATCTTCCCTCTCTATATATCCTATGTTCTCATTTACATTGCCGCTCATTTGTTCGATTGGGCGCCTTCTTCGCTTATCATTTGTCATTGCCGGTTTTGTTCATTTCCATTTGGTGGATTATGTCTAGGGTTAGCCGGCCGAATTTCAACATCATGTGCTCCTCCTACAATCCTATTCCCACCGTGTTCATCGTAGTACCGATTCTGGTTGCCGTACCTGTTGCGCTCACGATCTTGTCCACGTCCTCGATCATTTCCGTTGTTCCACCTGTGTTCGCGACTGTTACCCTAGTTTCTATACGGCCGGTCCCGATTATTGTTCCGTTCGCGTCGCGACGACCAGTCACGCCGTTGATTATTACTACGGCCAAGACTGCGGTCGCGCTGCTGTGCCCCATATTAACTTGGTGTCTGATTAGGCGGGAATTCTCCTGTATTATATTCAAACTCTTGGAGAAGGGTCTTAAACGTTTCCACGTCCTCTTTGCATCGTCCCGCAAGAATGACGTGGCGCAAGTGCATCGGCAATTTGGTGATGCATATCCTAATTAGTTCAGCAGGCCCGTATGGGTCGTATAGAAATTGATTTGCCTGCAGCATGTGGGCGAATAGGCGTGCTGGGCTGCCGAAACCAGACTGGTTCAAATTTGGCAGCATAATTATGCCATGCTTGATCCTATCTTGTGCCGCTTCCGACCAATAGGCGGACAGAAAGGCTTGTCGAAACTCCCGAGTGGAGTTGCAGTGACGCGCTGCCGACCTCAAGCGCATCGCCGGTTCGTCTTCCAAATAGCCACACATATACTCCTGGAAATGGAAAAAAGAACACATTGACACCGGTGTGTCAGACCCACCATACTTGCTCCGGACACTGCGAGAGTGCTGTACAAGCAATGGTCACACGCACGGCACAGCGGACACACCAGGAACCGCGGTGTTGGCCGTCGAATGGCGCTAGCTGCGCAGCATTTGTGCACCGCCACCGTCAGTGTCAGCCAGTTTGCCGTGGCATACGGAGCTCCATCGCAGTCTTTAACACTGGTAGCATGCCGCGACAGCGTGGACGTGAACCGTATGTGCAGTTGACGGACTTTGAGCGAGGGCGTATAGTGGGCATGCGGGAGGCCGGGTGGACGTACCGCCGAATTGCTCAACACGTGGGGCGTGAGGTCTCCACAGTACATCGATGTTGTCGCCAGTGGTCGGCGGAAGGTGCACGTGCCCGTCGACCTGGGACCGGACCGCAGCGACGCACGGATGCACGCCAAGACCGTAGCATCCTACGCAGTGCCGTAGGGAACCGCACCGCCACTTCCCAGCAAATTAGGGACCATTCCTAGACTGGCAAGGGAACTTGCGGTTCCAACAGGACAATGCACGTCCGCTTGTATCCCGTGCCACCCAACGTGCTCTAGAAGGTGTAAGTCAACTACCGTGGCCAGCAAGATCTCCGAATCTGTCCCCCATTGAGCATGTTTGGGACTGGATGAAGCGTCGTCTCACGCGGTCTGCACGTCCAGCACGAACGCTGGTCCAACTGAAGCGCCAGGTGGAAATGGCATGGCAAGCCGTTCCACAGGTCTACATCCAGCATTTCTACGATCGTCTCCATGGGAGAATAGCAGCCTGCATTGCTGCGAAAGGTGGATATACACTGTACTAGTGCCGACATTGTGCATGCTCTGTTGCCTGTGTCTATGTGCCTGTGGTTCTGTCAGTGTGGTCATGTGACATATCTGACCCCAGGAATGTGTCAATAAAGTTTCCCCTTCCTGGGACAATGAATTCACGGTGTTCTTATTTCAATTTCCAGGAGTGTACATTCTATCTTATGTGAACTTGCCCAGTCGGGGGAAGACAGAATTCAAATTGCTCGAGCCATGCTCGTGGATGTATTCCTTTTTGCGAATTTCGAAATATCTCAATCTTTCTCAGCGTAAGGAAATGCTTGAAATCAAATCCCCGCATTTCCTCTCTGCGAGACCCTTGAATGTTTCTATTTTTCTCATGTCTGCCCCTCAAAATACATTCTTCCCTGTCGTCAAAATCTCCCTCGTGGCCGGAGTCCCTCTCTGCGCTGTTCGTACGGCTATTTTTGATGATATTGGCGAGTTCGGAACCACACCCAATGCGGCTTTCCAGATGCGCCACGCGTTCTTGTAATTCACCTGTTACAGCTTTGTTCCGCCTGTTCACTTCGAACTGTCCCTTCTGAAATCTAAGAAGCGAACGCACTTCTTCAGTCTCTGCGACCGCTACCGGTGTAGTATTGTTATCGCTCTCCGTCACCTGCATCATGCCTACGATGTCCGCTAATGCCCCAATCTTATCATGTATTTGTCTGTTGCCCTCCGCCCCTGTCTGCTTCAATTGTTCTACTTGTTGTTCGAGTGTGTGAATCGATTGACTGTTGTCCGCTACTGTGTTGCTAATCGACGGTGGACAATGCGTTTCCGCCTCCTGAATCCTCGAGAGTACCTGCTGGTGTTCTCTTTGGCATTGTTCTCTCAGCGCTTGGAAATTCCTAAGTAGCTGTTCTTCGCTCTCTTTCGATTCCGCATCGCGACTCGGCTTGCCCTGTTCTAAGGCTTGCAGACTGTCATCGATTTGTTCAAATGTAAGGCCTAATTCTTTCATGATATCACTTTTTATTTCACTTGTCAGATTGTTTATTCTTTGTGAGATATCCTCGGACACTCTCTGCATCGACTTGTCAACTTTATTTGTCTGCTGGATTAGTTTTTCGTCTATTTGTTCGCCTAGCTCCCGGATCGATTTTTCAGATTTCTCTGTCATTTGTTCGCCTAGCTCACGGATCGATTTTTCTGATAATGTGTTATTTGTTCGCCTAGCTCACGGATAGATTTTTCAGATTTCTTTGTCATTTGTTCGCCTAGCTCACGAATCGATTTTTCAGATGATTCTTTCTGTTCTCGAAACGAGTTTTCAGATTTCTCTGCATTTTCTTTATTTTGTTGCAATAAGGGTTTCATGAGTTCTGCCAAATCAATTTGGTTAGTTGGAGGCAAATTAATTTCTGGCTCTGATGTGAGCCCGTTCGTCCTGTTTTCCATTTCCTCTGAAGTATTTCCCATTGCATTTTCGGAACCGTCCGATGGGTTAATATTCGAAATCAGATTATCCCCTTGGTCCATGTTGCTTAAGTTGTTGGACTGCCTACATTTAGCTTGGCTACGTGTCAGCATTAGTTCAATTTATTATACCCAGTACGCAACACAATAATCAGAATAAATGTATCCCCCAAAAATCACGACAGTCACACGGAAGGTACCCAACTTAGTACGCACTTTTTCACACTCAAAACAAATTTATATCTTTGATCGAAACAGAACAATTTACAAGACAGAAAAAAAAACACATACACATATAAAACACACAAATATAGAAAACAAAACAAGACAAACAACACAATGCCGCTCAACAACGCCGTGAATCTATTGAAAGTATGTTTAAAAACAACGCAGAAGTTGTTTGAGCGCTACACGGGAAAAAAATTAAGATTATACAACGCTCGCAATCTAACGTTTCAGAGATTCCAGTGTCTAGTGGAATCACAGAACAGGGTCGCCATGTGTAATGTTGTTGCTTTAATTTGTTATGTGAAAGCGGTGCTGATAGACAATAAAAGAGGGTTAAAAGCTGTGAGCTATCTGAGGAAGTTAACGTTGCATTGCTGAGCAACTGTTTCACCAGGTATCCAGTCTAGCTCACCAAATTTCCAACCAGACTAACATTAATTATAATCTTTCAATAGTCATACGTAAACCGGTGGTACATTTATAAAAAAGAGAATTTAAATAAAAATAAATAAATCAGTTTATATTTGGAAATTTATTTTAACATTGATCATTGAAATTTCAGCATATTAAACTTGAGTCATAACTAAGCTGGTGCCTTATTTAGGATTGTGAAAACGTGAGCTTGTAATCTTACGGAACACATCAAATAGGGAGCCAAGATTGGGAGACTGCATACAACACTACATTCATAAAATAACACACGAAGAACATTGAAACATATGTAAGAGGAAATTAACCACAACCAACCGATTCAATTTTCACCCAAAAAAGTAACGTTCGTAGCGCAATCCTGTCCGTCATGTAATTACCACACACTGGTATACTAAATTCATACTAACTCTCTGTGAAATCTTCCCGAAAAGAATAGCTGAGAGCTACTTTGATGATTACACCACATGCTTCACGTGGTTAACTTGGTTTACACAAAGAGTCTAATTCCACAATAATTATGATAATTAAAATAAATTAGATCGAAAAGCCATTTACAAAAGAAAAACTCGAACTTGTTACTATCGTCTTACTATTAACCTGATGGGTCAAACAATTGTATAAGCACGTGGTACTGGTCTCACGAAGTACACCCCACGTGGGTTGAACATAAAGAAAAGTTGCTATATTGAAAAATATTGTTAAAGCGAGACGTTATAATCTCACGCACATTCGCATTTAAGATTGATGATCTTAGTTAGAGTTACTGATCAACACGTGGTTCCACTTTACTCACAAAGTAGTGGCAAAGCAACTACTGTAAAATATTCTGAAGTTCACACTCGAAATAAACTGCGTTGCAATTTAAGATAACATTAGATATTTTAGAGCTAAACCTGAAACAAAGTTAATAAATTTTCAGTTAGGCTGAACTTAAGAAATCCATTGTCCTGCGGACTTAGCAGACACACGCTTAGCCGGAGATCTTACCACTTCAGACGCTCGCCGCGGACTGACTGACCTGCGCTCCTACCGAGCGTGCTTCCCGATACAAAACGGAAGTGACCAGAGGGGCAGCTTCCTATACCAACATGACAAGGGACGGACAGGACAGTACTAAGGATAGAAACCTCTTTGCTTCTAGAAAGCGTAGCCACCTGTTCCGACGTTGGTCCTACTGCTCTCTAGCAGACAGGCTTGTCTGCTACCATCAAGCAAGCAACTAGAAATACATTTGCTCATTCATTCTTTCACACAGAAGGGAAGCGGGATGACAGTATCTTATCATATACAGTATATAAAAGAAAGCGGATGTAGGTTCTGTATGAGACTGTGTGACATGAATTCCATATAAACTGTGTTTTAAAGTGTAGTAGTGTGACAGATCGATCTTGTTTATGTGTAAAAGGAACACGTGCCACTTCTCAGTCTCCTCGCAGATAGTCAGAACCGCCACAGTAAATTTAGAAGAGGAATTTATGCCGTAAATGACAACAGATTTAAGAAATTAACATGAAAGGAATCCAACAGAGACCTTTCATGACTTTAAGCTTTGTGCTCTTCCAACTGTATCTTCAGCTGGTCTTGATGTAGGTGACGGAGCTGTCAGCACATTGGATTCACTTTCGGTAAGATGGGAGTGCATTTACGGTACAGCCACCCAGATTTAGGTTTCCCGTGAGCATTTTAAATCGCCTAAGGCGAATGCCGGGCTTGGTTACTCTGAAACGGACACCTCCTTCGCGCATTTCGAGCTTTGTGATCCGTCTCTGCTGACCAAGTCGTCGACGGGACGTTAAATCCTAATGTGCCGAACTCCTATTGGTAACTACTTTGTCTTCACACTGGCTCGTTATTATTAAACAGGAACTTTGTACCCACCCTTGCACCTCATGTTAGCGGTTCGATACACTCCGACAACACTGTTTACACACCTCTGCATGCTAAAATTCACAGTGCATCCAGAATAACATCACAGAGTTAGCTGACGTTTACAGCACCGAATTACGGTACTTCAAAATAACACACTGATTAAACAGCAAGCGTTCTGGATCCCGATTAGTTCAGTTTTGTCTGCGCACGCCAGTTTAGCTGAACAACATTGGAGAATATCTGTTTTCGCATTAACATGAGTGGGTGCCGCATGTTGACTGTTCTGAACTAGCACATTCTGAAAAAAAGATGAAAAGCACTCAACTGAAACGGGGAGGAGGTTTTACGTGTGTAGCTTAATTTTCAGGGAGAATGAGCGCGTAATGTAATCAATAAATTGATTCGTCACCTACCTGTAAATCACACACCTGTTCTGTCGTATTGTACACAACGTTCCTTCGTTCCAAAGGGTGGTAGTTCGGTAGCAGCACTTAGTTACAAATAAAGTAATATGAGATAATAACCTCAAAGGAAAAACCATGTTTACAATTCGCTGGAAAATGGAAGCTGAAATTCGTATACCTAAACTGCCTGTGTAGGGAAAATTACGCAAGTGTGCAAAGAGCATAATAGTGTGTAAGTAAATTGTCAGCAATATCAACACATTTTCTAACGAACGAAATGTGACAGTTGACAGTTTAATACACGGAAGACAACGTGTTTGATAGACAGACAAACTTCTCGACTGCTGAAAACGATATTGAGAGCGAGAACACGAATATGGACCTTCTCTTTTTTCGAGTAATTTACTGTCTACTGAACCATCTGAGCACGCTCCAGAATCTATTAAGAGCTTTAAACTGCCAGTATCCCTCTTACTACAAACTTTACGAAGAGAATTTGCAGTAACTGAGCACCATCTGTGCATCGCTGTACTTGAAGACGTAGGTGGGCTTTGATTCATGGGGAGCAGGAAACGAAAGAGTGAGCGTTATGAAATTCCAAAGTAACTTTTATGTTTAATAAAAACAAAACAAAACAAAACCAAATTACAGAAAATGTATTAGAAAGTAAGTACTTCCGGGAGGACACACATTTGGCGCCCCCATTCTACATGAATGGGAAGACAAATACCATGATAGTACATAATCCCATGAGCTACAGATCATCAAACACACTACCTAGTTGTGGCTGACTTTTCTATGAAGGTATTGCTTCATGACCCCTCGGAATTGGACATACCAAAACAACTGGAGAATTTCTACTACGATAAGAAGAGCTCCCGCAATGCGTCTGTGGCAACATATTAACGATTTGACTCATCCTCAAAGAGTCACATCCACACAAGATCTTCGACGTTACATGGTTGTAGGACACCATCTACCAGAGATTCTACCCGATGTTGAAGCAACTCCAAGTCGTGTGGTACACTTCCTGCGAAGTACCAAACCTTACAAAATATTTAGGGACAACAGCGTTATATGTCGACTTCGGAAAATGACGTAGAAAGGGTAGGAGGTGGTGGTGGGGAGTGGGGGGATGTAAGGCCTCTCGACGCCGATTAACGCAGAGGTGTCAATCTGTTATTTCCATCCGAACCTGTCACGGACGACAGAACTTAAGAAACTGACTGCATAGGTTGGGATTTTGATTTTTGCTCAACGACTTTATACTACTGACCAGTAAAATTGCTACACCAAGAAGAAATGCAGATGATAAACGGGTGTTCATTGGACAAATATATTATACTAGAACTGACATTTGATTACATTTTCACGCAATTTGGGTGCATAGATCCTGAGAAATCAGTACCCAGAACAATCACCTCTGGCCGTAATAACGGCCTTGACACTCCTGGGCCTTGAGTAAACACAGCTTGGATGGCGTGTACAGGTACAGCTGCCCATGCAGCCTCAACACGATACCACAATTCATCAAGAGTAGTGACTGGCGTATTGTGACGAGACAGTTATTCGATCACCATTGACCAGACGTTTTCAGTTGGTGAGAGATCTGGAAAATGTGCTGGCCAGGGCAGCAGTCAAACATTTTCTACATCCAGAAAGGCCCGTACAGGACCTGCAACATGCGGTCGTGCATTATCCTGCTGAAATGTAGGGTTTCACAGGGATCGAATGAAGGGTAGAGCCACGGGTCGTAACACATCTGAAATGTAACGTCCACTGTTCAGAGTGCCGTCAATGTGAACAAGAGGTGACCGAGACGTGTAACCAATGGCACCCCATACCATCACGCCGGGTGATATGCCAGTATATCGATGACGAATACACGTTTCCAATGTGTTTTCACCGCGATGTCGTCAAACACGGATGCGACCATCATGATGCTGTAAACAGAACCTGAATTCATCCGAAAAAATGACGTTTTGCTAATCGTGCACCCCGGTTCGTCGTTGAGTACACCATAGCAGGCGCTCCTGTCTGTGATGCAGCGTCAAGTGTAACCGCAGCCATGGTCTCCGAGCTGATAGTCCATGCTGCTGCAAACGTCGTCGAACTGTTTTTGCAGATGGTTGTTGTCTTCCAAACGTCCCCATCTGTTGACTCAGGGATAGAGACGTGGCTGCACGATCCGTTACTGCCATGCGGATAAGATGCCTGTCATCTCGACTGCTAGTGATACGAGGCCGTTGGGATCCAGCACGGCGTTCCGTATTACCCTCCTGAACCCATCGATTCGATATTCTGCTAACAGTCATTGGATCTCGACCAACGCGAGCATCAATGTCACGATACGATAAACCGCAATCGCGATAGGTTACAGTCCGACCTTTATCAAAGTCTGAAACGTGATGGTGCGCATTTCTCCTCCTTACACGAGGCATCACAACAACGCTTCACCAGGCAACGCCGGTCAACTACTGTTTGTGTATGAGAAATCGGTTGGAAACTTTCCTCATGTCAGCACGTTGTAGGTGTCGCCAGCGGCGCCAACCTTGTGTGAATGCTCTGAATAGCTGATCATTTGCATATCACATCATCTTCTTTCTATCGGTTAAATTTCGGGTCTGTAGCACGTCATCTTCATGGTGTAGCAATTTTAATGGCCAGTAGTGTACATTCTTGTTTTGACAGGTCACTTGTAGTAGGCTAGTAGATAACCCCGACGCCAAGAGAGAATCGAGGAACTAATAACCATATGGTTTAGTCCCTTTATGATTCCAAGCAGAATCATCATCATCATCACCATCATCATCATCGTAGAAGTTGCATATATTTGCACCTCTATGAAACAATATTCTGCTCCTGGATATATTCAATACAGTGTATTTTCCACATCGTCCGTCGTAATATTTTTAATTCTCCTTGGTATTCTTACCATAAGATAACGTACACTCTACAGCTCATGGCTGCCGTTCAGTTGGACGGCGGCCCTTCTGAGATTGTCCAGAGTAGAAGAACGGTCGTGTGCTGTTTGAAATGGTATGAAACAGAGTCAGTTGGGTTCATGTTAGCAGATCCAAAGTTCATTCCATTTAATTGTCGACTGCTTCCTGGAGAAAGGTGTTCACGGGATACGCGTGGCTTATCGTTTTGAATGACGAAGCCGCCGCCGAAATTTAGGCTGTGGGGCTGTACAGTAGGTAGCAGGGCCCTGTACCGATACGCACAACCGTCACTTTATTCCCGATGATGAAGAGGAGAATCCGAAATTTTTGCATGATAACAGCCGGAAACATGACTGAAGTAGCTCTTTGTTGGACCTGTGGGATTGTATGCCTAGGTTTTTGATCACCACATCGAATCCTTCACGATCTTCTAAGAATATCGTCCAGCGTCAAACAAATCATGTACTCGTTGATGAAGATAACTCGTTGTCATAATTCCATTCCATATTCTATTGCCCACCTTCTTCAGTAGTGGAGTCCTAGAGCCCAAAATGATTGTATGGTGACTGCTAGGTACTGTCTATCAAGAGATTTGCGTTCCTTTCCCAGATGGCCCGCGTTCTAGTTCTGGAGGAGGTTGTAACGTTATTTGTTTATTAAGTTCTAATAATTTTCTTGCTTTAAAATTTTCGGACATTCGTACTATATTTTCTGTAGATATAAAGTGTTCTATACTGCAGTTTGAAGTTGTTTCCATTGTGTGTGAGTAATGTATGTAAATTACTACATAAATTTTTGAATGTTGGGCTCGATAAGATTCCCTTTCTGTGCAACGACCGTGGAATATAAAATTGTAAACAACGTAGCAACCAGTCGCGGAAACTTAATTTATTTCTCTTGTTGCTAATCGATTTCGACTGATATCAGTCATCATTGATGCTAAAACATATACAAGCGACAGGGCATAAACGACAACTGCTGTAACAAACGAAAAATTGATAATAAAACATAGTTACATGAATTACAATATATACAGATGTCTGAAATTAAAATTGTAGGTCATAACATATCATACCAGTTTAAATAATTACAACAAGTGAAAATGTCTTAACATTGTTTGTCAGATGATAATAACAAATTAAATATATACATCCAAACTACGATCGTCAAAATTGTAAGAAGATATAACTCGCTAAAAATGTGATTCCATTCACACAAATTTAGGAAATGAAACTTATTTGTCATAATGACGAAACCGAAGAGTGGTATCAACGGCCATCTACCGTTCTATATACGAAATACAAGTGCATCAAAAGGCACATTTATGTTACTTCCAATAGATGTCGCTATATTACTGAATGCAAAAATACAAAGTTGACAGAGTTCAGGTAAAAATTAAAGTACAAGATAAGCAATCGTATTACTTAAATAATGCGATTATAAAGTGTTGCGCATACAAAGAACCATATATGTGGATAACGACATTAGATCTACTATGCGAACTATAGCCTCATGAAGAAATGGACCACACCCTTATATTTCTCATGAGTATGGTGGTAAATGAGAAAAGGATTGCCATATTACAGCCAACCACCGTCGGTAAAATAGGTACTCAAAAATCAATCACAAAACAACAAGAGCAGCACGCTCAAAATATGTAAAACCAACTCTAAACTCCGTAAACCATTTACCATCTAACAACCACTTTTTCAATAACAATGGCTCGGAAAATATGTACGTATTTTGTGATATCTGATGCAACTGCCAATTTTCACACCTAAACTGAGCCATTCTTATTCGAAAAGTGGTTGTGAGATTGTAAATGGTTTTCGGCATTTAGAGTTGGTTTTACATATTTTGAGTGTGCTGCTCTTGTTGTTTTGTGATTGATTTTTGAGGACCTATTTTATTGCCGGTGGTTGACTGTGGTATGGCAAACCTTTTGTCAGTTACCACCATACTCATGAGAAATATAAGGGCTCATGGTACATTTGTTCATGAGTCTATAGTTTGCACAATAGACCTAAAGTCGTCATCCACATATATGGTTTTTATATGCGTAACACTATGTTAATAGCATTATTTAAGTAATAAAAATGATTATCTCGTACTGTAATTTCTATCTGAACTCTGTCAACTTTGGATTTGTGCATTCAGTAACATAGCGTTATCTATTGGAAGTAATATAAATGTGCCTTTTGATACACTTGTAGTTCGTATTTAGAGCGGCAGATGACCATTTATGCCACTATTCGGTTTCGTTATTATGACAAGTAAGTTTCATTTCCTAAATTTGTGTGAATGGAATAATATTTGTAGCGAGTTTATCTCTTCTTACTATTTTGATTGTCGTAGTTTTGACGTATATATTTAATTTGTTATTATCATCTGACAAATAATGTTCAGACATTTTTACTTGTAATTATTTAAATTGGTATTATCAATTCTCATCATTTTTTTGTAATGTGATATATTCCACATTGCTTGTATTTTACATTACTTTTGTATTTTACATAGAGGGTGCTTATTGTAATGTGGCGCCACCTCATGTTGTTTTATTGTAGTGTTGACCTATGATGTGTGATAGAAATCTGCCAATGACAGTACTTCTACTTATGGCATGTGTCGCTTAGAAAAATGATATGTTATGACTTAGAATTTTAATTTCAGACATCTGTATATGTTGTAATTGATGTAACTATGTTATATTATCAATGTTTCGTTTGTTAAGAAGTTGTTGTTATGACCAGTCTCTTGTATTTGTTTTAGCACCGATGAGGACTGATATAAGTCGAGATCGATTTGCAACAAGATAAATAAGTTATGCTTCCGCAATTGGTTGCTGTGTTTTTTATAACTATGTAAATTTTTTATTGTGTAAATAATTTTCTGATAACATTTTACATTTAAAAATATTTGTGTGTATAAATTGTTCACGTTGATGTAAACTTGACCATTTAAGAAATGGTCACGCTTAGGACCAATGTCAGAAATTGGGGTTATGTGAAAGCCAATATGCTTTTGATTGAAACGAAAGTGGTTGTGGGAAAAGGAAAAGGTGGCAAGGGCGAATTGCCGCGCTACCTAGAGCAAGTGGGGAACTAAGAACACTGTCTGTAGGCAGCAGTCATTTAGGCAACACATTTGTGGGGCAGGAGAAGCTTTGCCCTTAAATTTGTTCAAAAATGCCTCGGATGAAGACCATCAACGGCTTACGGATCAGCTGCGGGTTGTTGGCTTATTATATGTAAAGTTGAACGACGTCAAGAAGAGAAATTGAGCTCATACAGCAAGATACTTGCAAGCCGTACTGCGGGTAGTGCAGCTGTCATAATTGTTCGCCACACCGAAGCCTACAGCCACCAGGTAAGATTTCTTTCTTGTATTTTTACTTTTGTACAGCGTGAACCATTAATTTAAACTGTATTTTAATATTCATTCTTGAACTTAAAAGAAAATGGTTCACCCTGTTATTTCATTCTAATCACACTCCTATATATGGCTCCTTCCTGGTGTTTGATTAATCCAAGTATTCTGTTTTACAGGCTTATGGGGTGAAAAGTTAACATAAAGAGGCATCATTTAAATTGTTTTTGTGCAAATAATAAAAACGTTTTCTCAACTATTGCTTTGTGCTATAGTAAGAGTTCGCTAATGCTAAATTCGATCAGTGTGAAGCCCAGTTACTAGATTCTGTTAAATGACTACACAGAATTAGTTCAAAGAATAACAGCTTTTGAAGTTAAATTCCAGTAATCAAGAGGTTTTCTTGTAATGAAATGTTCAGTATAAAAAAAAATGTGTGCTTTAGTATCTATGTATTCTATTATTTAAGTTTGCTGATTATGGAAAGTGGTTTTCTAAAGGTCCATCCTGGCGATTTTTTTAAGTTATCTACTGGGCTGCTTCTCTTTTAAAAAGTAATTTACAAGGGTGCAGTTCAACATTGTTAAAGTGGGTAATACTTATTTGAAGAATCAAATTAAACAGTGGCTAGAAAGTATGCAAAATTGATACTTCTGATTTTCCAATACTTCACTGTTTCATTGCCTGGATAGACTGAAGACGATTAGTACATATTTTAAACCACTAAATGAACTTGGAACTGAGTTGTTCTAGATTGAGTATAATATTATTGATACTGCGTTTCTATCTAACCGTCGGCTAAGATCTTAGGAAAAGTAGTAAATAGTCTTTTTTACTCGTCCGTGAGACACAACACACGGTCAAATCCTGTAAAAAGGCTAACTCTATTGATTAGCTTTTCCTATAAACGGGCCTATCCTTCCTAGTGTACTTTATTTGGAAACTAAACTAAATTTTAGTAAGAAGGTTATAGGTGGCAATATAGAGAGAGGGTTTCTGTTATGTAGGTAAAAGAATACTAAATTACAATATTAGTGATAGGGTTATAAGGCCTCGATGACATCTAACACAGAAAAAATATAATAAAGAAGATCCCCCATCCCAAAAGTTATGTCCACGTGTACAGTGTTTTACTTCAAAGGGCTTAAGAGCTGATCAACTTATTGTTCAGTGAATACCACTAGTCACAGTGGAAATAGTATTGTAAAATCAATGACAAGTGCGAATTAGAAACTAGTACCAAAAAGCAGTTACACTTTTGATGTCTCATTTCAAAACTATGTTGTAATCTGGACTAGGAAGGGTCTCCAGAAGATCTGCTTTATTTCACATCCGTTGTAATGTAAAATAAAAGTCATGAAATACAGTCGCAACAATAAGTGTGTATACTGATAAACTGAAGTGCCCTAAACAAATGAGATGCATCTTCAGTATAGTTGATATTCTTTGCTAAAATATGCCACTACTGATGAAGGATATTGCGATTTAACTCTACATGCACTTTTTCAGCATAAACTTGTATTAACATCTTCAAGGGCACGTGCTTCTAAATCTAAAGCGACATACTTCTATATCTATTTGGAAACTTACCTCATTTCTGACGGACGGCATCAAATCATTCAGAATCAGAAGATTGATGACTCAAAAAAAGAAAAATAAGACTCTAAATTGTGCATTGCCTATCGGCATTCATGTTGCAATTCTACACCTTAGAGACACGCAATGCAAATGCAACGATGTATTTTCCTCATGCAATTTTTCGAAGGACATGCACAGCAAGCAAAGAAAGCACATGCAAAATTTCTGATATATTAAACATTCTGTTTCCATTTGTAGTAACAAACTTACAAGGGATCCCATACAATTTGTCGCTTACGTTAAGAAATGAATTGTGCTTATGTGGCGTCTTGTACCGAAGTATTACAATTTTGTTCTAATCCGACAGCAAATAACAGACACTGATGTAAACATTTTTCGTAACTACAACATACCGGACATCCCGAACTATAGGAAACCGATGCACGCAGAACTACTGCACTGCAGGAGAAAAACACAACACTCTCAAAGACTATGTCTCTACATTAAGAAGTGAGGTGACAGATTGTTGATAAATGTGGAAATATACACCGAAAAGCCAAAGAACTGATGCACTTGCCAAATATTGTGTAGCAACCCCCGCGAGCACGCAGAAGTGGCGCAACACGACGTGGCATGGACTCTACTAATGTCTGAAGCAGTGCTGGAGGGAACTGATAACTTGAATCGTGCAGGGCTGTCAATAAATCCTTAAGAGTACCACGGGGTGGAGATCTCTTCTGAACAACACGTTGCAAGGAATCCCAGATATGTTCAATAATGTTCGTTTCTGGGGAGTTTGGTAGCCAGAGAAAGTGTTTGAATTCAGAAAAGTGTTCCTGTAGCCACTTTGTAGCAATTCAGGACGTGCGGAGTGTCGCATGTCATGCTGGAATTCCATAAGTCCGTCGGAATGCACAACGGACATGATTGGATGCCGGTGATCAGACGGGATGCTTACGTCCATGTCACCTGTCAGAGTTGTATCTAGAGGTATCAGGCAAGGGTGCTATATCACTGCAACTGCACAGTCCCCACACTGGTACAGAGTCTCCACCAGCTTAAACATGCCCCTGCTGATATACGAGGTCCGTGCATTCATGAGATTGTCTCAATACCCGCACATGTCCATCCACTCGATACAATTTGAAACGAGACTCGTCCAACCAGGCAACATGTTTTTAGTCATCAATAGTACAATGTCGGTGCTGTTGGGCCCAGGCGAGACCTACAGCATTGTGTCGTGCAGTCATCAAGGGTACACGAGGGGGCCCTTGCCTCAGAAAGCCAGTATCAATAACGTTTCGTTGAATGGTTCGCACTCTGATACTTGTTGATGGTCCAGCATTGAAATTTGCAGCAATTTACGAAAGTGTTGCACTTCTGTCACGTTGAACGTTTCTCTTCAATCGTCGTTGGTCCCGTTCTTGCTGGATCTTTTCCCGGCCGCAGCAATGTCGGAGATTTTTGGTGTTATCAGATTCCTGATATTCACGATACACTCGTGAAATGGTCGTACGGGAAAATTCCCACTTCATCGCTTTGTCGGATGTGCTGTGTCCCATCGCTCTGCCGCCGACAATATCACAACGTTCAAACTCACTTTGATCTTGATAACCTGACATTGTAGCAAGAGTAACCGATCTAACAACTGCGCCAGACACTTGTCTTAGATAGCCGTCGTCGACAACAGCGCGGTATTCTACCTGTTTACATTTCTGTGTATTTGAATACGCATGTATATACTAGCTTCTTTGGAGCTTCAGTGTATGAGTAATGAAGTAGAGGAAGACGATAGTACAGGAATTGTGTTGTAGTTATTACATGGACTGTTTATTGTTTTTATGAAGAACCGAGGACGTCGGATGGTCTAACACTCAGTGCGCTATCAGGCGAGATATCGAGGTAGTCCAGGCCAAGGACTGTATGGGCGCGGTGGATTAATGACCGTTACTCTGGTATACCAGCCAGCCTCAGTTGGGATTTTTAGCGGTAACCCACGGCCGTTTAAACAAATTCTGGGCTGGTCCTCCATCTCCGTCAGAGGAAATGCGATAAACGAACAGCTATATTCCAGCAATAGGGAGCAAAGTTTACAAAAAAAGGAACTATGTTTATTGTTGTCTAGAACAGCACCAGTTATGCAAACTTCTTAGCCGACGTAGTTACCTGTATAAAGATGAACATCGACCTGCTATCGATACGCCAAGCTTTCACCGTGGAGGGGGCGAGGCGCAGCGCACGGAGTTGTGAACGCGCACGCTGGGCGGCGCATGCCAGTGTCACCTCAGTACGGCTTTAAACAGCACAGCTCAGCGCATACTCGCCAGTACTTCAAATGGCACCGAGCACTATGAGACTTAACTTCTGAGGTCATCAGTCCCTCAGGACTTGGAGCTACTTAAACCTAACTAACCTAAGGACATCACACACATCCATGCCCGAGGCCGGATTCGAACCTGCGACCTTAGCGGTCGCTCGGTTCCAGACTGTAGCGCCTAGAACCGCTCGGTCACCCCGGCAGCGATGATCGCCAGTACTACAGCAGTGGTACTGCCCTGAAGATGGCCAGAAGTCTCTGCGCAGAAATACCGTGGCAGGACGTTACTGACATCCGGCAGTTCTCCCGTGTTTTTATGGAACATTCCGTATGCCGGGACAGCTTTAAAATCACCAGTTTTGAAAGTTTTTTATTTGTCTTGGGTACACAGGTTCGTAAGTCTTGTATACCGATATTTTGTAGGAAGTTATCTCACAGATATTGCTAGTATTTTTACACGTCGTGTATAACTAAACAAACAATCAGTTTACACACAAGCAGTTTACTCATTTAGCGTCCTACTGCTAGTGAGCGTTCGTTTGCATTCTCTACTAGGAAAAAATTCAGCAGCCGACCTTCAGCAGCTTACGTCGACGTGCCACTTGTGGCGAGGAATGTTGATTGTTGACTGCGCTAAACAGTTCCAAATGCATTGCCTGGGACTATATGCATTAAACCACTGCCCAAACTTTACGTGATGTAACTTCACAGTGCTTTTACACACTTTAAGTTTGAAATCCTGGCCGTCACTGTCACGCATTGTGCTCATGTTGACGTTGCGACATCGTCCCGAAAATGTTCAATATCGCACATGTTCACTAACATCTGTTTGTACTATCTCAGTTAGCATATATTTAACACGTTTCTGAGCCATTTCCTTATAATTTCATGTCAGCATACCCTATATACCTGCGTATTTACGACAACGCTTTCTCTGCAAGCAAGATTCTTGCATAAGAGAAATATTGACATTTAGACAGGACTGTATCTGAAAAATTAGTATACTATATTTGGTTCTTTTATACACACCAGCCAAATAATCGATCACTGGATCACTGTGGACTAGCTTACAGAATCTGGCCTGACTGAACAATAATTTTTTCTTTTATCTGTATATTATTCTAAGAAATTGTTACTATTTGTCATTTGAGATTACGTTTCCGAGGACGGCAGTCCGTGTTCTGACAGGTAAATGACTGCACTCGCCCCAACCCTTAGTTACAAAAGAAGTTTCTGTGAACAGCACTTCTATAAGGAACCTGTATAAATATACAGAAGACGTTTCAAGAAGAGATACAGAAGAGATTTCAATAACTCTAGCTGCAGTAGACAGGACACTCGGGATGCATTCGTGTACTAATTGTTCCTAGCAAGTTTATTTGATAAATGACTATTCTAGTCATCTCCCTATCTACTATTATAACATAAAATGCAAAATACCTCATAAATATTTATTGTACAAAGACAAAAGAGTGGTAATAAAAGTGCATCTAATTACGAATGTTATTAGATTTTTTAAGAATACTACTCCATTTGAAGTCTATTTAGGAATGCATCTCCAAGTTTTATATTATCATCAGTTAAATATTCAGTAATATGCTACAGGTGGCAGTGCAGACTTTTCTGCATAATTATATCATATTATTAAAATATTCATAACAACATATATTCTTATGTAAAGTAAGATTTGAGCAACGTAACATTATTTGTAGGTACTATACAGCAACTACGACGAATACGCCATCAACATGAATACTGCTTCAAATCCTTGTATAAATATAAACCCTTGATTTTATTGCCTTCTACATCTGCTAGTAAATAACTACGCCCATGTGGGGTATTGGTTACTTTGTACAGCCCTGCATTTAGTAACTGTCACTTCTTATTTTTCTTGTTCAAGACGAACGATTTAGGGTGGGCTCGCAGAGACGGCTCGATAGTTTCCAATTCTGTAATTTTTCTCATCTCTTTAGTAAAAGACTTCCTTTTGGTTCATGGGGCAGAGTATGTTTTGTGGTGAAATGTATCATGTGATGTTACCTTAACATGGTATGTATACCAGTTTCTCTGAAAATACTTCTAAATATATAGTCAGCAACAGATTTAGCTCAGATTGCTAGTCATTGGTCAAATAACTAATTCTCTGACGTTGGAGAAAATTGATCCAATCTTACCAGGAATATTTTCTTTCTTCGTATCAATATAAAAGAGCTCTCCATTGTGTACATTATTCCCAATTTGCAGTACTAGTCATCCTCTGCGTTACCCTGATACTCTGACAATATTTTCCATGTACCTCTCTCGTCTTTACTATTGTCAGTCGACCTCTCCTACCTTCATTCAAAAAGCTGAGCTCACCGTTAGTGCGGCCAATGTTGACTTTCCTCTCGGGGAAACTCTCAGCTCAGTATAAGGGCCACCACCAGCCCTCTGACTACGAGAAAGGGGTATAATATCGCTTCATTTCCGATTAAATCCTCCACCTGTACCTGATGCTTAATGGTTTGTGACTGAGCGCCAATAACACCGGTTACCTTGCAATTTTTTACTGACAATGTTGGTTATTTATAGGCATGAGTCATCCTCTTAAGGAACTTCATTGCAGTAACCCAAGCACCCGTATGTCTTATAAGGTTCACTGGTATTCCACAAATATTTGCTTCGACCATGGCTTGTACTAATTCAATGTCTTTCTGTGGGAAACGGCTACTTTAGTTTAATAGCTCCTGTTGCAATTCGATACCTTCGTTCTGTTTCAAAATTTACTGATGTTGCTCTCACTCCTTATCAAGGCCAACAACGGAGAGTTTATGGCGGCCGAATTTCGTTTGACGATTGGGACGTTCCGGTACGGATATTGTCCGTTACTTCTACGTTTCTTACACTATGGTCAGTGTTTTGCCATAACGATGTATTAGGGTTTAGCCCTTGTGAATGATTATAGTCAACATTGTTATGGATATGGGTACTGTTCGGAGATGATCCCTGATTCTGATGGCAGTGTCTGGGATAGCCGCCATGTCCAGAAGTTCGAGTATTTCTCCATTTGGGCGAACTATTTTGTCCTGAGTTGCCACTATACTCCTGCCCGCGTTTTCTGTTAAAAGGCGGATGACCATTCCCGTCTGTCGACTAGAGTTATTACAATAGTACTCATTTTTTTCGGTTATACTTATCACGCTTGCAAGGAGATGACCTACCATTACTGTGCTCGCCATTCTGCTTTATGTCTTCTTGTATTAGATCAACAGAATCCAAGTCATTGATGCTGTTCGGTAACCCTGCTTTGAGTAACCGAATGACATCTGATCTGAGATGGAGTCGTCACAGTAGCGTGTCTTATATATGTATCTCTCGGCATATTTTCTCAATGTACCCTGTTTCTGATTATTTCTCTCTGGGCTATAAACCTGTTTTCAGAACCGTTCTTGAGTAAAAGCAGATCCAACATTTCGATAAAAACACTTCTTCAAATTCTTCCTGCGTATTGGAAGTTTCCGCAGTATGTGTTGCCTATAACTGCTTCGCCTTGGATATGTTGTTGGTGTTGTTGTGGTCTTCAGTCCTGAGACTGGTTTGATGCAGCTCTCCATACTACTCTATCCTATGCAAGCTTCTTCATCTCCCAGTACCTACTGCAACCTACATCCTTCTAAATCTGCTTGGTGTATTTATCTCTTGGTCTCCCTCTACGATTTTTTCCCTCCACGCTGCCCTCCAATACTAAATTGGTGATCCCTTGATGCCTCAGAATATGTCCTACCAACCGATCCCTTCTTGTATTGAAGTTGTGCCACAAACTTCTCTTCTCCCCAATCCTATTCAATACTTCCTCATTAGTTATGCGATCTAGCCATCTAATCTTCAGCATTCTTCTGTAGCACCACATTTCGAAAGCTTTTATTCTCTTCTTGTCCAAACTATTTATCGTCCATGTTTCACTTCCATACGTGGCTACAAATACTTTCAGAAACGACTTTCTGACAAATCTATACTCGATGTTAACAAACTTCCCTTCTTCAGAAACGTTTTCCTTGCCATTGCCAGTCTACATTTTATATCCTCTCTACTTCGATCATCATCAGTTATTTTGCTCCCCAAATAGCAAAACTCCTTTACTACCTTAAGTGTCTCATTTCCTAATCTAATTCCCTCAGCTCCACCCGACTTAATACGACTACATTCCATTATCCTCGTTTTGCTTTTGTTGATGTTCATCTCATACACTCCTCTCAAGACACTGTCCATTCCATTCAGCTGCTCTTCCAAGTCCATTGCTGTCTTTGACAGAATTACAATGTCATCGGTGAACCTCCAAGTTTTTATTTCTTCTCCATGAATTTTAATACCTACTCCGAATTTTTCTTTTGTGTCCTTTACTGCTTGCTCAATATACAGATTGAATAACATCGGTGAGAGGCTACAATCCTGTCTCACTCCCTTCCCAACCACTGCTTCCCTTTCATGTCCCTCGACTTGCCTTGGATATGAGAGATGATAAATTGTATTTTTGTCTTTCTGTCCATGCACATGGCAGTATGTTTTTAAATCCTCTTATGAATACTACAAGATGTATCGACATATTTTCGTCGGCATGGGGTTGAAATTACTTGTGTTTGCTAAGTCTTTCCTCTAGTAATTCCTATAGTGTTCTCCTAACTTCCGCAGCAATACTGCAAATGAGTGTGGAATCAGGGAAAAAACTGGTAACCTTTCAGCCTTCTCTGTAAAATTCGGTTCCTTAGGTGTAACTACGTTTGATTCCTCCATTGATATTACTATCAGTAGACGACGTTGGTTCTACTGAACTGGTGCTTTCCACTTCCTGTGTTGTATTGGCTGCAGTGAAGGTTAACTAACTATCTTCCTCTAAATTGTGGACAGTACTTCGCTCAGACACGCCTAGGCTAGCTTCTGATTGTACTTGTTTGCTAACTTGACCATACCTATCAAAACATAACCGAATGTCTGATCAGCAATCGCGCCCAAAATCCTTCACTCGGTGAGATACAGTAACGCAATATAGACATAAATAAATAACTTAGTTTTCTTGTGAACAAAATACTTTTTCTTGCAACACACCATAAGTAATCTACTCTACAATCACTTCTGAAACCAGATGGAAGTTGGAGTACAAGCACTACCGCCCATACTTAATATGTTAAATTTAGATTTTTCTGTTCCCTATTTTAACAGTAATTGTTCAAACACTGAAAGCCTTTTGTTCTCAGGTTCTTGCGTACCTTACATCATTTCCTTATTTACGTACTAATTCTCACGTGGTTTGCTTATAAGAAAACATATAAAATATAATTAACATACAATACATATGAAAACAAATATAATGATGATATTTAGCTTTATAATTTATTTGTGATCTGTGATATTGGGCTCCCAATTTTAATGTGCTCATACTTTGATTAAATTATGTTTTGTGTATTCCTGGAAAATATTATTATTATGTTAATGAAATATTACTATTTCAATTAAATTGTCTGTCTGTGGCGTACTATTACTACTATTGATAAAATGGCAAAAACACCAATGATATATTACGAACACATCTTAAGTTTTCTTCCCTGATGTATTTATCAGTGTAGCCAAGACACTGAAATGTTGTATTAATATTCAATGTTATCATTTTGGTAGTACATTAGGTACACCAAACAGTAGGACCATAATAACATCTCCATCGTTCAAGGTGGTGGACAACTTGATATGGCAACACCATATTCTTGTAGAATCCATACTCTCACATCAACAGAGAATTAGTGCAAAAACCAAATACAGTGCTCCATGATCGTGAGGATGGACAGGACATACGGATATTGCAGTAATTGCTGATAATTACGTCAGAAGGTGAAGGACACATTTCGTCTTATGCTAGTCATCATAGAATTACACTAGCGTAACAACCGATCTGAATAATTATTGGCATTCATTGGCTATTTACACAGCATTTAAGTAGTATGTATGGAGTATTACAGAACATTATTCATAAGTCATCTCAATACCATAATTATTGGCACTCATTGGCCAGTTACAAAGTATTCATATAGTGTTACAAAACATTATTCAGTGTTATTCACAAGTAATCATTTAAAACAGGAGCTATTGAGTGTAGCATCAAGCTACTGGTGTTTATATATTATATCATGTAATTGAGATAAGACATATTTAAAATGTAAAACATTGGAACTATTACTGAAGGTCGGTAGTCCAATAATACATAGACATAATGGAATCAATACACAGAAAATTTGCATTATCTTTAGGACTAAAAATATATCTTAACCTGGTAGCATTATTTAGTTGTATACAAGTAATAGTTGGGACTGGTAATAAAATTTTTTTTGGTGCTAGCAATGCATTTCGATAGGATCGATAACTGCTGGGGCATGAAAATATTTGCTTTTGACTTATTGCTGGAAACAAGGGTTATTAACGTCATTCGTCATGAGTCAGCTGTAGCAAGGTTATGAAACAAGTACAGTATATGTGATCACATTCATAAATGATAGACACAACTGGGTAAAAAAAAAGCAAGTACTAGAACAGGTTTAATAACTAACTACTTATAGCATATTATGTCACAAAAAGCTTCTCCTGGAAAAAATACAAAATGGATTATTGAGCTGAAAGAAGAAATGCATATTATGCTGACAAATAGTGAACTTCGAAATAATAGGTAATGAAATGTGTACTTAATATCTATGTACTCTAGCTGTCTTTTCCAAAACATTCAGTCATTATACAATGCGACAGAAGACATACTGTCAAAAAGAACTGCAACAAATACTTAAATAACTACATAGCATCTCTTAACTAATAGAAAATCTATAAACTTCATCTTTATCCTCATCTGCAAAGAAAAACTTCATTATTCATATTACCATAACTTCATCATTATCATAATCTGTAAAGGAAAACTTCATTACACATATTACCATATTCTTCATACAACTATTCATCATAATTTATTATCATCTGCAAAAAATAGAATCTTCATTATGCATTTTCGTATTACCATTTACTTCATACAACTATTCATGATCATTTATTACTTCATATAGTATAGAGGTTCTTACTTCTAGCATACATCATCACTAAAATTAACATCTGTAGTTCTGACAGTCTGCATGAATCGCCTTGTATTCTGAAAGAAAAATAATTAGTCAAGGCTGCTATCATACGATGTGTACAGTATATTCTGGTTAATGCTTGTTAATTCTGATCCATTTACTCTTTATGACAAGGTATTGCATTTTCTTTCCTTCATTCTGATGGTAAAATTTCCATTTCATAGTAAACCACTGTGGTTGTTTAATTCATTTCTCTTACACGGTATTGCTTTCTGAAAAATGATGAATAAGGATTAAAATCTTGCATTTAATCACATACTCATTAAATGAAAACTTGTTTCTAGTGATCTAATTAAGCATACAGCATAGCATCACGGAAAACATATTAGGTCAAAAACATATACAGTTTTCAAGTGCATAAAATGTACACATAGTATCACAATGTAGTAGCAAAAAATGTAAAATAGTCACGATGTTGAGATATCATGAGGCAAAATGTCAATGTCAACTGGTGTTTCTTACATTTTAAACATTTCATAGTGTATACAGCCAAAAATTCTAATTTCGATAGGAAAACAATCATACATACACAAAAAATCGAAAATGTGCACAGTCTGATATATAACGACAAGAAAATCGACCTGCTAACCTTACCTTGCCGGGCACTTGCCAGAAAAAAATATGATAATCATCTGTAAGTGTTCATATCAATAACCGGAAAAGGCATTACAATGTGATAAATCATAAAGTATGTTCATTCAATGAAGGGTTTAATATTGGAGACATGGTGATTGCCTTTGCTTTTTCTTGTTCTCAAAGTTTCAACATGTACCACATAGGGATGAGGAATGCTGCGAATTCTGTATAGACCTGCGTATAGAAGTTCAAATTTACTGCATCTACTCTTTCCTCTGTTGGATAAATAGTGTGTGCGTACTAATATCTTCTGTCCAATGTGAAAGTCACGGCGTGTACAAATCTGTTTTTGCTGTCTTCTCCGGCGCTCTGCGGCACGTTTGATGTTGTTGAGCGCAATCTCAATTATTTCTTGGTGGCGTATTCGACGAGATGTAGGAAAGGATACGAATTCTTTAATTTTGTTAGGTGGTTCAACATTTTTCAATATAACAGTCGGAGATAGCATAGTAGATTCATTTGGTATGGAGTTAATTACATCCTGGAATGAGAGTATGTGTGTATCCCAATCAATATGTCTTTTATGGCAGTACATTCTACACAGTTTACCAATTTCTTTCATCAGTCGTTCACAAGGGTTCGAAGAAGCGTGATACTTGGATATATACACTCCTGGAAATGGAAAAAAAGAACACATTGACACCGGTGTGTCAGACCCACCATACTTGCTCCGGACACTGCGAGAGGGCTGTACAAGCAATGATCACACGCACTGCACAGCGGACACACCAGGAACCGCGGTGTTGGCCGTCGAATGGCGCTAGCTGCGCAGCGTTTGTGCACCGCCGCCGTCAATGTCAGCCAGTTTGCCGTGGCATACGGAGCTCCATCGCAGTCTTTAACACTGGTAGCATGCCGCGACAGCGTGGACGTGAACCATATGTGCATTAGACGGACTTTGAGCGAGGGCGTATAGTGGGCGTGCGGGAGGCCGGGTGGACGTACCGCCGAATTGCTCAACACGTGGGGCGTGAGGTCTCCACAGTACATCGATGTTGTCGCCAGTGGTCGGCGGAAGGTGCACGTGCCCGTCGACCTAGGACCGGACCGCAGCGACGCACGGATGCACGCCAAGACCGTAGCATCCTACGCAGTGCCGTAGGGGACCGCACCGCCACTTCCCGGCAAATTAGGGACACTGTTGCTCCTGGGGTATCGGCGACGACCATTCGCAACCGTCAACCATGAAGCTGGGCTACGGTCCCACACACCGTTAGGCCGTCTTCCGCTCACGTCCCAACATCGTGCAGCCCGCCTCCAGTGGTGTCGTGAAAGGCGTGAATGGAGGGACGAATGGAGACGTGTCGTCTTCAGCGATGAGAGTCGCTGCTGCCTTGGTGCCAATGATGGTCGTATGCGTGTTTGGCGCCGTGCAGGTGAGCGCCACAATCAGGACTGCATACGACCGAGGCACACAGGGCCAACACCCGGCATCATGGTGTGGGGAGCGATCTCCTACACTGGCCGTACACCTCTGGTGATCGTCGAGGGGACACTGAATAGTGCACGGCACATCCAAACCGTCATCGAACCCATCGTTCTACCATTCCTAGACCGGCAAGGGAACTTGCTGTTCCAACAGGACAATGCACATCCGCATGTATCCCGTGCCACCCAACGTGCTCTAGAAGGTGTAAGTCAACTACCCTGGCCAGCAAGATCTCCGGATCTGTCCCCCATTGAGCATGTTTGGGACTGGATGAAGCGTCGTCTCACGCGGTCTGCACGTCCAGCACGAACGCTGGTCCAACTGAGGCGCCAGATGGAAATGGCATGGCAAGCTGTTCCACAGGACTACATCCAGCATCTCTACGATCGTCTCCATGGGAGAATAGCAGCCTGAATTGCTGCGAAAGGTGGATATACACTTTACTAGTGCCGACATTGTGCATGCTCTGTTGCCTGTGTCTATGTGCCTGTGGTTCTGTCAGTGTGATCATGTGATGTATCTGACCCCAGGAATGTGTCAATAAAGTTTCCCCTTCCTGGGACAATGAATTCACGGTGCTCTTATTTCAATTTCTAGGAGTGTAGATCGGAGAAATGTTTCTAGCTCGTAACATACGCGACCATATCGCAGATCGAAATTGTGGTCCATTGTCGGAAATTACTTTCAATACATGCCCTACATGAAATAAAAAATGTTTTACAAATGCATTCGAAATAGATTTAGCAGTAGCTTTGCGCAACGGAGTGAAGGTAACAAATTTCTAAGTGAGTTCAACAGCGACAAAGGTGTAACAAAAACCTCTATTAGTTCTGGGAATCTGTCCAAAAATGTCTACAGCGGCAGATTTTACATGACGCTAAAACTCGTCGAATACGTTTCTCCATGTTGGAAAAATAACAGTTCTGTCTCAGTGTAAGAAAACATTTTCTAGCTCTATAATGTGCGCAACTTAAATGAGTATACCAAATTAATTTGTTAACAAGCTCGTCAAGAATACATAAGAACCAGTTGTTGCTGTCAGGATGAGAGCGGCGAAACAGAATATTATTGCGTACAGTATAATGGTTTCTAATGGTAACGTTATTCCTATCTTCCCAAAGGTGTTTAATTTCTTTCCATACGTTGTCTTTGCTCTGCTCTTGTTCTATGTCTCGCAATGACGACGAAATGAAATTTTCAAATGCAACTTGTTGAATATACATGACGCTAAAATTTGCTTGGCAGAAGTTGATTGCGATGTCTTGCTGATTGTTGCTGAGAGAACGGGAGAGTGCGTCTGCTACAATATTTTGTGTACCGGGATTGTGAACAATTGTAAAATTAAATTCCTGTAAATAAAGTTTCCATCTGCTTAATCTGTCATGTGTAAATTTAGCGGAAAGTAAAAACTGGATAGCTGTGTGGTCTGTGTAAACGGTAGTATGTCTTCCATAAAGAAAATGTCTAAATCGGGTAAATGCCCATACAACACATAATGTTTCAAGTTCTGTAACAGAATAATTGCGTTCAGCAGGTGACAGAATGCGACTTGCAAAGGCGATGTTTTTAATTACTGTAGTACCGTCTTCTTCAATTTCCTGAAAAATGTGTACGCCTAAAGCTGCGTTAGAACTGTCGGTGGCAATGGAAAAATTTCTAGTAGGATCTGGGTGCGATAAAAGCGGCCCAATCTTTACATCAATTGCAGGGTGGGAAATGGTTTTTTTGAATAACTGGTTTTTAATGTAAAATTGTGTCTCGGATGTCGTCCAAAGTAATAACATTTTCGTGAACGAGAGTCTGTGTGTCAAAAGTATTGCTGACGTTGCTGGAAGATACAACCTGTACTGTATCTAGTCAAATTCTTTCTGACGTGCTGTTATTTGCGGGAGGCTGCTGTGGCATCTTGACTATTTGTACTGTTCTGTTATTTCTTCCTGACGTATTAGGTTCTGGATGATATCTACTGTCTGGTTCATTCATGATAATCTGTTGTTGCGGATGATTCTGCTGCTGGTAAGACCGACTGTTACGCTGAAAACTGTGCTCATTACTTTTACGTTTTTATAATAATCATTGCTGTACGGCGCATTGCGATAGGAGTTGAAATGATGCGTATTCTGTACGTAGTGATTTCTTTGTTGATGTGCGTTACTATTTGGTGGAGCCGACGCTATACGTGTAGGCGGCGTAACATTAAAACTTGGTTGACCTTGCAGACTGCATTGTTGGTTAGGTATGCTAACCGGCTGGTTTTGATGCTGTTGCGGAGAAAACCCTCTATTGTTCCCAAAATGTGTTTGTGATTGCTGATAATTTTGCATATACTGATGATTAAAATTTTGTTTGTCATTAAAATTCTGGTGGTTATCATTTCTGGAGCGTACAATGAAAACTGTCACTTTCGGTAAAAACTTGTCATTTCAGGTTTTCTTTACTCATACCTAATCCTATATAGATCGATAGTTGAAGAGCTGTTTTGATAGATATAAAGGATAGTAAAAGAGAAGACAGCAAATTCACAAAAATACGTTCCTGGCCGGTTGTCGACAAGTGTAACCTTCCCACAAAATAATTTCCGTAACCTTCCAACAGCAAGAAATATAATTATTTATAGCATTCAGAGTAACTTCCCATAGATAAATTCCGTAACTTAGCAATAATACAATGCGACTAATATCTCAATAAAATTGTCGCTCACTTATAACCTTTCAATAATTGACTGTCACTTTAACCTGGTAAATTTTTGACGTCAGCAGTGCTGCGTCACGGCCCTGATACATCATTCTGAATAAACTGAAAAATCTTACCTTAATTAGGTCGCCGGATAACGCGTATATATCTGCTCCTATAAGAAATTTTTCTGGCGCAGCTAAGTGCAATGCTGGCCGATAGATTTGTCTTATATAAAAGGAAAGAACTGATTTTTCTTTTCAATAATCGGGATGACCAAAGATCGGAGAAATTAGTAAATCCTTTAAATTGAAATGAATGATTGTCAAAAGTTACTTTTTTATGAGAAAGAAACTTACTAAGCGATTTTTTTAAAACATTTACATGGGACTTGATACAACAATACTACATGTGCGCGTGGCTGCTTTTCCCTTATACTACAACGCTCAGGCTCTGCCATCGCTGCACACGACCGGCCCAACCAACTCGATACACCAGACTGCTAGCAACTACTTACTGCTACTGCCACACAGTTCCTACTGCAGTCAACACTGCTCTTTGGTCTCAGATTCTCTTACAGCTTACATATCGCAGGCAGCGCGTGAGCAATCCATCGAAATTGCATCAGCTCGAGAGCGCTAGCAACATATTCTTTAATCATGGACCTCTTACACTGTCACTTTGCTAGTGTCCTGCTGGCCTCCTCCATGACGTTTGTTGCCACGTCTGGTGTGACTTTCCTCCTTTTAGTGGGAGGCAGCTCTTGACGCAGAGGCTGTGGCTGTGGCTGTGCCTCTCTAATGCGACAGGCTCTTGCATCTCATGCTATAAATAAAAGATAAAAGCCATTAGTTACGTACTTCTTTGAACATAAATAAATCTTATTTATTTACAGGTACCCACAAGCAGAGGAGAGTGGGAGCAAGTTGCAGAGGATTTCTAGAAGTACAACTGTTTTAACGCTATAGGAGCAATGTACGGAAAGCACATTTGTATCAAATGTCCACAAGCTAGTGGATCTCACTTTTTCAGTTATAAATCCTTCAACAGTATCATTTTATTTGCCATGGTAGATGCTTCCTACAAATTTTTGTATGTAGATGTAGGAACTAATGGGCGTGTTGGTGATGCTGGAGTGTTTTCAAAAAGCAAACTACGTGAGTGTCGCATTGACCGATCTTTGCTCAACATTCCTGAAGGCAGGAAGCTTGGGAACAAAAACATTTCAACTCCAATGGTAGTACTGGCAAATGACGCTTTTCCTCTCAGTTATAACATTATGAAGCCATACCCCTTAAAAGGGATCACAAAAGAAGAAAAGGGTTTCAATTACCGACTGTCACGAGGGAGAAGATTAGTGGAGAGCAGCTTTGGCATTCTTGCAAGTCGTTTCACGGTTTTTCTTACTACCATTAATCTGCCTCCTGAAAAAGTTACCACAGCTACACTGGCTGCCTGCACATTGCACAACTTGTTAACTGAGAGAGGAAAACACTTGTACACTCGTCAGGAAACAGTGTCTGCCGTAGTAGGAGACTGCACTTATCTTGAGACACAAAGCACGGAGGACCTACAGCGAATGGAACCAATAGCTTGCCAAGCTGCAGCTACTTCTGGACGTTCAGTACACGGGAGAGCAGTTAGGGAATACTTTAAGACATTTTACAATGGATCTGGAAAAGTGCCCTGGCAAGACAAACACATTTAGTAACGTAAAATGTAAACAAATGTACATACCTCAAACATTTCCTCATACGTCGGTGTGGCACGTTCACTCTCACTTTCCGTGCTCTGTACATTGCACACACTCTCGTCCGGCTCTGTTGCTTGGCCGAGAAATTTGTGCATTTGGAACCAGCACACTTGTGGTGTGTACGCTGCCTGCGCACTGGCTCCACTTTTGCTTTTATGCATCTGCAATATTCGTAATGAAAATAATTTAAACCACTTGTAGGTTACGCAAACATTATTGTATGCTTCAAGTCACTGCAGTTAACAAATTGATGCTAATCATTTCTATGACATGTAAACTTTACTTGCATAAATAAATATAAATGAATATGTCAATACTTTCTTTTGCTTTCTCGTACAAGTAGCTAGTGCAGAGGCCATTTATCTTCCTCTTGATGTCCTCGGCCGTACATCCAGGCCGTATGTCACGGCTAATCATCTCTGCTATATTTTTATAACTCTCCAATCTTCTTTATCTGTTTTTGTAATCAGGGTGCCTCACATTGTAAAGCGCCTCATCCGCTTCATACATTTCAATTAATTTTGTGGTAGACTCCACACACCAACTGTATTTAACAGGCATGTTTACAAACACAAAAGATGACAGAACGCTCCAGCGATGCTGGCGCTCCGCATGGTAACATATCGCATTGCAGTGAACAGAAGACTGGCGATTTCTTTGATCAAATATACGGCCTCCCCCTAGATTTGATCAAATATTGGACGACATTTGTCAAAGTTCCCTATTACACTATCAAATATCTTTGACAAAGATATTGGACAAAGAAATTTGATAGTGTAATACCGGCCTAACCAATCTGCGCTAATAGTAATGCCCCTGTAAAGCAATAATATAAATTTTTAACGTGCCGCGTAATGACGGTGAACTGCAGCATCCCAGCGATGTCGTTTTTGCTTCCCTGGAGACAATGCTATATATCTGAAAACTGGGATTATTTAGCACAGGTTTAACACGTCTGTATATAAAACTCCACTGACATTTTAATTTATTGTCTATTTGACACTAGCTCAGTAAATTACGACGGTCGTCCACAAAATTAGTTCCATTTCTATTTCTATCTGCGGCGGCGCTACGATCGCAGTTCCGAGCATGCGCGGTAGTTACTCTGTACGAAGGAGAAGACATGTACGCCATTTTCAGATCGCTGCTGTCGACGTGTGCTTCGTAGTGCTTCTTGATAATGTCAGCCGTAACTGAAAATGACGTTGCGTGTGATCTCCAATTTGTGATTCGTTTTCTAAATGCACAGGAAGTTAAACTAAAGGAAATTCATTGGCAAATCTGCAAGATTTACGGGTATGATTCTATGAGTGATTCAATGGTTATAAGATGGGTCAGACTGTTTAGTGAAGGACGTGATCAAGTGCACGATGAAGAACGAAGTGGACGCCCGTCTGTGGTTACTGATGAACTGGTTCACACAATTGAAGAGAAGATTAAGCACAACCGTAAGATTGCACTTAGGGCCCTTGAAATGGAAGTTCTGCAAATCTCACGATCACTAATTCATGAAACTGTTACTGAAACACTGAAAGAACATGTTACCACATGGGTGAATATACAGGCGGCGACCTTCTATGAAGAAGGCATACAAAAACTTGTGCCACACTATGACAAATACCTACAAAATTTCGGAAGCTGTGTAGAAAAGTTCGGAGTAGGAATTAAGAAATTAAAACTTTGAGATTCGCAGAGGACATTGTAATTCTGTCAGAGACAGCAAAGGACCTGGAAGAGCAGCTGAATGGAATGGACAGTGTCTTGTAACCAGGATATAAGATGAATATCAACAAAAGCAAAACGAGGATAATGGAATGTAGTCGAATTAATCTGGTGATGCTGAAGGAATTAGATTACGAAATGAGATGCTTAAAGTAGTAAATGAGTTTTGCTATTCGGGGAGCAAAATAACTGATGTTGGTCGAAGTAGAGAAGATATAAAATGTAGACTGGCAATGGCAAGGAAAGCGTTTCTGAAGAAGGGAAATTTGTTAACATCAAGTATGGATTTAAGTGTCAAGAAGTCTTTCTAAAAGTACACTCCTGGAAATTGAAATAAGAACACCGTGAATTCATTGTCCCAGGAAGGGGAAACTTTATTGATACATTCCTGGGGTCAGATACATCACATGATCACACTGACAGAACCACAGGCACATGGACACAGGCAACAGAGCATGCACAATGTCGGCACTAGTACAGTGTATATCCACCTCTCGCAGCAATGCAGGCTGCTATTCTCCCATGGAGACGATCGTAGAGATGCTGGATGTAGTCCTGTGGAACGGCTTGCCATGCCATTTCCACCTGGCGCCTCAGTTGCACCAGCGTTCGTGCTGGACGTGCAGACCTCGTGAGCCGATGGTTCATCCAGTCCCAAACATAATCCGGAGATCTTGCTGGCCAGGGTAGTTGACTTACACTTTCTAGAGCACGTTGGGTGGCACGGGATACATGTGGACGTGCATTGTCCTGTTGGAACAGCAAGTTCCCTTGTCGGTCTAGGAATGGTAGAACGATGAGTTCGATGACGGTTTGGATGTACCGTGCACTATTCAGTGTCCCCTCGACGATCACCAGAGGTGTACGGCCAGTGTAGGAGGTCGCTCCCCACACCATGATGCCGGGTGTTGGCCCTGTGTGCCTCGGTCGTATGCAGTCCTGATTGTGGCGCTCACCTGCACGGCGCCAAACACGCATACGACCATCATTTTCAAGAAGGCAGAAGCGACTCCATTCGTCCCTCCATTCACGCCTGTCGCCACACCACTGGAGGCGGGCTGCACGATGTTGGGGCGTGAGAGGAAGACGGCCTAATGGTGTGCGGGACCGTAGCCCAGCTTCATGGTTACGGTTGCGAATGGTCCTCGCCGATACTCCAGGAGCAACAGTGCCCCTAATTTGCTGGGAAGTGGCGGTGCGGTCCCCTACGGCACTGCATAGGATCCTACGGTCTTGGCGTGCATCCGTGCGTCGCTGCGGTCCGTTCCCAGGTCGACGGGCACGTGCACCTTACGCCGACCACTGGCGACAACATCGATGTACTGTGGAGACCTCACGCCCCACGTGTTCAGCAATTCGGCGGTACGTCCAACCGGCCTCCCGCATGCCCACTATACGCCCTCGCTCAAAGTCCGTCAACTGCACATACGGTTCACGTCCACGCTGTCGCGGCATGCTACCAGTGTTAAAGACTGCGATGGAGCTCCGTATGCCACGGCAAACTGGCTGACACTGACGGCGGCGGTGCACAAATGCTGCGCAGCTAGCGCCATTCGACTGCCAACACCGCGGTTCCTGGTGTGTCCGCTGTGCCGTGCGTGTGATCATTGCTTGTACAGCCCTCTCGCAGTGTCCGGAGCAAGTATGGTGGGTCTGACACACCGGTGTCAATGTGTTCTTTTCTTCCATTTCCAGGATTGTATATGTTTGGAGCATAGCCATGTATAGAAGTGAAACATGGACGTTAAATAGTTTAGACAAAAAGAGAATAGAAGCTTTCTAAATCTGGTGCTACAGAAGGATGCTGAAAATTAGATGGGTAGATTAAAAAACTAATGAGGAGGTAGTGAATAGATTTGGGGTTAACAGAAATTTGTGGCAGCGCGGAGGGTAAAAATTGTAGAGGGAGACCAAGATATCAGTACACTAAACAGCTTCGGAAGGATGTAGCTTGCAGGAGGTACTGGGAGATGAAGAAGCTTGCGCAGGATAGAGTAGCATGGGGAGCTGCATCAAACCAGTCTCTGGACTGAAGACCACAACAACAACAATGTAGAATAGTAGTTTAATAGTTGGCGATTTTCGTACAATAAATCTTTCTTCTGTGTCTGTACATGTGTGTTTTATATAACCAAATGTAAGTTACTTTGTGTACGACCCCCGTATATCACATTACATTACGGTCCAGGATAAGCTGTATACGCAGTAACACTTCGAAAGACAACCACATACATGTGACACATCTTCCGGAAAACGAAAACAGAATTTCGGAAACTGTTTCTGCGAGTCGTGTTTACATGTGAAGGCCTGAAGCGGATGCGCTAGCCCAGTTAAATATGGCACCTGGGAAACAGCTGTTACAGTTTGTGATTTCGTAACCACAATTGCTTTTTATCATCATTTAGACGAGTTGTAAACAACTCCAGTCTAATATTTCTACTTATCCTTCACTGTACAAAAGGACAGTCCGTCCATATCAGCCGAAAATTTGTAAAAACAAGATGAAACATAGCAGACCTAGCACGTTTACATGGGACCGAAAATCGATTGCGGAATTGAAAAATCGCCAACCAGAAGCGGATTTCCAGAATCGATTCTGAAGTGTTTACATGACCACCTAGAAGCGATATTGGGAAATAGCTGTACGAAATCCGATTTTTGGAGCCCCATGGATAGAGAGAGAGAGAGAGAGAGAGAGAGAGAGAGAGAGAGAGAGAGAGAGAGAAAGAGAGAGACAAAGAGAAAGAAATAATCTTCACATTCATAAATCGATTGAAGGCTAGCAGATGAATACTTATCAGTACAGTCTATTAACTACTATTAACTTTCGTAATGTTCAAACAAAAACCTTCTTCACACATTTCATAGTCACACGACCTCCTTTTTTAAAAATAGTTTTTATGTCTCACTCCACTTGAAAAATGTATATTATTACATGCTGATGTGGGGATGCTATACGGCCACAAATTTACTGCCTCTGTGTATAGAACGAAACGTCCTGGCTGATTGACTGACTTCACTCAACCGAAACATCTACGGCTAGAGATTTGAAATATGTATAGGTTTTTGACTGTTTACTATAGGCATCGTTTAGTAAGGGATTGTTGTAAATTCCACTCCTAAGAGGGTGGAGTAGGGGATGAAAAGCTTTTTTTTTATCATGTTGTTATTAACGCAATTTTGAAGGTAAAGCTACGAAAATTGTATTTGGTTTCTCAATCAAAAATAAACAAATTAATGCTTTTGACTTTTTGGAAATTCAACCACTGAGGCGGTAAAATAGAGGCTTTTTTGAAAACAAATCATTACAAAATACTTAAAAGAATTTTTAAAGATACATATGGGAAAATTTGGGACTTCCCAGGTGGAAATAAAAAAATATTTTTGAGAATTTCTGGAAATTTAACCTGTAAGGGAAGAAAAATATGGGATGAATTTTTTGTAGAAATATTTCGTTACGAAATCACTTTCGAAAGTATGTCTCAGAAAATATGTAATTGGATTCTCGATTGGAAATAAGGAAATAAATGTTTCAATGTTTTTTGGAAACTCAACTCGTTAGGACATGAAGCAGGGGATGAACAATTTTATGAAAATATTTCGTTGTATTAAAACATTTACAAAACGTAATCAATAAAAATTTTAATTTTTCTTCTACAGAAAAGTGTGTCAGGGGATGAAACTTACTATACAAGTGTCGCTGCATGAATCGAAATGGAGGATTAACAAGGACCTCGAAGACTCCAGCCACCAGAATAGCTTTATGGTCAGAAGTACATTCTGGAAAGACAATGCTTCTATCATCTTAATTAGCGACAATTCGTAAATAACATCAAAGTTCGATTAAAGGAAAAAAAGATCTGTGCATATTACACAGTGTATCCGAGTGAAACAGCGGGTGCTAAGCTAGTTAGAATATTTGCCAAGTCATGATGTAAGTAGGCTGTTTAGGTTCTTATATTAGTAACGCCACGTAGCTCTCTGTATGAAAATCACTGATTGTGCTGTGTGCAGTCTGTGGCTGCATGGCATTGTTGGAATTTGCTATTGTAGTTTTGGGCAGTTGGCTGTTAACAGCGCGTAGCGTTGCGCAATTGGAGGTGAGCCGCCAGCAATGGTGGATGTGGGGAGAGAAATGGTGGAGTTTTGAGAGCGAATGATCTGGTCGTGTGTCCATCAGAGACAGTAATTTTGTAAGACTGGATGTCATGAACTGCTATACATATATTATGACTTTTGAACATGATTAAGGAAAATACATTGATTGTTCTCTATCAAAATCTTTCATTTGTTAACTATGCCTATCAGTAGTTAGTGCCTTCAGTAGTTTGAATCTTTTATTTAGATGGCAGTATTGCCGCTCGCTGTATTTCAGTAGTTTGAGTAACCACGATTTTTGTGAGGTAAGTGATTCCTGAAAGGTATAGGTTATTGTTAGACAGGGCCATTCTTTTGTAGGGACTATTAAAAGTCAGATTGCGTTGCGCTAAAAATATTGTGTGTCAGCTTAGTGTTGATCAGAATAGGTAAAGAGCGAAATGTCTGAGTACGTTCAGTTCTGCTAAGCTGTTGGAAAATCAAATAATGTAAGAGGTTTATCAGCACAGTAATTCATTAAATTTTCTAAGGGTCGTTACAATGAAAACAGCAGGCCCTGTACAACGGGATGAACACTAGAAAAAAAGGGATGCAGGATTCCTCTTAACACGTGCGACGTAATTTGTTCGTCGTTTGATTAACTGCCCGTTTTAAAGTTGATGGTGCCTTTTTTTAGTGAGAAATTGATTGAATCTTTCTCTTACAGGAATTATTTCGTTTGTGCTTCAGTACCTGCTGCGGCCATCAGTGTTAAAGGGCACGGTATTAACGTGCAAATCAGCTTGAACGGTGCAGAGTAATCGATGGCTGGGAAATGAGATTATCATACTGTGACGTTTCGTCTCGTACGTGCGAATACCGCGTCGGTAGCGTAATGTGTGTGGTAACATTTGATATATGGGGGTGTTGTGCAGTGTTGAACGAGTTTTTCTCCACTCCCAATGCCCACAGTGGCTCACGAGATTGACCCAGCCACGTCCATTGAGCCATAACTGGCCGTCTGGATTGGTCCGCTTTGAAAGAGCGACGTGATGCGGTTGTTAAGACTCTGGAGTCACACTGTGGAGGCACCACGCATCATAATAAAACTTTCTGTGATTTCATTGGTGTACTTGATGTGTATTATGGGACTGATTCTTTGAAGAGGAATGATCAACTTCATGCTTCTTCCACCCCAATAAGACTTTTTAGTCCATGTCAGACATCGTCGCTTAGAATATGTTGCAGTCCTTATGTTAAATTCGGGTTAGTTACAAATATGTATAATTAAACACGCCCTGTACTACTGCCCTGTACAACATAAAATTTACATCCTAGAAATTATAGTACGACGCTAATGAACTACAGTTTTTTAGAGGAGCAAGATAGGCAAGAGTAGGTATAGATAGAGGGTATAATAGCGGGCGTTAATAAACATCTAAATATATTCTATGAGTACAATTTTTGATAGCGTCATTGTATTGTTTCAAAAAAATTAAGTAACAGTGTTTGTAACCATGTTACGTGCAGTGATAATGCTTATGTCATTCTGTTAATCCAGCTTTCCTATCTAGAAACTTCAAATTTAAAGACAGGACCTGTATTGAATTCTTTGAGAAACGGTGCTCACCAAAACCAGAAAAAATTTCCAGTAAACACAGACTCTGAAATGCATACGTTGTGAGTTATAAGCACTTGGTCATCTTCGCTACAGGGAAACACATCTCTTCTACTGAACATGTGCCGATAACTCCTACGGTATGGATTTTAGAGACTATGTTTAATGGAAAGTTTTTGTTTTGTTTTGGTCCATATTAACTCCTCCCAAAATATCGAAAATGAAGAGCGTACAGTTGAAGTGAAGTGTTTCACAGTATCGAAGATGAACAAGTGCTCATTGCTCTTAAGGAATACAATATAGAGCCCATGTTCATTGGACACTATTTATTATTTTGTGGGTACGACCACGTTGCAAAATATTCGACACTTTCCTTAAGCTGCCGCCGTATCAGCCGTATCAATGATACGTAGCCCCCGGGCGAAGGGGGCCTCGATATGTGTTAGCAAAAAATCGTAAAATGTTTTCCACTATCTCACTCAAAGTGAACGTTTAAGTCTTAGGCCATATCCTAAACTCTTAATTACTAGGACTCAAATGTTGACAACATTCAACGTCTGACATTTCCCTCGGCGCACGTCAGCAGACAAAAATTATAATGGCATTTCTCCTTTTCAATTTGTGCACGCGGATCACGATGTTCAAACGTAAATTTAGTGATTATAAGTCCGTTAATAGGTTCAATTGTCAAAGAGCTGAGTGAAAGAAATAGACATTTCTCCAGTGAAGCTAGGAAGAGAAGAAATGAACAGGAGGAGGATGAAGTTATAAGGAAAGAGCCCAAAATTTCATTATTTTTTTCAGCTATCAGACTCTCTGAGTGGTCTACTGAGCCATTGTAGGTACTGAAAACTTAGCTCTCTCCATGGGAAAAAATACTTCTTGTTTATACCTCAGGTCACGTTATGTAGCGTTATTCGCTGTGTAACGTAGGAAAATGTCGCGGAAATATGCAACATACATAATTTTATTTGAATTACAGTAAGGGTTACATGCGATGCGTGTCGCTCGAGAGCAACGGCGTGAGAAAAGGTGCTTCTAGGTCAATCGTCTAATCGCACAAATTATACTAGGTAAATACATGCGAGCAGCAAGTTCGCTAGATTTGTACACACGCAGTACGCACGCAAGTACATTCCATAATTTTATATACACAAGTTTTCCCACGTAAGTACATGTACATGGATATTTAATTTTACGCGCATCGTGCACATTGTGTTAATTAAATAATGATCGTATAGAAGTAACAAAACGGTGATTCATTAAATTTCCTTACAATAGTGAGCTTATATCAGGAAGAGATCTGTTCTAGCTGACACATGTTGTATGGAAAGGGCGATGAAAAAGAAAATAAGTCAATGTGAATTGCATTAAGTAAACATTTACTATACTACAATTTTAACCAGTATAGTACGGCATTACTGTCTAACTGCGTTAGCGAGAAATCGCCCAGACGCACTCATGATTAACGCGAAACAAATTTGGTCCAGTTCAAATTGTAAATTTTATCGTTTGACAGGAATTTCGGTTTAGGAGAATTACGAACTCTTTTTCAGCCCCAAATGTCATTAAATTTCATTTAAACGCAAACTTCTAATGTTACTGTAATTTTTTTCCGAAATGAAAGCAAGAAATTCAACTACAGAGCTAACTACCCACTGCTGAGTCGTTTCTAGCATATTGTCGGTACATTTAACCAAAGATTATAAAAGTATGTTTCACAGATATCTGCGGTTCGTCACGCTTGATGAAAACAAAGTAAGACCTGACATCTCCAATAGCAAAAAAATAGTTCCCTGGGAGAACTGGCCCGATGGAAAATCCTATAACTACGGACGGTAATCGAGTTTTTCGAGTAAGATCGATGAATTTATCGATTATAGGGTAGACGAAAACGTCTGAATCAGCGATATAAATCCTAGTATGGTGTGTTTGATGTGTTGACTTTTCTGGTTACATATTCCCCAAGACCATTAATTTCATCTTAAAGCTGCCACAAATATTTGCTTCTAATCTTGATGCGCCTTTGAAAACATAATAGTTCAATAACATTGAAGTGAAGGAAACAAAAGAAAAATTCGGAGTAGGTATTAAAACCCATGGAGAAGAAATAAAAACTTTGAGGTTCGCCGATGACATTGTAATTCTGTCAGAGACAGCAAAGGACTTGGAAGAGCAGTTGAACGGAATGGATAGTGTCTTGAAAGGAGGATATAAGATGAACATCAACAAAAGCAAAACTACGGTAATGGAATGTAGTCGAATTAAGTCGGGTGATGCTGAGGGAATTAGATTAGGAAATGAGACACTTAAAGTAGTAAAGGAGTTTTGCTATTTGGGGAGCAAAATAACTGATGATGGTCGAAGTAGAGAGGATATAAAATGTAGACTGGCAATGGGAAGGAAAGCGTTTGTGAAGAAGAGAAATTTGTTAACATCGAGTATAGATTTAAGTGTCAGGAAGACATTTCTGAAAGTATTTGTATGGAATGTAGCCATACATGGAAGTGAAACATAGACGATAAATAGTTTGGACAAGAAGAGAATGGAAGCTTTCGAAATGTGGTGCTACAGAAGAATGCTGAAGATTAGATGGGTAGATCACATAAATAATGAGGAATTATTGAATATGACTGGGGAGAAGAGAAGTTTGTGGCACAACTTGACCAGAAGAAAGGATCGGTTGGTAGGACATGTTCTGAGGCATCATGGGATCACCAATTTAGTATTGGAGGGCAGCGTGGAGGGAAAAAATCGTAGAGGGAGACCAAGAGATGAATACACTAAGCAGATTCAGAAGGATGTAGGTTGCAGTAGGTACTGGGAGATGAAGAGGCCTGCACAGGGTAGAGTAGCATAGAGAGCTGCATCAAACCAGTCTCAGGACTGAAGACCACTACATCATTACATGGCACAGTATTTAGTACAACATTCATATGTCACGAATGGAAAGGAAAGGCACATTTTATGTCGAAAAAGAACAGAAACACTACAGTATACGTACAGAAGTAACACTCTGAATAAGCGTAACATGAACAGAAACATCTCTCAGTACACACCAAACTCACAGAGGGTTACAAATGGGAAGAGCACAGATAAAGAGAGGTTAGTCGACACAACAAATTAAAATTCGCGAGGGATGTTTTTTGCCCACACATCGCTAACGGTCTTTCGTAACACACATATCGATCACTGTTATGTTCACCGGTGCCTGCGCAGCGGCAAATTCTATTTTATATTACGTTTTAAAATAAAATTAATGTAGTACTTTCAATCTCCGATGCGTACTGGTAGCTCGGTTCCAAATAAATCTTTCCTCAGAGGAGACGAAACGCCGTTCCGGTTTGTTCCGGCCAATATTAAGCCATATACTCCACTGTTTTATTCACATTTTGACGATTCCCCAATTTTATGAAAGAATCTCGCCCATGATGCTTTCAAACATCAGCCAATCTACGCAGTGATCATTTGTGTTGCGCTGTTGTATCAGTTACGCCGTGTGTGTTTGCTTGTTATTACGCTTTGTCGAGCGGTAAGTTGAATTTCCGATATTACAAGAGGGTGAGGAAAGTTTTCCTTGTACATTATCTATCACTTTTCCAACCTCTCTAGAGCGCGTAACAAGATAAGTTTAATAAATACTGTATTTTAAATGACAGTCTCCTTTCTCTCATGAAATATCTGTATCAGAATCGGCTTACCTTAATGTAATATTCTTTGTGGAAGAAAGTACCACATACGAACATCAAAACACTGCAAAGAAAGTTCTTCCACGAAATATCACTTGCGTTCGTCCAATCTCCACAACAGCAATCGTGTGACGCGTGTTGTGTGTGTGTTTTTTTTTTTTGCTTGTATTGAGTAAGATGGCACAAATTAGGTCTATTTATTTCATTTCTTCCACTGCACGGCTGTTCATCCGCCTTCTGCACATCACTCCCTCACACCGCAGCGATCTGAAGACTAAGCAAAATACAAAATATGGTCCACTTTGACGTCGCACGTCATCAAGGAGGTCCGTGGAAAAATTTCGGTTCTTCGGCTTGGTTCAAAAAAATTAAAGATTTGTTTGATTAACATTTTTAACCCTACGAGTTGAATAATTTCCAAATATTCTTAATATATATTTTACTTTATTTTGCTTATGGATTCTTCTGGTATACATTGTCTGCCAGAGGTTCGGGAAATAGAAGAAACTACTACCGAAGATCTTAATAAGTCTGACGAATTTCATAATATACCTTCGTCAGATAGAGCAAAATTTTGGCGACGGCCTTATTGAATGCGAACGAAGAATAATTGTTAAATTGCGCCCATTTAAAACACAAGGACCGTTTACAAAGAGCTCAGAAACAAAGCGGTGTTTTTGAGCCTATAATTACTTATATTTCAAAAAGGCTGGTATAAAAATTTCAAGGCCATGCCCAAGTTTTTCTAATATTTTAAAAAAAAACCGTGCTGTCACTAGTGTTGGTTGTTTGCAGATGGTCAAGACAAATCATACTCCTCCGCATGGGTCAACGGTGTTTCAGTTAGAAGCAATTTTACGCAATGCGTATCTGACCATGAAAATTCACTGCATCGTATTAACGCGGCTCTATCTTTAAGTAATTGGTTACACGGTAATTCCATCGATACTTTACGGCAAAGTGAAATCAATAGCCAAATTAATTTCTGGAGAGATGTATTCCATCGTGTTATTTATGTAATAATTACTTTAGTTTCTTGCAATTTGTGTTTAAGAGGCTATAATTCGGAATCTGGAAATATGTCAGTTTTACGTTTACTATCGAATTATGATCTCATTTTAAACGAACTTCTCTTAAAGCCAAAAGGCGAAATAAATTACTTAAGCCCCACAATACAAAATGAGATTGTTAATTTATTTGCTACCGCAGTTAGTGAAGATTCTGTTTTAGTAATTAAAAAAGCTCCATTTCTGGTGTATATTTTTGATACAACTCAAGACCTATCAAAAACTGTTCAACTTTCTGTAGTTTTCCGATAGTTCTCGACAGCTGAAAATGATGATCGTGTGCCCAAAGAAATAAAAATCTGTAAGTCGTTTTGGGATTTATACAGTAGCTGATTGTAGTGCCGAAGGGATTAAACAGAAAGCTTTAATACTATAAAAGAATATGTAATTGATTTGTGCAAATGTAGAACGCGGGGCTACGATGGAGGAAATGTTATGTCGGGTGTGGATGGAGGATTACAAGCCCTTATAAAAGAACATGTGGCAAATACTAGTTATACTCACTGTGCGGCACAGACTATAAATTTAATTTTAAAAGATGCTGCGTAACGTGTCCGTGAAGTGTCAATTTTTTTCGATAATTTGGAAAAAAGTTATGTACTTTTTTCGGCAACGGTATAAAACGCTGGTCAGTGTTGAGTAACGATACATTTTTAAAATTTAAAATTACCCTTAAGGAGGTATGTCCTACTAGATGGTCTTCAAGACATAACGTTTTATCAGTTGTAGTGACAAGTTATTCATTAATAATTTATTATTTTTTACTATTCGAACCCGGCAATCCGGGCTTGGGAAGCGAGAACGCTACCGCACGACCACGAGCTGCGGACCTTCTTTCGGTTGTTGCAACTGTTGCAGGAAGGGTCAAAAATAGTTAACATGTCGTTATTACCTCCCGAAAACTGGATGCGAGGCTACTGAATTTAATCAGTAATAGTTCCATGAGTTCCTTAATAGAATGGATTTTCGGAATTTCAGTTTTCAAGCACATTTTCAAAGAAATTAATTGTTCATACAAATCTGATGACATGCTTTTATTGTATTTAGCAGTCAGTTTTCCCACTTTTTTAATTACTAAATTAGTAATTATTAATTACATGCCCGTGCACGGAACATGTGAAATAGTACATCACTACAGATGAAAGTTTTAAACAAAAAAATTCACATATATTACAAAGTATTGAAAACAGTTCACTGGCCGAACGTATGACGATTTCAACAGCATTAGTACTCGGATAAACTAATGCAAAACCGATCTGGTTACCGTGCCTCGAGAACAGATCAAGTCACCGAACAGTGAATGTAAAGTTTCAACACAGATGCACGGCAGGCCGAGAAATGCAAGCCAGAAACTCGGGAAACGTTTGTAACATGAGATCTGAGAATTTTCTACAGATAGAGACCTTCAGTTCTACTTAGTGCTTTACTCAACAATAGCAACGGCTCTGCCCTCCGAAACGCTCTATCCGGAACTCCAAGCAAGACTGGCACTCGCTTTGACCGTTTAAACCGCAGGTTCCCAAAGAAACTCGCGGCCTGCTTGCCTCTGGCTGGCGTTACAGCTACTAACTGTTTCACTTCCTATATCGCTACAGAGTTCGTTAAAGACAGTGATACCTTCAGAGATCGACTGCTCTGTACAGAAACATCTTTGAGGAGTGTCTGTGATTTAGAATAAATTGTAGAGAAATCGTTTCTGGAATTTGTTATAGTAAAAAAATCAGTAATGGTCGCATAATAGAAGATTTAAGTGGTGACCGGCTTCAACCCATACAGATCATCTTCAGGCTATAAGGCATCTTCTTCGGCGATCCGCGGAGATTCTGCGCGGAGCTGGCACATTTGTCAACTGTTCAGTTTAAAGCACTATGCCTTCTCGACGTGCAGTTCATCTGTGTTTGAAAGAGAGGCCTTTTTAGATCGATGTGTTCCTCGGCATCAATGTTATGAAACCATTAAAGCATCAGGTTGTACGGGGCAAGCGGAAAACGTGACCAGTTATCTGCGATTCCAAAGTAATTTTTCACGCTTCCGAATTATAACACAGGATTTACCTTTTTGTAAACAGAACCTTTTCAGCGGCAACGGAAAGAGCCTCCGAAGCGAACTTTATCGACATTACATGAGGTTATACGAGGTAAAAGTGCTACAAGCCACTGTCAGGAGAAGTGGTCTCACAGACCTCTCCGTCTATACGTCACGAACCACCTTGTGCTGTGTGGCGGGGAATACTTTGTGTAACACTCTCACTCTCTCTCCCCCCCCACCCGCCCCTCTCCCTCTCTCTCTCTCTCTCTCTCTCTCTCTCTCTCTCTATCTCTCTTTCCCCTTTCAAACACACACACACACGCACTTCCTTCTTCCAGTCGCGAATAGTTCGCAAGATGAACAATTGCCGGTAAGTCTGCTTGTAGTCACAAAAAACGCTCTAATTTTATCTTCGTGGTCTTATAATCTTCTTAGCGAGATGTACGTAGAAGGAAGGAATATACAATCTAGGACCAAAAAAAAGACGCATCACGAATGAATTATCCGGGAAATGGTACACGTGATGTAGATGTACACACAAACAAAAGATTACGTTTTCAGAAAAAAATGGATGATTTATTCAAGAGAAAGGGATCCACAAATTGAGCAAGACAATAATGCGTTGGTCCATATAAGCCCTTATGCAAGCAGTTATTCGCCTTGCCATTGAGTGATAAGAGTTGACGGATGCCCTCGTAGGGCTATCGTGCCAAATTCTGTCCAGTTGGCGCTTAAGGTCGTCAAAATCGCGAAATGATAGGAGTTCCCTGTCCATAATGCTCCAAACGTTCATCATGGGGAGAGACCCGGCGATATTGCTGGCCAAGGTAGTGTCTGACAAGCCTCAAGAGAAGCAGCAACTAGTCCTACTGTGTGCGGACGGGGATTATCTTGCTGAAAAGTAAGTTCAGGTTGGCTTGTCACTAAGAGCAACAAAACGAGGCGCAGAACATCGTCGCCGTAATGCTGTGTATTAAGGGTGCCGTGGATTACAACGAAAGTGGTAATAAAACAAGTTGCACCCAAGATCATCACTCCTGGTTTTCGGGTCGTATGAAGGGCGGTAGTCGTATTGGTTTCCCACCGCTGCCTGCGGCATCTCCAAACACGTCTTGGGCCGAGAATATCATTGACTGTAGTAGAAATATCTTCAGCGATGAGTCCGGTTCCGAAATGAGTCACCATGACTAAAGAAGACTTGTATGGGGATACCCCGGCAGCAGTGGGACACCAACCTGGTTGTCACCTGTCCCACGCCCTCATATCCAGGAGTGATGGTGTCAGGTGCCATTTATTTTCATAGCAGGACTCCTTGATTGTCATCCACAGCGTCCCCGACAGCACAGTGGCACATAGGCGATATTGTAAGCTCCGACTTGTTGCCCTTCATGGCAAGTCATCCTGAACATAAGTTTCAGCAAAACAATGCCCTTCCGCAAAGATCGAAAGTTTCTTCTGCTTGTCTTCGTACTTTCCATATCTTACCTTGGTCACCAAGGTGCCGAATTGAAAAAATTGTAACGTAATAGGCAAGTCCCTCCCGCCACCTTGGGATTTTAACCTTCTAACCCGCCATCTGGACAGAATGTGGCACATTGTTCAGAAGGACAACTGTATTAATTAATGCTAAGGCGAGTAACTGCCTACATGCGTGCCAAAGACAGACCAACATGCTATTGATTTGCTCAATTTGTGAAGCTGTTCATCTCGAATAAACCTAGTTTCTCTGAAATTGTAATAATTTTTGGGATGTATGGGTACATAACACCTACCGCTTTTAGTGGCATTCAGATAATATTTTTTCGTGCCGTTTTTTGCTGTTGTTTTGTTTTCTTTCTTTTCTTGTCTATGAGTATATTTGTTACAACGTACTCTCTTGAAACATTAACAGTAAACCCCATCGCGATACGGAGCATCTCTAATGCAGTCTTGGCCTCTGGAGTTGGGTGATCATCTCTACGACGCATTTGTACTTGCTAAGTGAACGTGTAATGGAAGGCGCTACCCTACTACACCGATGTAAGCCAAGACGTAACTCATGTACGTTTTGAGCGTTTGCTAACAAGACCTTAACCATTGACACATACTGTTCTTGCCCTTAACCACTGACACGTACTGTAAAGTCATTCTGAGAAAAAATAATGCTCTTTGAATTTCAGTTCGACCTTCCGGTGCACAGGAGGTCGTCAGTCCTTCCTTGTAGCCCTATTATTTTAGTTTTCCCCACACATAAGATTCTAGAAATGTTATGTTTGGTTAATGCAGGGCATTCCGCGTTTACCCTACGACTGATAGAACGCTCGCCAAATGTTCTGCTTACGAGGATGACTGCAATTATCTGCAGAGAGGCAGAGCGGTTCTAGGCGCTACAGTCTGGAACCGCGCGACCGCTACAGTCGCAGGTTCGAATCCTGCCTCAGACATGGATGTGTGTGATGTCCTTAGGTTAGTTAGGTTTAAGTAGCTCTGAGTTCTAGGGGACTGATGACCACGAAAAATAAGTCCCATAGTGCTCAGAGCCATTTGAACCATTTTTTGTAATTAACTAAGCGGAATGTGTGGGACATCGTTCATGCTGGTACAGCAGGGAGTCTCTTACTTCCAGTGGGATGTCTTCAGATATTAACACACTTTATATAGTCGGCAACCAAAGATGTAAGAATGCATTCTTGTTTAACAAAACGGCAGTATCTGTTAAATAACTCTTTATTAATAGAACCGTTTCTTGGCAACGTAACGCTCCATCATAAGACACGTGTTCAAGTCATTTGCAGCGAAACGTAGAGATAACTTGGCGCACCCATCGCCCTAAGTCCAGTTTTATTAAGCATTCAGCTGATATCACACAGTATTTGTTCTCGTTGTGATACATCTGATGCAGACGAAATTGCAGCACTATCAGTCGCCGTCTAATTTATTCCGCCACTCGTGTTTTGATTGCCGTTCCTTTTAAGGACGTTTTAATAAGACTTGACTGAGATTGATGGGGGCGTCCGGTAAACTCTGCGTTACGCCCTACGTTTCGCTGTAGATGATTTGGATGCTAACCTGCTGATGCTACTTTAGATTACGGAAAACCAGTTGCACCAAAAAATAATTATTCAACATATGCTGAGAATTTGTTTATCGGGGTATCTTCCAATACCTGCGGCAGCATATTGTTAGGTACTCAGTTTACCTGCCGTTATTTATAGCCCCATCAATAAATGAGGACTAGTGGTGTGATTCTTGAACAGCCAGCAAGGTGTTGTCTGATCGTTATGACAGAACATAGACTGGTGGGCTTCAAACGCCCAGGTAATCCCTGTCACACAGTAGTCTTTGAAGCCTGTGCTATGGTAAGTGAGCGGGATCCACCTTATGAGAAAGGATTTTCGTATAGTTCTCGACCGCGTGTACCTGAATGGTGGCAAATCAGACTTACATCCACTCTGTAATAACAATGACCCGTCAAGCAAGTTCAAAATGCATTTACACATCAGGATGGACCAAAAGCAACCCAGAAGATGCTACTGATGCGATAATAATGCGGTCGCCAGCCTAATTAGGCATTAACTGAGTTTCTTCCCTGTATAAGTTGGTATATATTCATGCAAAACAACAAGTGGTAACACTGCGTAATATAATAGAATTTTAGAACCAGGAAGTCTATAGAACTGATAGTTTCACATTCATGAATACATTACACTACACTATAATGTTTACTACAAAACTTTATACTGTCTATTAATCTAATTAAAATCGGGTGTAGGTTACCCTAGAAACTGTACTTTCGTGCCACACACAAAGTGTCAATTTTGATAAAGATAAAACACTGATAAATTTTGACTTTTATATTGACATTAACTTTTGCTAGTCAAACCAATTTAGAACACTTCAGAATTCAAATGAATGAGAGGGGACCCGAAACTATTATGATCGCTGTATTTAAACAATGATTACTGAATTTATTATGCGTTCAAGATTTCTAGTTTATAAGTAACTACCCTTTTCATCTCATTTATTACTCACTTAAATGACTTTAAATCTATCTCGAAATAATAAACTTCATTACTATATCAATACTAAAATTATCTTTCAACTTCGTTAGACCTTCGTTATTCATTTACTGCTTCATTAACAAAACATTTCCTTAAACACAATTCTAATATAGCTAGTTCTGCAAATAATTATTATTAACACAAATTTTAATTTTCATTTCGGGACACTCGGATTGCACAACGTTTGGAAAGGACCCTGTCTTGGTTAGTTGTGAGGATAATTAAATGATGGAAAAGTTCTGGTAAAATTTAGGTTATTATTGCACCAAACAAGCACAGTCCACTCTCTGATCCACACGAATACAGTACTAAAAGTTTCAACCTGCTAGTTTTGATGCGGCGGTTGGTGGGCGGCGAGATGTCGAGGCACAGAGCACACATACAACCACAGCTATGGTTCTTGATGTATCGGCACTTTAATTCTTCTTAGCGTCGCCATACATTTCCGTTTAGAGCCTACGGAATTTTGCCATGCTGGAACATAACCGAGGCTCAGGGAAGCTATGTCATCCAGGAGAGCCTCCTCGCTCCAGCAGGTGCTGCTCAGACCAGAGCCAGACTCCGACTACTGCTGAGCCTCTTGTGCCGTGCAGTGCCCGTACGCATATTCCCGCGCTCGCCTGCCATCCACCTTTTACCGCTCCCTGACAGACAGGGTATTCACCCGAGGTTTTGCATACTACATATCCTAACACATTGCCTACGTATGGACCAGAGGCACAGTTACAATTTTAAACATCTTACAACAGTTTCAACATTTGTTACATTTCCATTCTATTATAATATTATTTGACATAAACATTAATATTTACATTGAAACTTGTTTACCGTTTACTTAACACAATGGCATCAAACAAAAAAAAATCTGAAATCAGAACATCAATTACACAAGTTTATCGAAAAATCAGATGGGAAGAATTACTTATATGTACAATATTACAGAGTCGTTGTTGTTACAAGCCTTACCTGGGTTACGTTTGGTTACATTTGGTACAGTAATAACTTAGGAAGAAGTATCAGGCCTCAGAAAGGGACGTTGGTGTGATAACAATCTCTGTACGTAGGAGGCAGTGTCCTGACTGAATGACTGACTGAGTGACTGACTGATCAATGCCCATCCTAAATCAGTAAGGTCAGAAACTCGAAATTTGGAGAAGGTGTGGATCCTATACTGCAGGCGTCGTTTAAGAAGGAATTTTCCGAAATTCCAACCCTGATGGGGTGAAGTAGAGAATGATGAATTTATTTGAAAACTATAACTATGAAGACAATTTTGAATCTCGACATACAAAAATAGGTATTTGATTTCTTGGTCAGAAATGAAAAAACGCGTGTTTCAGAAATTTTGAACTTGAACACTTTGGGGATGAAATTGTGGCTGAAAGCCTTTCTGAAAAAATTTAGTTATTAAAGAAATACTAAAGTACTTTTAAAGTTACGTCCTTGAACAATGGTATTTGACTTTTCCGTTACAAATAAAAAAAATATACATGTTTCAGTGTTTTTGGACACGGAACCCTTAAGGGGTGAAATAGGGGTGAGATTTTTTATAGAAATATTTTATTATGAAAGCGTTTTTAAAGCTGAATCTACGAAAATTGGTATTTGGCTTCTCTGTTTGAAATAAAGCATATGCACATCACTGTTTTTGGAAATTCAGCCTCTAAGACGTGAAATTGGGGTGAAACGTTTTACGAAATTACTTCACTGCGAAAGCATTTTTAAATCTGTGTCTTTTAAAACTGGTATTCGGCTTCTCGGCCACAAATGAAACAATACATGTTTCAGTGTTTTTGGAAATTCAAGCCTTAAGGGGGTGAAATAGGGTCAGACTCATTCACTGATTCATCATCGCCCAGCCAAACCGCTAACGGTAGGAACTAGAATTTTGGCAGGGTGTGGATCTTATACTGTAAGCATCGTTTAATGAGTGGCTGTCCGAAATTCCCCTCTTGAGAGGGAGAAACAGGGGATGAAACGCTTTTAGAAAGTATGTCTCCATTAATGGAATTTCGAAGCTACAACTACGAAAAGTGGTATTTGGTTTCTCAGTCAGAAAACAAAACTTACGAGTTTCAGAGTTTTTTAAAATTCAGCCTCTAAGGGGGTAAACTAGTGAGTGAAATTTTTTTAAATAAAAAATTGCCAAAGGACTACTAGAAGATTTTTAAGGCTTTATCTATCACAACTGGTATCTGACTTCTCGGTGAGAAACAAAAGAAGTCGTGTTTCAGCGTTTCTGGAAATTCAACACCTGAGGGTATGTAATATGGGTTGAATTTTTTTAAGAACATAATTCGATACATTAAAAAAATTAAATCTACGTTTACGAAACTTGGTATTTTACGTCTCGATTGTGTATAAAAACAGCTACTGGTGATGAAAGTCGCTGCAGTAAAATGTCCACAAGAATGTAGAACGCACGACTAACAAAAACTTAGGACTCCAGTTACCAAAATCGCGTTTTGGTTAGACGTACACTGAGAAAAGCTCCTGCTTATGTGGTCCTAATTAGGTTGTAAATCTTAGAAGGGGTGTAACTTGTGAACAACTTAAAAATTCAGTTAAATAAAACAAAAAAAGTATCTCTTTAGTCCATACAGTGCACTCGATCGAACCAGCGGGCGCTGAGCTAGTATGTTTGTAATAATACAAATCATCGAAATATATCAGGAATTTGACTTAATAGCACATTTAGCTTTATCGATTATGAGAAAGAGTTTGGAAAGATGAAAATACACCTTTTTTGGAAAATACCAGAAGTAAATAGTTTTCCTAAACACCTTATTAATACCATAAAGAGCCCACAAGGTGAGTCACCTAACATTACCACTGGAAACACCTCCCAAGCCACAAAAAAATAATCATTGAATAACCAATTCCACAGACCGAAAGTGAGGAGAGGGGCTGGTGGAATTGATTCATCCAAATCATTAATAAATGCACGGAAGTATGGTTTGCAACACGTCCTTATGTTTTTTTTTTAAATGGAAACCTGTTATTATTTTTAGCACAACTGAAAATAGAATAACATAATTATCAATGTCATTTCTTACATTCTAAAGTGTTAATTACGTTCAGAGTTATTTGTAAAGTAAAGTTGACGCTTGAGTAACTCCTCAGTAGTTCAATCGTGTGTATCGGAGAGAACCGAATTAATTAGGGATACGAAAAGATCAGTGATGTAACGTAGGTACCGAAGAGACAGGAACAGCACGTTATGTCCACATTCTAACATTACTGTACGGCACTGATTTGTTAGAAGAAAATGTACATTAGCATGAAAATATATTTATACTTACAAATTTGGTTTATTTTTTTTCGATTACAGAATGTAAAAGAGTGTGTCCTGACGTTTCAGGCCAATAACTGTTCAAAGTGGTGCCCATCATTTGCTGAACACATTTGCAATCTATCGCGTAATGTATGTACTACACGACGCAGTATATCTGGTGCAATGTTGTTACAGGCTGCCTCAATACGATGTTTCAAATCCTCTGGGGTTGTAGGCACATCATGGTACACGTTCTCCTTTAACGTACCCCACTGCAGGAAGTCTAAAGGTGTAAGACCAGGAGAACAGGCTGGACAATTTATGCGTCCGCTACGTCCTGTGAAACGCCCGTCGAACATTCTGTCAAGGGTCAGCCTAGTGTTCATTCCAGCATGTGCAGGAGCACCATCATGTTGATACCATATAGGTCTAGGCGTTTCCAGCGAGACATTTTCTAGCAATGTTGGCAGATCATTTTGCCGAAACTCGACGTATTTTGTAGCTGTTTGGGTGCCTTCAATGAAGTAAGGACCAATGAAATGGCCGTCAATTACTCCACGCCATACGTTGGTCGCTCTATCTGTCAAAGCCAGAGAGGATTGTCCACGAACCAGTAACGCGTTTTTCGTAAATTCATTGCACCGTGGTTTGTGAAACCCGCTTCATCGGTAAACAGGTAAAAGTGCAACGCATTCTCTGTTAATGCCCATTGACACAAATTCACTCGATAATTAAAGTCATCTCCATGTACTTGCTGATGCAGTGACACATGATACGAGTGAAATCTGTGACGATGAAGTATGCTCATTACACTGGTTTGACTCAATGCACTGCCTCTAGCGATGTCACGTGAAATCATATGTGGGTTCACGACAACAGCAGCTAACACACCAACTGCACCTGCTTCTCCTGTGATGGGTTTGTTACAGACCCGTTTGCGTGTTACGACCATACCTGTTCAACACAGTTGTTTGTAGATGTTTTCAAATGTGTGGCACGTGGGATTACTTCTGTCCGGGTGACCTTTCTGCATACAACCTGCAGGCTACAGCTGCTTTTTTCTATGCTCGCCATAGATGAGTATCATCTCTGCCTCTTCAAAGTTAGAATAAACCATTTTCACACTTCTTGTATCATTGTACACACTGTTGTACTTCTGTTCTCACTTGTGTCCAGTACACTATCACAGACGTCCGGTAACACAGTGTACTTTAATTATTCTGAGTACAAGGACTAATTCACCAAGCGCGCTACATGTAGTCACTGAGACAGCCAAACTCGTAAACATCGTAGTCTTTGTAAACATACCCTTACAGATCTTGTTTGTTACAACACGCGACTGAACGTCTGAGGTTTCAAGCGTCAACCTTATGTTACAAATTACTCCTATGTACTTAATATTTTACAAAGTAAAAAACGGCATTGATTAAGTAATTGTTTCTATTTTCAGTTGTGTTAAAAATAATATCAGGTTTCCATTAGAATAACATAAGTATGTGTTGAAAATCATACTTCCTTGCATTTCTCACTGGTTTGTATCAACCAGTTCCATCAGCCCCTCTCCTCACTTTCGGTCTGTGGAATTGGTTATTCAATATTTGTTGTGGTTTGGAAGGTGTTGCGGCGCGGCACGTTACTTTTTACCGCCCTGCCAGTGTCCAGCAATGTTCATTGGTCTAGCTAAAAGCTGTAGTAGAAAATACTAGATCCCTACTGTCTACTGCAGGTCGCAACATACATAGAATTGTCCGGTAAACGGGATGTGGCCAGCTACTGAAATAAAAGTTTTAACTTGGCAATGTAAATTTTCAGGTGTATTTTTACGATAAAGGTCACAGTCAATACTGCCAAGTCCGTACTAAGTGTCTACACAATGTGAAGCTTCCACGCACACCACAACCACACACGTAGCCAGTTTATGGTATTTACACCCGTTACCGAAGTTAATAGAGCTCACTGGATCGTTTAGTTATGAAAATGCTCGCTCAAATGTTGTGCACTCTGCTCTGCACGTAATACCTGTTCCAGTCTTAGATCGCACAAGACGCCACGCAGTTTTAACTAACAGTCAAAAGCAATAATTTTGATATTCCGTCCGAAATTCCATACGACTTCCACTATACCGTTCACTTAAATACACTTTTTACTACTTCGCGAACTCGTAATTGGCATTTTTCCGCGATTTTACAGTACTTTCGTCGGAGCTGCTTTCGATGAGATCTTACTAGTTCGAACCCTCAGCCCAGGCTTAACTAGATCACACCAAAGGCTTTGTTCCCTGCATAGATTGGCGCGAGCCTGCATTTTTCTGATTGGCTGATATCACAAACAGCAAATCAGGTTGCAGTATTATCCCGCGCTAACCCGCGCTTTACTTCAATGACCAATCATAGTAAAACACTTCTTTCTATGGCAGTTTGCTGAATAAATAAATGTAGAAAATGATCAAATATAAATTTACTCCTTCCGAAATTACCGATTAATTTGTGTTCTACTCACAATTTATTAGTACCATAAACTGACTGAATATTTAATTATAGTAAATCCCCTGTACAGTTTAACTAGTACTTCGTGAATAAACAAAACAATTTTCATTTACTTCTGTTGTTCTTCACTTATACAACACTCACACTGCTAATTACTACACATATAAAACAATTATAATTATGCAAATACATTAAATATTAATCAAACATAACTTTACAACATTGTTTTGACTGATAAACATAGATGTTAAGTCCCATAGTGCTCAGAAACATTATTTTGACTACAACAGCTAGCACTGTCCGTCAACTGCTGACCTCTGCTGCTTACTAGTACAACTACGTGCAGCTCTGTAACTGAGGTCCACGTCACCTGGTGACATCTGTCGATGACTCATGCCTATAACGATATTGTCCTAACAAACGACAGGAGCGATGCGAAGGCGCTACGCCTCAGTGTTTCCAGTGGTAATGTTAGGTAACTCACCCTGTATATGTAAATACACTCCTGGAAATGGAAAAAAGAACACATTGACACCGGTGTGTCAGACCCACCATACTTGCTCCGGACACTGCGAGAGGGCTGTACAAGCAATGATCACACGCACGGCACAGCGGACACACCAGGAACCGCGGTGTTGGCCGTCGAATGGCGCTAGCTGCGCAGGATTTGTGCACCGCCGCCGTCAGTGTCAGCCAGTTTGCCGTGGCATTCGGAGCTCCATCGCAGTCTTTAACACTGGTAGCATGCTGCGACAGCGTGGACGGGAACCGTATGTGCAGTTGACGGACTTTGAGCGAGGGCGTATGGTGGGCATGTGGGAGGCCGGGTGGACGTACCGCCGAATTGCTCAACACGTGGGGCGTGAGGTCTCCACAGTACATCGATGTTGTCACCAGTGGTCGGCGGAAGGTGCACGTGCCCGTCGACCTGGGACCGGACCGCAGCGACGCACGGATGCACGCCAAGACCGTAGGATCCTACGCAGTGCCGTAGGGGACCGCACTGCCACTTCCCAGCAAATTAGGGACACTGTTGCTCCTGGGGTATCGGCGAGGACCATTCGCAACCATCTCCATGAAGCTGGGCTACGGTCCCGCACACCGTTAGGCCGTCTTCCGCTCACGCCCCAACATCGTGCAGCCCGCCTCCAGTGGTGTCGCGACAGGCGTGAATGGAGGGACGAATGGAGACGTGTCTCTTCAGCGATGAGAGTCGCTTCTGCCTTGGTGCCAATGACGGTCGTATGCGTGTTTGGTTCCGTGCAGGTGAGCGCCACAATCAGGACTGCATACGACCGACGCACACAGGGCCAACACCCGGCATCATGGTGTGGGGAGCGATCTCCTACACTGGCCATACACCTCTGGTGATCGTCGAGGGGACACTGAATAGTGCACGGTACATCCAAACCGTCATCGAACCCATTGTTCTACCATTCCTAGACCGGCAAGGGAACTTGCTGTTCCAACAGGACAGTGCATGTCCGGATGTATCCTGTGCCACCCAGCAAGATCTCCGGATCTGTCCCCCATTGAGCATGTTTGGGACTGGATGAAGCGTCGTCTCACGCAGCCTGCACGTCCAGCACAAACGCTGGTCCAACTGAGGCGCCAGGTGGAAATGGCATGGAAAGCCGTTCCACAGGACTACATCCAGCATCTCTACGATCGTCTCCATGGGAGAATAGCAGCCTGCATTGCTGCGCAAGGTGGATATACACTGTACTAGTGCCGACATTGTGCAAGCTCTGTTGCCTGTGTCTATGTGCCTGTGGTTCTGTCAGTGTGATCATGTGATGTATCTGACCCCAGGAATGTGTCAATAAAGTTTCCCCTTCCTGGGACAATGAATTCACGGTGTTCTTATTTCAATTTCCAGGAGTGTATAAAATGGTTGTAGGAGTACGTTCAGGCTCTAAAACACCAGATGACATATTATAAAACAAGGTGTTCGACAACGGTGCAGTCTTTACTTAATTTTTATATTGACGACCTAGTAATAAAGTGAAAAGATGAAATACAGTTAGGAATGAAAATAAGATCCAACATACCATTGAATGAGCAAATATATAATGAATTTTTCGATTATTTTACAGGCAACAGAAGATAATTTACAAAGAGCTGTGTCTGTGAATAAAACAAAAATTACTGTTTCCAAACAGAAGAATCCTGTCATATCGAAAACAATAATAAACGAGACAATTTTAGAGCAAGTGTCTCACCTCACTTATCTAGGATGTGATACCTATTTTAACTATGACGTATACATTGAAATGAAGGTTAATTAATTTCAACCTATCTGCAGAACAACTGCGACAACTTTGGGAAGCAAAGCAAGAAAGGAAAAACGAATGGCATACTATAAAATTACGGCTGTGCCTACTCCTGAATTTGGTTCCTAATCATGGGTAATAACAAGGAAAAAAAATCGCGTATACAGGCTGCGGAGATGACGTTCATGAGCTATGTAATAAGCTTTAATAACATGTATAAAACAAGGAATGAGACAAAAAGAAGAGCCTAAAAAGTCATTCCAATTCATGACAAGGCAGAAGGGAAGAGAACAGAATGAAACGGAAGGCTTATGTTGATAGAATGTCAGAAAAGAGATCGCAAAAAACAAAAAAAAATGGATTACCGGGTGACTGGAGAGAGAGAGAGAGAGAGAGAGAGAAAGAGAGAGAGAGAGAAAAGAGAGAATTAGGTAAATCTCGTAAGAAGTCTATAAATGATAGTGAGGGAACAGGCGACTACTACACCTAATCCTAGGAAGCAGATAATGATGATGATGACACTGGGACACATTTGTGGTATATGTTTTTCTGAGGATGGCACAACTTTCTGTGCTGTTCTTGCTACTGTTGGATAAGGCTCCACACATCACGCCGTTGGAGTCATCTCTCACACATTATGTCGTTGTAGTTATCGCTGACACAGAAAAATGTATGTAGTCCCAGCGTGAAAAAAGAAATGTAGTGTCGTAAGTCTGCATGCATTAATGTTAATTACTTACGTATGTCAAGAAATTAACCATACCGCTCTCTATAACTTGCCGAAAACCATGTCCCGATACATATCATTCTTCCCCCAAAGCATCTATCAATTTTGTTTTCCCTAAATTTAACAGTGCAACCTGGTATCTAGCACATCTTTAGTACTGTTGACCCTCTGCCCTCATTCCCTCTCGGCAATGGCATATACTGTGAAACATTAAGTCGTACTACTTCGTTAGAAGAATTGTGATGACCGGCAGTCCATAGCGTGACCTCCATTTTTAGGAACATCATTCAAATAAAAACAATAGTCCTCAATTGTCATCGGCGGTCATACGAGATATTGAATGCCGCTTCAAATTCGTGTTCAGAAACTCTAAACTATATGTGGACATCTAGTGGAAGCCCTCCTCGCCCGTACACTAAGGTCTTGTAACATTTTTGTTCCAGAATACTACGAAAATTTCACGTAGACTGTATAGAATCGCTCGTTATTTTCTGAGTAATTTCAATTATCTGCATGATGGAAGTGTCATGAAATTAAATATGACTGGCAACACGAGATTCTTAAGGGGTTTTGACAAAGAATAAAGGCTATCTAAAAACACTATAACTTGCATGGTACGTGAGTTGTACATAATAACAATAACAGTAATAATTACAATAGGTATACTAATGAATTTGCGCAATTTCTAGTACTTTCAGTCTTATTAACAAATGCTTTAGTAATTCTTGTCAAAATACTGTGCTACACAGACTTTGAGTAGGTATCTTGCTCACTCTGTTGTCAAACTACGTACTTGCAGGAGAAGAAGAAACTAGGGGCGAGTTCAGTCAGTCATAGCATTCCAGAGTTTCGACGAAGTCTCCAGCTGGTACTGGTTCCAAATGACCTCGAAAGTCAGGAAAATTGTCTCATACAACCGAAGTGTATCCTTTGTTCTCGTTATCCCACGGCATTTCCTCTGCACTCTTGTTTCATTTCGGTCCTCAGACAGAATTAAATAATATTGTTTCATCTCCGGCATTAACTTTTGTCAATATTCATGCCAAAGAACATTTTCCGCTTGTATTACGCTCTAGAAACAAAGAAAATATAATTCTTTTCGTTCCAATTTAGGTCGTTTCTGCCGCTGAGGTCTTGTTCAGACTTTTTATTGCGTTCATTATGTAGAGAGCGCCGTACTGAATAATCTGCTCGTCGGGAGCCACAAAGGATTAATTAGCGGGGTACGGTTGACGTCCTTGGGGGCCGCCTTATCGCCGCATCTGACAAACCGCTAAGGCGCCGGGAAAAGGATCGCGCGGCCAGAGGAGAGAGCGACATAAGCCGCCGCTGTTAAGCGTTCGCTCTGAACCAAAGAAAACTTAAGTCGTGACGGCGTGGAATCCGTAAGGCGAGGAGTGTTGCGGGTGGCGCGGGGGAAAGGGTGACGGTGGAAGAATTTTTCTGCCGGGCTCTTTAATGAGATAGAGGAATTTCTGGGAGCAGGTCTCTCGCGCAGATCCCTCTTTTCCCGGCCTGAGGTCTGTGCGTCTTCAACGGGGGTTTGTTGCGCCGCCACGGCCGGCGCCTTGACAAAAATTAATTTCTCTCCTGGGCGAACGGCGGCCGCTTCCGCCGGCGATAAATGAGTGTCTCCTTAAGGAGACAGCGTCTGCCTGGGAAGGGGGGGTTGAGGGGGTGGAAGCGGTTGAAGGAGGCAGCGGCGGCGCTTAGGCCGGTCTGGAGGAAGAAAGGAGCGGACTGGCCAATCTCCTGAGTGCAGCCCCTCTCGTTAGGACCACGATGCAAATTGGAGGCTGGCCGCGGCTTTAATCAGCGGCCTCTAGCTCCAGCTGCCCGCTGGAGTCTGCTTCTGACGCTGCTGGGCGCTGCAGCCGCGTTGTACGAAAACAGCACTCTCGCTCCCAGATGAGGGCATCAAATCACTGTTACGTCCTTTCTAAAGCTGGTCATTATACGTGAACGGTACGTACATTTAATTAGACTTGATATGACACAGAAAGCTTACCAATACTAATTCCTCTCTTGTGAGTTCAAAAGAGACTATGACACCGGTTTTTATGCTCTGAAACGCTAGTCTACATCTAAATCTCCATCCATACTCCAAGGAAGGTTGTCGTTATGCCTCTGTGTGGGCTCCTCTCTGATTTAATCCTCATGGTCTCTTCGCGACATATACGTAGGAGAGAGCAATATACTGCTTGACTCCTCGGTGAAACATCAACAAAAGCCCGTACTGAGCAATTGAGCGTTTCTCTTGCAGAGTCTTCCACTGGAGTTTATCTATCATCACCGCAACGCTTTCGCGATTACTAAATGAACGTATAACGAAGCGCATTGCTCTCCGTTGGATCTTCTCTCTCTCTTCTGTCAACCCTATCTGGCACGGATCCTACGCCGGTGAGCAGTATTGAAGCAGTCGGCGAACAAGTGAACTGTACCTACGTCCTTCGTTTTCGGATTGCATTTCCTTAGGATTCTTCCAATGAATCTCAGTCTGGCATCTGCTTTATCGACCATTAATTTTATAATGTCAGTCCATTTTAAATGGTTCAAATGGCTCTGAGCACTATGGGACTTAACATCTATGGTCATCAGCCCCTAGAACTTAGAACCACTTAAACCTAACTAACCTAAGGACAGCACACAACACCCAGCCATCACGAGGCAGAGAAAATCCCTGACCCCGCGAGGGAATCGAACCTGGGAACCCGTTCGTGGGAAGCGAGAACGCTACATCACGACCACGAGATGCGGGCGCCATTTTAAATCACTCCTAATGCCCACTCCCAGATAATTTATGGAATTAACTGCTTCCAGCTGCTGACCTGCTATATTGTAGCTAAATGATATAGGATCTTTCTTTCGATGTATTCGCAGCACATTACACTTTTCTACATTGAGATTCAATTGCCATTCCCCGCACCATGCGTCAACTCACTGCAGATCCTCCTGCATTTCAGTACAATTTTCCATTGCTACAACCTCTCGATACACCACAGCATCATCTGCATAAAGCCTCAGTGAACTTCCCATGTCATCCACCAGGTCATTTATGTATATTGTGAATAGTAACGGTCCTATGACACTCCCCTGCGGCACACCTGAAATCACTCTTACTTCGGAAGACTTCTCTCCATTGAGAATGACATGCTGCGTTCTGTTATCTAGGAATTCCTCAATCCAATCACACATTTGGTCTGACAGTCCATATGCTCTTACTTTGTTCATTAAACGACTGTGGGAAGCTGTATCAAACGTCTTGCGATGTCAAGAAAGACGGCATCTACCTGGGAACCCGTGTCTATGGCTCTTTGAGTCTCGGGGACGAATAGCGCGAGCTGGGTTTCACACGATCGTCGTTTTCGAAACGCATGCTCATTCCTGCAGAGTAGATTTCTAGTCTCCAGAAAAGTCATTATACACGAACACAATACGTGTTCCAAAATTCTACAACTTATTGACGTTACAGATATAGGTCTATAGTTCTGCACATCTGTTCGACGTCCCTTCTTGAAAACGGGTATGATCGGTGCCCCTTTCCAATCTTTTGGAACGCTACGCTCTTATAGAGGCCTACGGTACACCGCAGCAAGAAGGGGGGGCAAGTTCCTTAGCGTACTCTGTGTAAAATCTAACTGGCATCCCATCAGGTCCAGCGGCCTTTTCTCTTTTGAGTGATTTTAATTGTTTTTCTATCGCTCTGTCATCTATTTCTGTATCTATATCTTTATATAAAATGTGCCCCTATGTGAACAGACACAATCCGACTAACCTTACGTTCCGTTATGACAAGAACTTTCGCAAACCGCGACGAAATAGTTAAAGATGATTGTGGTGGTGAACGGGGGGAGGGAGCGGCATGGGTCAAAACCAAAACTCTAATCCGTACAATAGGATTTATACAGCTATTAACCATTCAGGTGAAATAACGACGTTGTATACCAGGTCCTGCAAGAAAACCACCTTTATTTTAGTTGGATGTCACAGAAAAACTGAATACGATAGAGAAAAATTACTTTTTGCATTTAACTCACAGTGTGTTGTGGGGCGATCACTCTATTGGGCTTTACTTGTCTGGACACAGGTTTACAATATCTAAGACCGTAGTGCCCACAGGTTTACAATACCTAAGACCGTATTATCCAGGCAGGTAAAGCCCAGCATATAAGTTTGACCATTCGTCACATTGTAACTGAGTCGTCTTATGAATAGCTTACTATGTGTTAATTTCCGAATTCCAGACATGAATAAGGGTAAACTAATATGTAGTGTACTGGTCATTTTGTCTCTTTTTTTCTATTTTTGTGGTTCGTGGACCGCCATACTTTATAGTATATATAGTAGGCATAGCATGTATAATATGTACAGTAATGGTATTCGAAGTGTTCTTTGCATGGGTATTTGATTAGCATTAATAGTAGAGTTGTATTGTACTAGTCATGAGTGGTTATAACGTGGGACCACAGTCTAACATATACAGTCGCGACACTTACTGCTGTAAAAATTGTTACCATTTGACAGTACAAGTGACACTAGCGGCCCTAGCGGCCAGAAAGCTCGCCTTCCTCTGACGGCAGATTCAACGCAAAAATAATGTTTGTTTTTAATTCGTTTTGTACGTAATTTACAAAATAGTTAGTATATTTTTGCGCCACAAGTGTTAGGAGGACAGCGAGGGGCATAAATGATCGTGAAATATAAGTAAACAGAGCACAAACTATTGAATGAAGTGACATAAGCTGCGACATATTCTTGAAGAACTAATTAAGAAGTAGCATACAATCGCGCTTATTCCTCTGTATATCCTACATATGAAGTATATAGATGATCTTCCTTGTGTAAAAATGAAGCGACACAGCAGTTTTCGTTACGTTGTGCTTTGTGGGAAGCCTGCTTTTAAAAATACAATTTCAATCTTATTCTTTGTGGTATCAGGACACCTCAATAAAAATCATGACTGTTCTAAAACTTTATTATATCCGATTGATACATTTAAGGAAAATAAAATTAAACGAATGACTCAGTCCTAACACTTTAGCAACCAAATGAGCCACCTTCATCACTTTTTTATTTCTTCTCTTGCTCCTACAAGTAGTAATATTGTGCGAAGTCTAATGATTTGCACGTTTTTACTTTTCACACGATTTTCAAACACGCGAATAATTTCACGTAATCTAAGCATTTCATCTTCAAAAGATGTCTGTGTTGCAGATTCCGTTGTTAGAGGTTTTACGTGTGTCTCTCGTGTAGTAACACTTGAGGTAGCTGTTTCTTCTGTGTCAGGAGACAGTTTTATTGTTTTTGCAGTAACACTTTCACGTTTGTATGGCAATTTTCTCTTCATCGTCACCAATTGTGGCTTATTCAGTACGTCAAATAACGTAGGAACTGCATTCCATACTAGTGTCTTTCTTTCCGCGCTCATGAACTGGTTTGACTCGAAATGTAACGCACAAAACTTCACGTTATTGTGCAAATAAAGGACATCTTTTTGCCGCAGGTCCTGTCTTCTACTATTTATTAACCGTTTCTTGCTCCTAACTAAGAAAAACAAATTCATTAATTCAATACAGTTTAGAAAAAAATCGTTAATAAAGAGCGCTCTAATGTGATGTTTCATACCTCTCAGGGTCCTTAAGAAACCTGAAGAATGACGAATGTGATGTCTTCTTCCTATTATTACTGCAATTTATTGCGCTACATACACTGCATTTCTTAAAAACCATCTTATAAATGAATATAAACGATACTGTTTACATTTACTGAATACTGTATTCAGCAGCGTAGCTTCTCCACCGCTTGGGGCGCTGTTGTCGCTGTGTATAACAAAAATCAGCAAGAGTGTCACGACTGTGTATATTAGACTGTGGTGGGACTGTGTGCAGTGCTGGGACAGCGCTATCTAGTGGACGGTTGTGAACCACTAGACTCGCAGCAGGCAAACCGGCGCGGAAGACGGCAGTGTAATGCCGAGCGTTGTTAGTCGAGCTGTGGTCATGTGTCAAATAGTTTTATCTTGTGACTTCGGTTTCATATATATGATGGAATAGAATTACCATGAGAGCAGTTGTTTTTTAATTTTTATTTCTGCGACAATGATTTTATATCAGCTGGTCTACCTCATGTATCGTTATATCCAAATGATTTATCCATGTTAAGCTACATTCAGGTATGTGGTACTGTACTAATAGTAATGTATATAGCATAACTCCTGTAAGCCCTCCCTCAAAAATTACTTTTATTTATGAAAAACTAATACTTTTCCATTTTGGATTATTTCGTTTTAATAACGCTATCCACTGTTGACACATTGACGAAGTCTACCCCGAAAGATCTCCATACATCTTCATCTCTTTCCTCTTGCAATGGCTGCCACTTCTTGGGTATTGCCCTCTTTAAGTGTTTGCAGTGTTGTGGGACGATGTTTGTACCCCATAACCTTTAAGTGACCCCAAAGAAAAAAAAATCACAACGCGATAAATCAGGCGACCTTGAAGCGCACGCGATGTCTCCTCGCAAAGAGACAAGATGACCAGGAACCAACTCGCGCCACATTTCCATAGCACGCCGAGAAGTGTGAGGTGTTGCTCCGCCTTGCTGAAACCAGACTTCTTGATCTTCAGCTTCTGCAACAAACTGGTTTAGACCAGGTTGCAGGAAAGTCTATAACATGTGACAGTAACGGTTCGAATTAACCGTTACGTGTGGCCCTCTTCATCGAAAGAATACGGTCCCCACGCAAAACATTCAGCAACGGCACACCAAACTGCCTCATGAGGGTTGCGTAGTATACACTGATGAATTTCACGATGGTTTTCCGCAGCACAGTAGCGGGAATTCTGTTCGATTACAGTTCCTGATAAGTGGAAATGGACCTCATCCGAAGAAATAAACAAAGCGCAAAGTAGAATGTTTTGAAGAATTTCCTCACGCGCAGCTCTACGAGTTTCATAATCTGTTTTACTTTATTTCCGGGTAACCATCATTTTGAAGGGGTGTGTATGAAGTTCCTTTTGAAGAATTATTCGATACTATGAGATAATCCCGGGGCAGCTGCATGCTTAAGTGTTGAACGCGTCGGTGATTGTTGCACAGACACACACACACGCGCTACATTTTCCAACGTTGTTGCAGTCAGAGGACGGCCAGCTAGTTTCCTTGTCAGTGCTGAAATGTCTTTCTAAAGTTGGCATCCACAGCTGAATAGTTTTCTATCAGAGACACGATCATGTCGGCCAAGTGCGAATCCTCTCCGAAACGCTCGCTGAGTACTAATCTCAGAACCACCGTTACGAATAAATTCCGGCACAACAAACGCACGATGCTCACCATGCCAGGCCATGGCGCACACTGAAAATGGCACGTGCACCGCTGTCAAACAAAACAAGCTCCACATCAGTATCCTCACCACAACTCGCACGCTGGCTACGTCCAATGCGGGAGGTTTTATTGTCTGACGCTGTAGATGCAATTCATGCTATGCAAATGTTTCTCGCTCTCTGTCTCCTACAACACGTAATAATTTTAAAATCTCTTAGCCACTGTCGTGGTGGAATTCGTCTTGATGTCTCCATCTCAGCTGTTTTTTGTCTCGAAGTTCAACAGCATCATATACTTACCTAAATGCTCGATTTATACGTCTGCAAATCTCTGATGGTTGTTGTTGCTGTGGTGCTGTGAATACTGGTTTTATGCAGCTCTCCATACTATTTTGTCTTCTACAAGCCTCTTTATCTCCGAATAACTGCTGCAACATACATCCTTCTGAATCTGCTTGCTGTATCCATCTTTTGGTCTCCCTCTACGAGTTTTGTTTCCCACACTTCCCTCCTTCACTAAATCGGTGAGCCCCTCATGTATCAGAATAAATCTAATCAACTGATACCTTCTTCTAGTCAGGTTGCGCCACAAATTTCTTTTTTCCTCAGCTCTATTCAGTACCTCCTCATTAGTTACGTAATCTACCCATCTTTGCTTTCCTCTGTAGCACCACACTTCCAGAGCTTCTACATCTACATGGATACTCTGCAAATCACATTTAAGTGCCTGGCAGAGACTTCAGTCTCTCTTCTGGTCTAAGCTGTTCATCGCCCACGTTTGAGTTCCATACTGTGGTGTGTACACTGTATGACCTTCGGCATACACACCACCAGATTATTTGACTTGTCGCTCTAACGAAATAGGCGAGTGTCAGCAATATGTCTCGTGGTCTTATCGTGGCGTGTTTATCTTCTGCCGTTAGGTCAGAAGATAGAAATGCCACTTGCAGGCTTAGAGTACCAGATTGACAGTGACCAACTTTAAAGAGAACTTGATTAATTTTCACACACATTTATTAAAATAATAAAAAGTATAGACCTTACTTAACTTGATTCTGGATGCTATGTACAATTGGTACGCTAATCGTATCGTCACAATCTCTGATACTTGATAAAGTGTCTATACTTTTATTTTCATGGCTATGTACAGGAAAATCATAATCTTATTAGGCGCAGTCTGAAACTTGTCTTTAGACTGGTACAGACTAATGTACGAGGGTCGGTCAAAAAGTAATGCCTCCCATTTTTTTTCTACTTAAAAAAATTAAGTTAAGTGAAAAATTTGAATTTGGCGCCATTCCTCAAACCTTCTTCTGCAATCCACTGCAGTAGTAACTTTCTGTGTCAACAGGTGGCAGCACAGCAGAAGTTTGTAAGATGGCCGACATCGATGTTCGTTTGAGACAGCGTTGTGTGATTGAATTCTTGAATGCAGAAGGTGAAACGCCCATACGCATTCATGAAAGACTGAAGAAGGTGTATGGTGTTGTGACAGTGGATGTCAGCACTGTTAGACGATGGGTTCGTCGTTGTAAGGAAGCTGAAGGGCAAACACCGTTGACTGACGAAAAGCGGAGCGGCAGGCCGGTGAGTGCAGTGACTCCACACAACATTCAGCAAGTTGATAACATCATTCGTGATGACCGTCGGGTGACTGCAGATGAAGTGTGTCGCATTATTTCTCTTAGTAAAGGCAGTGTGATCACGATTATTAAACAATTGGGGTACTCAAAAGTTTGTGCACGGTGGGTTCCAAGAATGTTAACCGATCAGAATAAAGAGGCAAGGAAAACAATAGCCTCCCAACACTTGCAGCGCTTCCGTTTGGAGGGAGATGAGTTTCTGAAAAAAATTGTGACCGGGGACGAAACATGGGTGCCTTTTTTTTAACCCGAATCAAGAGGCAGTCAATGGAGTGGCGTCACACAAGCTCGCCGAGGAAGAAAAAATTCAAAACTGTGCGATCGGCAGGGAAAGTTATGGCAACAGTTTTCTGGGATACAGAGGGTGTGATTCTGGTTGATTATTTGGAGCAGGGATGCACAATAAATTCTGTTCAATACGTCACAACCCTCAAAAAACTTAAAGCACGTCTTCAGCGAGTTCGCCCAACAAAATCAATGGCAGATGTTCTTCTTTTGCATGACAATGCAAGACCACACACCAGTCGTCACACCTCTGACGAGATTGTCAAAATTGGATGGGAAGTTTTGCCTCATCCCCCATACAGCCCTGACCTGGCACCATCAGATTTCCATCTGTTCGGGCCACTAAAAAAAGCTCATCGTGGGATTCATTTTGAAGATGAGGAGGCCGTCAAAACATCCGTGCGTCAATGGCTTAGGAAGCAGAGCTGTGATTTTTACCGTGCTGGGATACATGCCCTTGTTCAAAGATGGACCAAAACTGTAGAGATGGGCGGAGATTACATTGAAAAATGACAAAATGATCCTCAATGTTGTGGTTTTCAACCTATGTAATTGCATTTAAATTTCCTGACAATTAAACGTAGAAAAAAAAATAGGAGGCATTACTTTTTGACTGACCGTCATAGACCGGTACTGGCTAATGCAGACTGGTGCAAATAATGACTAATCGGAGGTATGTACACTCGTTATAATACCTCGAGCGTTCAGGCATCACTGCGCGAGGAGAAAAAGTCCTACGTTAGCAGCAATGTCATTGGCTGCGTTACATATTAATACGCGGATCCGTGGAAGCAGAATTTGGTCCTTCTCTAAGACAGCGCCATCTCGTAGTGCGGAGACGGACGAGCGCTGCGCCTGTGCTGTTGTGCTTAGCGGGCTGCGCTCTAGTGAGAAAGTTGTGTATGCGCTGACTACGCGGAACTATGTACACAACACATACATACCTACACTCCATACAAAGACTTTCAGGAAAGACTTCCTGACAAATCTGTACGCAATTTTAACAAATTTCTCTTCTTCAGAAATGCTTTTCTTGCCATTAGCATTCTGCATTTTATATGGTCTCTACTTCGGCAATCATCAGTTATTTTGGTGCACGAACAAATTAAGGCAGGTTATTCCCTCACGAATTTAAATGTAATTTGTACGAATGTAGTATGTTACAAGAATGTAGTTCTTGAGCGGACACGTGCTACGGTGTGGATCACGTTGAAGGTTAACTCGAATGCAGACGAGGGAAAATGAAAACAAACTCGTAGAGGAGCCAAGCTATGGTCACACATAACATAATATCAAGTACTGGAATACAAGGCATCTCGTTTACTATACAGATGCCGTACAACAGACCAAGTGCCCCTCAATTGCCATCTGACCACAAAAGATAAAAGAAATCATCACATGTTAGCTACGATCTCCAGCCGTTCGCCTGCAACACGGTTAGCAGCACTGCATACGTGATCAGTAGGCGGTCTACATCAGTGCCACAGAGGCTTCTTCTTTCGACGACTGTTTACAAGTATCAAGGCCTATTCGGAAGGTAAGGTCCGATCGGTCGAGATATGAAAACCACTATAAACTAAAAAATGTTTTATTTGCAACAATATGCTACAACTTCCAGCCACTTACCTACACAGTCGCCACTCCGATTTAGACATCTGTCATAGCTTTGTACCAAATTTCCAGCACCATCGTCATAGAAGGCAACCACCTATGTTTTCTGCCATTTCTCCACGCTGGTCTATAGCTGGTTGTCTGTGCGAAAAGGTTGTCTTCGTAGCCAGCGGTTTATGTGAGCAGGCGGAGCCAATTATGAGCTGTATTGCGGGTGATGAAGCACTTCACATCGAAAACGTTGCAGGAGCATATTCATTTTCCCTGCAGAGTGCCACCGAGAACTGTAATGAAGAACGAAACGCATGACAGTTATGCTATGTGGGTTACATAGCTTCAGGCGTAATCTTCCACCACACCATCAGACTTGGCAAGAGACACTACTTTCTAGCCATATTTACGTCTTACTGTTAGCTCAGAACTGAAAAGAGAGATGTGATGCGATCGACGGGCATATTAGACATAGTGCCCAATGCATCTGTGCAAAGCTTTGTCATATTTTCATTGTGTTTTCCATTTCGTGCCGGATCGGATACTACTTCCCGAACAGCCCTCGTATCACAAGAACATCGCATGTGGTGGATACCATACTGCTGATAATCTGTTGACACGCTTATCGCTAGTACCTATCATCAGGGGCGCCTTCATCGCTCACACAGAGCCCGCACAGCAGCAACAGCGGCTCTGCCATCGAGGATACCACGTTTCAACAGCGGACCACATGTTCGACAAGTTGAGCTATTCACTTATGCCTGCCGCTTCCAATGGCTCACCTACTGGAGCCCAGGCCAGGGGAACGCATCCATACAGCATCATACCATTGCGCAGGTATCCACGACCAATGAACTTTAGTTAGTGAACTTGTGCTAAACTGTGACCCTCATGACCTGCGTCACTAAGCACTTTGATTCTTTTACACTAACATGAGACTAAGAGGATCCTTTAGTTGTACTAATCACAAATTCTATTGGGTTGAACATTGTTCTTTTGAACATCGTTCTTTCGATGCTTCGTTAGTAAAGCATCATTCTTATGCTATATCGGGACTCATTACGTACTGCGTACCGCCTTAAGACCTGCGACATAACAGCTGCCAAAAGTTGGCTGCAGGCCGGGTCCACTTTCGTCTGTCACGCCTCCGTCAACTGCGGGCGAAGCTGCTTCCATTCCTCCGCAACTTGTAACCGTGACCGGCCATCTCCGCAGGATGGCGCTGCCCTGGTTAACTGTTGGCATCAAGTATCAAATTACATCACCACAGCACCGAACCCGTCCGCCGCGTGGATGTCGGTCTTTCCCCCAACTAACAATGGCACTTTCACTGCAGAGCGAGGAAAAATTTGGTGGTAAGGATCCAACTCGCATACCTAGTGAAGTCATCTGGCGTTACAGCATTCACAGAGCCCGTTGCCTTCGCTGTGATGATACGACCATAGGCGGCCTTCTTTGAGAAGGTGGTGTAACATTTCTACCTCGGGCTGTTCGAGGTGTTTTGTGACACCGAGTTGCTTTTCCTTGTTTCCTGGATGCTTAGCCACCTCCTCTTCCTTACATTCCTGCAGTATATCTCCTGGTAACTTGCACTAGACGTGCTCCTACGCACATAGCACATTCAGCGACGCTCTTCCCGCCGGTGTAGGCCTCGATACTTGCGCTGTCATTTCTCCTCATGTGCTTTTATGCACTCCTCATTTCTTTTTCCCTTCGTGTGACACAGAAACTGGTACCAACCTGACCATCTCTCTGCTGCCTCTGCATGCACCCTGCAGATCCAGTGGTGGTTTCCCGCCACCAATCATGGGCGAAAGCCACTCTGTTCACCTTTCCAGAATTTTTCTTGCAGTAGTTAGTCCATGTACACCTTTCCCGACTAAATTCCTGTATCTCTTTAGAGCACATCTAGCCTGTTTAACTTTCCAGTGTCAGATTTCTGCACGTGCTCATCAAGCACGGTTTGTAGCTTATGATGCTTTCACAGTCACTATCTGCTGTCCTCCCTTCGGGCCTGATTTATGCTCAGTCACACATACACTTTTGCGCACAGCATATTGGCCTTCCGGCCATCCTTTCTCTCGGTGCACAAGGCGCTTCCACTGTTTCCTAGCGGTGACCTCTGCCTTTGCCAAGTCAGTCAGGTCTAAATACCATAAGGCGCTAAAGTATTCAAACTGTAACTGCCAAGTAAGTCAGACATGGTATTAGACCACCAATAAGTAAATCAATTTTGTAACTGAATCCTCAAGGTAAGTGTGCTTTATATGTGTAAATTACTTCTAGCATATAAGGGAACGATATAATGCTACCTCTTTCTTTATAATTTTTATCACAAAAAGTGTACACAGACGTGCGAAAGAAACTGGTAAGACATGCGTATTCAAATACATATATGTATACAGGCAGAATACGACGCTGCGGTCGGCAACGCCTATATAAGAAAACAAGTGTCTGACGCAGTTGTCAGATCGATTACTCTTGCTACAATGGCAGGTTATAAAGATATATGTGAGTTTGAACGTGGTGTGATTGTGGGCGCACGATCGATAGGACACAGCATCTACGAGGTAGCCATGAAGAGGCGATTTTCCCATACGACCATTTCATGAGTGTACCGTGAATATCAGCTTTCCGGTAAAACATCAGATCTCCGATCTCGCTGTTGCCGGAAAAAGATCCTGCAAGAACGGTACCAACGACCTCTGAAGAGAATCATTCAACGCGACCGAAATGCAACCCTTCCGCATATTGCTGCAGATTTCAGTTCTGGGCTATTAACAAGTTTCAGCGTGTGAACCAATCAACGAAACATCGTCGACATGTACTTTCGGAGCCGAAGGCCCATTCGTGTACCCTCGATGACTGCAAGACGCAAAGCTTTACGCCTCGCCTGGGCCCGTCAACACCGACAGTGGACTCTTGATGACTGGAAACAAGTTGCCTGGTCGGACGAGTCCCGTTTCACATTGTGCACGGTTATGGAGATAACCTCATGAACACAATTACGCTGTATGTCAGCAGAGGACTGTTCAAGCTGGTGGAGACTCTGAAATGATGTGGGGAGTGTGCAGTTTGAGTGATATGGGAGCTGTGATGCGACTCTGACATGTGATACGAACGTGAACATCCTGTTTGATCACATGCATCCATTCATGTCCATTCCGAGGGACTTGGGCAATTTCAGAAGGACAATGCAACACCTCATACGTCCAGAATTGCTACAGAGTGACTCCAGGAACACTCTTATGAGCTTAAACACTTCTGCTGGCCACCAAACTCCTCAGACACTTAAAATTTTTCCTTGCAACGCCCTGTTCTGAAGAGATCCCCATCCCCCAGTATGCTTATGGATATATGGACAGCCTTGCAGGATTCCTGGTGTCAGTTCCCACCTGCACTACTTCAGACATTAGTCTACTCCATTCCACGTCGTGCTACGGCACTGTTCAGAGATTAGTTAGTGCATTCTAAGATGCTGCTTCCGTGTCTTTATCATGTTATCTTTTAAAGCAACGGGACACTACTTTTCTTCTTCTGTCGCGACAGTCTTTAGCTTACTTGATTCTAAGTCTTCATCTTGCTTTTTGATGTATTATTAGTGTCTTTCACGTACAAGAACTCTCTGATTAATTACTTAATTAATTCTGTCGAGGTTTTCTTTTTAGTAGGCATTTTGGAAGCAAACCATTTTTGTACGATCTCAGAGTATCGAAACTGAGTACAATAATTGAATTCTTTTTTTTTCTTACGCTTTCGCGTTGTGGGAATTATATCGGAAGCCATTCACAATGCACTGCTCCGAGCACCGAGGTATGAGTGAAAAGAAATGAAGGTATTTAAGGTACTGATAATTAAGTTTTTTTGTCAGCAGCTATGCAGATAATGAGGAGAAATACCATCGCTGTTGGAACGTACTTTCATGACGCGGCAAAATGTGTATGTGAACCTTTTTAATTACTCCCATTTTTCAGTACCACATAACCGTAGGATCTTTCCTTTGATGTATTTTTTTCTTACTTGAAGGCACATTTCACTATGTGATCATGCTGTACAGTTAATTTAAATAACAATATGTCACCTTGCAACACTGAGGCGCGTACATGCAAAGCAGTATTAACGAGAACATAATACACATTAGTTGTAACCTCCCCACAGTAAATAAAATAATATGAATAATACTCTCATTTAGCGTAACTACCCAACAGTGAAAATATAATACAATGTGACAAATCTATAACCTTTCAATAACTGACAGTCACTTTAACCTGGTAAATTTTGGACGTCAGCAATGCTGTGTCATGGCCCTGATACATCACTCTGAATAAACTGAAAAATCTTACCTTAATTAGATCGCCGGATAACGCGTATATATCTGCTCCTATAAGAAATTTTCCTGGCGCAGCTTAGTGAAATGCTGGCCGATAGATTTGTCTTATAAAGGAGGAAAGAACTGACTTTTGTTTTCAATAATCGGGATTGCCAATGATTGGAGAAATTAGTGAATTCTTTTAAATTGAGATAAATGTCAAAAGTTACTTTTTATGAGAAAGATTATTATTATTAACAGATCTTTTTTTAAAACATTTACATCGGACTTGATGTAACAATACTACACATGCGCGAGGCTGCTTTCACCTTATCCTACAACGTTCAGGCTCCGCCATCGCTGCACACGACCGGCGCAGCCAATACGATACACCAGACACGACTGCTCGCTAGCAACAACTTACTCCTACTGCTACACAGTTCCTACTGCAGTCAATACTGCTCTTTGGTCTCAGATTCTCTTCTAGCTTACATATCGCAGGCAGCGCGTGAGCAATACATCGAAATTACATCAGCTCGAGTGCTCTAGCAACAAACTCTTTAATCATAGACCTCTTACATAGTGTCAATAATTGAAAGTTGCTTCACAACAAAAAATGTCCAAGAGACCCACTAAAAAACAAGTAACCTGTGGATAACTAAATGAATTAAAATCTCATGTAACAGAAAGAGGGAAATTTATGTAAAGGCCAGAGTAAATAAAGATCCAACATTACTTGTACAGTACACTAAATATTGTAGTCCAGAAGTAGGCTCGTTCTGACAGAAATAAATAATGCAAATAACAAGATTAAAACTATATGGGATGTAGTCAAAATATCGTGCAACTGGAGACAGAACATAAAGCCAGCGTACAGGATACCACAACAGTTAAACTAAGTGACAACTTTGTGGCTGACAATTCACAAGTTGCAAGTACTCAAAAAATCATTTTCCAAGTGTAGCAGCAAGAACAGATTAAAATGTTTCAGTAAAAGAAGCAAGGGAATACAATAAAAATGTCCTTCCACATGGCTTGAAGCAAATAGACGCAGCACCAACATCTTGCACTTAAATTAACAGAACTACAAAAATTCTTAAAGAAAGCTAATTTGGTGTTGATGGAATTTTAAACCCAATTCCGTGGCATTGTTCCAAATTAGTAGTGATATAAGCAATGCATCAGTGGCTCTTTGATGTTTTCCAAACGGATTAAACCTCTTTATAGAAAGGTGGCAAAGTAGACTTCAACAATTATCGTACAGTTTCCTTAATAACGTATTTTTCAAAAACTTTGAAAAGTAATGTACTGAAGAGTAGTCTCAAACTTAAGTGGAAACAATTCACCTAGCATTTCATTTTGTGGATTTCAGAAGGGTTGCTCGACTGAGAATTCTATTTATACATCCACTCTTCAAATAGTACAAGCCTTAATTAATAAAATATGACCAGCTGCTGTTTTTGTGATATTCCTCATGTAGTTGATTGTGTAGATCGTGTCACTCCCTTAGGAAACTCAGGTTTTATGGAACTGATGGCTTTCTGCTCAGCTGATCTGAATCATACAAAATGCAAGTAATTCGGAGGGGTAGAAGATTTTAGTTACTGGAGAGAAATCACAAAGGGACTTGGGGAGTGGTCTAGGTGATGCGATATGATCCATCATGTGTTCTACGGCACGCATCCGTTTCACTGCCGAAACACTTCGTTTCACACGAGCAGCTATTTCCCTGGTGGACGCACCACATTTTCTCGTGCCAACTATGCGCCTTCTTTCAAACTCACTGATTTGATGGAACAGTTTGCGCATACCTGTGCAGGCACATTTTACCGTTAGGTGGTGTTGCGACGCGATATCGAAGTTGACCCTGAACCCGCGGGCTGACGTGGTTCCAATGTTAATCATTTCTGTAGAACATACTACTATACATGTCCTGTGAATATGAACGCCCTGTCTCTAGTCAATCAAGATGTTCTGTTTTTTTCTGAACATGAGTGTAGGATAAGCGACAATCTATGGTAGATGTGACCAAATGGTGCTATAGTGGTGCACGGACAAGTGTTCCGGAGCACATTATTCAGCGCATATGTCTGAATCTGAGGCCCCGGTGCAGACTACTTCTAAGTGTTCCCACAATGACTCAAAGACACAGTCTATTGCGACTGCAGTGGGCTCGGGATAACAGAGTTGGACAATGAATTAATAGAAACGTGTCGCTTGGTCAGATGAATTATGTTTTCTGTACCACCAGGTTCATGGTCGTGTCCTGATGCACCCTTGTAGTAGCGAAGAGCTGCTCGAAACATGCGCCGAACCACAGACGCTGTCGAATGGGTCTAGTTCTGTGTCATTGAGGACATTCACTTAGGATTTCATGGCAACTTTGCTGGTAACCGAAGGCGCCGTGACACCTGTGGACAAGTTGAACACTACTGTGAATCGCTTCTGTCCCTTCGTGCTTCATCTCTTCCCTGACAGTGATAGCATCATGCAGCAGGGTAAATGTCTGTGTTATAATGCCAGAATAGTGACTTGAGAAGCTTGATAGTGAACTCACACTGAAACATCCCCTTAGAAAAATTATAAATGTCTACTTAAACTGACACATAATATTTTTAGCGCTACGCAGTCCCTACAAAAGAATGGCCCTGACTAACATTAAACTATACCTTTCACAAATCACTTACCTAACAAAAATCTTCGTTACTTGAACTACTGTAATACAGCGGGCACTAACTACTGATAGACACAGTTAGCAAATGAAAGATTTTGATAGAGATCAAACAATGTATTTACCTTAATAGTGTGCTAAGGTCATAATATATATCAGTTCATAATATACAGTTTTACCGTTTTACTGTCTCTGATGGACACACGTCCAGATCATCCGCTCTCAAAACTCCGCCATCTCTCTCCCCACATCCATCAGTGCTGGCGGCTCACCTCCAACTGTGCAACGCTACGCGCTGTTAACAGCCAACTGCCCAACACTACAACAGCAAATTCCAACAATGCCACCAGCCACAGACTGCACACAGCACAGCCAGTGATTTTCACACAGAGCGCTACGTGGCGGTGGCGTTACCAATATAAAAACCTAAACAGCCTACTTACAACACATGTACTTGCCCGTCAAATTTGCATTCTGGCGCCAGCACTAGAATGGCTCGTAATTTACGGGAATCTGGTAGCATACATTTCTGCATTTGTTGAATCCATGCAGAGTCACAGCTGTGTTGTGTTTAGAAGATGGATATGCACATTGTTAAGCAGGTAGTTGTAATGTTATGACTCATAACTCTATGAGTGAATTAATTAAATCAAACAATGTCTACGCTGTGCTACATGTTTGTAACCTATTGCTTTATGTCTCTCAATGTGAATTTGACTTGTTACCCATTTTCGTGCCAAAGACGACAAAACACGTCAGTTGGCTGCGAGAGACAATAACGGTGGGTCTTTTGTTACGAGAGACAATAACGGCGGTCCAAACACTGACCACGAAAGTACCATGTGTGAACTACGTGTATCAGGAAACGGTACCTGTAACATAAAAGCGATGCGTGGCCATAGTGAACAGCAGACCTACCGTTTCTCTTGGATCTCCATCTTCGTGGTCCAACTGCATCTTCCCGTCTTGTCAAGTTTACCAGATCCTACTTGTAAGACAGCTAACAGTACGTTACAAACAGCTTATGAATCCTGTGAACAAATATCCTACGAAAATACACACTTCAGAAGATGTTACATTCGCACAGACAAATCTGGTAAAAGCACAATGTACTGTGGAGGCCCTGTGACCTCCAGTTTCGTATGTGTACTTCCTTTTGAGCAGCTGTACAAAGATAGAAATGCTTCAATGAGAATTCACAGTGTTCTCGCGAACATTACCTTTTTACTCTTGCTCCGACTCTACCGATAAGCAAGGGAATTGCCACAAATATACAGGGTGTTTAAAAAAGGAGTTTACTTCTTTTAACATTCATATAAATTAATTCATAGTAACTACAGAGGTTATAGTAGTGTCAATAGGCAAGGAAGTACAATAAGTTCGCTAGTGCCAAATCGCACCGTAAGGCAATACGCAAACTGAGACTCGTGTAGAGCGTGTGGCGCGACACAGTGCTTGTTTTTGTATGTTCACAATGGAACCGCGAAAACTGGTACGCGACTGGGACGCGACACGCGCCTGCGCCAGGTCGCGCGGCATTGTGGTTGTGGCACAGTTTCTCGAGCCGCGCGCCATACGACCACTGCGGGAGGGGTGAGGTTCAAAATGACTCTGAGCACTACGAGACTTAACATCTACGGTCATCAGTCCCCTAGAACCTAGAACTACTTAAACCTAACTAACCTAAGGAGAGCACACAACACCCAGTCATCAGGAGTGAGGGGTGAGGAGGGGAGCATGGCGCATATCGGCAGTGGAAGTATTGGCTTATGGTATACTGAATTTTATTCTCACTGAGTAGTGTTTCGTTTTTCGCTTTCTAGCGCTCCACGTATTTTCATTAGTACATAATAGTTTTCAGTTACAAATACAGGGTGTTTCAAAAATGACCGGTATATTTGTAACGGCAATAAAAACTAAACGAGCAGCGATAGAAATACACCGTTTGTTGCAATATGCTTGGGACAACAGTACATTTTCAGGCGGACAAACTTTCGAAATTACAGTAGTTATAATTTTCCACAACAGATGGCGCTGCAAGTGATGTGAAAGATATAGAAGACAACGCAGTCTGTGGGTGCGCCATTCTGTACGTCGTGTTTCTGCTGTAAGCGTGCGCTGTTCACAAAGTGCAAGTGTGCTGTGGACAACATGGTTTATTTTCTTAGAACAGAGGATTTTTCTGGTGTTGGAATTCCACCGCCTAGAACACAGTATTGTTGCAACAAGACGAAGTTTTCAACAGAGGTTTAATGGAACCAAAGGACCGAAAAGCGATACAATAAAGGATCTGTTTGAAAAATTTCAACGGACTGGGAATGTGACGGATGAACGTGCTGGAAAGGTAGGGCGACCGCGTACGGCAACCACAGAGGGCAACGCGCAGCTAGTGCAGTAGGTGATCCAACAGCGGCCTCGGGTTTCCGTTCGCCTTGTTGTAGCTGCGGTTCAAATGACGCCAACGTCCACGTATCGTCTCATGCGCCAGAGTTTACACCTCTATACATACAAAATTCAAACGCGGCAACCCCTCAGCGCCGCTGCCATTGCTGCACGAGAGACATTCGCTAACGATATAGTGCACAGGATTCATGATGGCGATATGCATGTGGGCAGCATTTGGTTTACTGACGAAGCTTATTTTTACCTGGACGGCTTCGTCAATAAACAGAACTGGCGCATATGGGGAACCGAAAAGCCCCATGTTGCAGTCCCATCGTCCCTGCATCCTCAAAAAGTATTAATCTGGGCCGTCATTTCTTCCAAAAGAATCATTGGCCCATTTTTCAGATCCGAAACGATTACTGCATCACGCTATCTGGACATTCTTCGTGAATTTGTGGCGGTACAAACTGTCTTAGACGACACTGCGAACACCTCGTGGTTTATGCAAGATGGTGCCCGGCCACATCGCACGGCCGACGTCTTTAATTTGCTGAATGAATATTTCGATGATCGTGTAATTGCTTTGGGCTATCCGAAACATACAGGAGGCGGTGTGGATTGGCCTCCCTATTCGCCAGACATGAACCCCTGTGACTTCTTTCTGTGGGGACACGTGAAAGACCAGGTGTACTGCCAGAATCCAGAAACAATTGAACAGCTGAAGCTGTACATCTCATCTGCATGTGAAGCCATTCCGCCAGACACGTTGTCAAAGGTTTCGGTTAATTTCATTCAGAGACTACACCATATTATTGCTACGCATGGTGGATATGTGGAAAATATCGTACTATAGAGTTTCTCAGACCGCAGTGCCATCTGTTGTTGACAATTGTAACTACTGTAATTTCGAAAGTTTGTCTGCGTGAAAATGTACTGTTGTCCGAAGCATATTGCAACAAACGGTGTATTTCTATCGCTGCTCGTTTAGTTTGTATTGCCGTTTCAAATATACCGGTCATTTTTGAAACACCCTGTATCTGTACAGTTACTTTGTTTTGTTTCTTCTTTTGTCAAGAACAATGCACAGTTCAGTAACGGGTGAGCCATTAGCCACTGGTATTATATCTTCTGCCTCCACAATGTTTTCAAATCGTAAGAAAGGACAGACGATTCACCGTGAGGGTAGTGAATAAGGAAGTAAGGAATATTATAAAATCACGTGATATCGAAGCAACGCAGGAAAGTAAAACAACCTTACGTAGTTGCTGCCTGTTATGGTGACGGATCTCTACGATCTGTTGCAAAAAGGCGAAAAGGTGTAATTTCCACCGATATGACCCCATTTTGCTTCTGGTAAAAAGCGTCCGAGATATGAAGCACGTAAGTTTCACTATCGCTACTTGGATATGGGAGTAATAAGAGACATTATACTAGGTACGTGTGGACATCACATTTCCAGTGCAAGCTAGAAACAGTCGAAAAGCAATCACAAATAACAATGTTTTAATTGCCTCGCCGTGATGAGAAAAACCATTTCAGTTGTTGCATGCACATTATCAGCATTAATAAACTATTTATACAACAGGCTACACAAATGAAAAAAAAAAAATGGTCGGTATATTACGTAGGTAGGAATATTGTAAAAGAGTGTGCTGATTCGATATATTTAATATGCAGAAGTGTTCTGCAGATCTATTCTCATGACAATGTTTTTCGAACTCCAGCTCACACGGCGCACATGGCTAGCTTGTGCATCCCTCTTGTGCGCACTACCCTCCGCTGCTGACGATACACTGACCATTGTGTTGTGCGGCAGATCAATTGTTTGCTCAGTAACAACTGTTTTATTCGCGATCAGACATTCTCAGTTTGGTAAGGCGAAAGTGAGTAACCAGTACCTGGCATGTGCCTATCATTCAGCCTGAAGGAACGCTCATTGTTATTTTAATACTGCTCTGATCAAGAGAAGGAATAAAATCCTTTGGCAAGTTTCCATTCCAGTAGCGCAGTGTTAGAAATACTATGGGTTGCGCTGATTCAACCAAAACTCTGACGGAACTGGCAATTTATTTTTGTGTGAGTTGTTAACCTTTTCTCATACGAAGAAGCATCACCATTTATGAGTAATGGCCACATCCCTTTACACTCCCTTAAGGGGAGTGTCATAGGACCGTTGCTATTCACAATATACATAAATGACCTGGTGGATTACATCGGATGTTCACTGAGCCTTTTTGCAGATGATGCTGTGGTGTATCGAGAAGTTGCAACAATGGAAAATTGTACTGAAATGCAGGAGGATGTGCAGCGAATTGACGCTTGGTGCAGGGAATGGCAATTGAATCTGAATGTATACAACTGTAATGTGCTGCGAATACATAGAAAGATAGATCCCTTATCATTTAGCTACAAAATAGCAGGTCAGCATCAGGAAGCAGTTAATTCCATAAATTATCTGGGAGTACGCATTAGGAGTGATTTAAAATGGAATGATCATATTAAGTTGATCGTTGGTAAAGCAGATGCCAGACTGAGATTTATTGGAAGAATCCTAAGGAAATGCAATCCGAAAACAAAGGAAGTAGGTTACGGTACGCTTGTTCGCCCACTGCTTGAATACTGCTCAACGGCGTGGGATCCGTACCAGATAGGGTTGATAGAAGAGATAGAGAAGATCCAACGGAGAACAGCGCGCTTCGTTACAGGATCATTTAGTAATCGCGAAAGCGTTACGGAGATGATAGATAAACTCCAGTGGAAGACTCTGCAGGAGAGACTCTCAGTAGCTTGGTACTGGCTTTTGTTAAATTTTTGAGAACATACCTTCACCGAAGAGTCAAGCAGTATATTGCTCCCTCCTTCGTATATCTAGCGAAGAGACCATGAGGATAAAATCAGAGAGATTAGAGCCCACACAGAAGCATACCGACAATCCTTCTTTCCACGAACAATACGAGACTGGAATAGAAGGGAGAACCGATGGAGGTACTCAGGGTACCCTCCCCCACACACCGTCAGGTGGCTTGCGGGGTGTGGATGTAGATGTAGATGTTGGCAGGTTTAATTGTTCTTCCTTTGCCATAACACAGCATGATTTTCACGTACTCATCTTAGCTATTGCGACACAGTTTTGAAACAGAGTGCCTCATTAAACAAGTAATTGTCAATCACAGAGCTCAAGAGCTTACGAGAAACGTCATACGGTCGGTTTGCAGTAACATAAGAGAAGAAATTTCATGTTTATTTTCATACTAGGAAACTCTCGCTTCACTAGATGTCGATAACTCTTATAAAACTACAGTCACTGGAGTAGAAACAATAAAACGGGAAGTATCAGTACTGGCATATCGCCATAAATAAGAAAGTTCGGTGTGTTTACGAATTGGAAAAATACTCCCCTCGTTGTGTGCTATCATTCGCCAAACTTTCGTTTCGATGTCTCGAGCATTTCATGAGATTTGAGAGATGTTGCGAGTATTGTAATCGCCCGGGCATGAGATCGGAAGTGAGCGCGCTACATAGGATTCATTTTCTCGAGATCGCAGGCAGATAGAGATCTCCCAAGTCTAAAGAAAAATTCAACATGATAGCTAAATTCCATACACAGCAACATACAGTGTAATACGCACCAAACACGAAATCATAGCTACTCCTATTTTTTATTGCAAACTTTTCGAATTTTGCGTAGCGTCTTATTAAAATGTGTATACCACAAAAAGTATGACCATTAGCGAGATGATGGGCACTTCGCTACGAAGCTGAAATGTAAAGCTACAAGCAAGGTGAAAATGAAATATTTTTACTGAATAATTTCTGTAAAATCATTTGAGAAAGATTACAGTGTGCGCGAGCTTCATATTTGTCAGCGCAGAGCGTCGTCAACCGGCGCGTGCTAATTCGTGTACGCGTCTCAATATGCGTTCGCCCCACGACATGTGCGGAAAATGTGCGTCGCGCTGTTGTGTCGTGTCGCGTCTCACGTGCTAAACGCGCCTCAATTTGCGCTTAGCCTAAGGAGCGCAAGCGGCAGTTGTGTTGGAGAGGGCTGCCTTCACTGGACCCGAGCGAGCTAACTGTGTTTTTGGTTTGAAGAATCGAAGTCGGCAACAGTTCACCGTAATTTCCACACCAAGTACGCTAAACATCGTCCCAGTAGGCCTACAATTAATGAGGGACATAAATGATCTGTAGAAACTGGGTACTCAGTCAGAGACGGTCGTAAAAGCACATCTGCAAGTTACACCTGCAATGCTGCAGTGAGTTTGGGAAGAAACTGACTTCCAATAGGATGTGTACACAATAATCAACGGAAGCCACATACATCATCTTTATTTTAGGGTAAAAACACTTCATGTGTTTCCCTACAAAATAAGTGTAAACCCAAATCTATATCTTCTTTCAATAAATTTATATGAACTTTGAAAATGGTAAAGTACTTTTTGAAACACCCTGTACTGCGTTTTGGCGCTGCGCTGCGCTGTGGCGAGCGTGTCTAGGTGCTATACCTCCAGGATATCCGGGAAAGTTCTATCTCATTGTGGAGAAACTAACAGAATCGTCTCCCTGTCTCAACGAAATTTTCGTAAGCGACGACAAAGTCAGAACACTGAAGCAGTAAACATTGAACTAGTAAAGACGTTCACCTTTACTACTTGAATTGCGGTAATCACACCGCGATTGGAATAAGCCTTGTGCATTGACTGACATTATCTAAGTCTACGGATTTGTCACAGGTAAAAATTACTTACAATCTCCAAATAAATCCACATCCCTCGCGAGCTGACTTGCAGATACAATATTAATAAAACATACACAAAGAAAAAGTATATTTTGAGAAAACTGTGAAGCCGCCTCTTGCAGCACATCCCATCGCTTTCGGCTATAGCTGCTTTCTCCTGAACGATGACGAGTCTCCCCACTGCTTCCCTTCAGACATCAGATTTAAAAACAGCGATTTTTTTATGTGAGATACCCTCCGCCGACGGTTCCATGTGATACACAGAATTATTTAGCCTAATTTTATCCATTGTTTTTCAGTGTTTCGGCCGTGACTGTTTTACTTTCGTAAAATGAAGAACGAACCGCCTTCAGTCACAAATTGCGTATATTTACTGCACTATGCATTTCGGCCCTGGAGGCTCATTTTCAGGTGCTTTTTAGTGATTTGCATCAGGTTTTTTTAGTTGTTTGCCTGTTGATATTACATTTGTGTAATATCAATAGGCAAACAACTGTTGATATTACATTTGGCAAACAACTAAAAAAACCTAATGCAAATAACAAAAAAGCACCTGAAGATGAGCCTCCAGGGCTCGAAATGCATATTTAACCTGTTTCGTAATTTTATCATCTCCTATTTTTCCTCTGTCGTTTTTATGCTGCTGCAAACTGTTTACTATTTGGCGTAGGACACAGTTCGTATCCGCCCATTAGCCGTCAAAAGTTACCTGACGCCACGGCTTCAACCGCTTCCTAGTGACGTGTTTTCACAGCTAACACTTCCCACTCTGTGACAGTGACGAGTGCCACACTTTTCTGGCTCTAGCGAATTTACATCAATCAGATGAACAATAACTTCAATATCTTGTGATTCTAATAAGATTATCTTTAGTCTAGATATTATTATGCTTGCTCCATTCTTGCTTTCATTATTTCATTTATTCAACTATGGATGAAGAGTACAGTCAGTGAACAATCGTATCATGTCATATCTCACACTCACATGTAAACTAAAATTACGTTTTTAACACTTCATGGCCTACGGTAATTTCCATATCGTGACAGTTACGCTTGTCTTTTTTCCTTTATGAAGACCATTGGCGACTGCGCATAACTAAGTAGCAGGTGCGATGCATTTTCATGATCCTTTTGTCGTGGAAGTGGTTTTAAACCGTTAAAAATTTTCTTTCCATTATCATGTCACCACAATGAATTTGATAAATATCATTTATTATTGGTACACACGGTTTCCTGTCTTTCGTTCACTTGTACTAATTCTACTGTCGTTTATTTCAAGACCTTTTTTCTTGCAATATTGTACTTTCGCTTTCAGTGCCTATATGTCTTCACAAAAAAGGACACACCAAATTACAGCCCGTTACTTATTTTCTGCAGCTCGTTGTTTGTGATGCTAGTAATATACATAGTGTTACATCGTTTTTACAAGTGGTGTTGAATCGTCATCATCATAAGCATCATTATCATCAACATTGTTAACTACATATATTTTGTTTTTCTTGCCGTACATTAAACAACCATGCAGTAGATGGCTACAGGTTTGTTTCGTCTTGTTGACAGTACTATTTCGTGATAGTGAAAGTGAGCTACCATTAGTTATAGCAATTCTTATTCATTGTTTCAGTAACAATAATGCATCAAATAGAAATTAATGGTAACGGGTGCATGTCATAGAAACTGTTCTAATTTTACTATATGTTGCGGCTCGTTAGTTACTCACCCAATCGACATAATGTTTAAGCTGTGTATAGTGCAGCAACAGTGACCCGTGTACGAATCTTCAGATCGCATAATTAAACTGTAGTTTTGCTACTTTTATCCTACAACAATACTAAAAGCACTCATCATAGAATATTTAATTTCCATTTTACTCATCCCAGATGTAACTGGATAAAACGAAACATTCGACTTAGCCTTCAATCATCTTGCTGTCAGTTTCACATTGCAACAGCACAGACGCTACTCCATTACAGCATTCCCAGCCACAGACACTCCCACGGTACTGAAATTGTCAATGACACGACAGCAATGCTCTATATAGAAACGGCACACTATGCAGAAGGAAAATACCCAATTTCGACGGAGTGTCGCAGTGCATACTGTGATGATGGACAGTAAAATCATTGAGTTACACGATACCTAAGGAACAGACTTTGTTACCAATTTTCATCATGCAATGCTGTTCTTCAGCACGTGAAACGTTGCACATTGATACTGAATATATAGCATTGCGAAACTCGATGCTTGTGTTGAATAAGCTGTTGCGATGTTTTGTCTTGTGAAAATGACCTTTGCTCAGCCGAAACAGGCGACATACTGATAACACTTATGGGCTGACTCAGTTTGTAAAGATTTTTGTATAATTTAATATTGGAAAACAAGTGACACAACAAGGGTATGATTCTATGCAACTAATAGCACTATCAACGTTAGTACTCCTAGAAGGACAAATGAGTATTGCAGTATAAGCTCCTCAGGGAGGCAATGGTTCAAGAGTGACATGTTAGAAAGTGATATGAGTTACGTGTGTTAAGTATCTCTGGATGGACGTCTCTTTTAAAAGATGGCTGTCTGTTGGCAGGAGCTTGCCTGATGAGTGCAGTATCACTGATGACTAACTCATAGGAGAATTTGGTGTATGTTGAGTAATAAATCAAGCCCTGTCGGAGTCTACAATACCACCTGGTTTTTACTGTTTTTGAACTTTTTATTAATTATAAAGTATTTCATTCATGATTTTGGACTTTTATAGAGTGTTCTAGTATGCAGGCGAAACATTACATCATACATATTCTTCCGTACATATATTGATAGTTAATAATACTAAGATGTGTACCCGCCTTGTTAAATTGTTAGACTCTTAGTCGTCTAGTGTCGTAAATTTGAAATGAGAGTTCGTATGAATGACACGAAATAACTATTTCGCGTGAAGCGCCGTTGTGACACAGACAAACGTCAATTGTGGAAACTAAGCTATTGAATATTAAAAGTAATGTTATTATGGAATACACCCAACTGACTACACGAAATAAAAGGGCACGTACATTCGCGAGTGAGTGATTAAAATAAGAGGTAATACTGTAAGGGTTCAAATGGTTCAAATGACCCTGAGCATTATGGGACTTAACATCTTCGCGCGGTTCCGGACTGAGCGCCTAGAACCGCTAGACCACCACGGCCGGCTACTGTAAGGGAAATGGGTGATAAGTATAGTTACGTCGGTACACACTAATTTGTATGCGACCGTACGATCGGGTTAGAGACACGTACGTTCTAAGTACTATCATTCCCCGTGACCTAGATAAAAAAAATTGTGATTAAAATGCATTTATTCATCTAAGAAAGAAAATTATTGGACTTCCTAATTAAATGGAAAGAAAGACTGCAAGTTCTGAATGTCGTGGCAAATAGGCCTATGACCTATATACAGAGATTGACATTGGCTGCCACGAAGGGAAAGAGATGAACACATTCACGTACCTCTATTGTTGAGCAGTGCCGTCGTGAAAATCGTCGCCTCCGTCTAAACTCTCCAAACATTAAAATAATAATAATAATAATAATAAGGAGCTGGGATCCATGGTATCGTAAGTGAGAAAAGCCACCCTGTTTCAAAAATTGCTTTCATTGTATAACACCATTTCACTTTAAAATTACACAACACGACTTATCACCAGGAGACGAGAAAGACGAAAGGTAACTAACACTGAAACTAATAAACGAAGAGCGTAAATCTTCTTTTATCTATCAGTGTAAAATACTTTTCACATTAATCTTTTGTATGAGAGTCGAATAATTATCTATACCTTTACCAATAAGAAAAAAAAAATATTCAGTTCCTTCATAGCTATGATACCATGAAAATTAGTTTTTCGTTAAGTGACAGTAAATAATTAATTCTTTTACAATGTAGTTTTGACCGAGCGAGGTGGCGCAGTGGTTAGCACACTGGACTCGCATTCGGGAGGACGACGGTTCAATCCCGTCTCCGGCCATCCTGATTTAGGTTTTCCGTGATTTCCCTAAATCGTTTCAGGCAAATACCCGGTGGTTCCTTTAAAAGGGCACGGCCGATTTCCTTCCCAATCCTTCCCTAACCCGAGCTTGTGCTGCGTCTCTAATGACCTCGTTGTCGACGGGACGTTAAATACTAACCACCACCACAATGTAGTTTTGATGTTGTTCTAGCCATATGTCTGTATCTATATTTGTACTGACTTTCTACCTATATCCGATTAAAGAAACAACTGAACACAAAGCCAATAAGTTTACAAATATTTAATTTTACAATACTTTTGTTACCTGCTATTTCCTCAAATCTCTAAAAAAATTTACATTTGGGAAACATAAACTTAAATTGAAAATGACATATAACTTAAAAAGGGAAAGTAACTAGATAGTAGTTTGGTCAATAGAACTTTCTGTGAACTTCCAGAACAATCCACGAGGTACACACCTTCTTGCTTGGTGTCACTTGCGTCTGAGAGAGACTCGTTCTGCTTCGGAGAGAGTGAACGGCATATGGAGATACATGATTTGTGTGGTTTCAAAGACAATGAATCTCACGTGAACTTTATGTGCATTCCGAGTTTAGATTTTCCTTTAAGACTTTGGACGGCGATTTTGAGTGTGTATTGAATAATACTAAATGATAATAAAACGTCGGATTTGGCAAACACGTAGTTACGCTTCACGATTGTCATTTACAAATCCTAGGACCTATAGAATTACGTTTATACTACACAGTTATGAAGTGACGTCAACGCTGACGCCATCTGCGTGTTAACTAACAGTAAGTGTGAGTATTCAAATGTTCGAATGTGTGAATTCCTAAGGGAGGCCATCGGTCCCTTGACTTACAGACTACTTAAACTTACTTATACTAAGAACAACACACACAGCCATGCACGAGGGAGGACTCGAACCTTCGGCCGGCCGCGGTGGTCTAGCGGTTCTAGGCGCTCAGTCCGGAACCGCGCGACTGCTACGGTCACAGGTTCGAATCCTACCTCGTTCATGGATGCGTGTGATGTCCTTAGGGTAGTTAGGTTTAAGTAGTTCTAAGTTCTAGGGGACTGATGACCACAGATGTTAAGTCCCATAGTGCTCAGAGCCATTTGACCCTTTTTTTTTTTTCGAACCTTCGGCGGGAGGGGCCGCGTAGTCCGTGATACGGCGCCTCAAACCGCGCGGCCACTCCTCTCTTGTACTTTGGTCTGTTGGTTGGTTGATTTTGGGGAGGGGACCAAACAGCGGCGTTTTCGGCCCCATCGGATTAGGGAAGGATGGGGAAGGAAATCGCCCGTGCATTTTCAAACGATCCGTCTCGGCATTTGCCTGAAGCGATTTAGTGAAATCATGAAAAACCTAAATCAGGATGGCCGGACGTGGGCTTGAGCCGTCGTCCTCACGAATGTGAGTCCCGTGTGCTAACCACGGCGCCACCACGCTCGGATCTTGCACTTTATTAACAGACATTACTACCAAAGTGATTATCCGTATAAAGGGAGGACTTTTACAGCTGTTCTGCATCTTCCAAGAAGTAGATTTTGTAATGGTAGTGTCTGGGACTAGAAGTGTCTCTGCAAGTATGCCCTTGTACCAGAATATGTGTAAACAGTAGTGGATTCAAAGCCTTCTCGTTCCACCATTGTCTGGTGATAAAAAAATTGTCCCTAAATGTTACGGATGAACTGTTTGATATATTGCAACAGAACACATACGTACATAGTCCACACAAGAGACAGAAAAGGCGAAAGGCTTTATCGGCTCCGTGGAATAACTGTACTGGTACAATTCATATTTCGGGAGTGGATGACTAAACCACTGAGAAGACGTCGGACGCACACCTCAAAACGAGCAGTTTTAGGTAGCCGTTGTGACGTATAAAAATTTTCGGTGCCTGCAGTGTCACGTCTTTCAGCGTCACACAAATTTTTATTTTTAAAGGGGATCTCTTAAGACTATTCCATGGGTTCGCCCCTCAAATCCCTCCCTCATATCACAAAATTGTGGTCTGATGTAGTACAAACTAAAGCACCTTTTAAAGCACAGTTTCGTATATAATTTATTTTCAAAACCTTACACTTTTGTCACAGAACAAATTCTACATCGAGAACACTTTACACAAGTTTAAGGGAAGAAATGCTTCCGATAATTATTACAGTTTTTAAAGAACATCAAAATATGAACAGGCTGAAATGAACAAACAGTACATGAGACTTTGTTAATCAATTTAATTGTAAAAAGCTAAGGAGAATATTATTAACAAAATAAGAAATATGCAAAAGTGAAATGGCAAAATGAGCACTTCTAAATTGGGAGTAAATCAAAACAATCAGAATGGCTGAAAGAGAGCACAATAACATGAGCCATAAACGAATAAAAGCTAAGGAATTAAGCAAATAAGAGAATAGCCAACAAAATGAGATGCCAACAAAATGAGAGCTGGCCGAACTCCGTCGACACTTACATACGGTTGCGTACGTGGCGGCACATCGGGGCCCGTACGCAACACACGCGCCTGCTATCGCAATGCACTCTTAGCGCTCGCGGGGCTTCTAGCGGCCGGTACGCAAGTTCTGCGATTGCTGTCGCAGGTCGACTCTTAATTTATGATGTAACACCGTCCTTCGAGGAAACGCAGTAACGACAAACGCCTCCCCTCCGCAGGTGAATTTCCGCTACCAGACGAAGAACTTGGCCTCTGCAGTGACAGATAGTAATGGCGGGCTCTTCAGCTCGGGCGCCCCAGTTTGAGAAAGGTGAAGGGGCCGGTATTAAGATTGAGAACGAGGGGCAAATGAGGCGGCCAGCCGACAAGCTGCGCCGACCGGCGGAACTTTTGATATAAGGCCGGCGGCCGGCTTATTAAACAGAGGGCCCCAGCGCCGGCGCAGCGCAGCTCTGCCAAGCTACAGGCCGACCGCCGCTTTCAAGGCACGTCCCGGCAATTCGTCTGCGCAGGGAGGCCGTCCGTAGAAACACTGCTGCGTCATCTCCCCCAGTAGGGTTTCACACCTCACTGGTCGTCTTTTGACAAGAGCAGCGGTTCTTAACAATGTGAAAAACCAACACGTAGCGGGGTACGGAATTCTATGTGTCCACATATGCAGGGTGTTTCAAAACGAATCCAAACATATTATAAAATTTTACTTGTCTATGTACATTTCTGAGTCAAAACATTATGACCACCTGCTTATTAGCTTGTTTGTCTTTGAAACGAAACACATCACTGATTCTGCTTACCAGGGATCCGACAGTTCGCTGGTAGGTTAGTGTACTTATGTGGCGTTAGATGTCTAAGCAGAAGTCATGTATTCGCGTGTACGCGAGGTCATGTATTCGTGATTCGTGTACGCGGTGATGGCGCTCAGTAGCAACCCATATGGGTTCCATAAGACCTACATCATGCGAATTTGGTCGCTAAGACATGAACGTGAGTTCACTATATTACTCTTCAAACCACTGAAGCACGGTCAAACTTCTTTTTAAATGAGTGTGTCTGTATTTAAATTGCAGAATGACTGAGAAGTGGAGGCCGGTGTGGCCGAGCGGTTCTGGCTCTTCAGTCTGGAACCACGCGACCGCTACTGTAGCAGGTTAGAATCCTGCCTCGGGCATGGATGTGTGTGATGTCCTTAGGTTAGTTAGGTTTAAGTAGTTCTAAGTCTAGGGGCTGATGACCTCAGATGTTAAGTCCCATAGTGCTCAGAGCCATTTTTGAACTGAGAAGATAAAACTTCTAAGTTATTTGATTCTGAAACAGCTGAGTAAAACTGGATGTACTGGCCCACATTCTGTTTAGTTTTTCTTATCATGTCAGCACTGACACCCAATGTTCTAGCGCAACTCAGTCTGACTGCTCAAAAAATTGCAACCTGACTTCAAATAATTCATTCAAAAGAATGGCCCTGACTAAAAAGAAATCTTAACAATAACCTACACATTTCATTAAGCAGCTACCTCACAAAAATCTTCACTACGCGAACTACTACAACACAGGGAGCGTCAATACTGACAGCTAAATAAAAGATTCTAACTACTAAAGTCACTAGCTACTAACAGGCATGTGGTTAGAAAAGAAAAGATTTTGTTGCAAACCAAACAATGTATTTTTTTTTCCTTATTAATGTGACATCCAGATGAAACACGTTGTAAATCGTCATTGACATCCAGTACAAAGGTATATAATCATGAATAATATTCATTCTCCAAGTCGAACATGTACAGATCGTTAGCCTATACTAACACTCCAGACCTCTACCCTCCATCAGTGCTAACTTCTCACGTCTAACAACCATCACTGCTGGTGTTCACCTAAAACTCCCCAACAGTTCTTCCATTACCGCTGGCGACTAACTTCCAACTGGCCAACACTACTGGCGATTAACTTCCAATAACGAGTCCTAACAGGCATGTGGTTAGAAAAGAAAAGATTTTGTTACAAACCAAACAATGTATTTTTTTCCTTATTAATGTGACATCCAGATGAAACACGTTGTAAATCGTCATTGACATCCAGTACAAAGGTATAGAATCATGAATAATATTCATTCTCCAAGTCGAACATGTACAGATCGTTAGCCTACACTAACACTCCAGACCTCTACCCTCCATCAGTGCTAACTTCTCACGTCTAACAACCATCACTGCTGGTGTTCACCTAAAACTGCCCAACAGTTCTTCCATTACCGCTGGCGACTAACTTGCAACTGCCCAACACTACTGGCGATTAACTTCCAATAAGGAGTCTGACCAGCCACAGAGTCTCTTACAAAGAAAGCGCAGTCAGAGATTCAATGCAAAGCGCTACACAGCGCTGCCACCACAGAAGCAGCCCACTTACAACGGTTCTGGCCCCGAGACAAGGACAATTATACAGCTGATAGCTGATGTCCCCTTCGGGGATGACATCACGAATGAAAGGATGCAGGTGGTTCGCAGCTGTCAGCGTGTCTTCTGGTACTAACACAGGTACCACGAAAGCTCAGGAGAATGTCTCCCATAGCATAACACTGCTCCCACCAGCCTGCATCCGTAGTGCGCTGCATGGTTCGAGCCGCCGTTAACCTCGATGACAGCTTTTTTGGATGCGACCATCGACCTAGTGACTTAGTGTAACAGAAAAGTTAATAACCCCAAGAGCCGAGACGTTTCCATCGATCGACGGTCGAATACCGATGGTCCCGTTCCCACTGCAACTGTAATTGACGATGTCGTTGGGTCAACAGGTGAAGACGTAGGGTTGGTCTGATGTTCCACAATCTGCGATGAACGGTCTGCTCCGAAATACTTGTGCGAGCACCGGCATTGTGCTCTTTCGGCAGGGATGCCTCAGATCAGCATCTGTCCCACTTTACAGATAAGCCTCCGAACCCCACGTTCTGTGAAGATTCGTGGAAGTCCAACCATTTAACGCCTAGTGGTAGTTTCACTGCCCTACCTCTTTCCACAGATGCTCACGACAGTAGTACGTGGCTATTCGACCAGCGTCGCCGTTTTCGAGATACTCGTTCACAGGATCTTCCTAATAATAACCTGCCCTTGGTCAAGGTTGCTTACCTCGATGGATTTCCCCATTTGCTGCCCATAACTCCTCCAGGGTGATCCCCGTCCGTGTCCGCTCCGCTTATATACCTTTATACCGAGTCACGTGCCCCCAACTCCACCAGGCGTCATCCAACGTCGTGGTGGGCAATGGTCATAGCATTTTGGCTGATATGTCTATGTATGTATGTATGTATGTATGTATGTATGTATCTACGTAAGGAAATGTGCTGGAAACTAAAGTTTGCAAATTTTGATGTAAAAGCTCTTGAAAGTTTTTAAATAATACAAACGTTATTAACATTCTATATCTTTATTCTTCATGCCTACATTCTTGTTCATCAACACAGTCACCCTTTCGACGACCACACTTCTCCCAACGAGAGGCCAGTTTGTTGATATTGTCACATTAGAATTCCAGACTTTGCTGCTTGCACTGCTTCGTTACTACGAAAGTGAAGTCCCCGGAAGTGTTCTTTATGTTTTGTAACAAATGAAAATCGGATGAAGTGAAGTCGGGAGCGAATGGGGGGTGACCGATGGCAGTGAACCTAATGTGTCAGAATGGGCAGATGTCACAGTGCTCTTGTGTGGACCGGTATTGTCCTGTTGAAGGAGAGACTGTCCCATCAGTGCTCGAACTCTTCGACATAGAAACCCGATCACAGCACGCTATTTCTCAACCCCCGAGGTAGTTTACGTTACATACCGCCTTGTAACACGACACAATTTAGAGCCCTGTAGCGGCAGAGGACTGCAAATGTGTAGACATTAGGAATAAAGATTTAGAATGTTAAAATCGTCAGTTTTATTTAAAAACCCTTAAGAGTTCTTATACAAAAAATTCGGAACCATTACTTCTCATCACGCACTCGTACGTATCCATGTACGTCCCATAACTACTCCCAAAATACTGCATCGCTTTGAACCAAATTTGGTACACAAATCACTCACTGTGTGGAAGGAACCACTGTCGGGGTCAGAACAATCTCCCTATTAAGAGCCAGATGGGGGTGAGAAAGAAATGTAGTTCATTACGTACAAAAACCCAGAGTTCATTTACCCAGTATTTCATAATGATAATACTTAATCACATGCAACAAATTTTACACATAATTTCATACCTTTAAGAAACTTTTTATCGTTTACACCCCGATAAAACGATGAATGGAAAATGTTTATCGCTTACTAAATTTCAGTTGTTTATGCAACAAAACTGCGGCGTCGGCAATGAAGTTCAAGTTTATTACTTCTTTACTGCTACCTCTATTTGCGACTCATGTTGCAAACAGTATTCACATTTACCACTCGATGCACCTGCTAAATTATATCACTGTACGTCACATAGCGCAGGAGAAGTACGTCATAAACTCTAAGATGCGTGAAAAACTGCTGCATCATGCGAAAAATTGTAATTTATTACTTCTTTACTGCTACCGCTAGTCCCAACACATTTCGCAGACATTATCCACATACGTCATTGAATATATCCACAAAATTATGCTTCTGTACGATACATAGTTCAGGAGATAACACGACATAAACGAAACTGCAGGGGGAAATTCGCCAGAAATACAGGTGAAAAAGTGTACAAATATCTGTGAAATATGTCAAATATATGGGACTTGCGCGTACACGGGTTAAGCCGCGGGTAACACGCTCCTACTAAACCTCGTATCGATTTCAGCCGAAGTTGGTACACACACTGTGTGATGAAAAGTATGCGGGCATCCAAAAAAACATACGTTTCCTATATAAGGTGCATTGTGCTGCCATCTACTGGCAGGTACTCCATATCGTCAACCACAGTAGTCATTAACATCGTGAGAGAGCAGAATGGGGCGCTCGGACGTCGAACGTGGTCATGTGATTGGGTGGTTCTTGTGTCTGTACGCGAGATTTCCACACTATTAAACATCCCTAGGTCCGCTGTTTCACATGTCATAGTGAAGTGGAAAGATGAAAGGACACGTACAGCACAAAAGGGTACAGGCCGACCTTGTCTGTTGACTGACAGAGACTGCCGATAGAGGAGTGTAATGTGTAAGAGGCAGACATCTATCCAGACCATCACACAAGAATTCCAAACTGCAGGAGGATCCACTGAAAGTACTATGGCAGTTAGGCGGGAGGCGAGAAAACTTGGATTTCATGGTCGAGCGGCTACTCATAAGCCCCACATCACGCCGGTAAATGCCAAAAGACGCCGCACTTGGTGTAAGGAGCGTAAACATTGGACGATTGAGCAGTGGGGAAATGTTGTATGGAGTGACGAATGTACACAATATGGCGATCCGATGAAAGGGTGTGGGTATGGCGAATGCGCGGTGAACGTCATCTGCCAGTGTGTGTAGTGCCAACAGAAATATTAGGAGGCGGTGGTGTTATGGTGTGGTATTGTTTTTTTAAGGAGGGGGCTTGCATCCCTTGTGGTTTTGCGAGGCAGTATCACAGCACAGGCCTACATTGATGTTTTAAGCACCTTCTTGCTTCCCACTGTTGAAAAGCAATTCGGGGTTGGCGATTGAATCTGTCAACACGATCGAGCACCTGTTCATAATGCACCGCCTGTGGCGGAGTGGTTGCACGACAATAACATCCCAGCAATGGACTGGCTTTCACAGAGTCCTCACCTGAATCCTATAGAACATCTTTGGGATGTTTTGGAACGCCGACTCGTTCCAGGTTTCACCGACGACACCAATACCCCTCCTCAGTGCAGCACTCCGTGAAGAATGGGCTGCCAATCACCAGGAAACCCTCCAGCATCTGACTGAACGTGTGCCAGCGAGAGTGGAAGTTGTCGTAAAGGCCAAGAGTAGGCCAACACCATACTGAATTCCTGCATTACCGATGGAAGGGCACCGCGAACTTGTAAGTCATTTTCAGCCAGGTGTCCGGATACTTTTGATCACATGATGTATATGGAATAAAATTGTAAACGCAAAAATGTAAATGATGGTTATTTCAAAATCGCCTCTGAAATTTTTCACCGGCTGCTTTGAAATTTTTACGTGACGTCTAATTGTAATACGGACGTGTTTTATATATAAAATACTTTCATATATGCATTTCAATACATGTTACATATAAATGTGTGTGTACTATATAAACATACAAAGGTAAAACATTCTTATCAAATATCTCAAAATGTAGATTCTTACACGTTACTGTAAAAGTTTACTGACACATAGATTATCTATATAATTATACTGACATGACCCCACAGGCTTTGGCTGTGGTAGATACCAGGGAAAACATCAGACAACGCCCGAAGGCCAGCGCTTTGAATAGTGGAAGTTGTGGGGGGTACGGACAGGCACCGTTTCTCTAATAAAAGCCCTTTTTTACTTTTAAAATTTTACAACTTTATTAATTTGATTTCAAAATTGTGAGTGAACATTCTTTATCGTTAGCAACAACGTCCTCAATATAGTTTTTAAGTTAAGGTTCCTGTAGTATTTTAACAGATCCCAGGAACAGCTCTCAGAATCAATTTACAACGCCTAAAACTCAAAATCCATTTTCAACCAAAGGAAAAAAATACAAATTGGATAATGCAAGTTTAACTAAAAGATTCTAAGGCCACATGCCACTACCAATATTTTCGTAAATATGGGCTGTCATCTCTAAAGGCAGTAAAATATTGATCACAAAAATTTTAATTAAAACAACTTATATACAACAAAATCTGATTACTCCGTCACACACCGTCAGGTGGCTTGCGGAGTATAGATGTAGATGTAGATGTAGATGTACTATCAACGTACCCTCAAACATCGTAGCCTTTACGATGCACACCTTATCACAAAATATTTTCCTTCCCTTTAAACACTTCATACCATAAATATCCTTTCATATGATGCATACTACAGCCAACTAATTATGACAAAAGATTAAGAATAAATGTTATAATTAACCAGGCATGTAAAACTTCTCCTTTCAAAATCAGAAAAACACAAATCAACTCTTAAGCTCAGAAGCTACATCCGTTAAAAAAATGTACAACACGTTTCCTTTGATTTCGTCGTTTTCATGCGTTGTTGCACACCGTGCTGTCCTTCGGAATCACATGTGGCACAAGAAAGATTTTTTCGTTATGGATAAAACGTTAACAGGACCCAATCAACTTACACAACTTGCTTACTAGTGTTATACTTCGATGTGGATGCCGCTCGCAAATTTTAAAACGGGCGAGGGAGTAGATGCGGTACTACTAAAAACTTCGTCTATATCGCACCGCACCAAACAGTAGTACGGTGAGGTAGACAAAAGAAAAACCAATAACTGTTGCAAGGCAACTTCAGCAAGACAGTAAAAAAATAATTTAGACTATAAGGTCTTTGGGGGGGGGGGGGCACACCAAACCACAGAATGACGTCCAAAGTTAAATTATGAGAAGTAGGACCGTAAAATACATCTACATTTACATGGATACTCTGCAAGTCACTTTTAAGTGCCTGGCAGAGGGTTCATCGAAGCACCTTCACATTTATCTATTATTCCAATATCGTATAGCGCGCGGAAAGAATGCAATTCCGTGGGAACTCTGATTTCCCCTAGTTTATCGAGGTGCTCGTTCCTTCCAATGTAGGTCGGTGTCAACAAAATATTTTCGCAGTCGGAGGAGAAATTTGATGATTGGAATTTCGTGAGAAGATTCCGTCGCAACGAAAAACCCTTTCTTTTTACGATTTCCAGCCCAAATTCTGTATCATTTCCGTGACACTCTCATGTTTCGCGATAATACAAAACGTGCTGCCTTTCTTTGAACTTTTTCGATGTACTCCGTCAGTCCTGTCTGGTAACGATACCACACCGTGCAGAAGTATTCTAAAAGAGGACGGACAAGCGTAGTGCAGGCAGTCTCCTTAGTAGGTCTGCTAACAAAACGCAGTCTTTGCTTAGGCTTCCCCACAACATTTTCTATGTGTCCCTTACAATTTAAGTTGTTCGTAATAGTAATAACTAGGTATTTAGTTGAATTTACGGCTTTTAGTTTAGACTGGTTTATCGTGTAACCGAAGTTTAACGAGCTCCTTTTTGCACTCATGTGGATTACCTCACACTTTTCGTTATTCAGGCTCAACTGCCACTTTTTGCACCATTCAGATATTGTTTTCTGAACCGTTTTGCAGTTTGTTTCGATCTTCTGATGACTTCATTAGTCCATAAACGACAGCGTCATCTGCGAACAACAGAAGACGGCTTCTCAGATTATCTCCCAAATCGTTTATATAGATAAGGAACAGCGAAGGGCCTATTACACTACCTTGGGGAACGCCTGAAATCACTTCTGTGTTATTCGATGACTTTCCGTCAGTTACTACGAACTATGACCAGGAAATCACAATTCCAGTCACATAACTGAGACGATATTCCATAAGCACGCAATTTTAATACGAGTCGTTTGTGTGGTACAGTGTCAAAAGCCTTCCGGAGAGCCAGAAATACGGAATCGATCTGAAATCCCTTGTCAATAGCACTCAACACTTCATGTGAATAAAGAGCTAGTTGTGTTTCACAGGAACGATGTTTTCTAAACCCTTGTTGACTGTGTGTCAATAGACAGTTTCCTTCGAGATAAATCATAATGTTCGAACACAATATATGTTCTAAAATTCTGCTACATATCGACGTTAACGATAACGGTCTGAAGTGTAGTGGATTACTCAAACTACCTTTCTTGAATATTGGTGTGACCTGCGCAACTTTCCAGAGTTTGGGTACGGATCTTTCGTCGAGCGACCTGTTGTATGTGATTGTTAAGTATGGAGCTAATGCATCAGCATACTCCAAAAAGAACCTAATTGGTATACAGTCTGGACCAGAAGACTTGCTTTTGTTAAGTGATTTAAGTTGCTTCACAACTCCGAGGATATTTACTTGTGCGTTACTCATGTTGGCAGCTGTTCTCGATTCGAATTCTGCAATATTTACTTCTTCTTCTTTTTTGAAGGCATTTCGGAAGGCTGTGTTTAGCAACTGTGCTTTGGCAGAAATGTCTTCGATATTATCTCCATTGCTATCGCGCAGAGAAGGCATTGATTGTTTCTTGCCGCTAGCATGCTTCACATATGACCAGAATCTCTTTGAATTTCCAGCCAAGTTTCGAGTCAACGTTTCGTTGTGGAAACTGTTATAGGCGTCTCGCACTGAAGTCCGCACTAAATTTCGAGCTTCTGTGTAAGATCGCCATTCTTGGGGATTTTGCGCCTGTTTAAATTTGGCATACCATTGGAAGTGAACTGCAATTAACAAAATTCATAAGCGTCCGACTGAAAAGCTCCACAGCCAGTCTTTCCCTTACTACGAACACTTACCAGTACTTACAAAGTTCGCTCGTGGGCGCTACCAGAGTGTTAATTACTCCTTGTAACTGCACATAACAAGTGAAATAAACTGGGGGCCGACTTATGTCTCTTAATAAGACAACCAATGATTTTCTCCTTCACATGGATCCACGTTCGATCCAAAACAGTCATTTACCTTAAAGCAGCTAAATAGATGACAATGCCGATATCAACGCTCTCCGCCCAAGCAGCGATCTAACTGGAGACTCCAGTACAGAAGCAATGCTTACACCACTCACAAGACTGATATACGCGCCACCAACGTGCATCTTTTTAGAATTACTATGCTCGCCCCATACACCAAACATAACGTAATTCTTCGTCGGATTGCTAGGGCAGAACAAAGAAATCACTTCTCAGCCGTTGAATGTCCACACGCTGATTTCCATTGGGACAACACCGTCCCTCCAAACACTGGGGTCTTCGAACCCACGGCATTCCGTCCCAATGGACTGCTTCCGCGGGGCCCACCGACCAAGCTGCCTTGCCCTCCGACATCGGCGTCTCTCCCCAGGAACAGTTCAGCGCAAACTCCCAGCAATCCACTTCTTCCTCGTTCTGTCCGCCTTGCGGCGCGCGGGTAGCCAACGCGCCAAAGATATGCAGCGACCAGAGACTCCAATCCGATCTCGATATTGACATCGCGGCGAGTATTGAGAAGGTGGGTGGTTTCAAAAGAAAAAAAAATTAAATAGCGAGCCTTACCGTCGCAACTTCCCCCACTAAAACAGAAAATCGGCGCGCGAAGTATTAACTCCGGCGAATCTGGTTAGCATGAACACGCAATATTCTCCCGGTTTCATATATATTGGGTGGCCGGAAATTCCCGTTACAAACTTCTAGGAATGTAGAATTTAGTGAGTACAGAACATTTTGAATAGGAACCCATGTCCGGAATCATATCGTTTCCGTTTACGACAGTTTCAGTTCAGGTGTGTACCTCGTCAACGTCTGCTTAGGGCAAGAGAAAAGTCTCAGAGTTCCCTGTCCTGCTATGCAACAGGGTAGACACGATGACGTGTACTACGTCAAACAATCCCCAGATGTCACTTATTGTCCGTTTTGCTGTGATATCGAGTCAATACCTGTGCATCACCGATAGAGAAAACATGGTGCGGTACTCGTTTGCGGAATACACAGACATACTCCTTGTGTATGGCGAAGCTGGAGGTAACGGAAGAGCTTCTAGTCGGCTGTATCACGAACGTTTTCCACACAGTCACACTCCATCGCACAAACTGTTTGCCAAAGTTACACAATGGCGACGAGAAACGTGTACCTTCACCGTGAGGAGGCAGGTCTGTGGAGCTCCACGACGACGCCGCACTCCCGAATTTGATACTGCTTTGCGAAGATAACCTGTCAACGAGTTCGCGAACAATTGCGCATACAATGGCTGTTCGTCAAAAATGGTTCAAATGGCTCTGAGCACTATGGGACCCAACTTCTGAGGTCATTAGTACCCTAGAACTTAGAACTAACTAACCCAAGGACATCACACACATCCATACCCGAGGCAGGATTCGAACCTGCGACCGTAGCGGTCTCGCAGTTCCAGACTGCAGCGCCTAGAACCGCACGGCCACTTTGGCCGGCGGCTGTTAGTCACAGTACCGTCTTGGACGTCCTGCATGAGCAACAATTACATCCGTACCACTTACAAAGGGTACACGCTTCAAGTCCAGCAGACTTTCCACAACGCGTCGCCTTCTGCACATGGTTCCTGCAGCGTTCCATCGACGCGCCCCTGTTTCCACGTCGAGTTCTCTTCACAGATAAATGTAGGTTCACAAGTAATTGTGTTCTGACTGTTCGAAATAGCCATGTCTGGGCGGACGAAAACCCTCGTGCCACGCATGTTCAGGGATTTCAAGACAGGTTTGGAATTAACGTGTGGGCAGCTGTTCTGAACGGTCATGTGATTGGACCATACCTCCTTCCATCCAACCTCACGGATCTCGCATACTTTGTCTTCCTACGACACGTACTGAACCCGTTCTTGGAAGCTGTGCCATTGAATGTCCGTCAGGAAATGTGGTTTCAGCATGATGGAACACCACATCACTTTTCACTGGCTGTTCGGAGACATCTCAACAGACGGTATGTGAAAGATATATAGGCCGTGGTGGTCCAACCTCGTCGCCGCCACGATCGCCGGTTTTAACCCCCATGGATTACTTCCTGTGGGGTCGTATGAAGAACCTAATTTATGAGGCACCTGTGGAGACAGAGGAAGATCTGCTGGCACGAGTTCTGGCCGCTGCACAAGGCATTGGAGAGACACCAGGTGGGATCGAGAGAGTGTACCAGAACACGCTTCGGAGGCACAACGTGTGTAACAACGTTGGTGGTCGCCACATCGAGCAGGTGTTGTAACACATTGGTACGTTGCGGCTGGTGCCGCAAATGCTGGATTCTTTTTGTTGTCGACTAATGTAAACCATATGGTGTAAGTTGTAATGCAAAGGCGTAAGTAATAACGGAAGGAGTCAGTATTCTTTTCAAATGGATTGCATCAATTGTACTGGGTCACGCCTTAAGTACATTCCTCACGTGGGTGTGGATGAGATAATCATCTACATTGAAAATGTCGTAGAGCAGGAACGATGCGTTTCCGGATATGGGTCCCTATTCAAAATGTTATGTACTCACTACCTTCTACATGTCCTAGAAGTTTGTAACGGGAATTTCCGACCACCCTGTATAGGCCTATATACAGGGTGAAAATTATTTAAACCGACAAACTCTGGGAGGTTGAAGGGGACATCAAAACAAATATTTTTTGCTGATATCATTTTTTGCTATGAGGAATATTGAAACCGGTAGAGGAAGATTTCTCTGGTCGCAAATTAATTAAACCAACAAACACTTTTCCATTTCTTCATGACCAAGAGACAACACATTAACACAACCCAATTTCAGTTACAGTAGATTTTCAAAAATGCCTCCATTGACACCAAAGGTTACACCGTCGCATGATGTTCTGTCTGACACGGGCAAAAACCCCAGGAGTATCCTGAACTGTTCCTGCTGCTGCTACTATCCGGGCAACCAGATCCTCTTCTGATGCAACAGAAGTGGCGTAAACAGGGTTGCGCATGTAGCCCCACACAAAAAGGACCAGAGGGGATATATCTGGGGATCGAGCAGACCATGGTACAGGACCACCTTTGCCAATCCACGTTTCTGGGAACCGTCGGTCCAGGAATCGACGCACACGACGACCTAAATGTGTCGGAGCCACATCATGTTGGAACCACATGCGTTGTCTTGTACGGAGCGGGAAGTCTTTCAGCAATTCTGGCAAAGCTCTGGCGAGAAAATTGTATTAGTGCCTGCCATTTAATGGCCTACGTAGCAGATACGGCCCAATTAAACAGTCCCCAACAGCACCGACCCACACATTAACGAAGAACCGCACTAATTGAAGGATCCCGCTCCACATACTGCAAGACAGCTTCCCGAAATTGCAGCATTCTTACGGTGCGACGGCGTCCCTGTCCAGGTAATCTGCTAAATGACCTGGTCTCACTCAGACGTTGGTACACAGCAGCAAAGGTCATATGATGCGGGATACGGCGATTAGGATATTGTTGTTGATAAACCCGCTGTGGAGCTCGTCCGTTGTGGTGCGCTACTTAGTACACACCAACCGTATCAGTGTACTCAGTGGAGAGCAGTTGCCTACAACTGAAGAGCGTAATACGGCCTTTAACATCTGACGAGCGTAGTACGGCCTCCACCGGTTTAAATAATCCTCATAGGAAAAAATGATATTAGGGAAAAATTTTTGTTTTGATGTCCCCTACAACCTTCCAGAGTTTGTGGGTTTAAATACTTTTCACCCTGTATACGAACAGTAATGTCACGTTAATGGTCAAGTGGTTTTTGGTTGGAATACTACTACAGAATCTGAATTGGGAATAATAATACACAAAACTCAAGGTCAAAGAGAGGGTGAGCAGGAGATGGACAGAGGGGTGGAAGGCAATGGACATAGAACGCTGGAAGAAGGTGGTGGAAAGAGAGAGTGAAAAATATGAGGAGGTGATCAAAGAAAGGGAGATGGGGAGTTGGACAGAGACAAGAGACATAAGATGAGGACTTATACATAATTCTTATACGTATTAGAAACGTATGGTTTGTCTTTCTTCTTCATTTAGGTAGATTGAGCCACAGCACTGCATGACCAGGTACAGTCAGTGATAAAACAGATTGTGTACGAGAAACGTACAAATGGTTCCAATTTATACGAAAATTTCTAGTAGTTAGGAATCAGATCCATTACCTTGAAGCACAGCTTGGTGATCTGGGACAATACGTCACATAGTCTTCTCCCCTCTTCGGTCTAAACCTGCTGGTGATAATATTTGTCACTGCGAGGATACGAGCAAACCACCTCTAAACAGAAAGTCTCCTATCATTCCTTTGAGTTACTGACCTCAACTACGGAGACATTTTCGCTGGTGAAATAATGTAGTAAAAGCGAAGGGAGAAACATATATTACGCTATGTGAATTACTAGTTATTCTTTTTCCCTAGTAAATGGAATAGTCTTTCAAAGGTATTAATATGAGGAGCTAATCACCGAGCGCAGTCTACCCGGATTACACAAGTCGGAGCGATGGCTTCGGCACGAGATCCTGGTATCCAATATCAGCCTGTTCAAAGAAGCTTAACGTCGAGGCCTAAGCTCACTGGCACACATTTCGACGTGTACAGCGCATGCGTCGTGTGTGTGTGTGTGATGTCAGGAGCTCATAGGAAACAGTGCCGAAAAGGGGAAGTTTTTCATTATGCGTAACCGCAACTGCCCCTTTTGTCGCCCAGGGAGAATGCAAATTTTCGTGGGCTTTTCGAGATTTCGATTGATATACCGTCTACTGCTGAACTTCAGTCAAACATTTTAAGTATAATGTAGTTACGACTCTGCTTCATTCGAATCGGAAGGGAAAATAAAAACTTATGAACAGACGTGACACTCTTCCTGATATTTATCAAGAATATTTGTAGAATATTTCTCGTTTTCATCGAACTGCTTGCTGGAAAGAAGCCGACAGATATGATTCATTTGTTGACAAAGGCTATTATACTTCTAAGATACAGCTGTCCTCAACATGAAGGTTGATTTGAAACCCGTACTGCTTTACGAGACGTGACTCAATTGAAGGTCGTGTACTCCTGTCTTTCCCCAACCTATTGCGTATCTTACCCAACAATTACAGCGAAATGTACTGTTTAACTTGAAAGGTCCAACATGGAATTCTTCATATTAGCAAATCACTGTCGGATGTGAAATATGCGACAAATAACAAAAAAAAAAAATACTAGTACCCACTGAGGATGAACTCCAGACCATTTGATATGTAGCTATGAGGCACTGCATCATGTACTACAATTCCTTTGAAAACAGTTCTGTCCCACTATTTTTCATTACACATCTTCTAATACAGAGTTCTTGTGTCGTGCATGGATGTGTGCGATGTCCTTCGGTTAGTTAGGTTTAAGTAGTTCTAAGTCTAGTGGACTGATGACCTCAAATGTCAAATCCCATAGCGCTTAGGGCCATATTTGAGATTATCGTCAGTTTCACTCCTGGTATAATACATAATCATACATACTGCGATGAAGATAATTCCTAATGATTTGGAATAGGCAACACATAAATAGCCGTCAGAGGAATACGTTGCAACATGGTGAAGAAAGTCTTTGAAATTTCACTGGGTTGCTAGCGTATTTATTTCCAGCAAACAGTTTTTTCCCCTCATTACTTATTTCGTAGTTTACGTTGTCATGTCCTTTGGTACACAAATTCTTGTACAATTTTTTAATTACTAGCTGAGTACTCGGCGTTGCCCTGGTATGTATTCAGTTCAGTTCTATCAGTCCACCTCCTTTGTCCCCTTCTCTCTGTCCATCTCCTCTTTCCTTTCTACTACCATCTGCCCCCCCCCCAGCCTCTCTTCCTCTCCATTTCCTCCTCTGTCATTTCTCAGTCCATCTCTTCCTCTCCCCCCTCTGTTTACCTGCTACTCCCCCATCTCTCTACCTACTTCCTCCTCTCACTCTCTCTGTCCACCTTCTTCTCTTTCCTTTCTGCACCCACCTCCTCGTTCCCTCTCTCCCTGTCCATTTCGTCCTCTGAACTTTCGCTGTCCATCTCTTCCTCCCCCTCTCTCCATCCATCTCCAACTTCCCTCATATTTACTGAACGATGTGTCGTGGAATGATATAGTATTGCAAGTACATTCAGGAGCATATGTGTACACTGTCGGTTAAATTTGTTTCAGACAGAGTTAGCAGCAAAGAAGCAATAAATGTGAACGCTATGAAGTCATACCAGATACGAAATTGTCACTGTCTAAACAGAGAAAATGCAGTAAGCGACAAAAGTTTTTCCTTGCACGTTTTGTGAGGGTTGTCAGCGAGAAAAGTTTCGTAAAGGTTTAAAATTATGCGTAAAGTTTGTACCAGATAACCATGTTCTCTCGAGCTGATATACCGGATAGTGCGATTGGTAGGCACGCTGTACATACCTTTATGTAACGTGTACGTTATGCAACAAATAGCGTGAAAGTAAGGAAGAAATACAGTGAAGATTTTGTAAGCATTATATTCAGTACATTGAATCGCATCACGTAGCACATGCCAACCAACAACAGCATTATCACAAATATAACAAATTTCTCAAGTCAAAGAATCTATAGCTTTTTCAAAGAGTAAACATTTTGCCCTAATTCCCGTATTATTCTTTCAATCAATAGGTATGTTGTACTACACACTGTCTAAAGTAGCCTTTGTTCTTCCTCAGGATACACGCTACCTCGGTAACAAATTTCATCGAAAGAGATTCAGCGAGTTAGTAGCAATAAATTTAAACGTTATCCAAGGTGCACTTTTTAACGTATCTCAGTGTATATGACGTCATATATCCTGAACTGTGCGTTGTACGTAAACACATCACAAAAGTTTTGCATCACCTCGGTTCCGAGAGTTCCGGAACCTGCACAGAAAATTGAAACAGAAATCATCATAAACATCATTTCCGGCCTGTTTAATGCTCAAGAAAACCAAACATTGCTTGTTGTACCACCATATAGCTAGACCTTCAGAGGTGGTGGTCCAGATTGCTGTACACACCGGTACATCTAATACCAGGTAGCACGTCCTCTTGCACTGACGCATACCTGTATTCGTTGTAGCATACCGTGGCATACCGTCATCAAGGCACTGTTGGTCCAGATTGTCCCACTCCTCCACTGCAATTCAGAGTAGATCCCTCAGAGAGGTTGATGGGTCACGACGTCCAGAAACAGCCCTTTTCAATCTATCCCAGGCATGTTCGATAGGGTTCATGACTCGAGAACACACTGGCCACTCTAGTCGAGCGATGTCGTTATCCTGAAAAGTCATTCACAAGATGTGCACGATATGGGCGCAAATTGTCGTCCATGAAGAAAAAAGCCTCGCCAATATGCTGCCGATATGGTTGCACTATCGGTGGTAGGATGGCACTGACGTATGGCACAGCCGTTAAAGGGACTTCCATGACCATCAGCGGCGTACGTGGGCCCCACATAATACCACCCCTAAACAGCTGAGAACCTCCACCTTGCTGCACTCTCTGGACAGTGTGTCTAAGGCACTCAGCCTGTGCGGGTTGCTTCCAAACTTATCTCCGATGATTGTCTGGTTGAAGGCGTATGCGACACTCATCGGTTAAGAGATTGTGAAGCCAGTCCTGCCCAGTCCATTCAGGATGTTGTTCGGCCCTTCTGTACCACTCTGCATGGTCTCGTGGTTTCGAAGATAGACCTCGCCATGGACATCGGGAGCGAAGTTGCGCATCATGCAGCCTGTTGCGCACAGTTGGAATCGTGAAACAGCATCCTGTGGCTGCACGAAAAACAATACTCAACATGGTGGCGTTGCTGTCAGGCTTCCTCCGAGCCATAATCCGTAGGTAGCGGTCTGCAACTGCAGCAGTAGCCCTTTGGTGGCATGAGCGAGGCATGTCACGGACAGTTCTTGTCTCTCTTTATCTCCTCCATGTCCGAACAACATCGCGTTGTTCACTCCGACACGCCTGGACACTTCCCTTATTCAGAGCCCTTTCTGGCACAAAGTATCAATGTGGACGCATCGAATCGCGGTATTGACTGTCTAGGCACGGTTGAAATACAGATAACACGAACCGTGTACCTGCTTCATGGTGGAAGGACTGGAACTAATCGGATGTCGGACCCCCTCCGTCTAATAGACGCTGCTTATGCATGGTTGTTTGCATCTTTGGTCGGGTTTAGAGACATCTCTGAACAGTGAAAGGGACTGTGTCTGTGATACAATATTTACAGTCAACGTCTAGCTTCTTGAGTTCTGGGAACTGGGGTGATGCAAAACTTTTTTTAAATGTTAGTTTATAACATTTTGTGTATGTGAAGACCTGAAAAATGTCTCGCAAATACAAATACTACTAAGAAGTAAACAATTGCAACGTCTCGTCTGATGCGAAGATGAACAGCGAAAATGTATTAAGCTATAATCTTTCTACTTATGCCATTGTGTTGGAACTGTCAGCCAGAAAAGTTTCTTAAAGGTTCGAAATTATGTGTAAAGTATGTTGCGAGTCAGTAAGTGCTCTCATTATCAAATACTGGAAGAATAAATTCTGGGTATTCCCACGTACTGGCTTACACTTCTTTTACACCTGCACTCCTTTGATAGATAGCTGGTTCTCACCCCCACAGCTTTTCTTCACAGACCGTAAATGATATGTGTATCGAATATAGCTGAAATCCGTCAAGTGATTTCGGAGGATGTATAGAACACACATATATTTTTGTAATACTTATGTATATCTTATTCTCCCCCTATTCAGTTTTGATGAAATGAAGGCTATACGTTGCCCCCAGCTACACTCAAATTATCTGTGAAAATCCTGTAAACATCCGTGTAGAAAGTTTGGAGAGCATTTACTAAGTGTCGCTGTTTTAGGTTGTCCTACAATAAACAGAACGAGTGACAAAAACTTATATTAGTGAATGGAAGGCCTGCGTGGATTGCCCAGCCCTTCTTCTGAGGGATGATAACACGTATTCCTGTAAACACTCAATGAGACATACGCTCTGTTCAGACGTAAGGAAAACCTTAAACATTTGCTGGCTGCTGAATATGCATTTTGTAGCAGTAAGCTGTCAAAACTTAAGAATTTATGGCTTCTAAGATTAGTTGTGGTGCATTCAGTTCCAAGAACACGGTTATAAATACACAACACTGCTGCTGTAAGTCTTCTACCTGCTTCTCATATTCTAGCAGGGGTACCCAAGCTACAAAGTTTACAACGCGATTTAATTAAAAGTTGAGATATTTTGAGATGTTTGAAGCGTTTCCCGGAAGTTTCACTAACAATGCAGTGAGACCTCCGAATGCATCCAATGTGTCGAAGTGATATGCGGGGAACATTCCAGGAAAAACACTACTTAAACCTAACTAAACCAAGGACATCACACACACACCCATGTCCGAGGCAGGATTCAAACCTGCGACCGTAGCCGTCGCGCGGTTCCAGACTGTAGCGCCTAGAACCACTTGGACACTCCGTCCGGCCGACTAGTACTCTATACGAAGTATACATATACAATCGTGAACTCAGCTGGACAACAAAACGTTTAGAGTAGTCTTATTTTGAAGAATTCATCTGCTGCACAAATATGTGGGAAGCTCTCTATGGTCTTTGGCAGCATTTTTGGAATGATAAACTTCAGTCCACCCTCCATACCCTCCAAGGAAATATTCTACGTCCACCAAGAGGTCTGTCAGTTCTTCTAAATACCGTCCCAGGGACAGTAATTGAGATCTAATCTCGAAAATTTCTATATTTATGTATACGGTATGTTCTCATTCACTTTTGTCTCTCATCATCTCTGAGTCTTGATTTTTCGAATCAATACAATTGGGGTAGTAAGACGGTCAGGTGGCTGGCGCCTTCTTATCCAATATCATTCAGTGATCCCCCTGTCACACATACCTGAAGGAGCCGCATTACAAATACTACAGCCCGCGTAAATACCCAATATTCCATTGAATGAGCCAAATATCCATCACAGTATTGCTAGTTTTGTCAACTACAAAATTACTGCTGCCATGATGCATCTGTACCCTTAACGATAGTCTATAAGGTTCGGGTCACTGCGTGTTAGTCCGTCACTGGCTCGGCACAAGTTAATGAGATGAAACAGTTTAGAAAAAGGCTGCATTTTGTTGTCCAAGCGCCCTGTAGAGTTCAATACTATCAGCGGATCACTCTTGACGCCTTTACGATCTACCTTTCGTTTCTGTGCAGGTCTTATACCCCACGCCTTTCATAATTTGATTTGCGTCGGTTAGCCGTGATGTTCATTTAGGTATCTTTCCGTTAACATACCACTGTTTCATTTGATGCAGGAGTCTCTCATGTATCATTAGACAGCCAATAAATTGCAATCTGACCAGTGGTTTCTACGTCCTTCTCTTCTCATCCACTGTTCTAAGGATGTGTTCGATGTAATCATGTGAGTGCACCTAAATAGAGCATGTGACTCTAACTTATATCTCGAAATAATTTAGTTTCTTCTCTTCCTCAATTCCTCACAGTCCAGAATTCATAGCCATAATATTTCACACTCCACACACATACACACACACACACACACACACACACATACACACACAAATATATATATATATATATATATATATATATATATATATATATATATATATATATATATATATATATGCTTTTAGAAACATTTTCCTGATTTCAAGACTGATTCTGTTTTGAAGTTAAGTTGTTCTTCTTGCTGTTTAAGCCAGTTTTTGCATCAACGTTGCAGTTTATGAGTTCTGATTTGCTCCGTTCATCCCTAATGATCTTACTACCTCAATAAGCAAAACAGTCAACTTGTCTAAGTAGCTATCAAGTTACGTAAATTCGGATTAAGACTTTCTCTTCTTTGTTACATTCCCTAGCTTTTGTTTCTGACATTTATTTTCATATTATATTCTTCCTTCATAACCTTATCCATTTTTAATAAAAAATCAGTCACAACTGGTACATCAGTTACAGTCAACCTAGTCGTCAGCGCCTATTAGTGGGTGTTCCAGCTTTCGCGTTGGGCGGTGGATGGTAGGTGTCTGAAAAAGATTTTCATTTGGTTTTCATAAAATTCTGCAACAATATAAGTTCCAGGTAATATATTGTTTATTTCGCTCCTGCATAAGCTTATCTCACATGACGTACGTGAAACTAAATGGCCGTCAAAGGGTACATCTTTTGCTCGTTTTGTGGCATTATTGCATACTCACATACAATTTTTTAAAGTATCAACGAGTTCAAGCTGGGTGAACAGTTAAAAACAGTAAAGACTGGTGTCTTTTATTTGGCAGATATTTTCAAGAGGTTTAATCATGCCAACATGCTGTTATAGGTTTGCCAAGTAGTGTGTTATTATATATGGGCAAACTTGATCTACTTCGTTATAATTTCATGAACTGAGGATTTCATCACTTTCCTGAATTATCATCTACAAAAGATGATAGATTCAGAGCAGGTCGGTGTGACCGTGCGGTTCTAGACGCTTCAGTCTGGAACCGCATGACCGCTACGGTCGCAGGTTCGAATCCTGCCTCGGGCATGGATGTGTGTGATGTCCTTAGGTTAGTTAGGTTTAAGTAGTTCTAAGTTCTAGGGGACTGATGACCTCAGATGTTAAGTCCCATAGTGCTCAGAGCCATTTGCACCATTTTTGAAAGATTCAGGTGCGGGATTAAAATTCAGGATGAAATATCGATGAAACTTTCGTTGATGTCGTTAATATTCTCAATGAAAGTGAAGAAGAATTACAGGATCTGTTGAATGGTATGGACAGTCTAACGACTACAGAGTACGTATTGAGAGTAAATCGAAGAAAGACGAAAGTATTGAGAAGCAGCAGAAATGAGAAAAGTGGGAAACTGAACTTTGGAATTGGGGATCACGAAGTATATGGAGTTAAGGAATTTAGTTACCTAGGCAGCAAAATAGACCATGACGAACAAAGCAAGGAGGACACAAAAAGCACAACAGCACAGGCGGAAACGGCATTCCTGGCTAAGACAAGCCTACTAGTATCGAACATAGGCCTTAATTTGGGGAAGAAATGTCTGAGAATGTACGTTTAGAGCATAGCATTGTATGGTAGTGAAACATGGACTGTGGGAAAACCGGAACAGAAAAGAATCGAAGCATTTGAGATGTGGTGCTGCAGACGAATGTTGACAATTAGGTAAACTGATAAGGTGAGGAATGAGGAGATTCTGCGAAGAATCAGAGACTAAAGGAATATGTGGAAAACACTGACAATGAGAACGGACAGTACGATAGGACATTTGTTAAGACATCACGGAATGACTTCCATGGTACTAGAGGGAGCTGTAGAAGACAAAAACTGTAGAGGAAGACGGAGATTGGAATACATACCACCAATAATTCAGTAAGTAGGTTGCAAGTGCTACTCTGAGATGAAGAGGTTGACCAGTCAGATGACCGATGGTCATGTGAAAACGGTGATTTATGTGAAAACGTAAGGCAAAGTAAAAATAATAAAAATATGTATGTCTTGTAAGAAAATATGTGGAAAATAATATTCTGTTTAATGAGACTTTTTCACTTCCTCAACTTGTGGACTCGGGCTTCAGTGCTGTTAACCATATTACGACCAAACAGAGAAATCGCGTAGTTTTTTGAGGCGCAGTGATAAGATTAATAATTTAATTGTCAGAACGAATTTTCCAAAGGCTTCATGCTTTTACGTATAAATAAAATGATAGGTAACTTCAGTAAGTTGTTTTATGTAGATTCATTCTGACAAACTGAGCGGAAGTTTGACATAAAAATCAGGTAAGTAATTATTATTATATGCTCTTACTTCCAGTAATTCTGGTTTATAACTTTTATAAAGTACATTTACTCCCCTATTTCATAAATCACCATTTCTGTCAAATAAGTACGCACTTAGAGAATTCTACTTCCAGGAAAGATACAAAAAAGGGTGATTACCCCTGTGCTAAACCATCGACATACCTAAACATATCTAATCTAGATCTGGGTATTTGTATACTTATCTATTAGTCTTCTGTCTCTTTTGAGTGCTTATTCTATATATTGCTTTTTTATGTACATGTTAAAGTAAATGGCTGATGATGCACACGCTTGCAGGTGACGTTTTCGTATATGCTCATCTTCATGGTTACGATCTTTCGACCAGTAAGAGCTATCTCATTTTGTGGAGTTTTAAATCATGCAAATGGCTCTAAGCACTTTGGGACTTAACATCCAATGTCATCAGTCACCTAGAACGTAGAACTACTTAAACCTCACTAACCTAAGGACATCACACACATCCATGCCCGAGGCAGGATTCGAACCTGCGACCGCAGCAGACGTGCAGTTCCGAACTGAAGCGCCTAGAACTGCGCGTCCACAGCGACCGGCTTGTGGAGCTTCCATATTGTTCTTCGATCTTTATAGCATCTGTCTGCTTTTTTCAAGACCTCGCCCGTTTTGTCCTGTTTGATACTATCAATGGATTTTTCTGTGTCTATGAAATCTACGTATGTATTAAGATTCAGGTTCATCTGTTGCTCCACAGGAATTCTCGACTGTTCTTCATTTCAATAGTCCTGTTTTTCCGTATAGTCCTAAACACGTCGACACACAACTGGTCTTCTGGCACATCATTTTACACATATAGATTGCTAATTGCTCAACAGTTTCACCCACATTGCTAACAGCTCACCATATACAGGCTGCAGACAGTATATACACATACAACCACAGAAACCACTTTTGTTCAGTCACCTGCTTCTAACAATAAGTACTCGTTATTGACAAGCGTATCATATGCAGACGTACTCGTACGCCTTAGTTTGGACGAACACATTGTTGTCTAGTCTGCAAATACACATGTACTACAGCTGCTGTATAGTTTGTTAGCGCAGTGCGACGTGTATACTAGTACTGCATTAACTTTGTGCGTAGTTATTGTCAGTCATAGTGCAAATAATTACCTTCACCGGCTTTGAATGTTTGTTCTGTAGTACAGTGACTACTGTAGACCCTGTAGATGTAAGTCTTTACTTTCATTTGCGTAATTGTTTTACATTTCAAATGATCTAAATATACTGCAAAAGGAAATATAAGTGAAACAGTCTGCAACGTGCAATTTTTATACTCGCCTACTGATACTCATATTTATTCTGTTAAAACTGTGCCGCTATTTGTCTGATGACTTAAAAAGATGGTTTCTTGAGCATTCCAGTAAGGTACTCTGTTTTATCTTCAGCATGGTGTCAAGAACTGGTGAATGTGTTGCTCCTTGCGTGGTGGTTAAACGAGAACAGAAAATGTCTGATAGACATCTGTATCGAACTTGCAGAGACACTGTCAAATGCAAAGAATACACCAACTGTATTTAATACCCAAACAAGCCAAACAACCGACAAAACATTGTATCAGCGAGCAGTGTGGGAAATAGGCACTACGACATATGCAAGATTGGAGCAGTCCGAGAGGCAATCACAGACATCCCAAGCAACCATTCGCGATAAGCGAGAAATCCGAGTTTGAGTCCCGGTATGACCAAAAATTTCCATTGTCTGTAGTAAGCTGCTGTAATATAGAATTCCTAAATTGCAAACAAATTTCAAAAGGAAAAAAATAATTGCTGTTTTTCTTAGACTTTTCTGCAGACTGCAAAATAATCTACTGAGAGATTTGTTTTATTAAATTAATCAAGGTCGCCTCCTTCCACAATGGTTGCTGAGGCAACGGAAAAAGCATGCGAAGTTCAGAAGAACGCGAAATCCTGAAGATGGGCTAAAATTTACAGACGCGCGAAATTTGGCACGTACTTCGATGCGAGATGCCTTTAATAGGTTCCACAACGAAACATTGTCTCGAAATTTGGTAGAAAATCCGAAGAAATTCTGGTCGTATGTAAAGTACACAAGCGGCAAGACGCAGTCAATACCTTCGCTGCGCAGTGCCGATGGTACTGTTATCGACGACTGTGCCGCTAAAGCGGAGTTATTGAACGCAGTTTTCCGAAATTCCTTCACCAGGGAAGACGAATGGAATATTCCAGAATTTGAAACACGAACATCTGCTAGCATGAGTTTCTTAGAAGTAGATACCTTAGGGGTTGCGAAGCAACTCAAATCGCTTGATACGGGCAAGTCTTCAGGTCCAGATTGTATACCGATTAGGTTCCTTTCAGATTACGCTGATACTATAGCTCCCTACTTAGCACTCATATACAACCGCTCGCTCACCGATAGATCTGTACCTACAGATTGGAAAATTGCGCAGGTCGCACCAGTGTTCAAGAAGGGTAGTAGGAGTAATCCATTTAACTACAGACCTATATCATTGACGTCGGTTTGCAGTAGGGTTTTAGAGCATATACTGTATTCAAACATTATGAATCACCTCGAAGAGAACGATCTATTGACACGTAATCAGCATGGCTTCAGAAAACATCGCTCTTGTGCAACGCAGCTAGCTCTTTATTCGCACGAAGTAATGGCCGCTATCGACAGGGGATCTCAAGTTGATTCCGTATTTCTAGATTTCCGGAAAGCTTTTGACACCGTTCCTCACAAGCGACTTCTAATCAAGCTGCGGAGCTATGGGGTATCGTCTCAGTTGTGCGACTGGGTTCGTGATTTCCTGTCAGGAAGGTCGCAGTTCGTAGTAATAGACGGCAAATCATCGAGTAAAACTGAAGTGATATCAGGTGTTCCCCAGGGAAGCGTCCTGGGACCTCTACTGTTCCTGATCTATATAAATGACCTGGGTGACAATCTGAGCAGTTCTCTTAGGTTGTTCGCAGATGATGCTGTAATTTACCGTCTAGTAAGGTCATCCGAAGACCAGTATCAGCTGCAAAGCGATTTAGAAAAGATTGCTGTATGGTGTGTCAGGTGGCAGTTGACGCTAAATAACGAAAAGTGTGAGATGATCCACATGAGTTCCAAAAGAAATCCGTTGGAATTCGATTACTCGATAAATAGTACAATTCTCAAGGCTGTCAATTCAACTGAGTACCTGGGTGTTAAAATTACAAACAACTTCAGTTGGAAGGACCACATAGATAATATTGTCGGGAAGGCGAGCCAAAGGTTGCGTTTCATTGGCAGGACACTTAGAAGATGCAACAAGTCCACTAAAGAGACAGCTTACACTACACTCGTTCGTCCTCTGTTAGAATATTGCTGCGCGGTGTGGGATCCTTACCAGGTGGGATTGACGGAGGACATCGAGAGGGTGCAAAGAAGGGCAGCTCGTTTTGTATTATCGCGTTATAGAGGAGAGAGTGTGGCAAATATGATACACGAGTTGGGATGGAAGTCATTACAGCATAGACGTTTTTCGTCGCGGCGAGAGCTTTTTACGAAATTTCAGTCACCAACTTTCTCTTCCGAATGCGAAAATATTTTGTTGAGCCCAACCTACATAGGTAGGAATGATCATCAAAATAAAATAAGAGAAATCAGAGCTCGAACAGAAAGGTTTAGGTGTTCGTTTTTCCCGCTCGCTGTTCGGGAGTGGAATAGTAGAGAGATAGTATGATTGTGGTTCGATGAACCCTCTGCCAAGCACTTAAATGTGAATTGCAGAGTAGTCATGTAGATGTAGATGTAGATGTAGATGTAGATGTAGATGTAGATGTAGATGTGGTGCTCTCCTTATTGGTACATATACAGGAAAACAGCATGTTGCAAGCTGACTGCAACGTCTTGTAAAGTACATTTATCGAACTTAATAATGCTTTGCTATACCACATATCTACCAGAAACGGTGTGTAGCAAGTTGATATATTTCGATGACATGTACCTCCTAGTGCTGGAGCCAAACTTTCAGATTCTCCAGAAATTTTGATGCAGCACCTACGTACATTGGATAATTATTTCAGGAGTTAAATGCTCAAACCAGTGACATTGCATACTATGCCATTTTAGCAACTAATAAGCTGACAACTGTCCATAAACATCATCGATTAATAATACATAGATGTACAGCTGCACTCTATGGCGTCAGGGGCTCACTTTCAATGGGTCACTTACTATCCCCGCAGTTCAGACTTATCGCCATATGTACAACGATGAAACCCAGCAATGTATTATGATTTGACTGAACATTTGTCAGTCATAAATTTGAAGTTAGTTATAAAAGAGTCTAGGTAGCAAAGACACTTTTGTTGCAAGGTGACCACATTCGATCGTCACGTGACCATCTTCAGGACTTGTGAACCACACTGATAAACAATGGTTGTACAACGAGCAGGAACCGCTGAATGACGACAGTCAACTGCTCTCAGTTTGTGACACAATATGTTAGAGGGATTTATAATGAAACTGATCAAGGCCCCTTCTTTCCATAACGGCCTCCTGCTTATTGATCAATATCAATCAGATTACTACACTGACTCATCGTTCTTGCTCTTTGTACAGCCTTTGACCATCGATACTTCTGTTTTGAGGGTCTAAAGATGATCCTCTTATGATCGAAACCAATCTTCTAGTAATAACCATGCGTTTGTGATCTAGACTGGTTTATAACTAATTTCAGTATTCTGTTTTGATCGCTGACTTTCTCCAGCAATGTTTTCAATATATATAAGGGACAGGGAAATGAAAACCGAACATTCGCCACAACTGGACCATGGAATAGTTCCACGCAAAAGTAATCACATCAAACGTTGCGACAATCCTGAGCCTTTTGACTTCATGGTATGTCTCACCTTCTACAAAGTGTCTTCATCGCGCAGCGCATTTACTGTGGTTCCACACCCGAGGAACTCGCCGAATAGATGGCTCCTGCTGTCGAAGAAAAAGGTCATCATTACCATACCGAAATCTGTCAACATCTATGGATTTCTTTATCGGGGAGGTGTGGGATATTTCCACGGTTGACTTTGCTGTTTGCCCTCGGGCTCTCGGAATGCTGTAGCATCTAATGATCCTGTTGCACGATAACACCAGCCCCTACACAGCCAACCAGAAGAACCCTACGCTTTTCCGATTTCGTAGCGATGCACTGCAATATCCTCCGTGCAGTGTGAATCTTTCACCTTGTGATTTTCACATTATTGCCTCCCTGAAGAAAGATAAGCATGGACGTAGGTTTCAGTCGGACTGGGAAATGCAAGACTGGATACAGTAGTGGGTTCGTCAGCGACCGGTCGCGTTCTACGAAACGGTGATTGACTGTCTCGTTTCGCAGTGGGATAAATATCTTAATGCATATGGTGATTACTTCTGTATGGAACCATTCCATGGTCCCATTATGATGGGTCTCTTTTCATTTGACTGCCCCTGGCATCTATTAGTGAATGTCAAAGAGCATCATATATTAGATTATAATTATCCTTGAATCTATGACACAAGAGCCCCGGAGGTCTTATAAAAGCATACAGCCCGATGCTCAGTGTAAGATCTGTTAGACTTTTGGTAACATGAAACGTAAGAGGACGCACGTGAATCAGTTGCAAGTTCAGGTATCACTATTATCCAGAACTGAAAACGAATGATAAGTAATTGCAACAGTGATTGGTTAATCATAGTCTAAAAGCATATGAATAATGCAGTATATTTTTAAAATATGATGTTAAAGTGAATTAATAATTGTGACGTCGCGTCCACCACTTCTACCACTGCTGAAGTATAAATGAAAAATTGCTTTACGGATAAGTTTATAAAGTGTTGATGGAATTTGCAGTGAAGAATTCAGTTGTTGTTAAATTGCATGTTCTATTTGAATTTTGGAGTAGTTCTGGAATAATTTTGTCCATAAAAATAAATATGTCACTGGTGAAAAATTTAACGGAGATAGCAAACGTACTTTGTTGAACATGTTCATAATATGTTGACAAGGTATGTCACTAATTACTACCATGCTACCTTGGTAAACTGGTATGCTAAATATTTAGACTCGTAACATACAATGCGGGAATGTTACTCGTTACAGAAATAAAGCTTGAAGCCCACAAATGAATTTTACTTAATGATCCTTAATTGAGGAAGCCATCTACATGAATACTTACCAAATTATAGAAGGATTAAATGATTAAGGAACATATGACGGAAGTTCGATTGTAAATCATAGGCTGCACATAGAGATTGAAACTTTATGCAATTAATCACAAGAACTGTATTCATCTCGCAAAATTAAGGTTTGGTGAGTTGAAATTATATATGCGTCAAATATATTTGTCGGTGAGGTTGTGGGTGCACATCAAAACCATCAATCGTCAGTCCATGTTTGTTCCTCCACAGTCTACTACAGTGGTTGTGTATTGGTAGCTGCTGTGTTGTGGGGATACAAGTGTTTGAAGAGGCCACCATCACATCTCTCACATAACATCTCCTGTCTCTTTCGCAACAACGTATTTTGCAAGGGAAAATTTTTTTTCCATGATGTTTCGAGCTTTTAGAAATATTCTCTGTTGATAATGACGGTTTTAGAATATTCCAGACCATTACAAAATGTTCTATACTACAACCGTGAAACTACATACTCTGTATCGATCACCACCCCAGCAGAAGCACCTTATCCAATATGATAGCAACCCATCGAAAAACTGTGACCGCTGACAGATAGAAACTACCCAAAGTAAGAGTGTTTGCGTGAGCTAAAGTTTTAGCAACAAAAAAGATGCAGTTCTGTCAAATAATCAGCGAATACTAAATATGATACCTGGTGAACAAAAATAATTAAATCTATTGATACATATAAAGAATCAGGACGACATCATAAACTTACCAACAGAATTCCTGAAATCACTCAATATTCCCCTTATACCCTCTCAAGAAATTCCAGACATGAATATAAAAGTGGAAATATTAATGGAAAAAGAAAAAGCAAATCTATATTCGTAAAACGAATTCCACGCTTTTCAACTAATTTAACACTAAGCTCTAAAAGGCTCGACGTTCCAGTAAAAGCAGGATACGGTAGGACAATCGAAAAGCACAAAATCAGAGATTTCAATTTTGTGGAGTGAATTTGCAAGATGCTTATTTCTCCAAGGGGCAGGTGTGCGTAGTGTCTTCGTGTGTTGGACAACAAGAACACTCACCCACAAAAAAAAAAAAAAAAAAAAAAAAAAAATGTGTGTAAGGTATTGTTAGCAGGGTGACGCCCCCTGGCGTTGTTTGGCCATCCAGTGCAAATCCTTTTATCTGACGCGACTTCGTAGACTTGTACGTTGATCGCGATGATGAACTGATGATGAGAACAACGCGAGCGCACGCACAGGCGCTCCCCCCCCCCCCCCCCCCCCACACACACACACACGCACGCACACAAATCCGAAGCAGAGAAAATTCCTGACTCTGCCAGGAATTGAACCCCAGGTCTCGTAATTGAGAGACAGCAGCCTACCTAACCCCTGTACCACAAGCTGCTCAATCGTATTCGTAATATGGGAGATACAAAGCCTTTTGTGGCTGTAGTAAAAAGGTCTTAGTTGGATCATAAACGTTTCCTTTTATTTTCAAACATCGCCAGTTTTCATTGCAACAATATCCTTCCGTTGCAAGACTGCAAAGAAAGAACACATAGCATCTTCGTATACAATGAGTAGGTATGTTGCCTGGTTTGCAGCATACCGTTTTTGTGGTGACTAGATGAGTTTTACATATCAACTATATCACTGTAGTGTAGCAATGGTGTTTTTGATGTGTTTATTTGTGATGAATGTTGTGGATTCTTGATTTCTGTGGCTTTTGTTTTACTTGTTTTGTTTGTTTAATTTTTTTGTCTTTCTCGGTTTTGTTGTTTAATATGATAACTAGAAATTATTGGCATTAATTGCTTTGTGTTACTTGAGTTACTATGCCTAGCTCATTATAGTAGTTGTGTTTGTCTACTGCCCTGTGTATGATCGGTGTAGTAGGTGTCTGACAGCTGCTTCTGTTCTCAGTGATATGATCTCAGTGTGTCGTTGAGCTTTCTTTTGGTCCAACAACCAAGAAGATGATGTCATCCACGTATTTGCAACAGTATTGCAGTTTGTATTTTCCTGGAACTGTTTCCTGATATATTCTTTCCTCTGCATTATTTATGAGAATATTTTGAAATTTTCTTTAACTGGGAAACTACATTGGTAATTAGTCCGCTTTTAAATATAATTCTTTATTAGGCTGAAAATAGTTTTGGTCATTATTAAAATGTAGGCGCAATCATATCTCTGAGATTCGTTTTCGCGGTGATTTATTGTAAGCATATAAGTCATCCTGTATTATTTTGATTCCTTCCTTGGCTGGATTGTGAGATACATTTTTTCTATGGGAAGTGATATCATGAATAGAAGGAAGAAAGGAATGTTGAATTTAACGGTCCATCGACATCGAGGTCATTAGAGACGGAGCACAAACTTGGATTGTGTCAGGGATGGGCATGAAATCGGTCGTGCCCTTCCAAAGGAAATATATATATACTTCCATGTGGTTCATTAGTTCCTCTGTGTTTTTCACTGTTCTCTGTTTTTGTATTCTGTACTGTTGTGTATGTTTAACATATGTCTGTTGAGGCTGTATGCATCTTGAATTGAGGAATTGACAACTGGTATCATGGATGTGTTTACTTTATGAGTTTTGGGCTGGCTGAGGTGTTTTGAAGCATTGGGTTTTATACCTACGATAGGAACTACTTGTCTATCATTAAGCTTGTGTCTATAGCCTTCAGTACATTTTTAATTTTTGCGTGGAATCTGTCTGTTAGATCTTAATTCAGTTTAGTGATTTGATTCTACGTGGTATATAACGTTTTATTGTTATTTGATATCATACTCTTTTTCGACTACTGTATTCCTGTTGTCTGTCTTTGTTATGATTATGTTCTCTCTTTGCATTTTATTTCTAATGTTTTTTAGAGTTTCGGGTTCTGTGCTTATTGCTCTTGTTTTGTTGCATTCACGCCCTCTATCTATGAAGTTTTTAATTTCTTTGCTCCATAATTCTGTTGTGCATGGTTCTTGTGTCCTCCTTATGTTCTTGAGACTGAGTGTTCTCAGTATCTATGCGATTTCCTAAGTAATGTTCAATTATTTTTATGTTTTACGTTACATTTCGTGTTTCCTAGGGTCTAATGTTCTAATTTCACTTGCGAGCTAGTATTTTTGAGCTAATGACATTGCTTTTTGTGCCACATATGAACCTGTTTCTGTTCGCTGTACTGGCATACTCATCTATTAGGTTACTAAATTTAAAATATTTATCAAAAAGTATGTGTTGAATCGTCAAATGCAGCTTGAGGTGAATACTTTTACACTTCCATTGAAGCCTGTCAGGGGCCAAACACATACACTTTCTGTATTAGAACAGTCGTCTGCAGTTGTAGTTACGCAGGTAAAATGGGAGATATAGTGTCTTTTGCGATAGTATCAAACACTGTGTGTAGAAGAAATTTTCCGTTACAATAGTAATTTATTTCCGATAAATAGTAACGATCTAAAAGATTTGAACTGTTTATGGGCTTGGGAAACACTGTGCAAGGTAAAACAAATTGTTACTGTGACCAACGACACAAAACACTAATAATGAGGAACAATAAGGACCGTGTAGAGAAAGATCCCACACACTGTGCAGAACACACTCAACAGGTGACACAGACAATAGTGAAAGTACTTTCATACATCCTAATATGTAACAAAATCCAAATATATGCAGATATCACGCAGTTCAAGAATTTAACACTGTTACAGCGTAAAGTCAAGCACCAGCATGCCAATCGGGAACAATGGAAAAGAGATGGCTGTGAGAAGACGTCAGCCAATCGCACTCTGACCGATCCCTCTCCAGGCCAACAACGCGACAACAGCGGCCCCTAAGTGAAGGGGACATAAACGCCGCGACTGACTGGCGACGCCCCAGTTCTATAAGCAGCGTCAGCTCTAGTTACTTCGCTCGTACACTCTATGTAGCACAGACTCAAAATTGTTTATACTGAAGAAGATTGTTTATTTTGCATGTCGCCATTTCTTGCGACACATCTGTGTGATTGCAGAAGTTAAGTACTGTAATTGCTCATTTTGTAATAATACTCATTATTACGTTCAGTAGTTGCAAGTGCAACAGTCTGGATGATTGACTGATCTGGCCTTGTAAAAACAATAACCAAAACGGCCTTGCTGTGCTGGTACTGCGAACGGCTGAAAGCAAGGGGAAACTACGGCCGTCATTTTTCCCGAGGGCATGCAGCTTTCCTGTATGATTAAATGATGATGGCGTCCTCTTGGGTAAAATATTCCGGAGGTAAAATAGTCCCCCATTCGGATCTCCGGGCGGGGACTACTCAAGAGGATGTCGTTATCAGGAGAAAGAAAACTGGCGTTCTACGGATCGGAGCGTTGAATGTCAGATACCTTAATCGGGCAGGTAGGTCAGAAAATTTAAAAAGGGAAATGGATAGGTTAAAGTTAGATATAGTGGGAATTAGTGAAGTTCGGTGGCAGGATGAACAAGACGTTTGGTCAGGCGAATACAGGGTTATAAATACAAAATCAAATAGGGGTAATGCGGGAGTAGGTTTAATAATGAATAGGAAAATAGGAATGCTGGTAAGCTACTATAAACAGCATAGTGAACGCATCATTGTGGCCAAGATAGATACGAAGCCTACACCTACTACAGTAGTACAAGTTTATATGCCAATTATCTCTGCAGATGACGAAGAAATTGAAGAAATGTATGACGAAATAAAAGAAATTATTCAGATAGTGAAGGGAGACGAAAATTTAATAGACATGGGTGACTGGAATTCGAGTGTAGGAAAAGGGAGGGAGAGAAACGTAGTAGGTGAATATGGATTGGGGCTAAGAAACGAAAGAGGAAGCCACCTGGTAGAACTTTGCACAGAGCACAACTTAAGAATCATGAAAGAAGGTTGTATACATGGAAGAACCCTGGAGATACTAAAAGGTATCAGATTATATAATGGTAAGACAGAGATTCAGGAACCAGGTTTTAAATTGTAAGACATTTCCATGGGCAGATGTGGACTCTGACCTGTAGATTAAAACTGAAGAAACTGCAAAAAGGTGGATATTTAAGGAGATGGGACCTGGATAAACTGAAAGAACCAGAGGTTGTACAGAGTTTCAAGGAGAGCATAAGGGAAAATTTGACAGGAATGGAGGAAAGAAATACAGTAGAAGAAGAATGGATAGCTTTGAGGGATGAAGTAGTGAAGGCAGCAGAGAATCAAGTAGGTAAAAAGACGAGGGCTAGTAGAAATCCTTGGGTAAAAGAAGAAATATTGAATTTAATTGATGAAAGGAGAAAATATGAAAATGCAGTAAATGAAGCAGGCAAAAAGGAATACAAACATCTCAAAAATGAGATCGACAGAAAGTGCAAAATGGCTATGCAGGGATGGCTAGAGGACAAATGTAAGGATGTAGAGGCTTATCTCACTAGGGGTAAGATAGATACTGCCTACAGGAAAATTAAAGAGATCTTTGGAGAAAAGAGAACCACTCGTATGAACATCAAGAGTTCAGATGGAAACCCAGTTCTAAGCAAAGAAGGGAAAGCAGAAAGGTGGAAGGGGTATATAGAAGGTCTATACAAGGGCGATGTACTTGAGGATAATATTATGGAAATGGAAGAGGATGTAGATGAAGATGAAATGGGAGATACGATACTACGTGAAAAATTTGACAGAGCACTGAAATACCTGAGTCGAAACAAGGCCCCCCGAGTAAACGTTCCATTGGAACTACTGACGGCCTTGGCAGAGCCAGTCCTGACAAAACTGTACCATCTGGTCAGCAAGTTGTATGAAACTGGCGAAATACCGTTAGACTTCAAGAAGAAGAATTAAATAATTCCAATCCCAAAGAAAGCAGGTGTGAAAATTACCGAACAATCAGTTTAATAACTGCAAAATTCTAACACGAATTCTTTACAGACGCATGGAAAAACTAGTAGAAGCCGACCTCGGGGAAGATCAGTTAGGATTCTGTAGAAATACTGGAACACGTGAGGCAATACTGACCTTACGACTTATCTTAGAAGAAAGATTAAGGAAAGGCAAACCTACGTTTCTAGCATTTGTAGACTTAGAGAAAGCTTTTGGCGATGTTAACTGGCATACTCTCTTTAAAATTCTAAAGGTGGCAGGGGTAAAATACAGGGAGCGAAAGCTATTTACAATTTGTACAGAAACCAGATGGCAGTTATAAGAGTCGAAGGACACGAAAGGGAAGCAGTGGTTGGGAACGGAGTGAGACAGGTTTGCAGCCTCTCCCCGATGTTATTCAATCTGTATATTGAGCAAGCAGTGTAGGAAACAAAAGAAAAATTCGGAGTAGGTATTAAAATCCATGGAGAAGAAATAAAAACTTTGAGGTTTGCCGATGACATTGTAATTCTGTCAGAGACAGCAAAGGACTTGGAAGAGCAGTTGAATGGAATGGACAGTGTCTTGAAAGGAGGATATAAGATGAACATCATCAAAAGCAAAACGAGGATAATGGAATGTAGTCGAATTAAGTCGGGGGATGCTGAGGGTATTAGATTAGGAAATGAGACACTTATGTAGTAAAGGAGTTTTGCTATTTGGGGAGCAAAATAACTAATGATGGTCGAAATAGGGAGTATATAAAATGTAGACTGGCAATAGCAATGGAAGCGTTTCTGAAGAAGAGAAATTTGTTAACATCGAATATAGATCTAAGTGTCAGGAAGTCGTTTCTGAAAGTATTTGTATGGCGTTTAGCCATGTATGGAAGTGAAACATGGACGATAAATAGTTTGGACAAGAAGAGAATAGAAGCTTTCGAAATGTGGTGCTACAGAAGAATGCTGAAGATCAGATGGATAGATCACATAACTAATGAGGAGGTATTGAATAGAATTGGGGAGAAGAGTCGTTTGTGGCACAACTTGACTAGAAGAAGGGATCGGTTCGTAGGACATCTTCTGAGGCATCAAGGGATACCAAATTTAACGTTGGAGGGCAGCTTGGAGGGTAAAAATCGTAGAGGGAGACCAAGAGACGAATACACTAAGCAGATTCAGAAGGATGCAGGTTGCAATAGGTACTGGGAGATAAAGAGGCTTGCACAGGATATATTAGAATGGAGAGATGCATCAAACCAGTCTCAGTACTGAAGACCACAACAATGTTTATCTAGCGAACCGATAATGCAGGCTTCCTAGACACCACAAATACGAACCGAACGAATACTCGTAAAATGTGACCCGATCGGTGAGACACTGCTCAACATCATGTTAGCAGACATCACAAAGATGTCTCAGTAACATGCATACCTTATCTGTATGACGTGCTAATATGTTCAGAAGACAAAGAAGAGGATAAAATTGTATAAAACAGACTCACCTCGGGGATTCAATAAAACGACAGAGACACTGTTTAAGACGGCAACTGCAGCAATAACACATCGACATAATCTGGAACAAAACAAACTTCAACGAAAAGCCAAATCTTGATGAATGAAACGAAACCTGGGCATCGGGAAGGCAGTGTTTCATGACAAACACCAAGGCCTACGATAGCAAGCGCAAAACACTCACATATAAACCGAAATCTATCAGGAACGACCGATACTCAACAGGTGCTATTACGACGAAAGTATGGAAGCAGGCAAACTAGCATTAAACACGATATGCAACGTATGGTTTTCGCCGAATGTTCCGTCAAAGCAACAGATTTCACCAGTCAAGTGAAGACAGCGTGTGCGTAAAGCGCAATGAACACTGTAAAAGCTACGAAATAAATGCAGGAAAAGACTAATGTCAAAATTAATACTAGTTACTGTTTTTTGCTTCTGAAACTCAAATTTTATTTGAAACTTTTGCGTTTTCATTAACATTAACGCAGTGGCCACTGGAGACAGTTTGAAATAGTGCGCAACACCAAATGTCTAAATACAACTTTCACAACTGTTCCGAAAGACGGTATACATAATGTATCACTTGCATAGCTGCGACTGCGGGAGAGAGACGTACAAACAATAAAGACAACTTATCTGCCTCTGCACTCGAAAGCAAAACATCAAATGCAGTTTATAACAACATTCCTTGATTCAATTAAGTGCTGTATTTTTTCCCCAGTTCAGAAAATGTATGGGGACGAGACCGAGCGAAAATGGTTCTGTCTAACATTGTGATCTCATAGCAGTAATTCGGAAAACCATTTCGTCCTCTTTACTCCTTCGACACAGATTATGCCTTCAAAAATATGAAAGCTGAGAAGAAAGTACCTACAGTACTTAATCTGTTTTTCTTGCTCTTATAAATGTGTAGTAATTAGTTAACCAAGAAAGCTGATTACACTTCTGTTTTATCAGTCGTGCATTTGGTATATGGAACATCCTGCCGTCTGCTTATATAGCTGACAGGGAGGAAACAGTGGTGTGTCGGGTGATATACTTTATTGAAAATTGCAGAACTGTGTGATAATAGAGAATTAAGTGTATGTCTAACACTCCGCGTCGCAGAAGATATACAGGTGCTAATAATACGACCACTCAGGTGTACAGTCAACTACGTCACAACATAATAAATTTCAACAGAGCAATAAAGGTGGTAGAAAAATGTTGTACTACGTAAAATAAGTCTTCCTATAGGCTGCGACTTTTTCAGTTTACAAGCAGATATTTGTAGTTAATTGTTAATTGGAATAATCATCCTCGACCTACATTCTTCTCCTTGTTTTCCCTTTTATATGGGGGTTTGTGGTTGATACAGTCTACAATAGACTTCTGTGGTTTGTTTTGAACTTGTAAAGGAGGCAGGGTTTAGGATGAAAATAAATAATAATTAGAACGTTGCAAAGTTTTATAATATTTATTATCTGTAAAAAAAATAAGAAGTTAGTTGTTGAAACACTGAAGAAATATTTATACGATTAGCAACTGCTTTTGTACAACCAAATAAAAATAAATAGAAACAAGTACATCTATCTACATCTACATGACTACTCTGCAATTCACATTTAAGTGCTTGGCAGAGGGTTCATCGGACCACAATCATACTATCTCTCTACTATTCCACTCCCGAACAGCGAGCGGGAAAAACGAACACCTAAACCTTTCTGTTCGAGCTCTGATTTCTCTAATTTTATTTTGATGATCATTCCTACCTATGTAGGTTGGGCTCAACAAAATATTTTCGCATTCGGAAGAGAAAGTTGGTGACTGAAATTTCCTAAAAAGGTCTCGCCGCGACGGAAAACGTCTATGCTGTAATGACTTCCATCCCAACTCGTGTATCATATCTGCAACACTCTCTCCCCTATAACGTGATAATACAAAACGAGCTCCCCTTTTTTGCACCCTTTCGATGTCCTCCGTCAATCCCACCTGGTAAGGATCCCACACCGCGCAGCAATATTCTAACAGAGGACGAACGAGTGTAGTGTAAGCTGTCTCTTTAGTGGACTTGTTGCATCTTCTAAGTGTCCTGCCAATGAAACGCAACCTTTGGCTCGCCTTCCCGACTATATTATCTATGTGGTCCTTCCAACTGAAGTTGTTCGTAATTTTAACACCCAGGTACTTAGTTGAATTGACGGCCTTGAGAATTGTACTATTTATCGAGTAATCGAATTCCAACGGATTTCTTTTGGAACTCATGTGGATCATCTCACACTTTTCGGTATTTAGCGTCAACTGCCACCTGACACACCATACAGCAATCTTTTCTAAATCGCTTTACAACTGATACTGGTCTTCGGATGACCTTATTAGACGGTAAATTACAGCATCATCTGCGAACAACCTAAGAGAACTGCTCAGATTGTCACCCAGGTCATTTATATAGATCAGGAACAGTAGAGGTCCCAGGACGCTTCCCTGGGGAACACCTGATATCACTTCAGTTTTACTCGATGATTTGCCGTCTATTACTACGAACTGCGACCTTCCTGACAGGAAATCACGAACCCAGTCGCACAACTGAGACGATACCCCATAGCTCCGCAGCTTGATTAGAAGTCGCTTGTGAGGAACGGTGTCAAAAGCTTTCCGGAAATCTAGAAATACGGAATCAACTTGAGATCCCCTGTCGATAGCGGCCATTACTTCGTGCGAATAAAGAGCTAGCTGCGTTGCACAAGAGCGATGTTTTCTGAAGCCATGCTGATTACGTGTCAATAGATCGTTCCCTTCGAGGTGATTCATAATGTTTGAATACAGTATATGCTCCAAAACCCTACTGCAAACCGACGTCAATGATATAGGTCTGTAGTTAAATGGATTACTCCTACTACCCTTCTTGAACACTGGTGCGACCAGCGCAATTTTCCAATCTGTAGGTACAGATCTATTGGTGAGCGAGCGGTTGTATATGAGTGCTAAGTAGGGAGCTATAGTATCAGCGTAATCTGAAAGGAACCTAATCGGTATACAATCTGGACCTGAAGACTTGCCCGTATCAAGCGATTTGAGTTGCTTCGCAACCCCTAAAGTATCTACTTCTAAGAGACTCATGCTAGCAGATTTTCGTGTTTCAAATTCTGGAATATTCCATTCGTCTTCCCTGGTGAAGGAATTTCGGAAAACTGCGTTCAATAACTCCGCTTTAGCGGCACAGTCGTCGATAACAGTACCATCGGCACTGCGCAGCGAAGGTATTGACTGCGTCTTGCCGCTTGTGTACTTTACATACGACCAAAATTTCTTCGGATTTTCTACCAGATTTCGAGACAATGTTTCGTTGTGGAACCTATTAAAGGCATCTCGCATCGAAGTACGAGCTAAATTTCGCGCGTCTGTAAATTTTAGCCCATCTTCGGGATTTCGCGTTCTTCTGAACTTCGCATGCTTTTTCCGTTGCCTCTGCAACAGCGTTCGGACCTTTTTTGTGTACCACGGGGGATCCGTTCTATCTCTTATCAATTTATGAGGTATGAATATCTCAATTGCTGTTGCTACTATATCTTTGAATTTGAGCCACATCTCGTCTACATTCGCATAGTTCGGAAGGAATGGAAATTGTCTTTTAGGAAGGCTTCTAGTGGCACTTTATCCGGTTTTTTAAATAAAATTATTTTGCGTTTGTTTCTGATGGATTTGGAAGAAATGGTATTGAGCCTAGCTACAATGACCTTGTGATCACTAATCCCTGTATCAGTCATGATGCTCTCTATCAGCTCTGGATTGTTTGTGGCTAAGAGGTCAAGTGTGTTTTCGCAACCATTTACAATTCGCGTGGGTTCGTGGACTAACTGCTCGAAACAATTTTCGGAGAAAGCATTTAGGACAATCTCGGAAGACGTTTTCTGCCTACCACCGGTTTTGAACAAGTATTTTTGCCAACATACCGAGGGTAGGTTGAAGTCCCCACCAACTATAACCGTATGAGTGGGGTATTTATTTGTTACGAGACTCAAACTTTCTCTGAACTGTTCCGCAGCTGTATCATCGGAGTCTGGGGGTCGGAAGAAGGAGCCAATTATTAACTTAATTCGGCTGTTAAGTATAACCTCCACCCACACCAATTCGCACGGAGTATCTACTTCGACTTCACTACAAGATAAACCACTACTGACAGACACAAACACTCCACCACCAATTCTGCCTAATCTATCTTTCCTGAACACCGTCTGAGACTTCGTAAAAATTTCTGCAGAACTTATTTCAGGCTTTAGCCAGCTTTCTGTACCTATAACGATATCAGCCTCTGTGCTTTCTATTAGCGCTTGAAGCTCAGGGACTTTTCCAGCGCAACTACAACAATTTACAACTATAATTCCGACTGTTCCTTGATCCAAGCACGTCCTGTAATTGCCAAGCACCCTTTGACATTGCAGCCCATCCCGCACTTTCCCGAGGCCTTCTAACCCAAAAAAACGCCCAGTCCACGCCACACAGCCTCCGCTACCCGTGTAGCCGCCAGCTGAGTGTAGTGAACTCCTGACCTATTCAGCGGAACCCGAAACCCCACCACCCTATGGCGCAAGTCAAGGAATCTGCAGCCAATACGGTCGCAAAACCGTCTGAGCCTCTGATTCAGACCCTCCACCCGGCTCTGCACCAAAGGTCCGCAGTCGGTTCTGTCAACGATGCTGCAGATGGTGAGCTTTGCCCTCATCTCGTAAGCAAGACCGGCAGCCTTCACTAAATCAGATAGCCGCTGGAATCCAGAGAGAATTTCCTCAGATCCAAAGCGACACACGTCGTTAGTGCTGACATGTGCCACCACCTGCAGTGGCTGCACCCTGTGCAGTATATATAGCAAATTCTCCATATGTTATTGTTAATCTTAAAGATAAATTCTGTTCTACGGAATCTGCAGACAAATTTCGGTCGAGTTACAATATTCAAGAAGTAGGTCTATTATGTTCCAAGTAACTGATTGAGTGCAATACATTTGTAACTGGATAAAATTCTAAGCCTCCCCCCATGAACCATGGACCTTGCCGTTGGTGGGGAGGCTTGCGTGCCTCAGCGATACAGATGGCCGTACCGTAGGTGCAACCACAACGGAGGGGTATCTGTTGAGAGGCCAGACAAACGTGTGGTTCCTGAAGAGGGGCAGCAGCCTTTTCAGTAGTTGCAGGGGCAACAGTCTGGATGATTGACTGATCTGGCCTTGCAACATTAACCAAAACGGCCTTGCTGTGCTGGTACTGCGAACGGCTGAAAGCAAGGGGAAACTACAGCCGTAATTTTTCCCGGGGACATGCAGCTTTACTGTATGATTAAATGATGATGACATCCTCTTGGGTAAAATATTCCGGAGGTAAAATAGTCCCCCATTCGGATCTCCGGGCGGGGACTACTCAGGAGTATGTCGTTATCAGGAGAAAGAAAACTGGCGTTCTACGGATCGGAGCGTGGAATGTCAGATCGCTTAATCGGGCAGGTAGGTTAGAAAATTTAAAAAGGGAAATGGATAGGTTAAAGTTAGATATAGTGGGAATTAGTGAAGTTCGGTGGCAGGAGGAACAAGACTTCTGGTCAGGTGACTACAGGGTTATAAACACAAAATCAAATAGGGGTAATGCAGGAGTAGGTTTAATAATGAAAAGAAAAATAGGAATGCGGGTAAGCTACTACAAACAGCATAGTGAACGCATTATTGTGGCCAAGATAGATACGAAGCCCACACCTACTACAGTAGTACAAGTTTATATGCCAACTAGCTCTGCAGATGATGAAGAAATTGAAGAAATGTACGATGAAATAAAAGAAATTATTCAGATAGTGAAGGGAGACGAAAATTTAATAGTAATGGGTGACTGGAATTCGAGTGTCGGAAAAGGGAGAGAAGGAAACATAGTAGGTGAATATGGATTGGGGCTAAGAAATGAAAGAGGAAGCCGCCTAGTAGAATTTTGCACAGAGCACAACTTAATCATAGCTAACACTCGGTTTAAGAATCATGAAAGAAGGTTGTATACGTGGAAGAACCCTGGAGATACTAAAAGGTATCAGATAGATTATATAATGGTAAGACAGAGATTTAGGAACCAGGTTTTAAGTTGTAAGACATTTCCAGGGGCAGATGTGGACTATGACCACAATACATTGGTTATGACCTGTAGATTAAAACTGAAGAAACTGCAAAAATGTGGGAAATTAAGGAGATGGGACCTGGATAAACTGAAAGAACCAGAGGTTGTACAGAGTTTCAGAGAGAGCATAAGGGAACAATTGACAGGAGTAGGGGAAAGAAATACAGTAGAAGAAGAATGGGTAGCTCTGAGGGATGTAGTAGTGAAGGCAGCAGAGGATAAAGTAGGTACAAAGACGAGGGCTGCTAGAAATCCTTGGGTAACAGAAGAAATATTGAATTTAATTGATGAAAGGAGAAAATATAAAAATGCAGTAAATGAAGCAGGCAAAAAGGAATACAAACGTCTCAAAAATGAGATCGACAGGAAGTGCAAAATGGCTAAACAGGGATGGCTAGAGGACAAATGTAAGGATGTAGAAGCTTATCTCACTAGGGGTAAGATAGATACTGCCTACAGGAAAATTAAAGAGACCTTTGGAGAGAAGAGAACCACGTGTATGAATATCAAGAGCTCAGATGGCATCCCAGTTCTAAGCAAAGAAGGGAAGGCAGAAAGGTGGAAGGAGTATATAGAAGGTTTATACAAGGGCGATGTACTTGAGGACAACATTATGGAAATAGAAGAGGATGTAGATGAAGACGAAATGGGAGATACGATACTGCGTGAAGAGTTTGACAGAGCACTGAAAGACCTGAGTCGAAACAAGGCCCCCGGAGTAGACAACATTCCATTAGAACTACTGACGGCCTTGGGAGAGCCAGTCATGACAAAACTCTACCAGCTGGTGAGCAAGATGTATGAGACAGGCGAAATACCCTCAGACTTCAAGAAGAATATAATAATTCCAATCCCAAAGAAAGCAGGTGCTGACAGATGTGAAAATTACCGAACAATCAGTTTAATAACTGCAAAATTCTAACACGAATTCTTTACAGACGCATGGAAAAACTAGTAGAAGCCGACCTCGGGGAAGATCAGTTAGGATTCTGTAGAAATACTGGAACACGTGAGGCAATACTGACCTTACGACTTATCTTAGAAGAAAGATTAAGGAAAGGCAAACCTACGTTTCTAGCATTTGTAGACTTAGAGAAAGCTTTTGACAATGTTGACTGGAATACTCTTTTTCAAATTCTAAAGGTGGCAGGGGTAAAATACAGGGAGCGAAAGGCTATTTATAATTTGTACAGAAACCAGATGGCAGTTATAAGAGTCGATTGGCATGAAAGGGAAGCAGTGGTTGGGAAAGGAGTGAGACAGGGTTGTAGCCTCTCCCCGATGTTATTCAATCTGTATATTGAGCAAGCAGTAAAGGAAACAAAAGAAAAATTTGGAGTAGGTATTAAAATTCATGGAGACGAAGTAAAAACTTTGAGGTTTGCCGATGATATTGTAATTCTGTCAGAGACGGCAAAGGACTTGGAAGAGCAGTTGAACGGAGTGGACAGTGTCTTGAAAGGAGGATATAAAATGAACATTAACAAAAGCAAAACGAGGATAATGGAATGTAGTCAAATTAAATCGGGTGATGCTGAGAGAATTAGATTAGGAAATGAGACACTAAAAGTAGTAAAGGAGTTTTGCTATTTAGGAAGTAAAATAACTGATGATGGTCGAAGTAGAGAGGATATAAAATGTAGACTGGCAATGGCAGGGAAAGCGTTTCTGAAGAAGAGAAATTTGTTAACATCGAATATAGATTTATGTATCAGGAAGTCGTTTCTGAAAGTATTTGTTTGGAGTGTAGCCATGTATGGAAGTGAAACATGGACGATAACTAGTTTGGACAAGAAGAGAATAGAAGCTTTCGAAATGTGGTGCTACAGAAGAATACTGAAGATAAGGTGGATAGAGCACGCAACTAATGAGGAGGTATTGAATAGGATTGGGGAGAAGAGAAGTCTGTGGCACAACTTGACTAGAAGAAGGGATCGGTTGGTAGGACATGTTTTGAGGCATCAAGGGATCACAAATTTAGCATTGGAGGGCAGCGTGGAGGGTAAAAATCGTAGAGGGAGACCGAGAGATGAGTACACTAAGCAGATTCTGAAGGATGTAGGTTGCAGTAGGTACTGGGAGATGAAGCAGCTTGCACAGGATAGAGTAGCATGGAGAGCTGCATCAAACCAGTCTCAGGACTGAAGACAACAACAACAAAATTCTAAGGAAATGTCACTCCTGACGGATGTATCCCCACTGCCTGAATTTGTGAATTGCGCCGGAAAGCGATGGTAAAATAGTGAAGAAAAATGTACACATGTTTTCTTTAGTCAGACTGATATTCAGACTGGAGGTAAAATGGACAATTCGTCAGTTACCTCCAGGCATAGCCACAGCCTGGGGGATGTTTCTAGAATGAAATGGTTCACACTAGAACTTGTGTAAAGTTTGGAAGGTAGGAGACGAGGTACTGGTGGAATTAAGCTGTGACGACGGGGGGTGAGTCGTGCTTGGGTAGCTCAGTTGGTAGAGCACTTGCCGGCGAAAGACAAAGGTCCGGAGTTCGAGTCTCGGTCTGGCACACAGTTTTAATCTGCCAGGAAGTTTCATATCAGCGCACACTCCGCTGTAGAATGAAAATTTCATTCTACGGACAAGGGAAGTGTACACGCCGAGCAGAGGCCAATGGAAAATCATTAACGTTGCGATGCGGAAAGCAAATGACCATATCCACTTAAAGTGACCTTCAGACAGAACACACTGTGACAGTCTGATGCCTGGGAACGAGCACTCACGAACTGCCCTGAGCATATACTAAAGGTGTTGAAGGACGGTGAAAACACGAGATGACCACACGGTGTTCGAGGTTTACGACTCATCCCAGAACGCAGAGAATGGCTGTTGCAGTCACAAGTGTTTCGGAGCACTCCGTTCATTGCACATTGTTGAAAATGTGGATCTGCAATGGACCACTTTTTATGGGTTCTCATCCTTGCTCTATGATAGTTTCATTTGCAATTGCAATTCACACGGCTCTATTGAGCCTGGAGCATTGAGCAAATGTAACGTGTTGAATGATTGGTAAGAGGCATTTCTTGTTACACCAGGTCGATGGTCGAATCCAGATACACTGTCATCCCAGCAAACGACTGCTCCTAATATGCACAGCTCCACGGAGGTAGGCCGATAGGGTATATTAAGCTCTGGGTGATGTTCAGCAGGAGTTCTTTGGTACTGTGGTAATACTACCACCAAGGCACCTTGACTGCTATGGACTTCGCGAAAATTATTGTGGACCATTTGCTCCCCCTCATGTTTGATACCTTTCGAGACGGCCATAAAATCTTCTAGAACTATAATTGCCAAAGTTATCGTGCTGCAGTGGTTTGAACAGAATGAAGGTAAATTGACGTTGACGTTTTGGTCACAAAATTTGCCAGATTTTGTGAAGATTTGCTGATTACAATACATATGATTATTCATCTTTCTTTTCTTTTGCTTTATTCGATACATGTATCTTGGAGGGTTCAAAAAATGTTGTTTGCTTTGTTCTTAGTATGGGGTATACCTGTTTTTCTCCTTTATTTATATTACACATGAATTTCTTTTTAATTATCTACGCAGAAGTTTCAATGCATCTTTGATCTCCTTTGCAATACTTTTGTGAAATCCGTCGCATGAAACTACATGTAACATGCTAAACTGTTCTGTGAACCGTGATACCGGAGCGATATCGACAATGCCAATCGAAGAGTGTCAGTGGCGTGCGCGTGTTGTACAACCGTGCTAGCCGGAAACACACGAAGAATTACGGATGCCTTGTTATTATTGCGTCACGGTATAAAAGTTCGACGTGGACGTTATGAAACACTATTACGTACTGCGTTGAATACTGTGAGCTTCATGGAGCACTAAAATACGAATGACAATGTATACGCTAATCGACTATGATTTTCGTAGCTATAACTGTTTGCGCACAGCTGATTTGCACGAACTAATGTACTTGCACTTATTGTCATGTATGTGACTTAATGTGCTGCCGAGCGTGTTAAGACATTAAGTGTTTGTGTGGTACTCTTTGCTCCAGAACAGTTAATCGTGATTTTAAAAACTGACTGACCGCAATTACTCGAACGGCGTGTGAAAGTGAATTGTATTCAATTTTAAAACTGTATACGAGAGGTTAGAAACAGAAACGTTTGTATAAGGAACGTTTTAATTGTACACATAAGAAAGTCGATTTGTGTACCAACGACTATGCTTAACCGGCCTGTGACCAAAAGAATGATATGGAAGACAACATATCGCCCGGAAAAAATATGGCGAGCAAGGGGATGTACTCCATGCGAATTACGTGAGTGATGGATATGCAGTAATTATGCCGCCAGCATCAGCTAATATCACAAAGCAGCATCTACAAGAAGATGAGCAGCAACGCCAAGCACTCTCCTTCTACACACGATTTCAGCTACATTTTCTTTTTATTTCGTAGAGAACATTGGTTAATATTTGCTTTCGTTAAAGATGTGTTGTTTCGGTAAAATGCATTCGCAGTCGGTGTTGACTTGTTCAATCCAACCTTAACAGCAGTGATTACTATTTACGGACCCTGTCTTCATCGTTTGTTTTATTGTAGTCGTTAGTGGATTATTTTAGGTATGCTTTTGGATGAATGTGTGTTTTTTTTTTTTTTAAGGGGGGTAGGACGTCAAACGGGCTGACTGCGAGAAGGAGGGGCACCACAGGAAATTTTAATTTGCACTGTCTATACTTTTACAAATAAAATCATAACATTTTGTCAGCATGACCAGGAAGGATTCAGGATTCACACTCATAGCAGTGAAAGTTCCAAAACACGAAAAAATAATATTTTTAAATGTGAAATTTGATGATTTTTTTCACTTAGTGTTGGCTGCATTTGTTGTTATAAATACATTTTTCTTCATAGGTAAGAGAGATTCTCCGATGAACAGCTTACAAACCATACTTACAGGTGTATGAAACTCTAGAATTTATTTAATCTATGAAAAATGTATGGGTTGTTACGTTTTAAACTACGTGTTTAGAGAAAACTCGAATTTTATAGTTAATTATCTCAATTCTTACCATAGTTTTTAACAGATTTGGGAAATTCTAGACTTTCATACACCTGTAAGTATGGTTCGTATGCTGTGCAAAATTCATCGAAGAATCTCTCTTACTTATGAAGAAAAGTGTACCTACAGCAACAAATGCAGCCAATACCAAGTGAAAAAATGATGAAATTTCACATGTAAAAAAAAATGTTTTATTGTGTTTTTGAACTTCTTCTGCTATGAGTGTGAATCCTGAATCCTTCCTGGTCATGCTGACAAAGTTCCGTGAATTTATTTATAAAAGTATAGAGCGTGCGAATTAAAATGTCCCGTGGTGCCTCTCCTGCTCCAAGTCGGCCCGTTTCACATCCTACCCTCTTAATAAGGCGTGCAGTGTTTTATCTGGCGCCATTGCATGTTTCGTTTTCGCGTGTGGCTGTCTGCTTAAGTTGTGACGTTCGCTATTAGATTCCGAACGCCGACCAATCATGCCAAGGCTACTCATTCGCTATTAGTGCAAGGCACGCTGTAAGCCGAAATTTTGAATTTGACAGCTGTCAGCTACGTAAACTGTGTTTACATTCAGTAGGACGTCATACTACGGCATACTCATGACCAAGGGGAGTTTGTTAAGCTGTTCATGCATAAGTGAGCCAAATTAACAGACTGTTTCATCATAATTTACGAAACTATTTACCGGATTTTCTTTTTTTTCCCCGTTTGTGTTCGCTCAGAGTTCGTTACCAAACTCTAACGTGGTTTATTTAGATAACGTGGCAAGAAAAACTGGTCTTTTAAGAGTCTGTCATCAATGTTCGCGGTCAGAATTATGCAAAGTAAATCTCTGAGAATCGTTTTCTTCACCATTTGAATTAGGAATGGCGGTTATCGCAGAAACAACCGGTTTTAGGTAATATCCGTTCTTATCCACGCCAATTTAACCTGACTGTTAAAACCTCTCAAAATAACCGGTTTCTGAAATAAGCGCTTTTCGTTTTTTAACTATTACTTCCTGTAAAAATCGCCGAAAGCGAAATACGATTGAAAAATTTTGAGTCTTAATTTCAAGTTAGATTAAATGAAAATATTAAATTAAATATGCTAGTAAAAGAAAACTTAGTCCATCCCCCTTCGATACTTTTATCGAAAAGTGTTTAGTTGTTCAATACTACAAAGTATCACCTGTATTCTACTGCTTCTAATTTTTTTGGTACTCTGCTCAAAAATCGTGTTCTAATCGGATATCATACTATTATGTGGACATTACGGATAGTAAGTGCTAAAGAGTGAAAACTGAAGCTGAATAACTATTTTTCGTGTTAATTTGTCCGTTTTCATAAGTTACGAGCAGATAAAGACAAATTGTGTGGATACAGGCAGCATATCAGACACTTTACTTTTTTTTTTAATTCTATGAATGAACTGTCATTAACGTTTTAATTTATTACTGTTACTCTAATGTCCTTTCTGTTATTACTTAATAGAAATGGCAGACAAATCGCTCATCGTTTAAATCAAATTAACTATTGTACTGCATCACTACGTCACTTCTTTAAAATGTTTCGAGACTAGGGTTGGTGCAATTCTGGAATACAACGGTTTTTCAGCGATGATAGGTAGAAACTACCATATAGAGCTGGTTGAGTGAAGTCTTACATACTGCACACGGGTACCTTAAGCCAAGAAACACGGCCACAGGGACGTTAGTGTTTCAACAATGCTGTACCAATTCATATGCCATGTGCTTATTTTTCGTTTCTGTCGGCATTGTCGTTAAAATGGTACTGATTGCTTTTCCCATTTTCTATAATAAAGCAATTTTTGAAATCAATGCAAATTTTGCAACGGAAAGTTTCTCTTAAAAAAGAAGTTTACATAATAACGAAAAACTTCATAAATTGAAGGGCGATCACTACTATCTGCTGCAGTGGGTCATTAAGTGGAACAAGCGGCGACGAGCGCACATTTCTACCGGACCGGGATTCGAACCTGGGATCTCCTACTTACTACGCAAATGCGGTAACCACTGCAACACCCGGAAAACAGTGTCATCGCAACTGCACGGACTATCTCCGTACGCCTCACGTCCGATCCACGCTCCGTACGAGGGATACCAATCCGTAGTCGCTGTCCATTATACTCCTGTTCGCTACTTACAGATTCCCACAGGAGGTCGGACGTATTTGCGCTTTCGCACTGAAGAAAGTGAATCTATTGCCCACTAAGCTTGTTAATTATTAGAATGCATGGGGTCTGTTACTTCGAAAGAACAGACACCACTCATTCAAATAAAAGGAATATTGGTGGCACTCGGTGGCAGTGTGGATGGGACTTGAGGCGTACCGAGAATGTCCGTGCAGCGGAGATAACGCTGTGTCCAGGAAGGTGCAGTGGTTACCGCATCAGGTTTGAATCCCAGTCCGGTACACATTTTCGCTCGTAGTCACTGATTCTGTTTAATGTCGCGCGGCAACTGATAGCAGTGACCCCTCTTCAATTTGCATATAGTGTTTCACAGCTGTGGGATCTGCATGATCTAGCAGAAAGCGTCGGATGCTCTTTAAGATCATTCGCAGATGATGCAATTGTCTATATCAAAGTAGGCCGGCCAGGATGGCCGAGCGGTTGTAGGTGCTAGTCTGCGACCGCTACGATCGCAGTTTCGAATCCTGCCTCGGGCATGGATGTGTGTGATGTCCTTAGATTAGTTTGGTTTAAGTATTTCTAAGTTCTAGGGGACTGATGACCTCAGAAGTTAAGTCCCATAGTGCTCAGAGCCATTTAAACCCATTTTTATACCAAAGTAGCAACCTCAGAAGATAGTAACAATTTTTATAACGGCCTACGGAGAATTGATGAATGGTGCGGGCTCTGGCAGTTGAGCGTGAACGTAGATAAACGTAACATACTGCGCACACATAGGAAATCCAATACTGTACAAGTACACTTTTTGTGGGAAACAGCTGGAAACGGCGTCTGCCGTAAAATATCTACGTCTAACTATCCACAGCGACATTAAGTGGAATGACAATATAAAACGGATAGTGGGAAAACCAGACACAAGACTGAGATTCATCGGAAGAATCTTAAGGAAATGTAACTCATCGACGAAAGAAGTGGCTTATGAGGTGCTTGTTCTCCAGAATCTTTAGCATTGTTCATCTACCTGGGATCGCTTTCAGGTAGGACTGATAAAGGGGATAGAGAAGATCAGACGAAGAGCGGCGCGTTTCGTCACGGGATCGTTCAGCTGACGAGAGAGCGTTACGGAGATGCTAAACCAACTCCACTGGCAGACGTTACAAGAGGGGTGTTTTGCATCACGGAAAGCTTTACTAATGAAATTCGGGACAGCACCTTCCTGAGCAGTCGGACAAGATGTTACTCCCCCACATTCATCTTGCGTATTGACCACGAGGAGAAAATTCGAGAAATTAGAGCCAGTACAGAGGCTTACCGACAATCATTCTTCCAACACACTATTCGCTAGTGGAACAGGTTTGGAGGGATCAGATAGTGGTTCCGAAAGTACCCTCCACCACAAATCATTATGTGGCTTTCGTAGTGTGATGCAGATGTAGATGCGTCTGTCTTTAAGAAGGAACAGATACCATGAATTCAAATAAAAGAAAAATGTTAGCGCTGCTGCTATCGGTGACTGATATTTCGATGTTTTATTCTCTTATTAATTAAAAAAACAGCCGTTACGACTAAGACTAAACAAATACTGGAAAATACCGGTTGTTCAGAACTAAAATACCGGTACTGGTTTTAACCATTTGGTTTTTCCCATCCCTAATTTGAACCCTATGGAACCCACAGGGACGCAATCTCGTGCCATATCTGCTTCATGCACCAATGGCCTGTAATATATGGTAATTTCGTGACTTGTGTGGAAGGACCAGGTGCCACATACCTCTGGAAAGCAATCAAAGACCTATGACAACCACGTCATGCCGGACTGTATTGCATTCCAAAAGTGGACCAACACGTTTTAGCTTGTCTGTATACTTGCAGCCACTTTTCGTGTAACAGTTTAACGAACTGCAAAGTTCTTTGGTATAATTACACACACCCTTAGATAGCCATTTAATTGTTAGTGTTCATAGTTTCCAGAGAAATAAATCATGTTACGTGTACACCAACTGATAATGCCTTCATCGTCTACACTGGGACTAGGAAATACGTGGGTCTGTATTTGCCTAGTCATAATTGAGTAACTGGCGAACCTCCATGGTAGCATAACATGAGTAATTTTTTTCTCAATGGTATATCTCTTTGTTTAGCCACAAGTATTTTGGTAATAAACTGGCTATAATAGAACAAAATTCGTTACTAATACAAATTTTGCTCAAAAAGTGAGTTACTTTAGACAGTTCAGAGATAGTATTATTCTCACCACGATAGGCAGCAAACGAGAGACTGCAACCTTTGTTCAGGTTGACGGCACAACTAAGAGATGAGATGCCAACAGAGTATGAAGGGAATGAACAAGCGACTTAGTATCCGAAGAAAGCTGAATATGTAATAACGATGGGGGGCTGGAGAAGTACGGTTTGCTTAGCTAGCAGACAGAGTTTCGGGAGAATACTGGAGGTAGGCAGAATGGGAGAGGTTGGACCCTACTTGAGTTCCGCAGTAAATTGAAGCTATAAGTAGCAAATGCATTGTTTAGGAATCAAAGAGAAGGAGAAGCCCTTGTAAAAGACTAGATTTTGGACTATAAGGCATGCTCATACGATCACGAGAACCATTATAAAAGTTACTGTATTTCCATTTTAACGAAACTAGGATACTAGTACATTTACAATGAGGAGAGCTATGACATACAACTGTGTATTGTTTAACTAAAAACTTATTACACAGTTACGATGAAAAGAGAGCAAATTTGTCCAAGTATTTTAAAATTATTACTACTGTTATTGTTACATTCGTTTAACGTTTTAACAGTTTTGTGATAAAATCAAATTGAAATTATCAAGTCGACGGCTTAGGTATCTCGTATTATTACGTTACAGGCAGTTTTCTGCTATGGTGTCTTAGGATCTCATAATCAAACATTAAATTAAAGACTTAACATCGTCTGAATCACATTTTTTCAATTCGTTTTTCTCATCTGCATGAGGATCTCCTCAAACTACGTACGTCAAACAAAATCTAAGCTATTTATTGGACATTGGCCTTTTTGTAAAACGTTTCTTCCAATGGAAAGTATCCCAGAATTAAGGAAATATTAAGGTAAACTGCTACTACTTTAATAAAAGACATAAAATTAATTTAATTTTTTTCGATATTGGCATTGTGAAAAGCTATGTGGTAGTAAATGTGTTTCTGCCACTTCTAAGTGCATGCAACTGTATTTATATGACTCCTGTATCAGACGAAAGCAGCAGAAAATAATAAATTTCAGTTTCTTCTGACAACTTCTGATACAATAGTTGCTCTTGTAAGATAACGAAGATGGATTCTTGGGATAATTATTGTCAGACATCCTTCACTGTGACTCAGCTACTAGTCATCTTAATTTTTACCTATATGCATCACGACTGTTGTTCAGGGCATTCTTTGGCAGTATGTGTGAGCTCTGGGTCTGTTGCTAAAGTAACTGAAACAATGAAATGGAACTACAGTCTGGAAAACAATTGTGTCTGTTCAGTTGTGTTCTATTGTATGCCTACACGTGAAACATCCTCCACTAAAAGGCATGACCACCATTTTGCACATCTCACTGTAAATGCTCATCTAAATTACAATTACACACCTAGAACGTTATGTAGATCATTATCCAATAACGGCAGTAATCTATACTGAAGAACTCATTTTTATTTAGATACAAAATATCAGTAACTAGGACGTAGCTAAAGTAGCTGCGTCAAAGAAGCTGGAGTATTTTGAAACAGCTCAAATAGAAAAGAGAACAATTTATCACTGCCAATGGATTTCTCCTATACACTGTGAATTTCATTAGTATAGCTTGATGCCTACAAGAAACGAATCATAACAAGTGGAAAGTACTTTGAAAAAAATGAGAAAAACAACAACAAACAATTTGTGACAATGAATAACATTTAACATGAAAATTTGGCTATGAATAATAGTTAATTGATGTTAACCATCTTGTCCAATGTGTCACTTATTTATTGAGCACTTACCTGCAGTAGTTGTTTTAGTCTGTGAAATAATGTGTGGGTAATATCAGTTTATGTGTGGAATATCTTTGAACATGTATAAGCAAAGCATTTGAACATATTTGCAAGTGGCCTACACAGTAAAATTGGAGTGCATTTATATATTGGTTGTTGTGGTTGTTGGAGATACACAAATAATTTCTACAATTCTAAGAATATGTTCTGGAGAAAGTAGTCAACACCACATTGATATATTGAACAGCTAGGATTATATCACCTTCCTCTCCTTTTCTGCCCTAGTCCCTCCAGTGTTGTTTTCTCCCACCTTTTCCTACATTTAATCGTTAATTGAAACCATACATTATTAGTTCCTGGTTTAATTTAATTTGTTGTACTAAATTTTCTATGAAGGAATTCCTAGTATTAATGTTATGTAAGATAAATATTAGTCAGAGGAATAGTTATGTTACAGGTAGAGCACTTCTTACACATTTTGAATATGTAAAACTGAATGTTAATAAAAATTTAAATTAATACTATAATATAAGAAAAGAAAATGGGACTTCTACAGATTTACACACACAGTTGAAACAGAAGTTCCTGTTAGTATTCCACATGCCAGATTTTTATAACTAAGGTTGATGATTAGTCTCTCTTGTACTTCCAGGTGTTAATACTGATATTAGTCAGATTAATTTTAAAACACTCTTAAACATTTTCTGTTAATCCCAATCCACATGCTGCAGTATTATTATGTTTACATTAAATATCAGTATATCTCATCTTATGAAGAACATTTTAATATAATGTTTTTATAGTGATTTTATGATCTGTACACATGAATCTGTTCTGTGTGGAAGTTATATAACTTTAATGAAAAACATTTTTAGGATGTTTTGGTGTTAACAGATTTTACTGTATAAACAGAAAAATTATGCACATATGTGTTAGAAGGCTTTATTTAAATCTTAATTAGCAGGTCAGGTTTCATATACAATTACAGTATGCAAACTCCTCCCAGTACTTAAAACACATAAAGACATATCAGAAATTAACAAGTATAGTTATAATTCAGGAAGTGATATATTCTGCATTCCTATTATGCTGCAAGCAGCGTTTAACAAATATTAATTATATACTATGCATTCATCACTTATTAAATCTGCATGTAGTTTTTTCTAAAGCTCGTGCCATCTTAAGCAACAACACACTTTAACATCCTACATACTATCTGCTCTATCTTATTACATATAAAGTTCCTAGATTTAACTAACGGGATAAACCCTATATCATGCAAGTAATGAAGTAAATGTGTCTAAATAAAATGTTATTTATGCTGACAGCTGCATTGTTTATGCAGAAATTAATATTCTCTGTTGTTGGTAATTTTACGAATACTTGGCATACAAGAGTGACCAGGTACTATGATCACCTAGTGAGCATAGCAGCCAATAACTATTGCTAACTGGAAAGAATTACAACAGTCCTATTCTCAATCTTAAACGTTTTGACTACAGAGACCTTTAATGTAAACTAATCTAAAATAACGTACAACAATGTAACGCTTAATGTATATATTTTAGAAGAAAATACAAGGTGCTCTACAAAAATAAGTGCATTTTTCTACAAAGATTGGTTCACCTTTTGCATACAAAAGTGGTCGTTTGTTAGTACAGTGAAATTTGAAGCTTTTGGGCCACATTATGTCGACGAAAGTTCATGAAGGCGTTTTTCGCTAAAGTATGTATAGCTCAGATTAAATAATAGTCTACTTTGGGTATAAAAAACATGAAAATAAGTAAAGGTTGCCCACCACATCTTTGTCTGTATACAAAGGAATGAGGGTGTTAACAGGAATGTTCTGCATGTGGAAAATATTTATATAGTGTGTTTTCATATGATCATCATCACACATTATTAAGTGGGTGTCAGTAATGCAAAAGGCTTAATACAGTGTGAAATATTTACAAAACAGTATGAAATATATATGCTCCTGTATATGTCACCATGTTTATACCAAGTCCAATACCGATGTCTCTCTAAAAAATACTGGGAAAATACTTAGCTTCTTTAAGAATGAAAGAGTTTAAAGTAATATGTTTTGTCACTATTACCAAGATACAGTTTTATCCAATATCCCAGGCTTGTAATATATTTAAACACACCATGTCAAACTTAAGTCCCCATGAAGAGACATATTGTGCAATAAAATATTCATGATTCTCTACTCATATCACCTTCTTACTTAGTTGTTATGAGTTATACAGCTTTACTGGGATTTGACTTCTTTCTATTATGATGTAATACACTCAATAAAACTTTTGAAAATATACAGGCATTCATTTAGAAGCTTTCAAATGTAAATTCTGTGCTTTACATTCATTTGGTTAAAGCATGAAATAACCATTTTAAATAGTATATGAACCAATAAATTTAACAAGTGACAGACACAAAAAGTTTAATACACTGTACTGAAACAGATGTGCTGCCTTAATTTGTCTTAAGAGGTTTTGGCTTTAGAATCAGTTATTTACAGGTACTGTCATTCATGCAGCAGTGTTTCACATACACACACTGTTAATATTTTTAGCAGCAAAAACAAATATTTGATGCTGCAGCCATTAAGAATATTAAAATACATATTTTCCTATAATTCGTACTTCACAATATTTATTTATATGAAACAATGCTATTAACGTCACAGTGAGTGTTAATATAAGTGCTTCATGCTCGGCCTAGTACTCGTTCTGGAAATAGTTATTAGTCGTTGGAAGAAATTCCATATACAATGCAGTTATGTATTTGCATCACTTAAATTCAATGCTACACGTGAATGTATTTGATTTCCTACTACAGTCATCTTTCTAAACATATTCCAGCTACATAATTGACTTATGAAAGAGATACATACATCAGACAGCGTGGCACATGTCAGCTGGAGCTGTTACTATGTGCCTGAAAGCCAGCAAACATTTAATTCAATAAAAGAGCGACACTTTATTTGAAAATAAATCTTTGAAAACTGTTAAATGTATCCACTTATTAGTGTGACTGGTAGTGCTATACACTTTGAGGTATACTGTGAAGAGCTCTACACTTCTCTTCTTTATCCATAATAGTTTTGTTATTGTGAATAACTGCATTTATTTCTTTGATAAATATTCTTGAAACTATATCATTGTTGATTCATGAATTTCCCACCAACTATCAGTCTTGTTCATATAATTATTTGAATTACACCACATTTATAGCATATAAGAACCGATGTAAGGCCCCTCCTGTAGCCAGCAGACGCCAGAAAGTGATAATCAAGATACGTAGAGCACCAAAGGTGAAAGATTTGGCAAATTTAAGTTATGCTAAACTGTTAATTAAAGTGTCGAGGTTAGCAAGTATGTTTCTGACTTCTTTCGCTAGTTATAATTGAATGATAGAATGACCACAGCGCACAACAGACTGGCATGGAACAAGAAATAATGTTAGATAATGTTGTAAATCCTGTTGAGAAAAGACGGTGAAAAGGCAAAATAAGCTTAGATTAAAGATGTGGGGCTATGAGCCAAGTGAAGAATACAGTGCTAAAAGTATAGCATTAACACAACAGAATAATAAAATAAGAAAACAAATTAGAGATCCATTGTTTAAGCAATTGAAAAAATTTTCGCATGACATATACTGACTACTCAAGAAAATAAACGTCCTTTACAGCAGACATTAAAGTTGACCGGATCTGTAGTTAATTCTGCTTACAGATAACTGACACTGATTGTGAAATTGGTACATGTTAAAAAGAAATTATTATTAGAGTTATATATAATGTCTGCAGTTTTCGGATAAAGTTCTTAGTTATTATAATTGATTTAAGTCTACTCAACAGTAATGTACAATGTAACATTGTAAAATAGCAATGAAAACGAACTGTCCTGTCAATGAAAGAAGTTCGCTAAGGAATCTTGACAACCATTTTAAGAACAGAAAAGTTGTAAAAAAACAGTCACACACACTAGATCTCAAAATAATGACTATTAATTCGTATTCAGATTACGAACTTTTTTTACACAAGATCCAAAAGTTTTTCGAACGTAAGCGACCATGTATGATGGTGGAGTGAAGAGTGATGTCATCACCTGAATGGAAACTCTGCGTAAAATTATGTTAAATATTTCAACAGTTTAATAGAAGAAAAATACGTAATTTTACGACATGATAAACTGTTTGACCAGAAGACTGAAGTCAGTAGCTTCATGCTGTAGCTGCAATAATTGAGAGATGAATCACAACTTCTTATAGGATTTCTGCATGTAATGAAGTGGAGGTGAAATAACATAGCTGTTACAATGACAAATGCTACATTACTGTCCTAGAAAGAACGTAATGCAGAAAATATTCTACTGTAATTCGTTACTTTTTTTCGTATGCTCCGCAAATGAAGTCGGCTTCACCAAAGAGATAAGAGAGAGTGTGTATGACGTATATTTGTGCAATCATTCGTTACTAAAACCCGTTGCAGATTTACTGTCTCAATTACATACTCTTAAAGCTTCATGAATGGCCGATGTTTATAATTATTTTTCTTAATGGAGTGACAATAGTGCTGATGAATGTTGTTATATTTGAATATAAGAGGTTAAACTGTTGATCACACATAACATGCCCGAAATGTGGATTACATCAATCAAAGAGATTCTTTTTAAGCGCACATGAAAGTCTTGCTTTATTTTCTATCGATTTTGGTTGATGGAATGCACCATATTCAAGCTCTTCTAGGATAAGCCGGTATGGAAATCATCATCAAGGTCATCGATTTGATTCTCCCCTCTGTCGAGACGTATTACTAAAGCTACCCTACCATCCGCATGAATTAACGATTTATCATAGAGGAGCCTGCAGATGGTGTACTGTAACGTACAAATCGATAGAAAATTAAGAAAGATCTTTAACTGCAAAAAACACAGTCATAACAGGGAAGAGTGAATGAAAACAGTTCGTAATGACTATACTGAAAAGTAAGTGCTTGAGAGTTTTCCATCATTTGTCTGTCTAGTTATCACATTCAAATCTACTTCTAACCAGTAATATATTTCCATGCAGACAATCAATGCATAAAATAAAGACTGATGAGTCAAATAAACGCAGACATCAGCAGTAGAATTGGGAAAGCTCCTGCAGTCTTCCAAAAAGTGCAGTAATGCGTTCCTCACGGCAATTTGACGCTATAATTGTATCAATAATACTCCTCTTTCATCCTGCAGTTGGCCATTTAAAAAAGTGAAACCCGGAAAATGTCGGAAAATCAGCATACAAACTCATTATTTACCACCAGAGATAATTGATGCAACTTTTGAAAATGGGTTATCGAGACTACGATTCAAACAGTGAAGTGCTGAGTAGAGGTAACGTACGCAATCAGCACAAAACCGCTGTTGAAAGAAGTCAGAAGCTTTCAGGATATGTTCTGGCCGTGAAAGGTGGGAGAATCTGTTACGGAAACCAGCGGATGGATGTAAAAGTAGAGGAAGATCTCGTACCACTTAGAAGCGAACTTTTGCGGGGGATTTTCAATGCATGGACATAAACTGCGAGGAAGCTGAAAACCTGGGAGCAGATGGAGTTCACTGGAAGAAACTTTCTGTCTGATGTGCTTGGTCCTTAGCATTGGAGGAAATTTTACAAGTCTAAGTAAATAAATGTAGGTTCATTCGTTTCAGTTTTAACAAAATATGTTGAACGTTTGAAAGGCGATAGTTGCGGAAGGAACTCTCAAAAAAATTAAGAAATTTTCGGAACATATTTGGTTTTAATGTCATAAGAAAATAAGGAGGTAGGAGAAAGTGTTCTGAATATATAGGAATCAATCTGTTATTACACTGTCTTAAGCCACTGGAAAATGTTACTAAGAAAAAATTAAGATTGCTGTTAGAAAACCAGAGTGAAGAGGAACAACATGGATTTAGAAGCAGCAGAGGAATAACAGACCTTATATTTGCACTAAGGCAGTTAATGGGAAAAGTACTGCGGAAAGGGATAAAGATCTCATAACAGTGTTCCCGAAACTGGAAGAAGCATGTGACGCTGTGCCAAGGTGTAGGATCTGATAGAGTTTAGAAAAACTAACGATTCTAAACTCCCTAAGAAAGAAGGTGTGAGTGCTGTATGAAAGCTGTGAACGTTGTGTATGGTGGATCAGACTGGTCCAAGACAGACATTGGAGTGTGACACAGTAGTGCACGTTCGCTATTACTTCTTATTGCACTTGTAAATATGGTTGTAAAGGAAATGAAGGAGATAGGAAATGATGATCTTAATGCTTTAGTCTTTGCTGATGGTGTAGCTGTTTGGGGGAACCGGAACAAGAGGTACAGGGAAATTTGAAGTCCGTGTTTGCAGAGTGCCAACTGACTGTAAATAGGAGCACAACTACCTGGGGTAGAGAGTGAGAGAAAAAAGAATGTATGGAAGCTTACATTTACCGGGGAAATACAATATCAAGGGATGACAACCCAAACTATATGTATAGATCGGAGTAAGAATGAGATCTAAATCTCAATCGTGGAACCTTGTGTGGGATAAGCGAGTTCCGGAGAGAGCCAAACAAACTATGTTTTAAACGCACCTCCTGCCGATTATGACACTCAGCTCGGAGTGCAGTATAATTTAGAAGGCAGATTTCATCAAGCAACAAGTGTACGAAACATATTTAGTTTCTGCGATGAGTCTTCCAGTAAACGAGAAGAGATTAAATTAGGAATGATGACATGAGAGGAGAGATGCAAGTGGGACTGTTAGTGACAGAGAGGCAAAGTACTGCACGGATGAAGTTGTTTGGACATGTAAAACGGATGGAGGGTGACTGCCTGCAAAACCAATACTTCGATAGAAATGCAGAGGAAAAAATACCAATAGAACGACCCAGAAAACATTGCTGGATCTGATGTTCAATTTATTTTTATATACTAGTGGAACTCATGCACAGTAAGTTCCAAAAGTTTCAATGATGAAACTGAAGTGCGCGAATAGTAATTAAACGTGACGCTAGCTTCCTGCCATGCCCAATTTTTTAAGTAACACTTCAGTATCATCTCTGTGAAATATTCCGTGGATTGCATTCAAGCAAACTTGCTGAAGATACACCCAGTAGGCTATAATGCATACCGTTCGGTTTTGCAGAGCATCTGTGATTTTGTTCCCTATCTTAGAAACAATAACAAACCAGCTGCTTTCTTTACGAAGAAGCAGTTCCTGTTTTGCCACATTTTCATCTAATGCAGCAGTTGTCAGAATTGCAGCTTACGATGCTGTTCTTGTATTTAATGGTAGGAACGTAGGGAAGATGAAGATATTAGAGAGAATGGACTTCCACATATGAAATTTCGCTTAAGACTTCCTGAGAAAGATAGAAGTCAATAGAAGACCTCATAAAGGAAAGAAGGCAGAAAAAAAGAAATCAGAAGAGAAGCCTTGAATGGAGAGTACAAACCGGGGATCTTCTGAAGGGGTGACATAATAAAAGCGTTAGGCTCAACTCTAAATTTTATGTACCTTTTTCGCATAATGTATGAAAGCTCGAGTTATGAAATTTTGTTCAGTTACTTTTATAAACCCAATAAATATAGTTTCAAGAGTAAATTTAAAATTCCGAATGTAAGCTGGGATGCGGGGCAGAGTGCTTGCAATTTGTATTGAATTTTAAATTATACTTTTAGAATTCTAATTAAGGAAGTAATAAAGTTATCCTATTAGATACATTCAAGAGACCTCGTGAGAGCAGCTTACTGTACACGAATAGATTTAACGGAGACAATTTTGTATAAGTGTCTTCAATATTTTCTGAAAAATAGTACGTAAATTAGTTTTGGAAATTTTTTTAAAATCCATAAAAAGTTACACGTCGTTTACGGAAGTAAATGTGTCGATTTCATGTAAAATGTGGTACGAAATTCCATTGCTGTGTCTTCAAAATTGTGTGTGTAGTGCATCTTTTAAATAGTGTGTGTTTTCATTAACGTCCCGCTGTAAGAAAGATTTGAGGACTAGTGGAGAAAACTGGGAAACAGTATCCTGACCACAAATACGCCTACATCAAGGTAGAGCAAAGTGAAGGCCAACTACTGGAAGAGTACGTAGATATTCGTGGGGGTGATGATGATTGTGATGATGGTGACGGAAATAGGGATTCAGATGCATTTACTAGCATCCATTGTCTTAGGTAAAAAGTCTGTTGGGTGAGAAGGAAATATTAGTTAGTTGCGATGTTACACAAAATACACAATGGAGAGTATGGTATGCATGAAGAGATACAGTGAAATAACTGCCACCGGTGAAGACGTTTGAAAAATAATAATTTAAGGGAAGTTAGGGAAGAAGGTTAGGAGAGGAGGAGGTGGACGACGGCGAATGGTAAATCAGGATCGAGTAGATGCGCGGCGTCCAGCTCCCTGGAGAAATTCCGGCCACTGGAAGAACGATATCTTTCCACGTAAGGGGGCCCCGTGGATACTGAATGGCCGTGGAGCAACTATGCATCATTCAGAGGCAGATGATAGGTCGGGCGCGCAGGCGCAGGTGCGATAACCCGCCAGCTCCAGCTACCTGCTGGACTCGACCGCTTCCCCTCCCTCAACACCTTCGCCTTCCTCAGCTCTCCCCCTCACACGCCTTCCACGCCGGCATCCGCCGCCGTTACCGTAAATGATGGATAAGCCGCAGAACGCTGCTCCCGTGTTGTGGCCACGTTCTCGCTTCGCTATCTCTCCAAAAAGAAGCAGCAGGGGAGAGAAATACTATTCGGCGTGCGACCGTACCTCAGCTTTTTGCTTTGATACCTCTGCCTCCCGGACACGTCCGAAACGCTTTCTTCCATCATCTCCTTTACTTCTAGGTACGACGTAACCTCTTTTCTGGGTGCACACTTTCTTTGCTCCTTAATGGCAGTGATATTCGGTCCGGGAGAGACGTGTCACGGGCGCCTCCAAGCCGACGAAGGGCTGTGCGTCCTACCACTCTACAGCTTAAGTCAGGTACTGTAGTAATTTTCTTGTCTCTTCTCTGCATTTTACTTGGTTCTGCAGCTCTTGCCACAGTTCGTGCTTTCCAGTTCCCATGACAACGTTACTCTGTGCATGTAGTAAGAAAATTTACGGTCAAATGATTTTCTGTAGAATCGTCATTCAGCTGTACCTGATGTGAAACAGGAACCTTTAGTCGTTTCAGCTATTTAATGTTACGTTTGGCCTCATGCTACTTCCACCCAGTTTTTTGATTAGCGTACATTTTCTCTACGAGTGCGCTCTCTGTCACGTCTTGTGTATCAGGTGAAGGGAAAGAGGTACGTATATGTAAACACGCTTCCCTAATCGGTACAGACTAACTGCATACAATCTTTTTAGTTCCATTTCCAGATATTCTGTACACTTTTATCGTTAACGAAAAGTACACTCACGTGCTCTTAAATGCTCACCGGCTCATATTTAATAAGAACTCTGTTCGAATTTGCCAACAGTAAAGATATAGTTTTTAATTAGTGAAACCGTACTATTATGTTGAAAGTTTCGTGATTTTTGGTAATGGAAAATAAACCGGACGTGCTCAAATAGCTGTAAGCCTCGCATTGCTTCAGCAGGGATTAATGCGTGTTGAAGACGTACTAGTATTCAGTGAAACTGAGCACACACATTGTTTATACAGTTTCTATTTAGTGCTTTTTTTGTTTCTTGTCTACTATAGCAGAATGTCCTGAACTATATTTAATTTCAGTTCGGTAGGTTAACATTGATCAAGACACGAGAAAAAGATGTTACAGTGAGCTACCTTTTCGTTGTTCCTGAGAAGCATTATATAGTAACCGGAAAAGTGCTAAAGTTAGTAGAATCAGCAGGAGTGATCGTCGTGATCGTACTTATTGTTGGTATTATTCTTCCATTGAGTTCTGGAAATTTTTGGGCTACTATGAAATGAATTTTAATCTTCCGTCTATCTCCCTAACTTTGTCCTCAGCTTGTGTAAATACTTTACACACTATTCGCAGAAGTGTGCTGAGTTCACTCTGAGAGTGATTGTTTTGGTATAACAGCCAGGATAGGGATTTAGAATGTATTTAACGATGATTTAGCGGTATCTCTACGTTGCATTAGAGTTCAAACATTTCTCAACCGCACAGAGAAAATACTTTCAAATGTTAATAAACAAACAAATGTGTGAGAGACTGGAAATAAGAGTTATCCTATTACGTGGTACTGTGAACGTATTAAAAGTTTAGAACAGAATATTTTCGCGATTCCTTTAAGTGTTTCACTAGTGTGGTAATAAACGCCGTTAATAAGCTCAACATGAAAAATCTTACTTTTGGTTAAAGAGTTGTGTATGACGATGAAAATCCAAATACCTGGTTTTCTTTCTCCTCATACCATCCTCAACTAAAGACTAGGGAATACTATCAGCCATATTGTCGTCTTTTATGATGACGCAATGCTTCTTAGTAGTTAGGTATTTACTCATCATTCGTATGAGTAAGAGCCGTTTACAGAGGAGGCTACGATGGAGATAATGGCTTTTGTACAACAGCAATATCATGAGAGGCAATTCGTCCTATGGTACTGAAACGAGCCACAAAATATGACTACGCGCAGCAAGTGGTTTATTGAAAACATTACCAGATAGAGAGATGGGTTAAGGAAAGAGAGCTATCGGAAATGAATTACTTTAATGTTAGCAGAATATCTACTGAAAACTATTGGCTTTGCATCCTGTGTAACTTCTTCCTTAAGAACAATGTGGTGGAGCAGCAAGTTAACGATCGTTTCGTTTCAGATCAGAAGTTCTTAATTTCATCAGTGCAAACCACTAACGAGGAAGGAATCGTATGATTTAGCGTACACTCGCGATGGATACCATTCCAACTAGAAATATTCATTGATGTAACAATAATGAAGATTGGGAACTTGTTGAGGAGTACAGTTTGCCTTTAATTTCTTAGCGATCCTATACAATTGGTATAATATTTTGTCTCATCTCTAGGAGAGTATGAATGTAGCTTCCACACACGTACTTATGCTGTACAGTGCCCCATAAACGGACTAACGTCCGTGGAGGGTAAGCGCAGAGACTGAGAGCAATTTAGCTGTGTGGATAGAAATTGTTTTTGCATAGATTTTGCCACAATACAATTACGCAACCGAAATAAATATGAAATGCGCTAGATTTGTTTTGCCGGTAATCTGGTTTCAATCAGTTAGACACACATATGTGGCCACTAAAATTTCAAGCATGGAGATTAGGGGCCTGCTCCTGGTGATATCGGAAAGTATTCCTGCCGCTGACACTCAGTATTGTAATTTCTCGTACAGAATTATAATAAAAAAAACACTAACGGTAAATATGAGAGATGCATGAATATTAGGAATGGGTGGTAAACAGCGCCTACACTCTGCTCTGTACTCTTTCTGAGGTGTTCCATTCGTCACATCTTTTGTCTGCACTATTTCCTAGGTGAGTAGTACCATGTGAAGATAACCGAGTGAAGTGGAACGTTGAATAAAACATTATTCGGAGGTGTGGGGTAAAAGTACTTTAACTGCCATCTTGAGATTATTACCTTGTGGATTCGCTATAGCAAATGAGGAAAATGCTGGAACGCTTCTTTCGGCAAGAACGCTGCTCATTTCTCTCCCTAGTTTTTTTCCAACACAGCATCCGTTTCGACTTAATTATTTTCGACATAGAAACTGATGCTCCCGCTTCCCGTTATTTTATGTAGACATAATCAGAACGTTCCGAAGATGACATTTTATTAAGGAGTGCAAATTCACGAAAAGGCTTCGTTTCCTTGTGGCTTCACACATACGGTGAACATTGTCTGGCTGACACGACACATTTTTGCATGACTTATAAATGAGGCAGACTGTATAAGTCAAACATGTAACTTCGTATCTGTTAACATAACGATAACAGAGAGTAACTCACAGAAATAGTGACATACGTCTTCTTCCACTCTTCTTTTACCTGCATTAGTTAACAGATTGCCGTTTTCCTTTATTTCCCACCACTTCGCATATTGAACACATTTCATCATTCTGATGCTAGATTAAGAATTAGGAATAGCTGATAATGTCTTCCAGTGGATTAATTACAAATATCGAACCACTTCAGCCGAATGAAAAGTAGTGACAGTATTTCGCTTTCAGCGATTTCAGTGTAACGGAATGTAGGAATCAGCTACGTAGGGGGCAAAATCCGTAGAGGATATGTGTTGTGCGTTACTAGGATGCAGTACGTGTTTCATTGAGTCTTCTTGTTAAGCATGAAAGCGTGACTGTACGAATGCACAGTGTTTCCGCAGATGCCAGTGTATCGAGCAAAACCACTCCGAAATTCATCGGCAGAGGGTGAATGTTTTGATGCGGGAGGTATGGTAATGCGAGCGTTCCTGGACTGTCAACGTTTCAGATCAGGGATCGCAAAGCGTTGCTTCGGCGCCAGGCACGCAGGATTTTGTAGCGGTCACTTCCAGCGTTAACAGTTGCAGAATTATGCATGTGGCTGTCTACCTCTCACATTCGTTTCCTCATTTATTGTAGCCTGAAAACCAGTAATGCTCGGATTACATTTTGACATATATTCACCTGACGTATGCACAACATAAAAAGGGACCTATAAGAACAATTTCCCTTGTGACCTGGATTTAATTATTATTTCTGTGTTCCTGTTGGGCTTCGTAGCATCAAATACGGCAATAGCTGCTAGTTTATACACAAATAAATTAATTCGACAGAGCTAGTAAACAATTACATAAGTGGGAATGTTAATTTATGACAGGAAAAGGATTTTTGGAGTCTCATGAAATGAAAAAAATTGTTGGCTGTGACACTACCATTGGCTGCTAATTAGAAATAAATTTTCCTTTGAGTCTGTATGTCTCTCCACGATATTTTACCACAATTGTAGGCCGCGTTACAGATCTCGTTGTTTTGGTCCCAACACTAACTATGGAATCGGGTGTGATGTAATTCATGTGCGGAATATTTTCGATTAACAATCTACCTGTCAAGAGTTTATCGGTAGGTTAATGTTAGTACCAAGGTAGGACATATTGAAAATAAGTTCAAGGTTGCTCATAAGTACCTCCAGTGTTGCACAAGACAACTGTGCTACAACTGCGAGACGTATAGAAAAATGACCAATGAGTAGAACTTCTCTCCTTGTACCGATTTGCAATAGGCACCGTGGTGTAGTTGCAGTAGGGCCTGATCGTTGTGAACACGTGTACAAGATTATCCCATGGTATTTATTCCTGTTGACAGACAACCCGAGGTATAGACTTCCAAAGCGAGCTGCTGCCTCGCACTCTTGTGCAAGCCTTGTCCGCTGTTTCGCGCATATTGTCGTTCGCCGCGTCAGAAACGGTGCAAATATTGAGCACCAACAATGTTAGCTAAAAACTTCGAAAGATGCGTTAATCACAAATACGTGTCTATTTCCTGATTGTCATGTAGTTTTTGCACAATTCTCTTCTGAAACCTCTGGTATTACATTAAGTAGAAACTAGCCTATTTCAGATAGTACAGCATCAATGGCTCATCCAAGGAGTAATCTACATGAACGCAACTTCACGGGCACGTTCTCACTTCTACAGAGCGACATTTTTCCAGTGTTAGTGTATAATGGAAGCACACTACAAAGTGAGGTTCAACATCCGTAAAGCATTTTATAAAATGCAGTTAACAATCAGCTGCTTAATTGTCCCACTGATCATTCACGTTGGAGGATGCAACAGATTAGTTAAAACCATCCCACATTCTTTTGAATCTGAACAATATCGAAATTATCCAGTGAAATTGTACAAAGACCTGATATAAATTGTCTTAGAATACTGACAGGCATATCTCATGTCACATAGACCGACATCTCATTTGGTGTGAGATATGAGTGTCAGTATTCTAAGACAAATTATGTCAGGTGGTTGTCAATTTCACTGGATAATTTCGTTGTTATTCAACTTCAAGGGAATATGGGAGGCTTTTAACTAATCTGTTGTACCCTGTATCCTGGATGATGGTTAATAACCGAAACCGGTGGATGAATAGTGCGACAAATAAACAGCTGATGGTTAAAATGGATTCACTGTAGCTTTTCATAACTGGAGTTTAGATATAGTTTCTGGTCTGAGAGGCTATTGTCGGTAAATGCAACTATTCATGGACACTGCATTGAAAGCTTAGGGACACCGAATTTATAGGTGCATGATGATCTGTGCAGAGGACTTTACCATTTGTCACGTGATGCAGAATACGTGTTGACAGTTCTGGATTCAAAGTAATTGATCATCACTGTCTTGCTCCAAAATAGGCGTCCATATATTATTCAACTACATTTTTCTGCAATAACTAATTATTCATCAAACTAGCAGATAGAACACTGAGACATAAAGTGTACAGGATAGCAGCACACTCACATAGACACATCCATGAGGAATCTAACCGTCATCCATGACAAGTAAGTATAAATAAAATCTTGTTGAACAGTGATAATGAAACATTCGAGCCAGTATATTTGCGACAAGGATTGAATTACTTGCTTTTAAGAAAAATTGTAACTTCAGCAAAAGAGATGGAACGAGTACTACGTACAGGCGGAAAGAATTACAGGACAAAAAGGTGTATAGGTCGGTACGAGTGTAATTGTTCTCCATTTCATCAACAAAGTGTCGATAAAGCTTTGACCAAGAAACAATTTGTAAGTCGACCAGGAAACTAAAAGAAAGCGTAGAACTACCAAAGATGTAAGTCGTTTACCAGCGACAGAAGATGTGCATAAAAATCCATACAGTCGTAGTCAAGTGTACAACCGACTGGTAACTCAATACAACAGAAAACAGTCCAAGTTGGAAATTTCACATTTATTTACTCGACGTCTAGTTTCCGGTTGGGACCCATTTTCAAATCATCAAGATAGTCAAAATGGTACTTCGCAAAATATATGAACCATGCCAAGGTAACAAGCATATACGTGTAACGAAACGTAAATATATATGTTTATCTTGACGTGGTACTTACGTTTTGGGAAATGCCATTTTTACTATCTCGATAATTTGAAAATTGGCCCCAACCCGAAACTAGTCATCAAATAAATAAAAGGCAAATTTGCCACTTTGGCCGTTTTTAAGTTGCATTGGTTAAGACAAGTTGCTGCTCCGCAGTTGCTCCAGCGTGCTGGAAGTTCGTAATAGCGTAGCTGTTGCTTAGGACCAACAGATAGAGCAGCCGCTGTGCCACATACCGTTCAAAATCGAGACCATTAAATAAAATTTAGTGAAACTAGCTTTTTCACCAAGATTACACTTTATCACACTCGTCCGCACTGAGAATCGATAGAGAAACTTGCACTATGAAAATTTTAACAGACAAGAACGTGAGGGTTTAAATTGTTGTAATAGAGAAGTATGACACCTGCTAGAGCTACCAAATACGTTTAATAGTGAACGATATCACTTAATACACTTAACCCCGTGTTCGGCTTCACGTGACGAATAGTGGTGACCTCTAAACGGTTGATAATGTTTCTATTAATTCGGGGCTCTCTTTAGCATTCGATGCAGTTACCGATTAATCTCTGAAGATGTTCGCGAATGTAGGGACTAAACGTCATTGATAAGTTTTATGAATCAAACATGGCATCCCAGACTAATACTGTTAACTGAGATCTCAAGGTACCTGTGCAGACGATTCATTCAGGAAACGCTCTGTCATGGCACCTGAAGTATCAGTACGCTCGTTACACAACTGTTACGGCAGCGAAGTATCGCTTGCCTTACGTAGAAGTCGGCTGAGCAAAGAGACCACTTGGCGTACTATTACATAACACTTGTAACGGTTTCGACTTAAAGTCGCTTCTCGCTCAGCAGCTCAGCTCAGGGAGCTGTGGAGTTCCAAAATGCGAAACGTCAATTAGCTGCAGATAATTGGAAGTTTAATTTAGGAACCAGCGAGAGCCAGCCGGGGTGAGTAATTAGAGTTAGAAGCACCAACCGCTGCGGAGAGCTAATTGAAAATGAGATGCCAAGCTGTGGCGCGAGGATTCTTCAACGGGCGTCTTCCAGTAGAAGAACGACATCTAGAGGACGTGCAAATTTCATTTAACTGCCACTCCTTATTGTCGAGAAGAGCTCCTGCCACTCTTCAGTATCAACGATCAGTATACGAGGTTCTTTCAAATAGTGGCTGAATTAGAATAGTACAATTAACTCAAACTATGCGCAGTTGAAGCTAGAAACTCATCGCAAAATACCAGTGTTGGAAACTGGAAGGAGGACCGGAGAAATAACAGAGTAAGGAATTCTTTTCAGATTCCCTCTCCAGGAAACTACTTTACACGAGTTTCTCTTATTCTTAAATGTGCCTGCAATGGTTATGTATCTGTTGTTCGACAGCTGCGAACAACGAATACGAAGTTACTGTGGCAGAATGTAATATGGTATCTAATGTATTGTTGTGTTATTGCCATATGAATATAGTGAGAACTTTCCACAAAATTTTGCGCGAAGGGAAACTAAATTTCTTCACAAATCCAAGAAAGAAGAATCACAGGAAAATTTATAGTGTTTTACTAGCCACGAAAGAATCTTTTAATTTAAATCCTTTGATTTCAGTGATCACTCAAACGTCTAAGTTTTCAGAAAAATACCGAAGACAAACGTTTTCAAATAAGTATTGTTATTATGGGCAGTGGTGAAGCATCAACCGACGAAATTCACACAGATAATCTTATGAAAATAAATATTACTTTCTGATGTTGTTCCGGGATAACTGAACAATTTAAGTCCCGTAAGATTTTTACTTACATAAAATGTTGTTTTTCCAGCTGTCCGTACCAGGTTACGAAACGCATTTAGGTTGTGCAGGAACATAATCATAAATTTTACCAGAATGTACCTTTCTAGTCCTTTCCGTTCTTTTCCTCTTTACTCGAAAATCAGTTGCGTAAGGTGCCGCTCATTACTTTATCTGATACGGAGGAAATTGTTCAAGTTAATTTTATTAGCAACGATGCTCTATGCATAAGAAATAAGGCATTGCATTTTCATTTTCAATGCACTGAATCATTATGTTAGCGTTCATAGGCCACAGCAGAGAATCTGAGTGCATAAATATTGATTGCATTCCGCATAGGATGGTTATTTTGAATATGTTCCCTTTCAGCCCTTAGTAGAGCTGTAATTGTGCCTAACACTCAACTGTATAATTATCGTCTACAGTTTACAGCTTCACACTCTATGTGGTGTGAAATATATCTGCATTTATTTTTTTCCTGATGTTGTTGCTACATTACGCAGCTTTCCTTCTCCCAGCCTTAGCATATTTAGCTCACTTAGCTAATGTATTGAGACGTCCTAACACTGCTTTCATACCTCTACCTGTGTGAGCTATCTCCTATTACACCATATTTTCTTAGAATATTACATATTCCTACTGACGGAATTCTGTTGATATGAGATTCGTTTCGGAACACATGTCGGTGTTTAAGCTGTTGTAGATTCCTAATATTTGTCTTTACTTATGTGCTTTTTTAAATATTAATGTCGTGATTAGTGTTCCGGAAATGTTTCGGGAACAGATTACATTTCCAGAGACATTTAACTTGGTATGCGTAAATATTAACTTGTAATCGTTATTTCGTCACCATTGTCCTTGAAACATTTTTCTCGAGATTTTATGTCCTAGACCTGCTGTAGATGGAGTTTGAGTGTACATTTACAAATATTGATTTGTGATTGATTAAAATTTCGTGTGGTTGGTCAGGGGGAGGGACTAGGGGAGGGTAATTAACGGCAGAAGCTGCTATTAATCGGTACATGAACGCATGTCTCGAGGCAAATTTTATAGTCTTAATTGATGCGGTATAAAAGCTATGCTATATGAGTGACAACATCCTTTAATTCTGTTGCATGTCGTCAGTTGCAGCCCACACCTCCCTCACATTGCGCTGTGTAAGGTGGCTGCCGGTTACGGCGTGGATAGCAACGTTCATTCTCTCACCTTTTGCCGTGTTACGGTACGTATGTGTCTAACCGTCTCCGAAGGGTGTACCGAGCGTAGGGCCAGATATTGACGACGGACCGGCGAGATATCGGAGTGAACTGATGGCAGATGATGGGCAGAGGCCTCGGACGCTGCGAAGCGTTACTGGCAGAGTGGCGTGATCAGCACCAAGTCACGCCACAGGCAAATACGGGTGAGCGAGGCGTGACGGGGTGGCCGGCTGTGATGGTGATGGCGAGAACCTGCTGACAGCTGCCCGGACGGTGAACACGATGGTGTGTACTCCGCGTTAGTGGGACCTCCTCCAGAGCCGAAGCACCGGATAAAATAGCGGAACTTTTACCTCCCCGGAGCGAATGTGGATTTTGCTGATTTAACGTTACTACGATCGACGAATCGGCCTGGTGTGTTCTGCTACTTGTCAAACGTAAGATCTGTATCAGTATAACTACTCAACTATTTCGTTTAATTTACTGTATTCAACATTACCGACGTAAGGACAGGTAATTCAGACGCTTGCACATAATCTCCTGTGTTTATTCAAATTATTTCTTCGCTGTTATTATTATTATTATTAATGTTAGTATTATTTCATTTCGTCGACCATCTACCCGTACGATAAGCTCACCGTCATTCCAACAGTTGTTCTCATTTATTGATTTTTCCTTTCAGGTAGATGCTTCTATTGAGTTGGATACGTCTGGTGTGGTGTTCGTTCTAATGTTTTGAAAGCATTTGTCCATTCGTAATCTCAGAAAATCTCAAATATCACTAAATCTATTCTGGTGAAATTCCTACTTTGTGTTCCTTCTCGTCGTATGTCCGTTTCCTACAAGTATTTTCTGATGTCCACGTAGCACTGTTCTTTTTCCGTTTAGTATCACATATTTTTTATTTATTTATTTATTTATTTATTTAACCTGGTGAGGATAAAGTTCACTCATACTTAGTCATTCATTATTCGTGTGCATTTACTCACTGGGACCGTAATTATTTCTGTTTGAGAATAGATTTCTTGTTTCGCTTGTTTTATGTAGGTCCCAGATTGATTATTTGGACCCAGAAAAATGTGAAATATCGTAACCTCTCATCTTTCTAATCCTACAAGCGATCGCGTCTCGTTGAGGATAAGACACTCGTATTCATGTGGGCACACTGGCTCTATCACAGCTATAACGTAAAATTTTGGAATGTAGGAATTTTTTTCTTTTATATGTTTACTGTGATTTGATAACTATTTCCATTTTCATGGCTCTCAGTTTCGAGGCTTATCGAAAAGTACTCTGACTGTAACTCCTTGGCTTAGGTGTTTAATGCTATTCATACGTTTTACTGCCTCTTCTCAGGTATGGTTTCGGGTTGTAATATCCATGGAACTACTGCAAGTATTTTCAAAAATGTCCGCAATCCAGTTGCTTCTCCTGCTTCTTTCAAGTCGTTAATATAGTGTGTTACTGTTAGAGATTCCAATGTCATTATTGTAACCTAAGTAACATAATATATCTATTTTCATATCATTCCTCTTTATTCGTAGCACTTTCACCATAATTAACATTATTTTTCAACGCCTTTCCGTAAACTGATTAAATATTTTCCATTCTAGGCATTGTGTACTCTACAATTTCTCAAATGTCTAGAAGTTCATATCTTGGTCTTTTATCCATTTTTGTGAAGATTTACCTACGTCTCTAAATATTTGCTCCATCTAAATAATTTTTGTGCAAGGTATTTCGCCTATAGGGACCTAAAAAGCTTTATTGCGAAGGACGTATAATGCACGAAGTTGCTCAAGAAGAAGAATTATGTTAGTGGGAATAAACAGGAAAGCTTCGACAAATATAACAAAACAACGAAACCGGAAGGAAATGGTTATGTGAAGAGGTACTCTTCTTTAGAGGGAATTCTGTAACAGGCAAGATAAATGGAAACACAGACACAGTAGGTGAAAACTATAAGGTTCAGATTAATTAAGAAACTGCTTTAGGAGAGAGCTATGTATAACTAGTGTACCACATTTATTGATTCGATTCTCTGTGCATAGACTCGTAAACAGATTTGACTAACCTTTGGAAGGTTCTCAAGCCCTCTGTATTTTACCTGTGCAAGTAAGACATCCAAGGGATTCCGACACTCAGTATTTTTCTACTGAAGACCATGAACATGAAAACTGTCAAGTCCTCGTATTGAGTTTATGCAGCTTCGTAGAGTAAGAAAAGTTATGAACAAAGTAACTGGAAGTAGCGTAGTTCGGAAGACATAAAAAACTATTTATTACAGGTAATTAAAGGGAAAAAATCAATTTCTATAGAAAACTCGTGCAAAATGAATGGTCGATATTTTATACGAAAGTAAAATGAAGAAGATATTAATGATATTAACGTAATTCTACAGAATGTTATTAAAAATCTGGGGATATTTAAAGGAGGATGAAAGTAAATTTCAAGACAGAGAAGATATCTACGGACAATCGTAATCTGTTCATGGAAAGGTTAATGCACATATTCTAGATCAGCTCGATATGGGTGCAGAAAAACAAAAATTTGTAACAGGTGAAACCAGTTGAAAGCCCAATTCTTTTAAGGAAGTGAAACTGAAAGAAAAAAAATACTTACATGAGCATATCGGTTTATGGAGGACAGCTGACGGCGATAATGTGAACGGTTCTCGCTTCTCCGGGACGCCAAAGTCTACACTGGGTACATGCTACGTGTCGCCAAACCAGTTCATTTAACGATTAGAGTGAGCTGCTTCCCCGTTTTATTTTTTTAGACGAAGGTTAGAATCGTGTACTGTAAGGTTTATACACCGTGCTACAGGCCGATGTTTGATGTATTCGCTTATGTACGAACTGTGCCGCAAAGAAAATGTGATTCACCGAAACGTTTCGGTACTTGTTACGGACTGAAAGACAGCCTCTCCTCGTGCTTAGTGAGGTCATTGGCGGCAGAGATCCCAGGTCTTCGACCGCGGCTGCATTCGCCCGGCTCGTGCCGGTGTAATTCCACAGCGTGATTGATTCCAATCAGAGGGGACTCCCCGCGGCGCCGTAACTCATTACGCGTCGGCCAGGCCGCTCCCAAAGCCCTGCAGATCCAAAAGCAAACAACATTCGCTCGAAATTAACTACTCCGTCGATCGGGGTTAGCAACGGCGCTGCCCCGCGTGGCATAATCCTGAGGGCAGTCGGCGTCGGCGTCGGCGTCGGGGAGAATCGCAATTGCGCGCTCTGGGACTAAGTGGGCACAAGGCGAGATCAGAGACGAAATTGCAGCTGGCTCCTTTCCTTATGATATTCTGAAACAGTGGCGAACGTGGAGATGAGATTATACTTGCGACTCCATGTATCATTCAGGGCTATTTACAGTGGCAGAGATGGCTTTTACCCAAACCCATGTACCTTGCGCAGTTCCTAAAGTGAGCCAGTGCTGCCCGGTCTCGTTAAAGGTTGACTTCTGTTACAGAGATGCCCTCTACGTAAGTGTTCCTAATAAAACCATCCAGGTTTATCAGTCAACGCCTTGAACGCAAGAATCACCATAGGATTTTACAAAAAGAATAGACGATTCGACATGCATATCAGTTTGAAAGCTACCAAAAGAGAGAAACAAACAAGTCTAAATATGCACAAAACGTGACAAAAAGAAAATCCTACTTACCAGTGGGAACGTCGACGGATATAAGGTGAGACAATTTCAACGTCTGGCAGGTGTGTGCAGACAGTGCTAGAAGACATCCTAAGACTCTTTGGCGCCGAAAAATTGTTAATATCCGCCATTTACTTGGTGCTACTCACTGCTGAAACTACATGTACTTTCAGTTTTGCAATGAATGTCCACGTCTTCTTCGCTAACTGGTTTCAGACGGCGTGCGTAAAATATTCGGCCTGTTATCGGAAAATACGTATTCAAATGACGATATTCTGATATACAAGAACAGTTTACAGGTTAACAGTCTGAAAGGAAGCACAGCAGTCACTATAATCTCCGTCTATGAAGGGGTAAAAAATTTGAAACAGTGTTCACTGAAGTTAGCGAAACTGTAGTGTGTGAAGGGTAATAATTTTCACGAGCGAAACAGGTAGCTCAAACTGCGAAGGTAAAAAGTAACGTCGTCCAGAACAGAAGTAAGCTTCAAAGAATTGCTGTAATACTACCTATAGACACTGCCCACCGTCTACCAGAAACCGGATCGATTCAAGCTATATGCAGTTATTTGCTATTTACCAGGTTGTTTAGACAAAATATATTCCCCATTAAGAAGAGACTCGGGTCTGTACCTTTTGTAGTGAACAAGTTACGATGTACTTCTCCCGAGCACAAAAATTTGTATTACTCTACTTCGCTTGAAATGTACTTCAGATCAAAAGTCAACCGTACAGTGGGTAGAAGCGGATCTTCGTCTTTTACCGTATTGAGCTATCCGGGCAAACATGACACCTTGAAACCTCTGTTATATCTCCTCCGTTTATCTAACTCTGTATACGTTGCTAGATCAGTACATCTGGCAGAAAGTGAATAGTGGGCGGTGGTTGAGAAACAGCCTGTGTGGTCTCTTCAGAACGTTCTTGTAGAACTTCTTGACAGATTAGTGTTGGGTCCAGACCAAAGCGTAATTTGTGCAGCACGACTTCCAGCGATAGGTATTGGTCTGGGTTCATATACAGGTCTGGTACAAACTGATAATCTGTCAGGAAGTTCTAGATCTTTCTTATATCTTTCGAAATAAACGTTCTGGGAAACAAGTAAGTTCACACGGGCATCTAGGCTGCTACAGATATTCACTGTGTGAAAATCAACCCGTCTTTACATTTTCACGACCCATAAAGAAAGGGTACAAGATCGAACATAGATAAACGTAAATTTACGACACAACATGATATTATAATGTTTAAGTTCTAAGTAATATATTATAGATAAGAGACGAAAAGTGTAGAGCTTATAGCTTCGTAGTTATAATACGAGCATATGCATGATGCATGACAGTACGTCTAATGATTGTCTCCTTAATATACCATTACCAGAGGCTACTGAATCGACTCTGTCGACACATGACAGAATAAAGCTTTAGAAACTGCTCACCATGGAAGAAAAAGGTATATGCCGTGATTTTCCTCTAGTGAGCCATTAATTTAGAATTGGATTCTAGAACTTGCTGTACCATCATCACCTCAAAGTGAATCTGGAAAACGGTTCTACATGAAATATATTTTAGGAAGTCCTTCTTCCTCTTCATACAGTTCCTAGTGTACTGTAATTTATTAAGTATAACATAAAAATAAGACTCGTCTTTGTTTCTCATTGATACTTACCTTCCCACATATACAGAACACTGAGCAAGTAGCCAATTGTTCTCTTTGTTTTGTTTGTCAAGAAGGGTAATCGAAAGGAATGGAAAGAAGATGTAACAAATAATATGTAAGTAACGAACGAATTGAGGGGCAAACTCAGTGTCAGAGACTCAGAGACCCTATGTGTTAATCCACTGATGCAGGTCCTCACTTCTTCTTTTCTTCCGGATCCCCACTTGAACTCAAGTACAAACCATTAAGGCCCTGACTGCTGCTACGTTTACAGTGAGGATCGCTTCCAGTCGCCGCAGAGGAACCTTCGCTGCCGCATTCACCGTCGTCGACGTCGAGGCCCCCGCCGCCCCCGCAGTCAGCTGGCAGGCGTTTCGCTGACAGTTACAGCGGCAACTTCAGGCCGGTGTAACGGGCGTACGGGTCGTGTCGGTACCGCGTGCGGTCCATCTTCAGCACGGACGCGTCCGCTCGGCCCGTCAAGTCCGGAGTCACTGCAACACGGAACCGGTACTTCTGGAGGCTGGGGAAGATAAAACAAATCGGCTCGAAATCCAACTCTATGAGTATCAGCTCTGATGCAGTGCCTGACAAAGAAGTGAAGCAGGCAGGATGTCAGTGTATCTTCGTGCACGTACACACCGCTACGGGCATGTAAATGATTAGAGCTGAATCCCTCAATGACAGATAAAACGGGCACAAGAGTGCATTCCTGCTGCTCGTGTTTGGTGTTGCAAGCAGGCCTGATGGTGTATAAAAAGTTTCCGTAAGAGCGTGAAAAAATTTTGCAGGACGCAGAGGATGCTCCATTGAATAATTTGAGTTAGAAAACCGGGATCGGAGAATCCAGCTTAAGGAGATAATAGGAATAAAATCACATTACTGTGTACTTTTTCTCTTACATTGGTTTCAGTCAACTGCAAATACAATCACCGACGCAATGAACGTGCCAAAAAATGGCTCTGAGCACTATGCGACATAACTTCTGAGGCCATCAGTCGCCTAGAACGTAGAACTAATTAAACCTAACTAACCTAAGGACATCACACACATCCATGCCGGAAGCAGGATTCGAACCTGCGACCGTAGCGGTCGCTTGGTTCCAGACTGTAACGCCTAGAACCGCACGGCCACTCCGGCCGGCCATGAACGTACCATTTGTACTGTACGTTACAAAATGTGTTGAAACTGACGGCCATGAACATTAATGCAAGCATGGCATCGTCAAATAAGATTCCAACGCACCTCGACGATTATCCCTGGTGTGTTTCGAATCACATCACAGGCAGCTACAATTCTGGCCGGGGTAGCCACGCAGTCTCAGGCGCCCATCCACGGTTCGCCAGCTTTCCCCGTCAGAGGTTCGAGTCCTCCATAGGGCATGGGTCTCTCTCTCTCTCTCTCTCTCTCTCTCTCTCTCTCTCTCTCTCTCTCTCTCTCTCTCCGTGTGTGTGTGTGTGTGTGTGTGTGTGTGTGTGTGTGTGGGTTGTCCTTAGCGTAAGTAAGATTAAGTAGTGTGTAAGCCTCGGGACCGATGTCCTCAGGAGTTTGGTTCCATAGGAACTTAACACCACCACCACAATAGTTTCGTATGTGTCCAGGGCACTTCGACCAGTGTGACCTACGCGAAAGACATTCTGCACAACATCCCAGACGCCATTTTTCGGTTATGCAATGTACGACCACATGGTGCTTCACGAACACGTACCTTCTTGGTGTCACAGTATGTCAGTCTTTTGCCTTGGCCCGCCAGATCACCAGACTTGTCGCCAATCGAAAATATGTAGTGTATGTTGGAACGACAGACGGAGTGCTGTGACAGATTACCAACCACCACAATGAACTTTGGAGCCATGTGAATTCAGCATGCCTGGCTACACTACAGGACGCCATCCGCACCTTATACGCATCGATAATCTCACCCACTGAACACGTTATCTGGCCCCAAGTCGGACCCTGTGCCTACTAGGCAACATTAAAGATGCTGGACCGAGGTGACTAAAAAGTTAATCGTTTCCGCAGGACATACTAATGTACGTGTCCTGCGAATGTGAACGTCGTGTCCCTATTCGTTGAAGGTGTTCTGTTTTTTTTCTGAACATGAGTGTATTTATAAAACAAAACTGAATCTTTTGTGACTATTTCGACTTCCATTAATTATTGTTAGTTTTATTTGTGTAATTATTTGTGTGTATTATGGTGTGGATCGAAAGTAATGCAATAAACGAATATTGTTATGACCATTATCTGACTACATGATAGTGTGAGGACTGTAACAGCGCAGAAAGAGTGAATCATACACAGGGGAATTTGTCAAGTACAACAAGCCAGTTTATGGTCCTGATGGTGCTGGAAAAACAAGAAACATTTTACTATAATTTGTTTATTTAAAGAGGGAGTTATTTTGATAACTGCGAATTCTCTTTGTTAATTTATTTAATTGTTCATAAAGGCTTTTAGGTTGTGATTGGACAAAAGCAAAAAAAAAAAAAAAAAAAGACTCGGGGTGGCGCTTTTTAATACTAATATCGGTTCGTTAGGATTTGTACCAGCCAATCGGAGAGCACAATATGTTAGCGCAGATTTTGTGGAGTAAGGGAATTGGTTTGAAAAGCCCAAGTTCAGTTCGGAGCTACGCCATCATCATATTCAGACGCGGATGTAAGGAGCTCTGAATAGATGTCATAATTTTGCTGGGATAGTCAATAAAACTTGACCGTGGAGTGCCGCAAACTTTAGGTGAACGTGTGAGAAAGACGAATGCGTGAAATTCCGATTGTAGTGTGTACACAATAACTGTTTAAAAACCAAAATCCGCGTGGCATATTGTGCAAGTCGGGACCGATAACTGAACGTTCAAGAGGATCGACTTGTGGGGTATACGAGGGAGAATTCTGTCACAGCGAACCCGTTTTGTAATATTTCCGGTAGAAAGTTCGGCTGGATACCATAAGCTGGCTATCACGGGCAGCCGTGATTGCGTACAAACGTCGAAAATGTAACTGAAGCCTAGCACAGAGTTGGTGGTGTCTTTGTATCAGACAAATAACAATGTATTGAAGTTTTCGCTCGCAAACTATCTGACTTTTTATAGCTAACTTAACCGGATATAAGAAAACATATGACGTAGCCTGTAAAGAAGTGTAGAGCAGCTATTTTCCGCTACAGCCTTTTCTAGCCGACCAGCATTACGCATTTTCCTAACATGGAAGACGTGTGGATCGGGCTGCAGAACAAGGAATCACCGGAAGGTGAGTGTTCGTTTCTGGAGGACGAGTAAGTTAATCGCTCCCTACCTGCGTCTGCCATCCCAGAACCAGCAATTGACTTCCCACAACAATGCTGTGTTTTAGCATAGCAAATTATTACGAGTTGTCGACTTGCACTGAAAGCGTAGCTTGCCTTGAAGTTGGGAGGAGAATACACTTTAGTTCTCAAGCTAGCACAGCGAACCGCATACTTCCCTAACGCTGCGTACAATACGTTACACAAACTCTCTATGTGCCTGAAGAAGTACTATTAAATATTAATCAATCTTTTTCATACTTAGTGTACCAAATTCTATAAAAACGCAACCATACTGTTAAAATTTCAAATCAATAACTTCAGTACTTTCGGAGGTATATAAAATAAAATAAACGTGCTGGCATTGTGAAAGTGAGTTCGGGGCTGTAATGTATTCACCTATGGTATCAATTGAAACTACAACCGAGAGGACAGTTTCATATAACGCAATTATCTGGCATGTTCTTTAGTTTCATTATGTCAGATTTCCGACGTAATTAAAACTACTTTGGAAAGTTATTATTTCATCACGTTCTGGTAGCGTGTTTTGGAGAGACTGGGAGAATAAATGGACGACATACGTGAATTGAGAATGTGATATTTTATTAAAATTGTGTAATTGTATGCTTGAGAAAGCTGTGCAATCAGGGAATTTGCGACGTGTATCGGAGTGAGCTTGATTTTATAAAAGGCAGCTAGCAGGGGCGTTGAGTATGAAATTCATTAGTAATTATTTTGTGAAAAGGAATCATATATGGGATTTTATCAAATTTTATTTTGTTTTGGACTCACGAGATTTCTCCGAAAATGGTTCAAATGGCTCTAAGCACTATGTGAGTCATCAGTCACCTAGAACTTAGAACTACTTAAACCTAACTTACCTACGAACATCACACACATCCATGCCCGAGGCAGGATTCGAACCTGCGACCGCAGCAGTCGCGCGGTTCCGGACTGAGCGCCTTAACCGCGAGACCACCGCGGCCGGCCCCGAAAATGGTTCAAATGGCTCTGAGCCTATGGGACTTTACATCTGAGGTCATCTGTCCCCTAGAACTTAAAACTACTTAAACCTAACCTAAGGACATCACACACATCCATGCCCGAGGCAGAATTCGAACTTGCGACCGTAGCAGTCACGCGGTTAAGGACTGAAGCGCCTAGAACCACTCGGCTACGGACGCCGGCGAGATTTCTCCTGTAAATTACTTGCGATTATCTGATTGGCTGACAATATAAATATCCCGAGTATAGAAGTTCGAGATGATCTGATTGGCTGCTTAACATACCAATCAAAAGGAAATATGTATTCCCCGCGTGTTAGAGTAGCGTTTTGTGCCTCAGCTTAGTAAGTCGAGGTATTCGCTTGAGAGCCGTCTTCTGGTAAACGCCTATATTAAACGGCGCTGATCAAATTTGTACCAAAGTGAAAAAAATCGCTCGTTTTATCGGTTGTCGTGTCGCTGACGAATAGTGACTACAGTATTGAGTATTTAGTGGAGCTTAGAGATTGTTTTTTTTTTTCTTTTCAGTTACGCGTGGCGTGTTTCTTGCAGATTACGAGACATTACAGCGAGCACTTCTTTACAGGAAGACTGCTGAACGACTGAATGTGTTAACTCGCTAGTAGTCGTGTGGCAGCGACTGTTTAGGATGTTTAGAATATCGGCTCGGACTAAATACCTTGTGGCTGCTTTCAAGAGTGGACTTGTAACAGAGGCAGCAGTAACATTGCATAAACGATTTCGAAATATTACATACGGACTTGATAGCTATTTTCCGTGTTTTAAAGACAGTACGCCAGCTTCAAGGAAATTTTAAACATTTTTTAGAAACGAGACATGCAAAAATACCGAAAGCTTTAGAGTTTAACTGACTTTCAGCTACGGCTAATGCACTGTGGCCTTTATGTGTGAGGTGTTTAATCGAATTTCGTCAACGCTGCTTTTGTCGGCTAAACCAGGGCCACACAACCTGAAACTTATCTAGGTAGGTAAACTGATTGTTCAAAGGATAATGGGACATCAACACTTGCCCCATGCGTAGGCTTCTGTCAGCACATCAACACATACGGCTGCGTTTGGAGTGGTGCCGTGGCGGGGAAGCATGGACTGCTGATGAACAGAATCGTATTCTGTTCAGCGATGATCACGATTCTGCAGAACTCCTCATGACCATCTGACGATGGTCATCTGGAGGTCTCATTCTTCCAATTCTTTGGAAAGGATCAACGATGTTACTCTTGGTGCCACGGTGAAGAGAACCATTGAGCATCACGTCACATTATGGCTGGTACTGATAAGGGAGCTCGAACGACACTGCTGTAAGTTAAGGTTGACGTATAACGTCTCGTGCGAAAGTATCACCGTGCCATTTTTCAATACTACAGTGCTAGACCACATATGGTACGTGTCTTCATGAACTGTTCGCGTGATGCAATAGTTGTACGGCTAGCATGATACCCTAGGTTTCTCTCCGACTGAACAAACGTGGAACCAACTCAGGCGTCACCTCCGTCCCAGTACCAGTATCCAAGATATGAAGGACCAGTCACAACAGTTGTGGCCCAGCTTGCCTATGGAGAGGATACTGGCGCTTCACGACACTCTTCCCAGCCGAATCAGTGCAAAGGCCCAGCCCAGCATGGGCGGAACATCATTGTGATTAGTATGCCCAGTCTCCTTTGTAAATTGCGCTCTTTTTCGTAACCACTGAAATAACACGATATGCGTCTCCACCGGCGAAGATCGATTTTGATTCCTCCGTCGCATATGAATGCTTTTTTTTTTTTTTTTTTTTTTTTTTTTACCGAGCCGTGTAGTTATGGAACAGTGTGAAAGGGAACTAGAATATAATGTCGCTTATAGAGTAGTACAATGGCCGTCACGGTCTATTGGGTGTGTTCTAGAAAACAGTAGCGCTCCTTTACTGAAGACAGTAAACGGAATATTTCTCGGACCCATTCTTTAGTAGAGATAGTGCGTTTCGGATCCGTAACAAGTCAGATTAGGGAAGCATACCACTAGAATAGTAAGAGAACTGAGCGATCACTGCGAGAGTGGTTTGGTAAGGCTTCATAAGATTGGGTGGGACTCCTTATTGCTAAGAAGTCGACTTTTGTGAAACTTTGTAACATTACTGGCACTGGTAGTCATAAGATATATGCCCATGTTTCACGTCTCAGTCGAGCGAAGATGTTATTGATGACGCATGACGTCATAACGTGGACTCGGGCATGAACAACACATAGTACGATGAGTACTTTTCTCGTTAGGAACAGCTCCAGCTGAATAATCTTACACTCTGATTATGTACTGTGATAGAAGGTAGAGCGATTACCCTCAGGCCAGCGCGCCAAAGAACAAATATTTAAAAAAAAATTATTATTGCTTAAGTAGAATTCAGACTTCGTTTGTAATATCAGGGAAATACCACTCAATGGTAAACTATCACTACATTGAATCACGAGATACAACTGAATCGCTTCGTGTGTCATCGGCTCAGCGCTAAACGACCGCTAATCGCAGCCGTTCGTGCTGTCCACTTCAGTTATTAGCAGAGAGGCTCAACAGTACATTCAAATGGATTTCAGTGTGCATTGAAAAATCGTGATCTGCAAGCAAAGCAGTGAATTATATGAATGATTAGTTACTTCAGGTATAACTTTCGTAGGCGTACGTCGTTACCACACAATTTATCTGATCAATTCTCCGTTTTCTCCGATGAATGTCAAATAAAATTCTGGATTCTCATTTTATCAACACTGAGCCTTAGCCAGTTAATGAGTTGTTCCATTACACGAAAATGAACTGCCATTCCTCCTCAGACATGCAAACACATCACTTTTCAGTTTTCGCAAAAGAGTTCAAGCCATTATATGGCGAAGCGTGGACACACCCCATATCAATATCCACTAATAATATAAAATACGCCCCCATAGCTGAGCGGTGAGTTCGGCTAACTGTTTTTTGCGGAAGCCGGGTTCGATTCCCGAGCCTGTCAGATATTTTTCCTTGGTGGACCGACTGGCACAGTGTGCACTCAGCCACGTGAGGGCACCTGAGAACCTACTGGACCAATTAGTAGCGCATCCACTGTGAAGAAACCTGACAAGGACAGTGACGGCGATGTACTTACCACTTGCCTTTCTACAGCTCATCCGGTGACGCCACTCTGGTCGGTCGATCCGCTAGGCCGCGGAACTTTACCTCTTATACCTTTCATAGTCAGACTTCGTTAGTAATTGCAGGGAAAAATCACTCAATGCTAAACTATCCCTACATTGAATCGCGAGATACAACTGAATCACTTCGTGTGTCATCGGCTCAGCACCTTCGTGCTGTCCACTCAGTTCTTAGGAGAGAGGCTCAAGAGTACATTCAAATGGATTTCAGTGTGGAGATAGTGTAATTAGGAAATGTGCACGCAGTTGCAAATATGAAATCATCTTCGGCTGCATATTAGAATGACGCCTATGAAAATTTGTGCCGGACCTTGCCTCGAACCCGAATTTTACGCTTTGTGCGAGCTGTCACTTTTACCGCTTCGCCTATCCGTGCACGAATCACGATCTGACCCAAACTACCATATACAGGGTGTTACAAAAAGGAACGGCCAAACTTTCTGGAAACATTCCTCACACACAAAGAAAGGAAATATGTTATGTGGACATGTGTCCGGAAACGCTTACTTTCCATGTTACAGCTCATTTTATTACTTCTCTTCAAATCACAGTAATCATTGAATGGAAACACACCGCAATAGAACGTATCAGCGTGACATCAAACACTTTGTTACAGGAAATGTTCATAATGTCCTCCGCTAGCGAGGATACCTGCATCCACTCTCCGTCGCATTGAATCCCTGATGCGCTGATGCAGCCCTGGAGAATGGTGTATTGTATCGCAGCCCTCCACAATACGAGCACGAAGAGTCTCTACATTTGGTACCGGGGTTGCGTAAAAAAGAGCTTTCAAATGCCCCCATAAATAAAAGTCAAGAGGGTTGAGGTCAGGGGAGCGTGGAGGGCATGGAATTGGTCCGCCTCTATCAATCCATCGGTCACCGAATCTGTTGTTGATAAGCTTACGAACGCTTCGACTGAAATGTGCAGGAGCTCCATCGTGCATGAAGCACATATTGTGCCGTACTTGTAAAGGCACATGTTCTAGCAGCAAAGGTAGAGTATCCCGTATGAAATAATGATAACGTACTCCATTGAGCTCAGGTGGAGGAACATGGGGCCGAGTCAAGACTTCACCAACAATGCCGGCCCAAACGTACACAGAAAATCTGTGTTGATGACGTGATCGCACAACTGCGTGCGGATTCGCGTCAGCCCATACATATTGATTGTGAAAATTTACAATTTGATCACGTTGGAATGAAGCCTCATCCGTAAAGAGAACATTTGCACTGAAGTGAGGATTGACACATTGTTGGATGAATCATTCGCAGAAGTGTACCCGTGGGGGCCAATCAGCAGCTGATAGTGCCTGCACACGCTGTACGTGGTACGGAAACAACTGGTTCTCCCGTAGCACTCTCCATACAGTGACGTCAACGTTACCCTGTACAGCGGCAACTTCTCTGACGCTAACATTGGGGTTATCGTCAACTGCACGAAGAATTGCCACGTCCATTGCAGGTCTCCTCGTCGTTCCAGATCGTGAGTCATAGGCTGGAATGTTCCGTGCTCCCTAAGACGCCGATCAATTGCTTCGAACGTCTTCCTGTCGGGACACCTTCGTTCTGGAATCTGTCACGATACAAACGTACCGCGCCACGGCTATTGCCCCGTGCTAATCCATACATCAAATGGGCATCTGCCAACGCCGCATTTGTAAACATTGCACTGACTGCGAAACCACGTTCGTGATGAACACTAACCTGTTGATGCTACGTGCTGATGTGCTTGATGCTAGTACTTTACTGTAGAGCAATGAGTCGCATGTCAACACAAGCACCGAAGTCAACATTACCTTCCTTCAATTGGGCCAACTGGCGGTGAATTGAGGAAGTACAGTACATACAGACGTATCTAAAATGACCTCTAACGTGGAAAGTAAGCGTTTCCGGACACATGTCCACATAACATCTTTTCTTTATTTGTGTGTGAGCAATGTTTCCTGAATGTTTGGCCGCACCTTTTTGTAACACCCTGTATAGTCCTCCTTGTGTCACAACCTGCACTCGTTCGTTACGTATATTCTCTTCCAGGAAGGACTTATTTCATGAGAATCGACGGCCCGGCAATGGTGAACAAATACGAAATATAAGTACCTGTGCGCATGCATGTCCGAAAGAACATTACGTAATACTTCTTAATAACACAGACCTAGCTATTTCGTATAGTGTAATTAATTTGCGATTCTAATTTTGTTTGATTTCACACAGCTCCAGCCCTTTGCCTCTTTGTTGCATACCTACATCTGTGCCCCGCAAGCCATGTTGCGTTATTTAGCGCAGGCGACTACGGTAATTTCCTCCCTGTACTGTACCTTTTCCGAATTCTGCATCAGAAAAGCGAAAGACAAGGTCCAATTTCTCGGATTATGTCAGTGTGGCCATTTCGCTAGATGTACATGTGATCAAAAAGTCAGTATAAATTTGAAAACTGACATGATTGGAATGACATGGGGTTTTATTAGAACCAAAAAACTACAAAAGTTCAGAAAATGTCCAACAGATGGTGCTTCATCTGATCAGAATAGCAATAATTAGCATAACAAAGTAAGACAAAGCAAAGATGATGTTCTTTACAGGAAATGCTCAATATGTCCACCATCATTCCTCACCAATAGCCGAGGATAATATTGTGAACAGCACTGTAAAGCATGTCCGGAGTTATGGTGTGGCATTGGCGTCGGATGTTGTCTTTCAGCATCCCTAGAGATGTCGGTCGATCACGATACACTTGAGACTTCAGGTAACCCCAAAGCCAATAATCGCATGGACTGAGGTCTGGGGACCTGGGAGGCCAAGCATGACGAAAATGGCAGCTGAGCGCACGATCATCACCAAACGACGCGCGCAAGAGATCTTTCAAGCGTCTAGCAATATGGGATGGTTGTAATAAAACCCCATGTCATTCCAAGCATGTGTGTCAAATTTTACCTCTCTATCTACATTATTCCGTGGTTTATTAAGTTTTCAAATTTATACTGACTTTTTGATCACCGGGTATGTTGGGAAGAGCATATGTAGCCCAGCTCTTCTTGGCAATCTGTGAACTTTCTAGGCAGCCAGTGAATGGCGCAGCACGAGAGGATCACTGGGCCTGCAGTGAGAACTCACCGGAAGTGGCGACGGCGTCTGGCGCGGCGGCGGCGGCGGACAGCTCCTCCATGGTCTCCGGCGCGATGAGGCCGCCGCCGTTGGCGTAGCCGTCCAGCAGGCCGTACCTGCCGACACACACAGCAGCGAGCTCACCAACACTGCTACACTCGCAAATCAAGCAGGCACTTTGGGTGTTATGCGATTGATGCTGAGCACCGGTCAATCAGGAAGACAGTGAGTCCATTTTGTGCGGTAGTGGTTGCCTACCGTGACACAAGAAACAGTCAACAATATCTACAGACAGGATCAATACCGTTCTGTCACTCTCTCTTTAACATTGGTTCATCCAAAGCCAATGTGCTCGGCTCTTATTCAATATTGGCTCTGAGCACTGTGGGATTTAACTGCTGTGGTCATCAGTCCCCTAGAACTGAAAATTACGTAAACCTAACTAACCTCAGGACATCACACACATCCATGCCCGAGGCAGGATTCGAACCTGCGACAGTAGTGGTCGCGCGGTTCCAGATTGTAGCGCCTAGAACCGCTCGGCCACTTCGGCCGGCCCTCATTCAATAATTTTACCCTGATCGTTCACACAGATATCATTCACCTTTCATTCCTAGTCACCCCGCGCAACAATGGGTAATTCACACAGCCTGAAGTCCAAAACACACGTACTCACACAAAGACATCCAGCGCCCCACCTAGATAGAATGAGTCACCTAAAACAAATACCACTCGTCTTATCTGTCATGCCAGCCTCTGTGGCCAAGCGGTTCTAGGCGCTTCAGTCTGTAACTGGGCGACGGCTCCGGTCGCAGGTTCGAATCCTCCCTCGGGCATGGATGTGTGTGTTGTCCTTAGGTTAGTAAGGTTTAAGTAGTTCTAGGGGACTGATGACCTCAGATGTTAAGTCTGATAGTGCTCAGAGCCATTTGAACCATTTTTATCTGCCATGAGACGCCCGTTGAAGGAAAGTGTCGGTGTGTAGCCTGATACAAACAAAATGATTTTTAACGCGGAATTTTACGAGCTCATCCGATAAATCGGTCCAAACTCTGCAATTCATGGTGACAGTATCTTTGCTTATGTAGTAACCGCTTTTATTACAGTACGATATCCTTAAGATATTTGTATTGTAATAAATGCAGTTATTGCATAAAAACGGACTTTGTCGGCATTATTGATATAACCACGCCTGTCGGGACTTAACTAACGATACTAAATAACACTTGTTTTTCTATGCTGAGTTACAAAAATGTGCGATCGTTTGTATTGTGACTCCATGACGTATGGGTGTTTAGTTTGGCTTTTGACTTGTGCTTAGATAGCCGAAGTGATAACTCTTCTATTTCTTCCAGTTTGGCAACGGAGGAATTGTGGACAGGCCTCATAAAATGACCACTGCCCACTTTGCCCCTTGGGACCATTCCGTTAAAATAAAAAAAAGGTTTGTAGAGCAATTGTATGCGAAAGGCAAGAAAAAGAATACCACAACTTTAGGAATTTAAAACTCTGGAACGACAAAAGGCAGAGCTAAGCACTATCTGTCGGCGAATTAAGGGAGCTATAAAGTTTCATTTAGTTGTATATTTGTTCGCTTGAGGCACTGTTGCTTAGGCGTCAGCGTCAGTTGATGCTAAGATGGCGACCGCTCAACAGAAAGCTTTTTGTGTTATTGAGTATGGCAGAAGCGAATCGACGACAGTTGTTCAGCGTGCATTTCGAACGAAGTATGGTGTTAAACCTCCTGATAGGTGGTGTATTAGACGTTGGTATAAACAGTTTACAGAGAATGGGTGTTTGTGCAAAGGGAAAAGTTCTGGACGGTCGAGAACGAGTGATGAAAATGTAGCACGCATCCAGCAAGCATTTGTTCGCAGCCCAGGAAAATCGACTCGCAGAGCTAGCAGAGAGCTGCAAATTCCACAATCAACTGTATGGAGAGTCCTACGAAAAAGGTTAGTTATGAAACCTTATCGTCTGAAATTGGTTCAAGCACTGTCTGCAGCTGATAACATTAAAAGAATCGATTTCTGTGATTTTATCCTAGCTCAAATGGAAACAGATGAATCTTTCGTTTCAAAGATTGTGTTTAGTGATGAAGCAACTTTCCACACTGACGGGAAAGTCAACCGTCACAATGTCTGTATATGGGGCACTGAGAATCCACGGGAAACAACTCAGTATGAACGTGACTCGCCTAAGGTGAACGTTTTCTGTGTCATTTCAGCCAATAAAGTTTTTGGTCCCTTTTCCTTCTAAGGTGCTACTGTATCTGGAGATGTTAGAGAATTGGCTGTTCCCTCAGCTCGAACAAGAAGCACAACAATTCATATTTCAGCAGGATGGAGCGCCACCACAGTGGCACTTATCTGTCCGTAACTACCTGACCGTCAACTGCCCGAGGCGATGGATCGGCCGCCAGGCAGCCCGTGACAGAGCACTTCATCACTGGCCTCCAAGAAGCCCTGATCTTACCCCCTGCGATTTTTTTCTTATGGGGGTATGTTAAGGATATGGTGTTTCGGCCACCTCTCCCAGCCACCATTGATGATTTGAAACGAGAAATAACAGCAGCTATCCAAACTGTTACGCCTGATATGCTACTGAGAGTGTGGAACGAGTTGGAATATCGGGTTGATATTGCTCGAGTGTCTGGAGGGGGCCATATTGAACATCTCTGAACTTGGTTTTGAGTGAAAAAAAAAACCTTTTTAAATACTCTTTGTAATGATGTATAACAGAAGGTTATATTATGTTTCTTTCATTAAATACACATTTTTAAAGTTGTGGTATTCTTTTGGAATCACCCTGTACAGTCGTTAAGGCAACTTCTCCTGACAATTTGGGCATAAAAATGTTCAAGCTGACACTATTACATATTAACAAGATGTGAATCTATTTCATTAGTGTAACGTGATGCTTGTTTTATAATATGTATTAACAGGAAAGACAAGACACAATGAGCAATAATTACTCCAGCGACTTTGGGTAGCAGCCCGCATGGACAAGCGCAGTACCGTTGCTGCTGGAGTAGCGGCTTTTCTTGGAGTTTTACTGTCCCTCTTAACACATGTCGATAAAATAAATATCGCAGTATACAAATTTGGAACTGCACTAGTGGGGACATAAAATTGTGCTATAAAAATAACTGTTTATCGAATTTCTGTTTCATCTATTGCAAGTTGTTATCGCTGACGGTAGGGATAAGTGATAAATTCTGCAACTGTCGCTTGGAATCGTCAAAATGCCATCCTCGTCCGTCCCTCAACGTTCGCGAACCGCCACCGGTTGCGGATCGTACTATAGTGCCTAGTTGGTGTGCTAACGCCGTGCTGTCGCGAGCTGACGTCGGGAACGTGCTGCACGTAGCCGCAAAGAGAGCTTTCCAGCGCTTATAACTGCCTTGACGCTGTGCACGAGTGGCGGTAGACCGCAGCTGTACACAGAGGGCGCTACTCGGCGGCGCGGCCTTTGTATCCCGAGGCGTAATGTCGCCTGAGTAGAGGGCACAGTGGCTGCCTGGCTGGCGGTGCTCCCAAGTCGCGGCTGGTCGCCTGCGCGAGGCTGGTGGTGAGCGGTGGAGGGGTGAGTTCCGTCCTGAAAGGGGAAAGTAGGAGGCAGCGGGACGGACCAGCAGCGACCAGCACGTGAGGCCAATCCTTGAGCGACGAGATGCCACAGCGAGGGAGTTCTCCTCCGCTCGGATGGCGGCGGACTGCTCTCACCAGAAGAAAGCCTCGAGACTGCACTACTGGTCCGGCTATATGTGGTGTTTCTTACACCCTTACATACACCGAAGCGCCAAAGAAACTGGTATAGGCATATGTATTCAAATACAGAGATATGTAAACAAGGAGAATACAGCGCTGCGGTCGGCAACAACTATACAGGGTGAAAAGTATTAAAACCGACAATATTTTTCCCTAATGTCATTTTTTCCTAGGAGGATGACTTAAACCGGTGGGGGCCGTATTACGCTCTTCAGTTCCTAAGAGGCCGTATTACAATACTGAGTTGTTAGAGGCCGTATTACGCTCTTCAGTTGTAGGCAACTGCTCTCCACCAGTGAAGTAGTGCATTGTCTCTGTTTACTAATGGAGCGATACACCTGGAGTGAGTACACTGATGTGGTTGGTGCGTACTAAGTAGCGCACCACAACAGACGAGCTGCACAGCGGGTTTATCAACAATATCCTAATCACAGTATCCCGCAACATACGACTTTTGCTGCTGTGTACCAACGTCTGCGTGAGACCGCATCATTTAGCAGATTACATGGACAGGGACGCCGTCGCACGGTAAGAACGCTGCAATTTGATGAAGCTGTCTTGCAGCAACTGGAGCGGGATCCTTCAATCAACACTAGTGCAATTGCACGTTACATCGGGACGAATCAGACGAATGTAACAACAATCCTTTGAGAGCAATTGTTATTTCCATTTCACTTACAGTGTGTCCACTACCTGGAACCAGTTGATTATCCACCCAGAGCACAATTTTCGCAGTGGTACCTAGAACAGTGTGAAATGCATACTACATTTCCATCGTCTGTGTTCTTTACCGATGAAACAACGTACGGGCGTGATGGAGTCTTCAACATGCACAATTCGCATGTTTGGGGTGAGAATAACCCACATGCCACAGTTAATAGCACTCATCAAGTGCGGTTCTTCGTTAATGTGTGGGTTGGTGTTGTTTTGGGGACTGCTTAATTGGGCCGTATCTGCTACCCAGGCAATTAAATAGAAAGGCGCTATTACAATTTTCTCGCCAGAGCATTGCCAGAATTGCTGGAAGACGTCCCGCTCCCTACAAGACAACATACGTGGTTCCAACATGACGGGGTGCCGGCACATTTCAGTCATCGTGTGCGTCTATTTGTGGACCGACGGTTCCCAGAAACGTGGATGGTAGAGGTGGTCCTGTGCCATGGACTGCTCGATACCCAGGTATGTCCCCTCTGGACTTTTTTGTGTGGGGAGAGATGCGCAACCTTGTTTACGCAATTCCTCTTGCATCAGAAGAGGACATGGTTGCCCGGATAGTAGCAGCAGCAGGAACAGTTCAGGATACTCCTGGGGTTTTTGCCAGCGTCAGACAGAACATGATCCAACGGTGTAATCTCTGGTTACGTGTCAATGGAGGCATTTTTGAAAAATCTACTGTAATTGAAATTGGGTTGTGTTCATGTGTTGTCTCTTGGTCATAAAAAAATGGAAAAGTGTTTGTTGGTTTAATTAATTTGCTGCCGGAGAAATCTTCATCTACCGATTTAAATACTCCTCATAGGAAAAAATGACATGAGGGAAAAATATTTGTTTTGATGTCCCCTACAACCTCTCAGAGTTTGTCGGTTTAAATACTTTTCACCCTGTGTAAGACAAAAAGTGTCTGGCGCATTTGTTAGATCGGTTACTGCTGCTACAATAGCAGGTTATCAAGATATAAGTGAGTTTGAACGTGGTGTTGTAGTCGGCGCACGAGCGATGGGACACAGCTTCTCCGAGGTAGCAAAGAAGTGCGGATTTTCCCGCACGACCATTTCACGAGTGTACCGTGAGTATTTGGAAGCCGGTAAAACATCAAATCTCCGACATTGCTGTGCCCGGAAAAAGGTCCTGCAAGAACGGGACCAACGACGACTGAAGGATGTCGTTCAGCGTGACAAAAGTGGAACCCTTCCGCAAATTGCTGCAGATTTCAATGCTGTCCCTGCGAAACATTCAACGGAACATCATCGATATGGGCTTTAGGAGTCGAAGTCCCAATCGTGTACCCTTAATGACTGCAGTACACAAAGCTTTACGCCTCAGCCGGCCGAGGTGGCTGAGCGGTTCTAAGCGCTTCAGTCTGGAACCGCGCGACCGCTACGGTCGCAGGTTCGAATCCTGCCTCGCGCTTGGATGTGTTTGATGTCCTTAGGTTAGTTATGTTGAAGTAGTTCTAATTTCTAGTAGACTGGTGACCTCAGACGTTAAGTCCCACAGTGCTCGGAACCATTTGAACCATTTTACGCCTCACCTGGGCCCGTCAGCATCGACATTGGACTGTTGATGACTATAAGCATGTTGCCTAGTAGGACGAGTTTCCTCTCAAATTGTATAGAGCGGAAGGACGTGTACGGGTATGGAGACAACCTCATGAATCCATGGACCCTGCATGTCAGCAGGGGATTGTTCAAGCTGGTGGAGGTTGTGTAATGGCTTTCACCTCTCATCTGAGGATGGTTTTATACTGCTCTTTCAGCCAATGCCGACAACACATTTTTTTTGGTTCATCTGGGCAGCTAGTTGCTCAACAGTTGTACGTCTGTTTGCCTGTACACATCTCCGCAGCCGGTGCTGCACCGCAGCTGCCTTTCCGCCCGCCTTGGATAGTGTCACATTGCTATGCACTGTATACATGGTAATAAACCAACAGTTTACGAAGTTAGCCATTTCGGAAATGCTTACATGCTTCGCCAGAAAACTTACCACCATGCTCTTTTGGACGTCAATAAATCCCTCCGGTTACAAACTACGACAGCGGATGCACAGTTTTCCGCATCCCCCAACACGCTTTATGCAGGGTGGTCCATTGATAGTGACTTGGACAAATGCCTCACGAAATAAGCATCAAACGAAAAAACTACAAAGAACGAAACTCGTTAGGCTTGAAGGGGGAAACCGGATGGCACTATTGTTGGCCCGCTAGATGGCGCTGCCATAGGTCAAACGGATATCAACTACGTTTTTTTTTAACAAGAACACCCAATTTTTATTACATATTCGTATAGTACGTAAAGAAATATTAATGTTTTAGTTGCACCACTTTCTTCGCTTTGTGATAGATGGCGTTGTAATAGTCACAAACGTATAAGTACTTGGTATCACGTAACATTCCGCCAGTGCGGAAGGTATTTGCTTCGTGATACATTATCCGTATTAAAATGGACCATTTACCAATTGCGGGGAAAGGTCGATATCGTGTTGGCTATTGGGATCAAAATGCCCAACGTGCTTGTGCTATGTATGTTGCTCGGTATACTGGACGACATCACCCAAGTGTCCGAACCGTTCGCCGGATAGTTAAGTTATTTAAGGACACAGGAAGTGTTGTGAAACGTCAACCACGACGTGCAACAAATGATGATACCAAAGTAGGTGTTTTAGCTATTGTCACGGCTAATCCGCACATCAGTAGCAGACAAATTGCACGACAATCGGGAATCTCAAAAAGGGTGGTGTTGAGAATGCTACATCAACATCGATTGAACCAGTACCATATTTCTATGCACCAGTAATTGCATCATGGCGACGACTTTGAACGTCGCTTACAGTTCTGCCACTGGGCACAAGAGAAATTACGGGACGATGACAGATTTTTTGAACGCTTTCTATTTAGCGACGAAGCGTCATTCACAACAGCGGTAACGTAAACCGGCATAATATGCACTATTGGGCAACGGAAAATCCACGATGGCTGCGTCAAGTGGAACATCAGCGGCCTTGGCGGGTTAATGTATGGTGCGGTATTATGGGAGGAAGGATAATTGGACCCGATTTTATCGATGGCAATCTAAATGGTGCAATGTATGCTCATTTCCTACGTAATGTTCTGGCGATGTTACTACAAGATGTTTCATTGCATGACAGAATGGCGATGTACTTCCTACATTATGCATGTCGGTCACATAGCTCGCGTGCGGTTGAAGCGGTATTGAATAACATATATCAGCACAGGTGGATTGGTCGTCGAAGCACGTTCACCGGATCTGACGTTCCCGGATTTCTTCCTGTGGGGAAAGTTTAAAGATATTTGCTATTTGATCCACCGACAACGCCTGTCAACATGCGTCAACGCATCGTCAAAGGATGTGCGGAAATTACGGAAGGCGAACTACTCGCTGTTGAGAGGAATGTCGTTACACCTATTGCCAAATGCATTGAGGTGGACGGACATCATTTTGAGCATTTATTGCATTAATGTGGTATTTACAGGTAATCACGCTCTAACAGCATGCGTTCTCAGAAATGATAAGTTCACAAAGGTACATGTATCACATTGGAACAACAGAAATAAAATGTTCAAAGGTACCTACGTTCTGTATTTTAATTAAAAAACCTGTCTGTTACCAACTGTTAATCTAAAATTTTAATTCATATGTTTGTGACTATTACAGCGCTGTCTATCACAAAGCGAAAAAAGTGGTTCAACTAAAACATCCATATTTATTTACGTACTACAGGAGCATGTAATAAAAAATGGGGGTTCCTGTTTAAAAAAAAACGTTGTTGATATCCGTTTGACCTATGGCAGTGCCATCTAGCGGGCCAACCGTAGCGTTATCTGGTTTCCCCCTTCAAGCTAGTCGAGTTTCGTTCTTTGTAGTTTTTTCGTTTGACGCTTATTTCGTGATCAATGGAACACCCTCTATACCTCCCACAGCTAATGCTCCCACCTGCCGTCTGCGAGTGGTTATCACACTTTGACGTCGAACACAGGCGGTGCTCACATTAATGTTACTGGACGGTGTAGAAGGAGTGAACAGCGCCAGATATTGACCATCACCGTTCAGGATACGGCGATACTGCGTACCCGTGTGAGACAGCGTTATCAGCTCCTGACGTAGCTTGAAGGGGCCTCATTGTGAATCTATACTCAGCCGGCTGGTCGAATCGTGTAATATTCAGATCTGTGGAAGATTTTCATATGACACCAGTCTGATGTTGGCCTGTGTGAAAACGTAAGGGTAGGCTTACTCGTCATCAAGTTTCAGTGCACCAGGCACTTGTTAACATCTTCCCACATGCATCTACCTCCAGGGAACAACTAATGGAATCCCTGCAACATTCTGTTCCATCCCGTATCGTAGCTTTTAGACTTGTAGCAGGCAGACTAGATAATCACCGTTCCATCAGTAAACTGCCATTAACGCACAACACAAACGGCTAGGAGGGAAGCAACGATCCTGATGAAAGGCGTCGTATTGTGTTCAGTGATGAATCTCCATCATGCACAGCCCGGACGACCATCGTCACCGGGTTTGGCGGCGATCTACGTAGGCACCCCGTTCCTTCAGTGCTTTGGCGAGGCACGCCGGTGTTTCTCCTGGAATCATGGTAAGGGGAGGGGGACATCGGGTATGACTTCAGATCATGGTTGGCAGCGAGTAAAGGAACACTGCTGCCACAAGGGGTATGTCACGGACATAATGCTACCTAGTGCGCTACGTCTCATGTGACTGTATGGTGGTGCCATTTTTCAGCAAGACAATACTGGTCTGTACGTGGTGAGCGTCGCTATGAACTATCTGCATATTAGTGAGGTATTTCCATAGCGAGCAGATTCCCCGGATCTGTCGTCTATAGATCATACACCGAACCAGTTCAGACGTTACGTCCGTCGCAGTACCAGTACACAGGATAACTAGAATTAGTTACAACAGTTGTGGACCAGCATGTCTCAGGAGAGGATATAACGCATTTAAGACTGGCTTCCCAAATGATTCAGTGCGTGCATCCAGGACAGAGAAGGTGCCACGTCATATTGATTAAGGGCTCATGATGTCAGTCAAGTTTTTCACATCTGTACCTAGCGGTGTGGCGCAGTGGTTAGGACACGGGACTCGCATTCGGGTGGACGTCTGTTCAGACCCGCGTCTGGCCTTCCAGATTTAGGTTTTCCGTGATTTCTCTAAATCGGTGCATGAAAATGCCGGGATGGTTGCTTTGGAAGGGCAGGCCCGGTTTCCTTCACCACCCTTCCCCAATCCGAGATTGCACTCCGTCTCTAATGACTTCTGTTCAATAAGATTGGAAATAATATCACGCCCTGTGAAATTTCAAGTTCTCATCCCGTTCTGTGTGCTTCACATTTCTGTCAGGCCGGATATTTAATAAAAGTACTAAGTTTTGATATATCGCGAATTTTTGTTCGGAGAGTAAGGCGCTTGACAAAACCACCCGAATATTTTCATCTATGTTAACCTAAAATTGTCTGCGTAACATTGAAGCTAACCTTCAAAAATTAATCTTGTTTACGGATTCTTCCGTCAAGTCCTGGCAGAAAAATTCCATATTTGGGGTTGAATAACAAGTGAACTGTTTTCGTTCTACTGATTTTTGTTTTATCAGGCCTGTTTTCAGCTTACTGAGCTATTTGCAGGAAGCAAATGACTGGTGTCTGCAATGGACACTAGCTCCTAGGCAACCAAACATCATAGGCAAAGATACATTCCACTTGCACAGAATGTTGTGCACCAAACATGTTTTTCACCATTGTAAATTACACGTTACGTAACAGACATTATTAAACATTATTAATGTACTAACGAATATATGGTTGTGATGCTATAACCATTTAACCTCTAGTACTCTAATATTACGTATTTTACTATATAATGAGAGGTGAAGGCAGCAAATAATCAGATAGGTAAAAAGATAAGGCTTAGTATAAATCCTGGGACAACACAAGAAATATGGGATTTAAATGATTAAAGGAGCACATTTAAAAATGCAGAAAATGAAAGGCGAGAGGGAATACAAACGTCTAACAAGTGAGATTAATGGGAACTGTGAATTTCTAAGCAGGAATGGCTAGAAGACAAATGTAAGTATTTAGAAGCATGTTTCACTAGGGGAAGATAGACACTGCCTGCAGAAAAATTAAAGAGGCTTTTGGGGAAAAGAGTAGCAAACGTATGAATTTCAAGAACGCAGATGGTTAACCGGTCCTAAGCAAAGAAGGGGAAGCTGAAAAGTGGATGGAGTATATAGAGGGTCTATAAAAGGGAGAAGAAATTGAAAGCAATATTATAGAAAGGGAAGTGGACGTAGATGAAGATGAGATGGGAGGTATGATACTGCGAGAAGAATTTGGTAAAGTTCTGAAAGATCCCGGGAGTAGACGATATTCCGCCAAAATTACTGATAGCCTTGAGAGAACCAGTCATGACAAAACTCTTCCATCTGGTGTGCAAGACGTATGAGACAGGCGAAATACCCGCAGACTTGAAGAAGGAGTGTGGTAATTCCAATTCCAACAAAGCAGTTGCTAACAGATGTGAAAATTACCAACCTATCAGTTTAATAAGTCATAGTTGCAAGTTACTAACACAAACTCTTTTCAGAATAATGGGAAACTGATAGAAACAGACCTCGGAGAAGATCAGTTTGTATTCCGGAGAAATGTAGAAAGTCGTGAGGTCATATGAACCCTACGACTCATCTTAGAAGATAGGTTAAGGAAAGGCAAACCTACATTTATAGCATTTGTAGACTTAAAGAAAGCTTTTGACAATGTTGACTCGAATACCCTCTTTGAAATTCTGAAGGTAGGACGTGTAGAATACAGAGAGGGAAAGGCTATTTACAACTTGTACAGAAAGCAGACTGCAGTTATAAGAATTGCGGGGCATGAAAGGGAAGCAGTGGTTAAGAAAGGAGTGAGACAATGTAATTCCAATGTAATTTAATCTGTACTGAAGAAGCAGTAAAGGAAACCAAAGAAATATGTGGAGTGAGAAAGTTCAGAGGGAAGAAATAAAAACTTTGAGGTTTGTCGATGACATCGTAATTCTATCAGAGACGGAGAAGGACTCGGCGGAACAGTTGAACGGAATGAATTGCGGTTTGAAAAGAGGATATAAGATGAACATCAACAAAAGCACAACCAGGATAATGGAATGTAGTGGAATTAAACCAGGTGATGTTAGGGGAATTACATTAGGGAATGAGACACTTAAATAAGTAGATGAGTTTTGTCATTTGTGCAGCAAAATAACTAATGATGGCAGAAATAGGTAGGATATAAAATGTAGACTGGATGGCAAGAAATTTATTTCTGAAAAAGAGAAGTCTGATAATATCGAATATAGATTTAAGTATTAGGAAATCACTTTTGAAGGTATTTATCTAAAGTGTAGCCATGTACGGAAGACAAACACGGACGATGAACAGTTTACATAAAAAGAGAATACAAATTTTCGAAAGGTGGTGCTACAGAAGAATGCTCAAGATTATATCGGTCAATCATATAACGAATGAGAAGGCACTGAATTGAACTCGGGGACAATAAATTTGTTGCAGAGCTTGAAAAAAGAAGGGACCTGTTGATAGGACACATTCTGAGATATCAAGGGATCACCAATTTAATATTTGAGGGAAGTGTGTGTGTAGGAGCGGGGGTAAAACTCTTAGATGAATACAGAAATATGTGGATTGCAGTAGTTATTCTGAGATGATGAGTCTCGCACAGGATAGAGTAGCATGAAGAACTGCATCAAACCAGTTTTCGGACTAAAGACCACCACAACAACAACTGTGAGGTCATGACATTGGTTTACAACTGTCTAACTGAGCACTAGTCACTTACGCTGTGCAACGAACACGTTTTACGTTGTAAATAATGGCTTACACAATTCACAATATTAAGTACAGTACACGTTTGGTACACAGCATTCTGCGCAAGAGGTTGTGTCTTTTCATATCATATTTGGTCGCCTAAGAACTGCTGGTCCGTTGTTCAATTGAAGTTGCTCCAATAAACCGAAAAGAAGTTTGAAATAAACACAAATCAGAAGAACAAAGTTCACTTGTTATACAACCTTTAAATTCAAAAATTAATATTGCTATGTAGTGGAACATATTAAATAAACAGTAAAAATAAAATATCAGCCAACAGAGTAATGTAGTACTGACAGTCAGTCAGTGTTAGGGTTAGACGGTATAACACAGGGTACATTTCTGGTGGCTACTGCAAACAGCAGCGCCATTTGCGAGCGAACGACAGCAACGGTAATGCCGTGGGGTGAAGCGCTGCACGAGTGCCGTGTAGCCACGTGTTCCGTTTCCCAGAGCGGACATTTGGATTTAGGCTGGCATAATGCGAGTTCAGTACAAATGTCAGCTGTGGGAATGCTACAACGTGTCGTGCACACGCACCTCCCGTGTGCTGTCGATGCTCCACTGCACCTGATTTCGTTAGCGCACGAATAATGGATATCGTGTTCCGCTCATCCGAACAGATGCTAGCGGCCGTAACGTGAGATTGAACCTGATACCTCCTTCGAATGTTGACGAATGAGAGAAGGTACTAAGCAAATACAGTGCGTACAAAAACTCAACCTGATATCATACTAAGCAGACGTAGGGTATCAAGAGCACCTCGTATAACTGTCACAGGCTTCCATGGACCTGCATGAAATAATTGTGATCTTTCCGTTAACTGTTAGTCCTCTGAAAAAAGGCTGCAAGTACCAGGTGGCTATAAATAAAGTGCAGCTCACATGGGGATCCAGTACGGGCTGTAATTATCGTGTAGCAGGGAAACTCGGTAGATACGCTAATGCGTTAACGCCGAACTGATTTACGCTGGAAAATAAATTAGTTCCAGTTGCGCCCACCAGGTGAGAATATTGCTCTGTACACTGTTTGTATGATATTAGGACATCCAAGCAGCCATTTTTCAAGCCATAACTGAGTGTACAATATGACTATCGGGAATAGACCGTGCGCTGTTAGAGAAACTGATTTATGTGAATGGCAGCAATTACAGTTTTGCACTGAGTGACTATCGCCGACTAAAATGTCTGAGAGGGCCCTGATGTCGTTAAATGGTTCAAAGAAGATGATGATATGGAATTCGAAGACACGGGCGAACTTGGCCTGGACCTGGAAGAGAATGGCGCCCTATCCCGGAGGTAGTCCTTGGCTAGGTTGCTGTTACTGTAACTGATCATACATCATGTGCCTCAGAACAGAAAGTTTCGTGGTCTGTATTATACTGGTACCTGTACAAGGCGCAGACGGTCCAGAAATTATTGCCTTTGTATGAAGATTTCACTTCTGTTCCTCTCATTGCGTATATTTTCAAGTTACCCTCTGTACTATACTATAGCAGTTCTTTTTATGTATAATCCAAGTGTCATGGTGCCATGTTGCATACCAGAGGCACATCTTGCGAAAGTAGCTTTCGTCCTTAGGTTTTGCATACCAGTATGTATAAACTGCGACAACCAGATGCAACAGTGAAGTCGGGCAACAGTATTGCATTCTATGGATCACTGTGATTGCATTCTATGGATTCGGCTTCGTTACAGCACGGGTCTGCGATGGCATGTTGCTGGCAGGCTGGTGTTAAGTGCCAAACGGCGCAATGGTTTCCTCGCACTTCATACGAAATCTGTTCCTAACCTGCCTAAGTCGGAGAACCCCTCGGAGCGTATGAAATGGACAGATCCGGCTTTCATGTTAACTTACTGGTTCCTCCCACATGTGGGACACAGCGGTTGCGTCTTATTTGAGAAACCCTTCGAGAGTGTGAACCAGAACAAACAATAAAGATGAAGCAACGTATACGGTTATAAAATACGAAATTATGTGACAAGCAGTTTCATCTACGAAATTGTGATGTCCCCATTTTTGGGCTAAGGCAGTTTGACTTTCATACTCACACGGAGATACCTAGGAGTTTTTGCCTTTATTATTATAGTGCCACTGTTACGCTTCCAGAGTAAGATTAAGTTACACGGAATGATCAAATACATTTTTCTTTCGTACCTTTAACAAAGTTACGTCACTGAATCTTAGACCAGCGAGCAGTCACTGAAGAATTCCTCGGTATTAATCATTTCTGAATGAAAATAAATCGTTTTCAAACCCCAAGCATCGTATTTTTGTGTATTCCATTATTACTACCTATTTTTCTACGACCACCGCCGAGGCCGAAAACACCGAACCTTTTGGGAACTGCGTTAAATTAAGGTGGTGAATCAGCTTTTTGGAAACCAGATTTCGTAATCATTTGTAAATTTTGGATATACTACCAGAAATTTTGACTTAATTTCATTGTAACATAACCATGTGATGATTAAATAATATAGATACATGGAATATATCGATTCATTATAACAGGTTCCTTTTTAGAATTCTGTTATACTTGTATGTGATGTATATCGGACGAATTCTACATTCAAATTCCCAGTATATCGAATCTTACGGGGACTTGATAATGGTAGTGTGAGTCCAACTGGACTTCTGCTAACTATTAAATTCAGTGAGCAGATTGTAATCGTTCCACAGTAAAGATATCTGAATACGCTGTGGTTTTGCAGCTGTGATTGCATAGACATTCCTTCAAGTCTTAGCCAATATTTTTGTGTAGGTCGAGATCAGTTATGTGGTAAGACTCTCTTACTTACGGATGTTATAAAACATATTTAAAGTTCAATTTGTCCGTAGGAAACTAGCAAATGTTCCTATTTACATTGCCTGCTCTTACTTATGTTCTGACTGAAGTAAATACAATGATGGAAAGATTGAAGTTCATTATGAAGTTATTACAGTAAAAACATAAATTTACAAATCGCAGGAATGCAGTTGTGGTTGAAGCCGCATGGAGTGATCTAAATGATAACATTTAATAAAATGCCGATGAAATGGAGGAAGTAGGTGGCAGTTATGTTAACATTTTGCCTGCTGTGTCAGGGGATAGGTTCTTGGATATGTAAGTGATTCGAATATTTTTAAGTCGTCCTGGACGACGACTGTTCATCAGGGAGAAAGATATCGTCAGAAGTGCACAAGGGAAGTATGACAGGACCGCTCATGTTCTCCTCATACACAAACGATCTAACGGACAGGTAGAGTAGCAATCTGCGAATGTTTACTGATGAAGCTGCTCTTTACGGGAGACAATCGTCATTGAGTAACTTCAGGAAGATCCAGAGCGACTTCGGCAGAATTTCTATTTGGTACGATGAATGGCAGCTTGCTCTAAATGTGGACAATTGTAAAATATTTTCTATCATTAGGGAAAACGTATGAATGTTCGAGTGTAGTATTAGCGGTATACTCCTGGGGAAAGACACTATGCAATACATAGTCTAAACGTTGCGCAGGTAATTGAAATGGTGCGAGCATGCAAGAACTGTAGCAGGGAAGACGAATGCTCGACTTCGGTTTATTGGGAGAATCTTAGGGAAGTGTAGCTCAACTATAAAGGGAACCGCATGCGACCCATTCTTAACCACTGCTCGAATGTTTCGGTTCACCACCAAGACGTATTAAAAAAGACATCGAAGCTTTTCAGATCCCTGCCGCTAGATTTGTTACCGGTAGTTTCGAAAACGCGCGAGTATTACGGAAATGCTCCGTGTAGTTAAATGGGTATGTCTGGAAGAACGAAAAGTTCCTTTAATGAAGTACTATTGAGAATGTCCAGAGACCCGAAATGTGCGACAAACTGCAGAACGAGTCTACCGCCACCGAAGTATGTCTTGCTTAAAGATCGCGAAGACAAGGTAAGAGAAATTTGGGTTTGTTCAGAAGCAAATAGACGGTCTTTTCCCATCGCACCATTGACGAGTAGAACAGGAATGGGAAAGATTAGCAGTGGTACAAGCTGTCTTTCTCCAGCTGTACACTATTTAACAATTTAATTTGATAATAAACATAGATCTTCCACTACATACTAATCTGTTCTATAATGGCGATCGAAGTCTTTTGTACTTAACAAAATTTGTGTCATTCTAATCTTCAAAGGCCATTTTTTCTAGTTTTTAATTGTTCTGTTTTTGGGCATTGATGTCCGAACACTGACTTTCAAAACTTATAAGTGTGAAGAAAATCGAAGACGGCAGACCATAAGGTCTCCTTGCTAGTGAAATACGAGAGACTGGCTAAAAGGAGAGTGCGAGGAAAGAAATGAGAACTACGTGGGTTGGTGAAGTGTTATCCTTCATCTGAATAAACTGTAGTACTGTGATTACTAACCGGATGTTCTACCATGTCTATTCTTTTCATTACTCATGATCTCGCAGTTAATTGAAAACAGCTCGCGAGTTAATCGAAGTAATATTTCAACTGTCGTGTCGTGTCTGTTCACAGTTTGCGGATTCGCAGGCGCCCTGACCGAGTTTCATTATGCAACCCGCACAGCATATCGGCCGAATGAGCTGCCGCGCTTGCAGGTGCTGCCGTAAGACCACCTCCCTACGCACACAGCAGGCGACGTACTGGGATGTTATCGAATTCTGCTCTGCTAAATGACGAGGGACAAACACTGGCGGAGCACTTGCCTCCCACATCTGCAATGCTTGCAGAGGCAGACCTTGTACGTGGAAATGAGGCACGGGGAGCCTCGGCAAATGAATCCAAACGTAATTAACCAAGTTCTGAATTGCGCACTAACTGTGTCTGTGCTAATTCACGGTTAACTACGCTTATGGTGTTAGGCACATTCGTATCACCGCCTGCGGCAAGTGCAAAACGTTTCTAATGTCAGATGATGGATGTCACCATGTTATGCGTCATTATGAAACGAAATATTAAACAGCACAAGTATCTACAAAAAAATGAGCTGTGAAATAATTTGGTATTGGACAAATTTATCATAGATATGACGAATTAGAGTACCATTTTATACATAATGTTATTCAGGTTCTATTCTTACGCTTTCCTAATTAGCTCAATTGTTTCATTTTCCATTACAACATTATGAATCGAACATTTAAAAGCTATACCTTCGTTTCGATTTTCTTCCTGACATAAACCTGACATGAAGAGGCATGTCACCGATGAAACTAAGCTCATCGTCGCACTCATAATTTTTTCTTTGACTCGATGTTGTTTTTAACGCCAGACATTAACTAATAAGATAGATTTGCATGGACGTCGAGCGTGGGGCCCACGATCTGGAACTTAGCACTGTTATTATAATTTATATGTTTTATGAGACGGAGATGGGATGCACCTACATGTATGCGCCACACAACAGGGGAAGAGTGTGTGGAGAGGAACATTTTTGTGCTTCTATTGCATGGAGCAGACAGAACATTATGACCACCAACCTCCTATTCCCCAAGCGATAGCAGCGTCACATAACGACAAATGACTGCTAGTCACACACAAGTACAGTGCATGAAGTATCAGTGAACGTGCTGTCCGAGGACAGAACGAGGAAGACGTGTGATCTATCTGAGTTCGACCGATGGCAGATTGTGAATCCTTGGTATGAGCATTTGGAAACTGCACGACTTGTCTGGTTTTCTAGGAGTGCTGTGGCGAGTGCCTTCAATATGTGGCGAAACCAAGGTCGTGGGATTGAGCGGTCACCTGTCTTAAGCTGGGCAAACTAGTTAAACAGGATAGGCGGCGAATTGTGGTGGAACTAACATCAGAGTTTTATGCTGGGCATAGTACAGGTGTGTCTGAACACACACTGCACCGAACACCTCTAACGTTGGGCCTCCACAGCCAACGATTCATGCATGTACCGATGATAACACCACGACATCGGCAGTACCACTGAAATTGGCGCATGACCATCAGCACTAGACTTCGGCACAGTGCCAGGCGTTGCATGGTCTGTTAGATCTCGGTACCTTCTTCTTCATGGGGATGGGAGGGCACAAATCCTTCGTCTTCCAGGGGAACGACTCTTTGACATTTGACACCTGAGCTGCCGGACGGAGACAAGCTGGCAGAGGGTCACGTGGACGTCCATGTATCCAGTGGAGCTTGTGCAAGGCAACACGACGGGGAAGGAGTATCGTAAACTGTCGACAGACCACATACATCGCTTCAAGGCGATCATGTTTCCCAACGGCAGCGGCATTTTTCAACAAGATAATGCGCTCTATTACAAGGCCAGCAGTGTGATAGAGAGGTTCGAGGAACAAAGTGGTGAGTTCCAGTTAATATGCTGGCCTCCTCAACGCACCATATCGGAACCACATTAAACATATCTAGGATGTGTTTGAACTTAGAGTCAGAGCTCATCGTTCCTCTCCACGGAATTTATGGGAATTAAGTGTCTTGTGTGTTCAGATGGTCTCATTAGTTCCAGGCCACAAACCGTCGCCGCTGTTATTCATACAAAGGGTGAACATACCAGCTATTAGGTAGCTTTGAAAATTTCTGCTTGTAGTGCCACGCTGATTTGCTGAGCGGCAGACGGGAAGAGGCAAAATGTTGCTTGACATGTTTTTAAAAGTGGGTTCTGAACAATTTCACGGTAAACTTCTCCATGAAGTACAACGTTACATTTTTTTTGCGTATGTGTTATGGAATCTCGGCTTACTAAACGAAATTTCCTCTTCTTTGGAGCTTCTGTATACCCTCTCCTAATTTTATGTACTAAGAGTCTCAGATTGCCGAGGAATAGTTTAGAATCTATCAACGAGAGTTCTGTAAATCGCTTCGTTCGTAAGTGCTGCATATTTCCTTAGGATCTTTCGAATAAATTTTAGCCTGAGCTTCGCTTTTTCTACTTTTTATTATCGCTCCTATAAAAGGACGCTCCAATAAAACATAGGTAACACGTACAGTAATGGGTCCAAAGAGGTAGACCACAAACGTAATAGCATGATGGGGCACCTTTCGAACTCTATACACCAGATTTGCTGCATGACATGGATTATACATATATTCGCAGATATGCGTAACCATTTATCAGCTCACAGGTCACGCAATTTCTGTAAATTACGGGCAGGTGAATTGTAGGCGCGAAGCTGGCGCCCGGTAAGTTGCACGTATCTTCTATCGGGTTCAATCAGGCGAATTTGGTTCCACCAAGGCCTCAGTGTGTGTTTGTTCAGTATCACGTTCATGAAAACAGTGCAACACGATTATGGCACTGGGGTACCGGTAGTTGTCCTATTGGAAGGTGCCACTGTCGCCCGAGAAGGCATCAACCATGAAGGATGCAGGTGGTACGCAATAGTGTCCACGTAGTCCAAAACTGTCAAGGTATCTTTCATTACCACCGCAGATTCCATGGAAGGTCAAGTAATTATACCCCACAGCTTAATACTGCTCCCATCGGCCTCCGTCCACATGAATGACGTCGGGATTACGGTGTGCACGGACAATCCTACCAACCTGATGTGCTAAGGAACATGATTCATCAGACTAGGCGGCAAGTTTCCATTAACCCACGTATAAATTCGATGATCCCGTGCCGACTGCGGTCGTAATTCACACCGTCAGGTGGCTTGCGGAGTATGGATGTAGATGTAGATGTTATTGGGTCAAGGTGGGAGCACCGACGAGGTGCTGGAGGGAAGGGGGGGGGGGGGGCGTCTACTGTAGATTTCTGTGATCAACCGCGCTAACTCTGAGCAGTGTGCTCCAAGACATTTGGACCTGCACCATCACTGTGCTCAGTTGCCAAATCGCCGCCTCTCCCGCTCTGCAGAGCGTGGCTTCATCGTCCTTCAATCACTTTCCATAGATTCTGACGACAGTAGCGCGGCAACAGTTGAGCAGTTTCGCTGTTTTCGAGATGTTCGTCTCTGGGCGTCGGCCCATAACAATGAGCCCATCGATAAAGTCGCATATCTCAATTTATTTCCTAACTGCAGCTCGTATATTCGCCGTAATAATTCCCAGTCGCTCTGCTCCGCTTATACGTGGTGCTTCAGCTGCCCCTATCGATGTTATTTTATGCAGCCGGCAGTGCTATAACTCACCTTCATAAACCATGTATGGGTTTTTCGTATTCTATCGCTCGCTACGCCCAAATTGTTAGTCCTACAGAAAAAATGAAAGGGACCTTTCTATAGGAAATTCAATATATATTAATTTTGTACTAGGATATGTTTCCACTAGATGTAGTAGTTTTCGTGTCATTCAAGATAAACCTACAAAAGTGGCCTTCAAACACATCCTCACTCCAACGCTCAGCCCCCACTGGTCAGGAATTCTGACGTGTTTTTCATGCCACTCCCTCCTACCATTACAAATACTTGCGGCAGCACGAATTATTTTCCACCTTTTTGATTTTGATTTGCGGGCCTTATTCCACTACCAGCTTAGTCGAGCACTTACATATTGTAAAACTGACGTTTGTGTAAATTTTTCCCAGCAATTTTGTTAATTTAAAGGCGTAAAATAAACAACAGCTATCGTTGTATTCGTCATGCCACCCCACTACGAAACTGCTTGTAAGGATTTTTTCAATGTAATTTCTTACAGCATAAATTTTACAAAAATCGTTTTTCTCTCATTACCATCTGGGACACGTTTAAATTAGCAGTCTTAACGAGTAGCCGACTATTACGGTGGCGAAATAGGCCAATAAATATAGATCGAGAAACCTCGAATGTCGGAGGCAGTTTGGGTAGTCGAAAATTTTTGTGTAATGGCTGGAGGGAGTGCTGCGAAAATTGTACCAAGAAATCCTGACTGTTGAGGGATGAGTGCTGGGAGGAGATGCGTTTGAAGGTCCCATTTTTCTTGAATAACTCGAAAACTACGGCTTCTAGCGAAAACAATACAAACTGTAACTACATAACATTTCCTTCGAAAAGGTTCCGCTCTTTTTTTTCTGTAGGACTAGGAGTTCACGCTTAGCTAGCGAGAGAATGGGAAAATCTCACGGGTGGTTTATGGAGATCAGCTATAATACTGCTTAAAATAACAACAGTAGGGGCAGCTGAATCTTTCTTTGCCGCGTGACGCACCCCCAGCGACGTCAGGCACCCAAGCGCCCCTCAACCTCGCGTTGTGCCGTGGTGCAACGCTCTGGCACACGAGAGAAAGTGTTTTATTCCACTCACGATGTGAGCTTGAAAACGTGCCGCATATAACAACATCCTCTTCAGTCCATGCGTCCAGCCAGCTAGACGTTACTACTCTATTGCTCTTTAAGTGCAGATCTTCGACACTACATCATGTTTCCAGAATATTGGACGCTTTATCCGTCTCTGAATTTTTTCCTTCAAATGTTCAAATGTGCCTAAATTCCTAAGGGACCAAACTGCTGAGGTCATCGGTCCCTAGACTTACACACTACTTAAACTAGCTTATGCTAAGAACAAAAAACACACCCATGCCCGAGGGAGGACTCGAACCTCCGGTGGGAAGGCCGCGCAATCCGTTACATGGCGCCAGCAACCGCGTGGCGACTCCGCGCGGCCCTCTTTTTCTTCAGTGATATTTAGCTTCAGCTGTTGGCTACACTGAGATGTTCTGCTCAATGCGTTATGGCGGCACAAAGAAGTGGCCTGTAAGAGTCTTCTTCGATTTCGTTGACTTGGAGATAGTGAACTAGCGGGTTTAGTACAGAGAGGATCAGCTGGCACTAGGTCCTACCAAGAAATCAATCATGGATCTATTGCATGTTAAGATTTATATTGGTTAATACCTGTTTCAAATGCAATTACAGCACGACAGGACATTTACTCCATAGACTCTGAATCTGAATCTCATGAAGCAGCTCTAATGAGACACGCAAAGATAATTTTGGTTGCAGACAGAGATGTTAGGTAAAGTGAGAGTAGACATGCGCCTCTCTGCCCAATTACAGACAAAAATAAATGGATGAGATGACAAAACGAGGACAAGGACTGCGAAACTAAAACTAGGTTCATATGCTCAGAAAGCCAAGTATACCTGTGTGTTACTAGTCAGAGAAAATGTTTCTTTGACTTCCACAAATGAAAAGTGATTGTGATGTACTAGCAGAATTTCAGAAGTATTGATGATTGAAAGTGCGTTTCTTGTGGCATAGTTCTATAATACTCCGTAAGTAATACACCTAAATGTTTAAACAGGTACTGAAAAACATAAATTTGTGTTGCTGCTTCTATGGCCATATATCAGGAATGGTCGCTTTGAGACACAGTGTCCAGCCAGCTGGACGTAGAACGATCTCCATTCGGATGAGGGGTAACAAAACATTACCACTACATTGCTGATTTATTACATCCACATGACACACCCTAAGCAAAAGATAATTGAAATGATAGAAAAATTTTGCTTGGGTCTGAACAGGATATGTTTAGCTTTATAAAAGCTATGTTGTGTTCTCTCTGGAATGGTACTTTGTTACGAGGGTGAATCAAATGAAAACCTTAAATTTGTAATAACAAATCCAAATTTCGCGCCGTTGTCCTGTAAGTTGGTAAGCGTGCTACAGAGAGTGTGCAGAACGGCCTGTAGGTGGCAGCATAGTGCAGATGCAAACACACCGTCCCAGTATCAGTATAAAGATGGCCGCCGTACTTGCGACTTGCGCCAGGGAAGAACAGCGTTCTGTTATTCGGTTTTTGCATAGTGAACGTGTGAAATTCATCGACGAATTAAGGTTCAGTACTTTGATGCGTGTTTGACACAGCAGCAAGTCTACGAATGGAGTAGGAAGTTCGCAAATGGCGTGACTTCAGTGGAAGATGCTCCACCTCCAGGTCAAGCGCAACGAGTTGTGACTCCACAGAACATTGCAGCGGTTGAAGCAACAGTGAAGCAAAACCGCCAAGTGACAGTGAATGTCATTGCAGCATGTTCACAGATTAGTCATGGGTCAGTACACCACATTGTACACGATGTGCTCCAGTTTCACAAAGGGTCTGCAATATGAGTGCCACGACAGCTGATTCCTGAAATGAGAGAACGACGTGTTGATGCTTGTGAAAAACTTCTTCGGCGCTTTGAACGAGGAGATGATGGCTTCCTTGCAAGGATCGTTACTGAGGACGAAACCTGGGTTCACTTCCACCAACCGGAAACGAAGAGAGCGAGCAACGAATGGCGCCATTCCTCCTCACGTAAACCGAAGAAGCTTTGAACAGAACCATCAGCAGAGTTATGCTGACTCTCTTTTGGGAGGAAAAACAGCATCATTTTGGAGCATTACATGCCTATAGGGACCACTGTCACCAGTGCATCATACACAGATCTCCTAAAAAATCATCTGCGGCCTGCAATCAAATCAAAGCGACGTGGATTGCTGTCAGCAGGTGTCCTTATGCAACATGACAATGCAAGGCACAACACTGCCCATACAACAGTTGCAACAATCACAGACATGCATTTTGAGTGTCTTCCTCATCCACCATACTCACCAAACCTTGCCTCAAGTGATTTACATATGTTTGGACCAATCAAAGATGCAATGGGAGAAAAGAAGTTCCGTTATGATGAACAGGAACCGCCACGCGGTGCATGAGTGGTTGCGCGGACTACGAAAAGAATTTTTTTTAAAGGAATTTATGCACTTTGTAAGCACTGGAGGACTTGCATTGAGCGTTGGGGAGATTATGTTGAAAACTGATACAGCTTTGTACCTCTTCTGCACAATAAATAATATTTTTTTTAAAAATATTCAAGGTTTTCATTTGACTCACCGTCGTACGGCAGGCTGCCAATACGCCAGGATTCCACCGACGAACACAGTATTCGCAACAGATCGTACAGAGGATGATACAATTGGAAGGACGAATGTCAACCACGTTACAATTAGTCACGAGATGAGGTTCCAGCTTGGTGACAGACACGGTCATTCGTAAGCACTTCGACGGCTATGTGAGCCGAAATTTCGTACTAGAATACGTCAGACAGCGACATACAGGATCATCACGATGACTGATGTTGGTGGTGAACGTAAGCTCCTATGTCCGTACTACTCTTTCTTTTTTCCAGGAAATACTGAAAATAGCATCATACACAGAAAATATCATTCATCCCATTCTGCTGCTGTTATACTCAGTCAAGGGATGTGCTTCTAGGTCGTCAACTCACGCCGTCTACATGACTAGTGTCAGCTTAACTAGAACGCACGGTTACTGCATAGGTGCGTCATAAACATGCAATGAACATAGCGGGATATCGTTTGTTGAGATTTAAATTCCTGGGCACATCCTGTATCTGATTGTTATTAGAGATGGGATGTTGCCTGACGGGCCCTGTGGTAGTATCCACACACGATTACAGGAGCGAATCTTAGTAGTTGATGTTGTGCAATATACTGAAATTGTGGTCTTCGGTACTCTGTTCTTACGTGTATGACTTGGAAGTTGTGACGACATACAGTTTAAATAGGACAACGTACAGAGTGTAACAAAACTGACAAACTTCGTGACCTTGTTGCTGGATTTTTGAGGAACAAATTTAGGACGGCAATCTACGCTCGAGGTTTCGGAGTGTAGAAGTTACAGGGATCAACTCCCTCCTCTAGGCCACCACTTCCACAATTAATATAAATTTGTGCGCTGCCGTCATTGCGCTCAGGTGTCTCTACAGTGTTGTTGTGATAAGAGTGGATGCGTTCGACGTCACCTAACGGCGTGAATGCTGCCACGCCCATTCTGAGGAGTTCTGCTTTCGGTTGGTCAGCGTAAAATCTCACGTTTAGCACCTGGGAGTACCTAGCAGCAGGTGTTAGCCCATATTTCTTTGACGCTCTGTTGCATGCTTAGATGACTTTTACGGACATAGGTTTCTAATTGCAGTTTTGTTTCCCAATATTTATTGCACAAACCCAGAAAGCTTGTCGATGTCAGTGCGAAGGCATTCAAGACCAGTGCCAGTTTCAATGAAACCCTTCTGGGTGTTAAGCAGTATCATAAGGAAACAATAAAAACCGACGTTTCGGCCGTCTCTACTACCGTCTTCTTTAGAGATACTTAAGAGCAATAAATAGCCCTGAAGAGAACCTCTGGAAAAACTGTCGAATCCTCAGTGTTTTGTTTTAGGGTTCCACTCTTTCGTGGCCCAACACTTCAAGGAGTTTCGTTCAAATTAGTCCGTAGTATTTTGTTCACCTTCAATACGGGGTGGAGGAAAAGATCCCGTTAATAAAGTCACAGTAAGGTGTCCAATGTGGAATTGAGAAAAATTTTCCGTACAATCATGGGTCAGGCGTCAACACAGTGGACCTACAGGCATGAAACAACAGCTAATCAGCGATTAGCGAGTGTAATTTTATGGCTAAAACTAAAGTGACACAGCTAATGGCAGTTATGATAAAGAGCGCTCCTACTAATGAAATTGGTTGAAGCTAATAGTTTCAGCTGAAAAGCCAAAGCTAGGACCATTTTTATTAAAAAAAAGGCTGTCAATGGGTAGTTACGCTAGACGAGAATTTTCTGTGAGCTTCACTGGGGAAAGTTTGTCTACGCTAAAAGTACCGGAGCACAATTATTTTTTGAGATAATAAGCTATACTACGGAACCACCTCTGCTGTAAGATGGGCAACACGTATCGCTGTAAAATGCAACGTTATTAAAAATGGAACGCAAAGGTCTCATGTTTTAATGTGTACTAATCTGCGGAGAGCACAAATGAATTTATCTTCTAACAAGTATAGTTACAGGTTGATCGGACAAAGCCACACTGATAGAGAAACTAAATACGTACATTTATTGGAAAAATTTATGTACTTTCGTCTCATTTGTCTGTCGTTTTATACCGTAAATATAACTCGAGACGATGTCCCCTTCCCTTCTCTGATCTTCTTATCAAGCTCCTTCCTGCCACCCTCTATCATACAGAGTTTGAACGAGAACTCTATTACTGCAAAATCACTTTACACCACTAGACGGTTTTTGTTTTCTTTCGCGATTTGTTGTTGTGGTCTTCAGTCCAAAGACTGGTTAGATGCAGCTCTCCATGGTACTGTATTCAGTGCAAGCATCTTTATCTCGGAGTAACTGCTGCAACCTACATTCCACCAATTTGCATATTTTATTCATCTCTTGGTCTCACTCTATGCTTTTAACCCCCCCCCCCTCCCCCCCCCAAGGTTCCCTTCAGTACCAAACTGGTGATCCTTTGATGCCTGAGAAAGAGTTCTCACAACTGGTCCCTTCTTTTGGTGAGATTGTGCCACAAGTGTCTCCTCTCCCAAGTTGTACTCAGTGCCTCCTCAATAGTTACGTGATCTACCCATTCTTTCTGCCAGTCACTTAAATGTGATCTGCAGAGTATGTACGTAGATGCAGACGTAGGAATCTTCAGTATTCATCTTTTGCACCACATTTCTAGAGCTTCTATTCTCTTATCGTCTAAACTGTTTATCGACCATGTTTCACTTCCATACATGGCTACAATCTATGCAAATACTTTCAGAAAGGCCTTCCTGACACTCAAATCTATACTCGATGTTAATAACTTCCTCTTCTACAGAAACGCTTTTTTTGCCATTGCCATTCTACAATTTATATCCTCTCTACTTCGGTAATTATCAGATATTTTTCTTCCTCAATAGCAAAACTTATTTACTACTTTACGTGTCCCATTTCCTAATCTAATTCGCTCAGCATCGCCTGATTTAATTCAACTACATTCCATTATTCTCGTTTTGCTTTTGTTGATGTTCATACCACAACCTCCTTTCAAGATACTGTACATTCCGTTAAACTGGTCTTCCAAGTCCTTTTTCTGTCCTGTCAGACTTCTAGTGTTATTGGTAAACCTCGAAGTTTTGATTTATAAACAAAATGAAAATAGCAGAGGTCCGTGTATAGACCCCTGTGGTACACCGCGCCTACCTGCTAACTACCTGCTAGCTGAACGACTGCGCACTGACTCACCCGGCTGCGGCGGCGGCTGCGTACGAGTCGTAGAGGTTGTAGAGCTGCGGCGCGGGGGCGGGGCTGACGGCGGGGTCCACCACATCGGGCTGCGCTTCCGCCTCCGACCCGTCGCGGGACAGCAGCGGGAGCACGGGGCGCGAGCGTGCCGGTCGCAGCCGGCTCAGGATGGAGCCGCCGCTGCGCAGGGCTGTCCACACACAGCGCCAGGGCACACCATCACACACACATCCTCATCACCACCCCACGAAAAAAGTACAACCAACTGCATGTACTCTGGATCACAAGTGCGAGCTCTTGCTGTGTAGCGGAAAGAGTCACATCTAATATTTATGGTATACCTTCTCGCAGTGGAAGCATAAGCCCAGTATTCATACGTTTCATTCATCTTTAGCGCAGTTGTACTACATACTTAGAAGTAACAAACGCTGCTCTGTGTGTGATGAGATAGTGTTTTCGAGAAAACTAAGTTCAAAATGTTACAAGTTAGATGAGCGTCACGCTAGATCACCACCTGTCTAACAGCGGTATTAGTGCAAGCAGCTAAGGTAGAAGACTGACAAGTCTGTGAGTACTTCATTTCTTTCGTCATCAATTAGTCTGAAGCTTAAATAGCAAATCTCATCTACTGACATCATCACGTTTCCTAATATAACTTCCCCAGAAAAAACTCACTTATTTCGACTGTACTATATCACATTTTCCTTATCTTGTTCGACGGAACGCTAAACTCTAATGTTCCATCTTTTTTCCATTTTGTTGACAGTGGTTTTAGAACCCTTCTTTAGAACACTTACTACTCTGTTCAGGTCATTTGTCGTCACTGATCTCATTTTCTATTTTTCTCATCGTCCACCAGATACCTGTATCACTACAGCTAATCATGTATTTTGCTAAAGAGACAATAATAATCCTTACATTCGTGTGAGGGTGTAATAGAGGAACCTAAGTAACTGTGGTAATACAAGTACGTTTTAGGGATACATTCATGTGCTTTTCCAATTAAATTTTGAATATTTCGTCGATAAGAGACAACGTTATGAGGACAGCGACTCTTGATAAAAACAGATTAAACAGACTCTGCGTCAGCCACTTGGTTATTTTTCCACTACGAGTTTCGATAGTTCACAGCATTATCTTGAGTTGCAGAACTGTTTATTTAGGTAACTAGTGTTGGTGAAAATTACAGACGCTCACAGTAGCTGTGGAAAGATGTCTTCACTCTTCACCAACATCAATTACGTAAACGTACAATCCTCTACCTCAAGATGATGGCGTGTATCATCGTAACGCGTAGTAGCAAACTAAACAAGTGACTGACGCAGGAACTGGTTTGTTTGTAAATTAACTTTTAATAGGCTATATCTTGTAATTATACACGTATTAGCCACTGTGTAAATTCATAAAGATAAACTTTCCTGTGTTAGTACCGTGGGTATATGTTTCAGCCTACTAATTTAGTAGGTGCTTGTACCACCTACTGGAAGTAGTATGAAACACTAACATTGATCTGTGTACACAATCACGACCAAGAAAACGCAGTAAACTGTGGCCTGTCTCCCAGTGATTTTAATTGTTTGCCTGTAAACTATGTGGAAATCTATGTTACATATACGATTCCATGCTCTGCTGGAGTACTGGCTATTCCTCATAAACGAATCGCATTTCAAAATATGGATGATGAAAGTTGGGGGTGTAAATGCTGTAAAAATCTGTGTTTTAATGGAACATTTGGTAACTTTGGGAGGCAGTGCCACACGGCAATACTCTAGTAAAAGAGAGGGACTGACCGCTGTACATAATGCAGTTTGTAGGCTATTCTACTAAACAAAGGGACTGACAGGTGTAGCGCAGACAGTCTTTGTTAACGCAGATTGCAACACAGAGGAAACAAGTATTATACGCAAGTGCTATACTGAAAATGGGGAAACGCAGTTTTCTCAACTAAGAACATTGTTACAGTGATATAGCATGAAAAGAAATTCTGTATCGAGGTGGATAATACCTAAGGGAACGAGCATGTCGAGCAGACTTTCATTGTTCCCTATTAAAGATTTATTTCTGCAATTTGTCTAATGGAGAGGCGATAAGGGCTCACGAAACTTGAAGGGGCGTAGAAGGACACATTCCAGGCAGTTAAGACAGAGAGAAATATGTAAACTATATTCTGCCCGCCTGTAGTTTTAATTCCCTACTTGTAAAGGACATTGATATAGTTAATTCAGCCTCCAATCAAGACATTATAATACTATATAGCATAGTATGGTATAATATTAAACAGTATATACAGTATTATGTAGTATAGCATCATTTATTATTGTGTTATAGTATTATAGAAGTGTTATATTAAAGCTGGGGAAACATTTTTCTCAATTCAAGACCTTGTTCAAGTCGTATAACATATACGAAATTATGAAAATATGTACATAGGAAGTAGGTATTATACACATAGAAATTCTGCATCGAGACGGATGACACCTTAAGCAACCAATATGTAAAGGAGATTTGAATACTTCCCGAGTACAGATTTCGTTCTGCATTTTGACTACTATAGGCGTAATAAGGAGTCACAAAAGTTGAGTGGTGTATAGGCACACATTCCAGATGATGAAGACCAATAAAAGGCCTTAAACTATGTTCTGTCTGAGTATAGTTTCTATATTTTCTACCTTTAAACTACATGGAGGTTGTTAATACAAACTAAAACAAACACCATACATGTATTTAACATAAGCATTACAAGTTAAAGTTGGAGAATCATATTTTTACAATCTTGGACGCTTCTTCACAATTCAACTAAATGCAGGTAGTGGTGAATCAGGGACGATTCTCACGAATAATGCTATTCCACAAATTTTTAGAAAAAGAAACAAAATGTGTAGAACAGACATACACCATGCCCTGCTAAAGAAATTAAACCCCTAACTACAGTTAGTGTGTCTTGTGTACAAAACAAAAACTAGAATTGGTAAAGATCAAATAAAAATTTAAAAAAATTAAAAAGCGGAAAAAGCTGGAATATATTGCGAAAAAGTTCCCACAAAGGAGGAATGTCAACAGTGATTGGAAAAAGAAGCTATTGCAGGTATGCAGGCAAGGCTTACATACTATTTCAAACACAATGTATGGGAAAATATAGATATATGTGGCGTTTACAAAAATCAGCATTTACTGTAAATACTGATGGAAAGTGATCAGGCATTGGAGTGCTCACAGAAATCAACTGATCAATGGCTGTTCACTATCTTAAAGGATACACAAAGAAAATTTTTATGAATGTCCATATCATTTGTATGAGCTTAAGAGGGATTGTTACATTGCTTCTAATTGTGGCAGAAAGGAGGTTGTGTATCTTGTGAAAGGTTTGAATTGGGTTGGGGTTGTTTGGAGAAGGAGACCAGACAGTGAGGTCATCGGTCTCAACGGATTAGGGAAGGACGGGGAGGGAAGTCAGCCGTGCCCTCTCAAAGGAACCATCCCAGCATTTGCCTGGAGTGATTTAGGGAAATCATGGAAAACCTAAATCAGGGTGGCCGGACGCGGGATTCAACCGTCGCCCTCCCGAATGCGAGTCCAGTGTCTAACCACTGCGCCACCTCGCTCGGTGTGTATCTTATGACACAAGGGTCTCTTACAGAATTAAAAACAGATGGAGTAACTACATTCAATAGACATTTGTTCGTAAAAGTTATAAACTTATAGTTTCATACAATAATTCCACAAGAATGTGGGGTATATGAGATGTCAACATAAACCCAGGAAGAGGTGGAATGTATTAACAGTTTTTTAATGAAGGGAACAAGAGGCATGATTAACACTAACAAATGCTTTTTTCTACAGGAATCGCAAGAAGGTTCAGAGCCCATCCATGATAAAAAGTTTGTAGCATTGCACTGATACCGATGGTCATCACTTCGAACACCATCTGTAAGTAAACCTTCTTGCCACCTTTGTGACCTTCGTTGACCTTCAAAGACCTTATTCTTACACAACATTGGATTCGTGTCGATAGCCGCTATCAAAAAATAAGTGCAAAAATATCGCGTCCCATAAAAAAAAGCTGACCTTCATATCTCTGAGGCGACCCCACCTAGCAACAAAAAGCCAACGTCATATATGGTCCCCGCTGTCCCATGCAACTTTTATCTCTCAAAGTTTTCAGCTACTATCATTCTTTCAGAGTTATTCTTGGTGGCAATAGTTAGTGTGACTCACTAACTATTGCCATGTAAAAATCTTCACTGTACAGGTCCTCCCATGGAAAATTGATTTCTGAAAATATTACCAAGGAGAAACATCAGAGTTATAAATATTATTAGAGTCGCTCTCAGTCGTATGCAAGGGTGTTAAACAGGTAGCAACGTGCGGTACGTTGCTTCCATTATCTGCTACTTCCGCTACATGTACACTTGTAGCCGGTTTTGAACACTGCCGGGATGGCCTTCTTAGAAGCAAAATGGCTAGGGTCCTTGCGCATACAACGGCAGCACCGACAGTGACACGGCAGCTAATACTGGGAAGCGACGCACGTGTTCTCGGAGACAATCATATGCGCGACTTCACATTTTTTGTTTCCTTTAAATAAGGACTATGCCTATTCTACTTCAATCCTATTCCCAGTGGTGGTGGTTTTAAGTCGTCGCAAGGGCCTAGATCAATGGGGGAGAGGGTCGTGAAAAGCTGTAGGTATCAGGTTGCATAGTGACCTTGAATTTACCACACTCATTTACTCTACAGACGTGGGCAGTGACCTCGATTGACCTTGGGTCCTTAATCTCCTAGTGCCTGCCTAGGATAGAAACGGCACATTATCACTGCTGTTATACAACATACAAAATATTCAGAGGTACTGTTTGTAATTTCTTTCGGAGATCATGAACAGGTCTTAAATGTAATGTCTATTGTGTATTATATTGATTCGGTTTAAGGCAATAGTTAAAATACGGTTTATCTGGGTGGTAGAAATTCGATAGCAGTGTGTGTCAAATATATAAATAAATTAGGTTATGCCAGATTATTTAGGTTATTCATAAGCTTGCGAATTGGAAAACAGCTAAATGACCTGATTTCTAGAATAAACTATTCTTCCCGGTCGATAGCGCGAATCAATAAGACATTTGTCATATTAATTTCTCAATTTAATATGTTGTAAAAGTTTGTAGGGGTACTACTATCGATAATGGTGTGACGTCGTCAATCGAGGTCATTACTCAACGTTGGTTGTATGGAACATTCTGAAATGAGAACGCCTTTTTCGGCAGGAGACTTTGTGTTTATGTTTCGTTTCCCAATACCCAAGAGCTTTTATGCGGGGTGAGAGCAGTAACTCTTCAGGTTTCGCATAGAACGCTCGTATGCAAGCGAAGCGCACCAGTAATATATGAACAGTTTGGAGTGGATGATAAACATAAGTTTGGAAGTTTTCAGTCGAATGGTAGGGCAACAGTGAATGATTCATCGGTTTTTTAAGTGGAGGGTACAAGCAATTACGAAATAAGTACATTGTCCGACTGTTTTACTGTGTGAACAGTTAATAAGGATTCCATAAACTGCTATTTTGGGATAGTTTGAATTAGAAAAAGCAATACAACAATGGCAAACTGCAGAGTGAAAGTGGGACTAAATTTAACACATAATATGAGCATGGTTGTGTCTAGCAGTTATTAAGAAGTGCGTTACTTATTAACTCAATAAATGAGGTAAATCTTACCAACTGTTATCTTCCAGAGCCTATTACGAAGACCTGTAATATTCGTTAAAAAAGACATCTCGCTCAGTTATCGTATGAAACACGTTCTCTGCGTTAGCCATCCCTTACCCGTGTCCTATCGCCGAAGAGAGACATCTTTCAATGAAGAGTCAGCAAAACGTGTTAGAAGGGATGTCACAATACAATGAAACAATATGAATAATTAAATCATTAAAATTCATTAATATTACAAATTGACAGATTAGGGCAATCTGTTTAAACAATACAGTACTGTGTCCGGACAAACGCAAAAAATTTTACCGCTTTAAATTTTCATTCACACTCTGGATTTAATATCAGTAAAAACACGATAAGGGGATGTATACTTCACTCTGTTTCCTTAAACAGGTGTTATGCCGTTCTTAATCAACTACTCAATATATTCAACTATACTATGAGACAGTAGGTTGTAGAAACTGACAATGCCGTAAGAGAGCAAAGCATCTCCTCGCTTTTCGCAAGAACTTTTATCGCCTTTCGGTATGGCTGTGCCTCCTTTGTGAAAACGCCGACGAAGCCCGTAACAAAGACCGCGTCACAATATCAGTCTCGAAGAATCTCTTCGGCACAGCGACCGAGATATTGCATCGTTTCGGTTGATATTTTCCCCTATACAACACCAGCGCTTTATTCAGTTGCCACAATTTCCTATTCAGTAGACGGCCTCCTAAAAATTCCAGATTCTTCTGTCCAAAATCTTTACAGTTGCTATAAATAATCAGATATTTTCAGGATGTAAGTGCACGGTAGAAAGCCTTTATTTCCTTACATTTCTCATACTAATTCCATAGAATGATGTGTTTCCAGTAATAGGCTGCGTACCTTCTCCTTTTATTTTTATTTCATCTTTCTGCTGTCATGGGCAATGATCGCACGGTTTACTTCACTTCTTAACTTCTTTTTTTCCCTTTTACCAGCATTTTTTTCTTCTCTGTCTCATTCTTGTCTGCGCTTGTTTCAAGAAGCCTCTTCCTGTTCTTCATCTCCTTCTTCTTGATATGTCTTCGGATAGGTGCAGAATTCTTGTCCTTTTTTGCCCTGAACTTCTCTCTGTTTAGTATATCTTCTTTACTGATCTCATACATCCCGTTATCCTGAATTACATTTTCAGCCTTGGGACATTTTTGTGTGTCCTCTTTGTTGGTCTTTGACGTATTTGCTATCGTATCTCATTTCGTTCGTATAATATGTCCATAGAAAGCCACACTCCATTGCTTTATTAGTGTTCAGATCTTTTCTAATTTTAATTTCTTGTTTAATCTCATGTCACATGTAAACGCATGTGCTGTTACATTTTTCGCCACGGGGAAACATCCATTCTCTTTCTCGCTGTTTCTGACACTTTCTTTCTCACAATTTTGTTTGCTGCATATCAACATTTAGGTTTGAACACAGAACGGTGGAGTCTGCTATTGTAGTGATAATCTAGAGATTTTGATTTCTAAATGTTCACGCAGACTCTGCATGGAGTCTCATTGTTCATCTACTGCCTTCTCACTATGGATCAGAGGGAGAATCTCACCTAAGTACTCAATATCCTGTGTTCCTTTGATGTCAGTACATCTTGTCTTTATCGTGCTGGTTGGCTCTATTACATCTTTGTTAGTGTATTCTGCCTTTGGTAATGAAATTATTTGTAATGCTGTCTTCTCTGCTGTTTCTTTTAAATAGTGCTCTAAATAGCGATTTTTTGAGAAAAACAGTAAATCATCTGCGAATCTGTCTGAGATACTGTGTGGACTCTTTTCTTTCTACCGTCCTTGCATTACCTTCTCCAGGATACAATTAAATACTACTGAGGTAAACCAATCAACGTGTGTTACTCTTATTTTGAGTCAAATGAGTCTGACAGCTCCTCTGAGAATGTGGGTTTTGATTGTGTGTTCGCTTACATTTGCTTCCTAATTACTCTTGCCGTGTCATCTATTCCAGTCTATTTAAGCATTGTTAGATGTGTGGCTGGGTCTGTGGAGTCATTCTCTATCTTAGAGTCAATAATTGTCAGAAGTACCGTATTTCCTGCTGCTACCATTGTGATTTTGATCGAGTTCTTAACCCTGAAGATGTTTCTTCTATATGACCATTATTTTATGAATCTTGCCTCGTACTTTTTCAGTTTCTCATGTATTTGACTCACATTTCAGTTATGTCATGCTTTGGACAATACCTTGTACGTTATTAAATTGGAACGTATTTGTGATTGCTGACGTTTATTATGTCCACTTTCTTATGTAACGAGTGAATGACAGCATCTCTCCAAATAACTAAGAGGTTTTCTGTGTGTCAAATACTCTATTTTGAAAATGCCATAGTAACTTTTCTAATTCTTTGATTCCTGCATACTTAACAAGCTCCACGACGATTAAGTCTTTGCAGATATTTTGATATTCATTAGGCCCACTTTTTTAAAAATTTCCATCATTCTGTACGGATTTAGACGGGAGTTTAAGCAATGATTCTTGGTAAGTCAGATCATTCCGAAGAGCTTCGCGACTGATGAGGTCCTTGAAACACTCGGTCACTTTGTTGGAATTATGTTTTATGTCCAAAATTAATTTACCGAGAACGTTTGTAAAATCAGAAGCTTTTACTTTATTAATTCTCAGTTTTTGCTACGAAAATAGTGTAAGGGGGATATGGACCAACTGAAATAATTTTACCCCTTCGCTGCTACATTTCTAGCGGTCGTTCGCCTCCTCTCTCACCTGGCGTTGTTGACCCATGACATCATTATACGGCGTCTTTCTTGGCAAATAGTGTTAGAAACGTAACAAAACTTTTCGTTGCGTGTACTGCTCCACGGCAGTCACAACAAAATCCATTTAAAAAACGATATCCCGCTCATGATGATTACCAGTATTCACTATCTCTTGTCTAAAAACAAGGTGAAAGTTTTTGCACTAATTTGAATAATTTCATCATTTAACAACATAAATGTACATCATGTGAACCCAGCTGGACGAATGTTTACCAGTTATCCTCCACAGGATTAAGGTTAGTTGTATGGAAACCTACGTAAATTAAGAGTAATACCATTCAATAGCTTCTGTGAAAACGGGGCATTTGCAGTAAAAATATATAAACTGAAAGACCGAAATTTTAACTTGTCGTATGTAATTTATTATCTCTAATGTTACTTTATGTTTAGTGAAAACACTCTTCCTCGTATCGTGGAACGTCTTATTGATCGTTATTATCAAGTGACAGATGCCATCTCCTTATTAAAGCCACTTTTTGTATATTTTTTGCTGCACCCACTGATCATCTTATTACCAATGAGCCCACCTTGCAAAGTCGTATCATTGTATGTTTTTCAAAGCTCACTCGCCGCTTCTTAGGTACTTCATCTAGAGTGATTCTAACATTATATTACACAGGCCCCTAAATTTTTTTCTCACCAAATACACAGCCAGACAAGAAGGAGATGGGACAGATCTTCGCTTCTTGCTGATACATCTTCAGTGTTAATGTCTTACCGATAGGAGAACATTACGTTGTTTTACTTAAGACCGCCATTCAGAACTCCAGAATTATATTGATATCCGAAACATTCTGCACTCTAAGTTTCTTAATTGAAATAGTGTAATTATTCCACTTTCACGGACTGCAGGTGCTTACTTGTGTGGATGTTACAGAAGCACCAGTTTCGTGGATTATCGATATGAAGTACTACCACAAATTATTTACAGAGGAATGGAAAGTTTTCCAATACCTGACTTTTGGGAAAATCAGTTTGGGTTCCACAGAAAAATAATAACATGAGAAAAAAATCACTGAATTAACTCAGGTGATAGTGAGGGAAACAGAAAAGCACATGACAGACAGATTAGTAGATGAGTTTAGCTAGTTGGATAAAAAATGATCGACGATAGCCGAAACATAGAGGACATAAGTGCAAACTTGCTATAGCAAGGAAAAATTTGGGAAAAGAAGCAATTTGTAACATCTGATGTTAATTCAAGTTTTAGGAAGTGTTTTTGAAAGTACTTGTGTGGAGTATAACCTTCGACTTTAGTGAAATATGGACAAAATGTAGTTCAGAAAAGACGAGAATAGAAGCTTGTTCAATTATAACGCCACAAAAGAATACTGAAGATTAGATCAGTAGAGTGGGTCACCAATGAGGAGGTACTGGAATGGAATTGGGGAGAAAAGTAATGTATGGTACAACAAGACAAAGAAGGAAACTGTTGATAGGGCACATCTTGAGTCATCAAGGAGTAGTGCATTTGGCCATGGAGATAATTGTACTGCATAGCGGGTGGGTGTGTGTGGGGGGGGGGTTCATGTCTACAGTAAGCAGGTTCCTATGGATGTAGGACGTAAAACAATAGTTAAGCAAATATGTCAGACTTGCACTGTATTAACTACCGTTGAGAACTGTATCAGGATAAACACTGGACTTAACGCCACAACAACACACGGTACAAATAATGATTCGTAGGTACTGATATTCCATTGGCAGAGGTAACCAAAAGCAGGTCTGGCTACGTCACTTTCGATTCAGTCGTTTCCTTACCCGAGTTCGTTGCGTCAAATGGAACTTTTCTTGTTCTCAATCTGCTTTGAAAGCTTGCTCCACCATCAGGAAAACACTCTTGAAGAGGATCGACCAGCATGATGAGCTGTACACAAAAATCGGCATTCGAACTGACGACCTTAACTACCCCAACTCAAACACGTTTTTGTTATATCAACTACACATTAGTGGTGGATACTAGTTACCTTTATTATACATTACTTAAAGATTTGTCTTCGTTTTGTCATTTTTCTTCTGCAGAGCAATGAAAACTACAGCCAATCTGAGTAAACACACTGACGAAAAAAAGTCGCAACACCGAAACATAATTAATGTGGAGTTTCAAGAATGAAACCTCAAAATGAATTCTAAAATTGTTTAGAAAAGATACCTGCGTGTTGTGAAATGTGTCAACGGACCGTATACAATAAAAAGTGTGACTACTAAGAAACAAAGTTAAATATCGGTTACACAATAAAACACATGAATTTAAAGGCTGTCGATTCAACCAGACACTTATGGAACGATAACGTAGAACATTTTGTGGAGTTTTATTGGCAGAGCACATAGAAGATGCAACAAATTTACCCAAAAAACTGACTATACTACGCATTTCCCACCCTGTTATAGGGTACTGCTCAATGTTATCAGATCGTCAACAAATAAGTTTCAAGTAATACATATAGAAATTTCGAAGGAGGGCATCACGATCTGTATTATCATTAAATACGGAAGACAGCATTCATGAATATGACAAGTGAGGTGAGGTGACCATCACTAAAATAAAGGCCATTTTCCGTCGCGCCGAGATCACTGCACGACATTTCAATGACAAACGTTCTCCGGCTGAAAGATTTTGTCGACTCCCACTTTCGTAATGAAATAAGGGAGATCGAGCTCACACGAAAATATATACTCATTTTTTCCACTTTCTTTTCGACAGTGGAACGGTAGAGCTATCGATTGAAGTCGTTTCTGAACTCTCTGCCACGCAGCTGCGTGTTAAATGAGGAGTATAACGTTGCTGTAGATTCAGATATAACTCTGCTTACGCGCTAGTTGACATCCTTCTTGGTAATATGACTGTTCTTGTAAAAGATGGTCACACGTGTGTTAGCTGTGTTAACCGCAAACATAAAGACAGTACTTTGTGGAACACGCACACCAGTGAAACAAATAACTTCAGAACGAAACACTTCATAGAGAGGGCTGTTCATTAAAAAGCGAAGAAAATCACTGTCTCGTGCATTAGATAATTTCCAAAAATATACCTGGTCAAATTAGTCAGTCTAATTCGTGAGGAGTCAAATTGATGATGCAGGCTGTAGTTAGGCGCTCACTTCAGAATGCTTGTGATAAATGTTACTAACACTGATAGATGATTAACGCGAAATTCGCGTCTGTATTAAGGTAAAATTTAATAAAAAGTGTTCATAAACGTGTCTGTTAACAATTTTACGTGCTAACCTCATGAGATCCAGCCGTATATGTCCGTGTTTAAATGCTTGAAATCACTCAGAAATGTGTTGCGTAATTCTGGAACGTCGGCCACAACGGCCTGAGATGGCACACAGGTCTACTGGTTTCGGAGTTTTCTGTCTGACCTGTTAACTCTTTCATAGATGGTGTCCCGTGTCAATCGTACATAGCTGGTTTCCAGGAATCCATTATGTTCTTGTCCTTCTATGCAAAAAGTGATAATTAGCATGCATCGCACGTGAAAACAAGGTACCAGTCACAGAGAATTTTGTATAGCTATTATCTGAGGATATATTTTCGGAAATATAAGAGCTCTTACAGCAATACGAAATCTTAATATGAAGTAATGGGAGTATGTCGGTCAATATTGTTTGAAATAACACATTAGATTATTACACGCAGGATACAAATCATTATTTCAAGATATGTAGACTTATTTTCGAAACTGCGTTGATGTTAACCATAACGAAATAACAGGAACGGGAGCGAATCTTCGGTAAGAAAAGAAAGATTCAAGGTTTATTTAAAAATTAAACACCACAGGGTGTATAAACAAAAGACGACAAATACAGCAAAGGACATTTCGCTGTGAACAAATGAGGTATCGGATGGTATTGCTTCTTTTCTCGGCGAATTACAATGACGAAATGTACTCCGGTTGTGGACCGGTTGTGGTACCTCGTTGCGGCAACGTTTCGATGTGTTTCTCACTCGTCGTCTCCAGGCGAAGTGTTGGTTTCATTTCCAGCTCGTTCATTCATAGCCGCTGTGCTGTAGACTATTCTGCTGAAAGTCCAACGGGTTTGCCCATCGGTTTCAGTCATCAAAGAGACTGCGTAGACAAGAGTACACGACGATCTTTCAACTGGAGAGAGCGGTTTCCCGCTGACCTCCGCACAGTTGTGGCATCAGTAAACATACGGCAGGATCGCTGTGTTGCGAAAGCGGTGTAGGCAGCTGGTGAAACATTAGCGCCAAGACTCGACGCATGGACCACTCCACCCCACCGGAAGGTCCTCCTACCACTGACTGCGGCTTCTGTTCTGGAAGCATCCAACTGGCTCACCCCTTGGACCTTCGGAAGATACACCTGCCGCCTATAAGGAAATTTACAGGACATGAACCCGACAATTACCCTGAGGAGTAGGAGCAAGAAACTCATAGAAACGCTGTGAAGGCTCGACGCAAGGCCTCGGATGATAACTCGGAAAGATTTGAGGGCATGGTTTCAATATGCGTGAATTTAGACATACATTTGAATTCTGTATTGTGTCATGTACAGACTTTTTTTAGACTCACAGCTGAGCTATAAAACTGGAGAGAGTATATCACAGCCTTCTAGACATACGCCATGAAAGTTTGCTTGAAAGGAATCTCTGAAGTCTTTGTTCACCTAGCTAGTATTGAGTGGCTGTTTCAAAAAGTGGGCATGGCAGGAAGACCATGTCACACATTTAATTATTTTTCAAGGACATCAGATCTCATTTCATTATTGAAATTTTGTGAACTTATTGTCCGAGAGTTTTATTACTGAATAAAAAATTAATTTAAAATTCATATTTTTGGTCAATTTCATGAGTGGATTTGATGGTGAAAAACTGTTAATGAAGTGGATTTCACAGTAATTTTTAGTTGATTTAACTGATATTGGTTTTGAGATGTATACACATCACCTGTTGCTCTGATTACTGGTTATTCTATTGACAATTTTTGTACAGTAGATTCAATTTAGATAAGTTGTAACATAGCAAATGTGCAAGAAAGTGTGGCTTACAGTGAAAATTTTTTTGTACAGATCAGTATGTCCTGTTTATTGCTTTTGTGTTCATTTCATTATTTAATAGAAATAATTTTATTGCACTATATTGTCTTTGTACATTTTGTAGAAAAGGTTTTTTATGTTATTGTTTACATGGAATGCAACTGGCTTATGAAATATTGGTTAAATTTGTTAAACTAAATTTAATTTGTTGTACAATTTGTTTCAGTGTTTACCAAAATTTTGCTGTTTATTTATTTTTCATGTTGTACCAATAATTTATAGTTCATGTATCATAATTATTGTTGAGTCATTTGTAGAAATGAAATGTTAATCCTTTCCCAAGATATCTAGTTTTTTAAGATAAAATTTAATATTTTGAAGTTAATTATTCTTATACTTAATTTTTTAAATATAAATGTATACTTATTTATTCTTTAAGTGATAAGCTTCAAAGTTATTAACCTATAATTTGGTCATGGTAAGCTATAAACCAGCTATTGCTACTATTACATTTTAATTTATTATTTAAAAATTGGTTTTGTAATTTTAGGTATTTTATTAAGATGTAGGCTCGAATTTCATAATTGTTGTATTAATGACAAATTTAAGAATTGCTTGTTTTTACCTTGTTATCAAAAACTGGGAAACCTTGATTTTTGGGAGTTTATCATAAACATGCCTTCTTGATAATATTTTGAGGTTTGGTCTGCTCACTGAGGAAAACTCTTTAATGAATGTGCAAGGTATTATGCATGTACAAAAGTAGAATTATCAGTAGACTCTTAATTAGTGGCTGGAATTAATTAAATCAGCTTTATCTTAAAAAGTTTTTCAATATAATTTTTAAGAGAAAAAGCTTAAATTTATCTCTAGGACAAGAAGGCCCTATAGAGTTTAACATAATCTTTTGTATAATTTTTTCTTAGTCTTTCTGTATTTAATGATAAAGTTTTGTTGGGGTGACATGAAGAATAATTAAACTCTTCATTATTGAATCATTAATTTATGTTTATCATGATCCATAATCGATGGTCATAAGATTAAGGTACCTTAGGGATTACACTGTAATTGTTTCCGACATCTCATTGCAATGTGCGACCTGGATGTTGGATTAAGAAAAATTTTCTGTGCAGGTGCCCAGTGATTAGCTTTGTTCGACCTCTAAATTCTTACAGGATGTGAGTTCAGACCTGAGTGAGCCAGGTCTGTTGCTATTCTAAGTTTATTTACCCACATTGCTATGAGAGGACCACGTCGAGTCCTTTTTTTTTAATTTTCTTTCCCAGGCCCCCCCTCAATGAATTTCTACGGCGTGCTTACCTGCGGGTCTGGCGGCCGCGAGCCCTCGGAAGGCGGGGTGCAGCAGCAGCTGCTGCGGCTGGTAGAGGTAGCCCGCCGCCGCCGCTGCCGCCGCCGCCGCAGCCGTCGCGGCGCGCCCGTTGGGCTGCCCTCCGTAGACCAGCGCGGCGCCCGTCGTCGGCACCGCCTGCACGCGGCCGTTCTGCACCGCGGCGCCCGCCGCACCTGCAAGAAGACACGGGGAAGAGTGGTGAGCAGCCAGGACTCGTGGGTGGGTGTGTGTGTGTGTGTGGGGGGAGCATTACAAGAACACCAGGGACTGCAATATCAGTCAGTTCGATGGCCACACTGTATCATTGGCTAAAGAGGGTGGTAGATCTGGGTTTATCGGTAGGATACGAGGAAAACTCAGCGGCCGACAAAGGTGTTTGAGTTGTACATTGAGGTGACAAAGATCATAAGATACCTATAAACAAATACATAGATGGTGGTGGTAGTGCTTGCACAAGGCACCAAAGGGCAGTACGTTGGTGGAGCTATCATTTGTACTCAGATCATTCATATAAAAATGTTTCCTATGTGATTACTGCTCCACAAAATGGTTAACAGAATTTGAACGCGGAATTGTAGTTGGAGCTAGACGTATGAAGTTTTCCATTCTGAAATCGTTAGGAAATTCATTATTCTGAGATCCACAGAGCCAAGAGTGTGGCGAGAATACCGCATG